>NW_027273858.1:25427500-26027500 GCF_046630095.1 Trachinotus anak | reverse complement strand
GACATAGGAGGGAGAGGGAGAGAGAGAGAGTGTGTGAGAGTTGTAGTCAAGTCCTCACACTTCTCTGATCTAATCTTTTCTTCTCATCTCGTTTATCCCCTCAGATACTCTGTCTTGTTTAAACTTTAATCTCTACCCTCCTCTGCTTATCTCACTCCCCGTCTATGATCCATCCCTTCCCCCATCTTCCCTCTTTTTGTCCTTCTCTTTCACATTGACATTCCTTTTAGTCTATTTATAGAGGCAGATGGCTCTTCTGAGTGTTTGGAGAGGAAAAACAGGGCATGAGACTAACTTTTCTCTCTGCTGACCGGGGTGCCAGCTTCTCTGTTTCAGACACATAAGCATTATTTCCGTAGCACTCACATTTATAAATCAGTGTGTTCTATCAACTATCTGCAGCTGACTCCTTAGGACAATAAACAACTGTAATTACAGAGGTTGTTGTAAGCACTCTATTATTTTTTATTGACTCACTCCTACTGTTGTTGCATACCTTTACACAGCCCCATGTCTCCATCCTAATCCCTTACATCCAAACCCAATTGCTCTTAGCTGTGCACTATTCATTAACCATTACACCAGACAACTGGATACCATGCTCCATGATGGCACCCATTCTTTCCTGTTACTGTCACCCATACAACAAAATTTTTTTTTTTCTAACAGCCATCTGCTCCACAAAACCGGCATCAGTTACCAGAGTTACACCCTCTCACAGCCAGCAAAACACAAGTAGATTTAAACTGACGTTTTAATCCCAGTCGGATCTTTGTCTGACAAAAAAATGGCCACCACACCCATATGTACATCAATAGGCTGAGGAGTCTCCATGATGACTCCAGGTTCACATGGCTTATCCACATTAGCACCATGCAACACATTAGCATCTCATTCTCAGCTCTTATCATAGATCTGCAGCAGGGAAGACAACAGTGTGCAGATTTCATTCCAAATGACTGAGTGAAAACCTGCAGACAGTTACACTTCGCTATGATAAGAGAAACTGCAACGCGCTCAGTGCTTCATACAGCAGTTTAGGAACATTCAGTTCAGTTCCTTGCCTCAGGTTCATCTGAGGGTAGCCAGGGCACCCTATGAGCTGCAGTGGTACAGGAGAGGCTGCATTTAAAGAGGAACTCAGCACCCACAGGGCACTGCTGTGTCCAACAGGGTGGCTACAGCTTATCAGCCTGTTGATAAGGTTCCTCTTTATAGGGCTTCCATCAACAGCCTGCTGCTCCGTGTACTGTAGGTATATGAAGGTGTGTTTCCTTATGTCAAGATACTGTTGCCACATGCTTTTCTGAGAGGGCCTGGTTGACTTCTCCAGAGTTCAAGTAAAACTGCAACATGTTTGTTGCTTAGTTGTGTGTTTGCTATTAAATACTTAGCAGGTAGAAATTATTGTTGTGAGGGATTATTTCCCAGTAACTCAAAAACATCATCAGTTTCACCAAACAACAGGGACTGTAACGTTCCTGAGTGTTCAGCACTGGTGTTTTTCTCTAACACTCTGACTAATGCGTCTTTTCCTTCATGTTCGAAGCAGCAGTGCAGTCTGAAAATCTCATCTCTGCCTCTGTGCAGCGGCCTGCAGAACACAAACTGCCACCATCTTCTCACTGCTCTCTGACATGAAGTCATGTTCTTAGTCATCAGCTCACACACTAACACAAACAGCTAACACTTTAATTCCCCAAATAAAAGTGCTTCTGGTTGGAGGGTTTAGAACAGATCTGAGGAGCGGAAAGCCTGCCTTTCATGAACAAACACAGAGGCGGACTGGTTGTGCAATATTTGGTGTTGTAGTTGGTGTTGCTAGGGCAAGAAAGTAAAACATTACACCATACAGTGCTGAGTAAAGTCACAATTAGCTTTAAGAGAGGTTACAAAGCCAGTACCACGAAGGCTTCAGTCAGGCTTCCTGAAAAGATGCACTGAGTGTGGTGGGGTCCGCCCGTCCCCCTGTATCCTGGGTCCTCCGGGCTAAACTGATTCAGACCGTGACCAAGAATTTTCCCACTGATCTCCACACATGAATGAAAAGGAGGTGAAAGCTTTGACATTGGCACAGCTGATGTTACGTTTGCTAAACATGAGCTAGCTAGCTACCACCATTATTACTATTATGAGCTATGAGAATATTTACAACAAATGTCAGTTAGCTCTCGCTGCTTTAGCACTAAGATTACCAACTCAACCAATGATAGCGTTAGCTACCTTCTACTGGTAAAAAGTGCATTATACAGGACACAGGGAGGGGAACAGTGACTTGATTTAAAGCCACTGCTTTTGCCTCTGATGAATAAAATCCCTCAGCATTCTAACCCTTTGGTAAAGGTGGGTTCCTGAAAAATTGCTAACGTTTCTTTTTTCTGCTAGTACGCTACATCCAGAGATGGGGACTCGAGTTTGTCACTTGAACTCCAGTCACACTTAAGTCACACAGACAGTGACTTGAGACCTGACTCCGACTCCAGATATTGGACTCATGAACAATCATTATTTTTTACATTTTCTTTTAGCTCATTAACATTAAGAGAATGTCTGACGTGCTGAATTCGGACGTGATTTCCTCAGAGGGTTAGAGGGGGAGGAGACAGCGAGAGAGAGCTGTGTGTGGTGATCGGCCCCACTGTGGCTCTGTGAGGCCGTCATGTCACTGGACTGTTGCTGTTAAAGACCACAGCTCCCAGTAAGTCCAGTGTAAACACCAGTCAAGTTTTACAACATAGGTGTCAGGCAGAGGAAAACAGGAATCTAGTCTTTTATTTAGCAGGATAATGTTGCATAGATCCATTTTCTAATAACAGTTTAATATCAGCTCAGATCCACAGAATTTTAACCCAGAAAGATCCAAAACTGGTGAAATTAAAACGTCTACTGTTGTACTTACTGCTGTACCGTCCAGTCTGAATCTGAGTCTCACTCTCTCTAAGGGAAAGGAATATCTATATTATATATTGATGTACATATCAGTAGTTACTTTATCCTCTGTTTACAACATGATTATGAAGTGTGACACAGGCTGATGACCATGTCTCCAGATGGGTTCTCATAGGTCAATCTTAGTCAAAGAGCTCCATCCCTGTTCCCTGCCTCAGTATCACGTTCAACTGTATAGATAAAGGAGTAAGGATAATGCAGTACATGCTTTGCATTCCTTAGATATGATGATGCAGTGTTCTCAGCAGACTGGATGGCATGCAGCAGATAATATAATACTGATTACAGCCATTTTCAGCAGACTTGACTGGGACTTCAAAAAAACTGACTACGCCAAAAAATAACAAATTCAGCGTTGTAAGTGGAGTCCACAAAAAAATCAAACTGGGGTATTATCACTGAAATAGGTGACAATGATGCTGATGTTTATTATAACTTCAACAACATCTGCATTTTCCTCTTGAAAAAACAGCCTCGGGTCTCAGCCATGCAGCTCTCTGCATTCCTCTTTCTCACAAATACAGAGTGTAGTGTTGACTGGCTATCTACTCGTGACATGGAACTAATCTGATATGAGCAGTAACCTTTCAGAGACAGGAGGCTGCATCAGAGCAAAAGGAGCCAAATTTCAATTCATTTACTTAATCTGCAATCAGATCAGACACAATGACAATGAACTGGAAGTAACAGGAAAAGTGCTGAATATCAGATCAGACTGTTGGCCGACCCCGACCTCAGACCACCGAGGTTAAAACCAAACAGAGGTCCTTTCCTGCATTGTGCCAGGCTGGACTGAAAAAAAAAAAAAAAAAAAAAAAAAAAAAAAGGCCAGAAAAACCTTGCAACATTTATATAAAAAGACAATGCATCAAAAATGTAAATACAAAATCCTGTATAGGATTTACACAAAGCTGGAGAAGCCATGATGTATTGCACGGTCTAACACGCACAGTTACATTCACAGCAAGTCACCGGAGTCTTGAGAAGTGATTGAAATCATGTCGTTGTACCGTGAAGTAAATCATTTAGTTTGACACCAGCTCTGGTTGAGAATGAAGAGACCAACTGTGCTCAGCTTTTGCAGTTATTAATAAACCTAAATGTTATGTGAACGTTATCTACTTGTTTCTAACACACAACATCACATCAGCTGAACATTAGGGCTTCAGATAAACCATAAAACTCACTTTTTCAGGAAGGATGTGAGGAAATTCAATAACTCCTGAAGTGGTCATGAGGCAGTGACACTGTTGGTGTGTTTGGTGTTCATGGCAAAGAGTTCATCCCTCTGTTTATCACACACTAATTAGATCAATGACTCATGTCAACACTGTGTCCTGGAGTTTTAGAATTACAGTGACGAGCTCAAAATAAACTGTCAGATTCCCGTTACACATATGATGATGATGATGATGATGATGATGATGATGATGATGATGATGAGCTTTATTGTCACTGTAACAGTACAAGTACAATTACAGCGAAATTACAACAATCACCCCGTCTACACATAGGGCATACAACATATAATAAGACAGACATAACAGGATGACTGCGCAGCAAAAAGGGGGGGAGGGGGGGGGGGGGGGACATGTGGAGAGGAGAGGAGAAAAAAAATAACAGAATATATTATTACCAAACTGTTTATCTAGTGTCACAAGTGTTGTGTTGCTCCTCAGTCACAGAAATGTACCCACATTTACACAATTAGTCATAAGTATGTCAGTACTGAAACTGTAGCTGCTGTGTGTTTATGTAAAAAAATACATCTCATTCATGTAGTAGAAGGTTGGGTCCTGTTCTTCATGTGTGGATATCAGACTTGAATTGATTTGATTGCTAATGAGTTGATAAAGTCCTGGAATTTTCCAGTTTCTTCAAACGTGGTGTAACTACTTTAGGCTAACATGCTGTTAAAATAAACCTGTTCATTCTCAAACAGCTAACTCTGTTCTTTAAAGGTAGCTTAGAGTACTGATTTGTTGATTCTGCATGAATTTCTTTTTGAGTAACAGTGCGCTCTTATTTTGAAATAAAGACAAAATAAAGGGAAAATCTACCATAGATGTGTTGAGAATGCTCCCAGCATTCACTGGGGCAATAGATTCATGGACATAGGTCTAATTTTATGAATGTTCCTGTGTTGTTACTGTTTCCACACTTTCATCACTGTTCCACATCAGACACTTCAGATCTGACCGGTGCAGTGGTTAGACTGACGGATGTTGGCGCGTGACTGGTGCAGTTCTCCACCGCTGGATGTGCAGGAGACTTTTACAGTCCAGTAGAATCATTTTGTTTTGATTAAAGCTGCATTCTAACTGCACAAATGCTCTTTCACTCCCAACAGTGTTGATCTCTCTACTCTTTTATTCCATCACTGCAGCTCAGAATAACATGAGGAGACTTGGTGATGTTAATCGTAAAACTAAACCCTCTGTTGTCTTTTATTAGAAAAATAGTCCACACACTGTTCAATATTTCCTATGATTCTGAATGCATCATTTCAGCCAGAGCTCATAAGATATGAAAGACTCTCCCTCTGTCCTCAATCTCTGCTTTAGCAGCAGAAACAATTCATCTAAATTTTAACTTTCTTCTGTGCATCACATGTTCAGAATAGTTTGATCATCAGAGGAAAAAATTGTCACTCTACACTACAGACCTTTATTAATAATCCCTGCACTTGCATACAGTATCTCTTCATCCGTACTTTAATATTTTGATTTTTCATGTATTGTTTCTGTTTCTTTTTTACAGCTTCTATTCCAGTCATGTGATCATGTTGTTTACATTTCACGTCGTTGAATTTCACTTCCTGCTGCCGCTGTGTCTGCATTTACCTGCAGGTATCACTGTTTCATCTCATCCCATATTAATCCCTCCATTCATGCTTCTGATGATGTGGCCTGTAGTTAACAGCTCCTCCTCCCTCACATGAACTCGAAGCTGCGTCAGTAAAGCCAGAGTGAACAGAACCAGCTGATAACCAGCTTCATGATACAGGTTATCCAGGATAACTCCTGTTAGACTCAGTGAAGCCAGATAACCCAGAGAGAGACAGACTAAGTTCAACCCCAGAGCCCCAGCTTTGAAGAGGCCAGAAATCTAGGTCTGTATCAAATCATAAACATCTGGCTGATCTAATCTGGATAACTTGGTTACCCACGTATGAAGAATGAGGCCCTGCATTACTGAATCTATGACTAAACATCAGCTCACAGGAGTCTACAGCTGTTCCAGCTGCTCTGTGCAGTGCAACCACTAACATGCTGATGTTTGGCACTCATGTGTTCACCATGTTCACCAGCTTTGTTTTTTATTTGCTGTGTTAAGCATGATAACATTACTGAGTACCAGATACAAAGTGCAGCTGATGCAGATGTAAATGTCATAGTTTTTGCAAGAATCTGGTCAAAAACCAAACTAATAAAAATTTGCTCCTCCCTTTCTATTTATACAGATTGTTTACATGCACAGAGAATTTATTTTTATTGAATTATTTAGAGGCACCCTCGTGTCAGTCGGGCTGTAATAATTTTGAGCACCACAGTGCACTGCTCATCGTAGCGCTCTTTCTTTAAAAAATAAAAAACCTGCTCTGTCTGACGCCTCCTGGGTAAAAACAAGCCTAACAGGGCAAATGAAGTTTGTCTCATCTGAATCTTCTTGCACAGATCTGACTGTGAATCAAGCTACTGCTGCACCTGCGAGACCAAATTCAACAAAGCTGCGAAAAACCCTCTGCTGTAGCAGGCCTCAGTCCTGGGGGGTCTGTGATGCAGGTGTGAGGGTGAGGATCCAATAGATAACATGGATTTTTGTGTGTGTGTGTGTTTTAAATAGATTGAATTTCCTCTGTTGTTTTCTCTGTGTGATCTTGCTCTGAGTTGTGGACTGAACGCTGCCACGCCTCGATGCATCGCTCCGACTGTAAATAATGATCGAAGGAATGAATATCCCTAAGTAGCCCATCCATCTTCTTAATCACCCTCTAATGATCAGATGACGTATGTGTAATGCTGATTACATGGCAAGGTGATACCACCTTCACTCAGGTCTGTGTGTGTGTGTGTGAGTGAGAGAGAGAGAGAGAGAGAGAGAGAGAGAGAGAGAGAGAGAGAGAGAGAGAGAGAGAGAGAGTATCCCTGCATCCTGTAATGGTGAGACAGAGGGAAGGGAAACAGTGTGGTTGACAGTGATAGCCACAGGTATACCTTACATCCTTCTACTGGAGCCACACTTCTCCGTTTACTCTGCTGGTTATTTATCTGTGTTGCTCTCTCATGCAGAGACCCAGACACACATGTAGACATACTGCTGTTCGACACACTGTTGAGTAACGTTCGGTCAGGGGTCTGAATTTTTTGTCATTTGCCTTTGTGATTTTGAGTTTTTCCTTTCCCTGGAAGAGAAATAGGAAGTTCTGCTTTCACGTCCTGGCTCTCTTGGATCATACTCATCCATCAGGTGACACAAACATCATTTTCAACAAAGCATCTGTTGTCCCGCATCTGTCTGATGAAGCCTTGCTGCATCTGTGTAGATTGTTAAGCCCTCATACTGTATTCCAGAGAGGTAGGAGTCACAACACTACAGTAAATGATCTGCCGATCACAGAGGGTGAGTCCAAAAGACAGACAACAGAGAGGACTCCAGTGACAACTTGGAGGTGAACTGCATCTGAAAGTTAAGACTGATAAATGAAGTCATCTGAGTCAGAGTATTTTTGTCACACATGTGAAATTGCATCATTAAACAAAACACAGAAGTGACAAAATCTATACCTGCCACACAACAGATCAAACCTCATATTTCACAGTCAGCTCCAAGCGCACCAAGCCACTTGACAATTTATTCATCTTCCAAGTTCGGAAATGATTTCATCAGAGTTTCACTTCTCTGTCATGCTCCTCTCTTACTTCC
Organism: Trachinotus anak; assembly: GCF_046630095.1. Lineage (NCBI taxonomy): Eukaryota > Metazoa > Chordata > Actinopteri > Carangiformes > Carangidae > Trachinotus > Trachinotus anak. Next base: position 26,019,625 of record NW_027273858.1, on the reverse strand, counting down.
ACATTTAACGGGGCTCGCCATGAAGGGCTGGATTTAAAAGGATAGATATGTTCTGATAAAAGCCCCAAAAACTCCTCCCTATGGCACTTTGTTAACACATCAACTTTTTACAACGAACATATATTTTTTTTTTTACAATGAAAGCAAAAAAGTTTCAGAGCGTATATATACATATATAGTCTTCTACATTGTATGCTGACATGTTGCCAAGTGAACACATTTTTTGGACTGAAAGTTAAACAAGCATATGCTTTAGGTTTTGCAGTGCATGCCTACGCACACTCTCTCCACATGCACATGTAGACTGTTACACTGGACTGAAAGTGAAAACTCATTTGAATGTATCTTTTCAGAAATGTAGGCTCTGAATATTTCTATTTGTCATGATTGCAATGGATAACACTTGGACACTTACTGTCACACACACCGAGTGCTGCTGACAGAGAATCATAGGGCGGCTTTAAACTCTACCTTGGATTATGTGGAAATGTGCAGATCAGAACCTAGTTCACAATGAAAGATGCTTCATCAATGTGTCTGGAAACTGAGAAATCTTTGACTAACAAACTCAACACATGCTATTGATGTCACCTTACTTTTCAACTGTTGTCTGAGTGATCAGTGGATCAGCTCAGGTTATACTGCTGGGTCAAAAAGATCAACAGAAACATGCACTTCATTAGGAACACCATACTTATACTGAGTAGTTCCTTCCTCTGCTCTCAAACAGACAATTTAATTTATTTGATTAATAAAGTTAGATATCTATCTATCTGAACAGCCTCAGTTCATGTCACAGATCCACAGGATGTTGAAACTTTCCTCTGAGACTCTGCTCCATGTTGACATGACTGAATCACATCATTACTGCAGATCCGTCAGCTGCACATTCATGCTGCAGGTCTCCTGTTCTACCACATCCCAAAGGGGGTCTACTGAATCCAGGTCTGAGTCCGAACTGGACTCACTGTCATGTTGATGAAACCAGTTTGAGACTTGGAGCATTATCCTGCAGGAAGTAGCCATTAGGAGATGGTGAACTGTGGCTTTAAACTGGCAGACTGGCTCCAGCAGATTCCAGGTACATCACACCATTACACCATCCCCAGCCTGGACTGTTGACACAAGGTAAGTAGAGTCCATGGATTCATGCTGTTGACACCAAATTCTGACCCTACATCAGCTGCCTCAGCAGAAATCCAGATCCATCAGACCAGGCTAAGTTTCTCCAGTCTTCATCTGTCCAGTGCTGGTGAGCCTGTGTCCACTGCAGCCTCAGGTTTCTGTTCTTGGTGACAGGAAGTGGGACTTCACATGGTCTCTGCTGTTTTAGTCCATCCACCTCAAGGTTGAACTTGTTGTTCAGTCTGAACTTTTTCTGCTCACCACAGTTGTACAGAGTGGTTATCTTAGTGACTGTAGCCTTTCTGTCAGCTCCAACCAGTCTGTCCATTCTCCTCTGACCTCTCTCATCAACAAGGTGTTTCCTCCACAGAGCTGCTGGATGTTTTTTCTTGTCACACCACTCTCAGTGAACTGTCTGTGGAAATCAGAGGAGCTCAGCAGTTTAAAACCAGCCTATGTGGCACCAACAGTCATGTCACAGTCAAAGTTACTGACATCACCTTTTTTCCTCATTCTGATGTTTGAGGTGAACATTAACTGAAGCTCCTGAACAGTAGCTGCAGGACCTTATGCTTTGCATTGCTGCCAAATGACTGTATGGTCTATCTACGTCATGCAGCCCAATTCAGGAACAGAAAAATCATTCACTATTCGGACCTCGGACGGACAGGGCCGATCCACTTACCGATCCACATTCCAGTCCTGCCTCCTCCCACTTCTGGTTGTCTTGCCTGCAGGCAGGTCTCTTGTCCCTCAGGTGGAACGTACCTCCACCGTGTTGGACTGTTGCCCTTAGACCACCAAAATCTAATCAGTTCATCCTTGAGTACCAGTGAACATTTGCTTCAAAGCATTACTAAAATAGATACATACTAGGGCTGCACAATAATCAAAATATAATTCAAATGCAATACGGTCAAGTCCAATATCCAAATCGCAGGAGCTGCAATTTTTTTGATAAAGGTAATATGTCACAACATTGGTGTGCATTGTTAGCACTATAAGCACTGTGGTGCAACAAAGATGCTCCAGCCTACAAATTATATACTAAAGACGAAAGGGAACATTGAAATGGGGAAATGAAAAAAAAATTCCAACTGAAATTGTGACTCATATCACAACCACAATATCTGGCAAAAATCATTGCAACAAGAATTTTACACACATACACACACAAGGACAATCCACCAGCACAGAGGCATAAACATTAAAACTACTTAGAGAGATGTGCTCAGAGAGATCACAGCTTTATCATGAAGACAACAGGTGAGACAGATGGCAATTTAAAACTTAACCCACTGACAGGCTGCAGCATATGGAAACTGTATTAGATTCCTCTACCAACCCTGAACTTATCATACATAAAAAACTGGTCAGGCTGTTGCTGGGGGTTTATTAAAACACACAGTAACGTATTAGTTAGTCACTCACACGTCACACAGTGATGTGTAATTTATATGGTGAGTGGGTGCTACTGGGGGCGATGTACTTACTCATATGTTCTATGTGTTACTAATAGTAGCACAAATGGTACTCTTAGGGCTAGCATTCATAACAGCAGTAGCACAAAGCAGATAGAGCTCTCTGTGTGCGTGTGTCTGTGTGTGTGTGTGTGTGTGTGTGTGTGTCTGGGCTGTGTTTAAGTGTGTGTGAACGACAAAGTGGTGCTGTTCTGACTCATGCTCTGACATACGTAACAGTAACAGAGCTCCTCAACTGGCTGATTATGAAAACAAGATAATCAAGATAAAATAGTTATTGTGCCACATTCTGTTTCTGAACAACTTTCATCCCCCTAAAAAAATGGCAAACGTTAGCAACGTGCGTAGGAGTGCGTCATCTTGAGCAGTTTGCATGTTCAGAGACTTTCTTTTTATAATCAGGAGAGACCATGTCCTGTTTGGCTGCTGCTCCTCGCTCAGATATCTGTAACTTATGTCATGTATAACCTGAAAAACTACATAGACACAAGGCTTTTTGTTTTGGAATCTGTTTTTTTATTTTATGTTTTTTCTGTTTTGGTAGTGCCTGATATTAGCTTTACTATCAACATGCATGCTGGCAGGGTTGATGTGCTCTATTGCTATATATTTAGATATTATTCATATGAATTCAGTAAATGCGTGGTGTTTCCAAAGTCAATGAGTAATTGTGTTAAATAATCGTGATCTCAATATTGATCACAATAATCGTCATTATGATTTTTGCCACAATCGAGCAGCCCTTGTACGTGTATGTGGCACCAACAGTGTGGGAGGAGAAGAGCACATAGGAGAAGTACTGAGGAGAAGCATGCATGATAAAATAAATCACATAAATAGGTATTATCTATAAGACTGTTTTCTGCCTCCAGTATGTGAGCAGCACAGGTGTCCCTTTCACTATTTAAGCCCCTGATACTAAACACAGATCTACATGTTAATCATTACTTTAAATCTACATGATAATATCAATGGAAATCTTCAACTGCAGCCTGATGCACATTTGATGGCGTTCAGCCTGGTGCTCACTGAACCACATGCAGAATGATGGTACTGACACTGCTGTTATCATTAGTTTATTATAAGCAACAAAATACCACATCCTGGGCAGCTATATCATTTTGATCCAGTGTAACACAATAATAGTGTTGGATTAAGCTGCGTCCTCACGCCCGTGAGAAATCTGTGTTACAACTGAAGTCATCACATGGAGACTTAATAAAAGAGCAACAACCAAATGTCAGTTTCACCATTTTACGACCTGAGCTTGGAAAACACAGCACAAATCTACTGTGATCAGAATAACTGTGGACTGGCCTTGGCAAGAATGGAAATTACAGTGTAGTGTATAGGACCACTGCTTTCCGGTTGTTATTCACAGTAAATATCAAAAACATGACATGTACCACACTGGAACAGGCTCCTGATGCAGCCAGAAGATTCAGGTACTGATATGTCAGCAAGTAACTGCTGACGACGTGAGCACAGTCACTTTGTTAAGAAACGGCTGCTGATGAGGAAGAGACAGCTGATGAATTCTGCAGATGCATCACGTCTCTATAATGCTGCTGCTGGTTGAAAACTGACTCTGCAGTAAAACTACAAATAAACATATCATTAAAAATACATAGCAGATCAAATTTGGCTTTGTGAAGCACAAGAACAGTACAAAGTTTTGGTCGACTTTGGTAAGCTGTTGATTTCTCAATGCCAGGCTGTTTCCTAACTCCAGCTCTAGGCTTCACAGATATCCATCTCCTCATCTCACTCTCATTTCACAAAGTAGTGGGGTAACACTATGTGAACAGACATCCCTGTAAATTAATCAAACCCTAAAGACCTTTTTTTTTTTCAAATCCCACACCGTCCTTCCAACCCACCACTGGTGTTCAAGGACACACTGAGAGCCTGGCACAGACACTTCAAGCAGACACAGAAACACACACATTTGTTGCTCTTTGGTTGCATTTTTGGCAGAAGTGTGGTCGTGTCATTTTCAAAAGGACCTGAATTATTGAAACTAGGGTTGCAACAGGAGTCGACGTCACCGGTGCTCCACGGTGTTCAGGCACACATCGATTACAGAACTTACCCATCACCCATTTTTTAACTTTTAGTTATCAATACGTAGAGGGAGATACAATTATAAACTGAAAGTAGCTTCTCTGTGCAGCAGCAGAGCAGAGTTGCATCACAGAGTAGTGGAGTTTGATCACATGACTACAACACTATAACAGAGGATCCAGGGACAAAGCAAAAAGCAGAAGTGCCCATTTGACAATATGTCAGATTCTAATTCATAACAATAATGAGGCAATCTGCAAACTTTATCTGATGAAGGTGGTGGTAACACTTCTACACACTTCTGTAACACTTCTGTGTTGTCACAAGTTTATTATCCACAGCCTAGGATCCCTAATTAAAACACATTCCCTGTTACCACCTGTAACCATAGTTGCTGCCAAATCAACCATTTCAACACATCTGCAACATGAGATCAGCAACTCCTCCTGTTCATTTAGCAACTTGCAAGCAACAATGATTTGTGAAATGTGACGCTGGGACGTTGTGCAACTTGTGTGTCGGCGCTGCTCACAAATCTCTTCTGCGAGAGAGGCCACCAGACTAAAATCTGAAGAATCAACTTCAAAGCCGCTCTGTTCTGTCTTCAGAACACTCAGCATCACACTTTACTAATGGTAATATGGGCTTCCTGTAGCCTGAGCATGCACCGTGCACATATATATCAGTTTACAAACACAATAGCATCTCAGATTGGGCTCAAGATTATCAGAGGCTCTGGTTCACCTCCCCACCCCCCACCCCCGACCCTCTGGATCAGGAAGAGTACCACTTCCAGTTGGGGGTGTTGTGAAACTGAACTCAGTTCACAGTGATCTGAAGAAATGTCACAGCCCCACTGGTGACTGCAGCCTGACAAGTCAAAGGGTTTTTACTTTCAGCCCAAATAACTGAACCCAAACTAAAGAGTAAACAGATCTCATCTACGTTTAGAGAATAAATACATTAACATTCATCATAACAAGTGGGACCCCGTACATTGGACATGCTTTGTGTATTTATGGTGTGTAATTTTTGTTCATGAAAGATCATCATTTTAGCTTTAATTAAAAATAGATCCGGGATTTTTCAGCCCACGTCCTGTTTGAGATGAACAATGCTGACATGTGTGTGTGTGTGTGTGAGACAGGTGGGAGGCAGCTCACACACACACTGACGGCCGTGATGCTGTGCTGCAGGGTGTCGTTACATCATGTTTGCTCTCCTTACCCTCCGTCCTGCTCCGTACTGGCCGGAGCTCCACCGGGCCCGGTTGTCCGCCGCTGACTCTCCGTTACCGGGCAGCGAACCAGAGTCCGAATCCTCCCCCTCCTCCAGCTCCTCTTCCCCCTCCTCCCTCTCCTCTGTTTTCAGCCGCTTTGCCGCCCTTCCGTACTCCCCTTCCTCACGCTGGCCGGCCGCTTCTGCCGTCGACATGCTCGGTGGACGTGTTGGGGGAGCGGGACCGTGTGTGGAGCGGGTCACACTGACGCGTCCATGCCAGCAGCTGTGTCTCCGTCTGCCTCCCTGGGTATCTGCGTCCCCGTCTCACTGCTGCACCATCGGTCCCCGTCGCTCTCCAACACCACTGATTTTCTGTGTGGAGGTGTGAGTGGTCTGGATACATCCCGCCCCGTGCTGTCCTCTTATTGGCCAGTCTGGCCCTGCACCTTGGAGATACGGCGTGTGATTGGCCGGTGTCGGTGCGTCAACAGACGGCTCTCCACGCTCTGCAGAGGAGTGCGCAGAGAGGGAGCAGGGAAGGGAATGGTGGGCTGCATGAGGACGGAGGAGAAGGGAACACTTAAAAATTGCAGAGCGTAGGAAAAAAGACAGAGAGAGGGAGAGACAGTGTCAGTGCGAGCGTTTACATGCTGCATTATTAAAGGGATCATTCTCTTTGTCATCACTGGGTCTTACTACAGACACCAAGCAGAGGTCAGCAGCTAAGACCTGCCAATATTAAATGCAAAACACTGTCATTAGTTTTCATGAGGAGGTTGTAAGAGAGCTTTTTCTTTTATATAAAAGATCATGCATTGTCAATGCTAAAATGTAAAATAATCACCTGTTCACCTGGGGACTAGAGGTCAACTGAGGTCAACCAGATTTTAAAGGCAGATGTAATCCTATGTTTGGAGCAGGTTGTGCTATAGACCTGGACTTGCTACAAAAGCAGCAACAGCATGCTTTCAGCAGAGCAGCAGTATCTCCAGTCGAATGCATTAATAATGCATACTGTAACCAATATTACACCCATACTTTACAATTAAAGCTCCCATATATAAAGTTAGCTGTCATTTATATAAGAATTATCTCAGGTACACAGTGACATTATTAAAGACAAAAAGCTAAATTATTTTCCCTTAAGACAAAAAAGGCAAATACATACATGTGTATTGTATTTCATTTTATTATTTTATTTCAGTTGGTTTGATTTAGGTATTGTGAATCTTCCACAGCTGTGTGAATATGAAAATACAGCAGAGACCAAGATGTCCTGACTTTTAGTCTCTAGTGTGGTTCAAAAATGTTGACTTCTGCAATTCCCAAAATGCTGAACTTGGCTGGTAAACTGACCTTTGCAAAATTGGTGCAGTTCCCATCAAAAATGACAACACATTTATAAACAGTTTCACATTCTGGGAGCACAGGTACCTGCAGGGCATTGCTGCCTGTCACACATCATGTCCACTGCACCATTAATCCCTGTTAGCTTGACTCCAGTCACATCCAAGGAGGCTCTGTGTAGGTGTTCCACTGAAGCCTGTGCAGCCTGCCTCCATAGGGTGGGTAATTGCTGTCCATGCTGCAGTGAGCTCTGCCAGTATCACTGTACTTCCTCCTGAACATCTGCAAAGTTGGGCTCAGTAGCACTGAGTTGCTCCACCTGGCTCTGAGTCCTTGTCTTACCTGCCACACTTTGCCTTACCTTGATGGATTTGCAGGCTCCAGTGAGTCATCACCTTTCACCACCCACAGCTGCAAACAGACTTTTCACAGACTTTCCTTGGGCAAAGGTATTTTATTTATTTTTATTTTTTATTCCAGAGGCAAGGCTGAAAACTAGAAGTGAAAGAGCATCCACAGTCAGAGCCCCAAAACTCCTGAATGAACTGCCTGCGAAAATCAGGTCAGCAGGCCTGTGTTCAGTGTGATCAGAGCAGGTTGATATCATAGATTAACATCACCTTGTCCAGCTTGATAATAGAGGTCAACTAAAGTCAGTGAACTCAGATAGAAACTGATCAGCTGGGCCAGGGGGTCGATTAACGACTTTAGTGCACTGACTTTTGTCAGTTGTAGTTCAGAGCTTTGTGCTCTCCAACTGGCAAGAATACAGATTTTTCCAGACCACAGTGAGACCTCCACTGTGTCCTGACAGCTGTGGACCCACAATATATGATCAGTCCACAGTTCACTTAAATGGATAAATTCCATGTTCCATCGCCAGGTTTCAGTCAGGAGCAGGAAAGACTCATTTTACCTTGTAAACAAGTCTTTTAGAGTGCGTCAAAATATCAAGAGCACAAGAGGCATGATTTACTCTGATTAAATAATTTAGTTTTCTGTGATAACACAGAACATTCACTGAAGGAGATGGTTTGTTGGATCTGTTGGTGATCCTAACTGGGACGACCACAGGTGTGGGAGTGGGAGGCTTTGGCCAATAGATGAGACAGTTAGTCTAACCCTAGACATCTGAGAGTAGCGGTGGACATTTGCAGGGTGGGGGGTGAAGAGTGTAATAAGGTGTGTGGCCAACAGGGGGCTAGTACCAGGGGTCATACCTTTAGGGATTGCACCAGTGTGTAGCTTGACGTGTCAGAAAAAGGGCTGTAAAAGTTTGGTGGCATTCTGTAACTACTGTATGTTTATTTATCCCCATCTGTGATACTCCAGTGGGTCCAGTAATGTTGCTTTGTTACCATGAACACACACTGTGCTTTATTTTACATTATTTCCTCCTGTTTGAGTAACGTGTGATGAGAAATACAGTGACCAGCATTTTCTACTCCTCATACAGAGCTCTACCTCACACACACACTCATACACTGGTGGAACAGACATCGGAGGTCATTTTGATTTCAGTTTCTTGCCCAAGGACACTTCCACACGCCAGGATCGAACCACTGACCTTCTGATTCGTGGACAACCTGCTTGACCTTCACAGCTGCCCTTAAACCCTAGAGCCTTTTTTTAAACAATATAACTATGAGCCATTTCTAAAGATTTGGGACATGTGGAAAGGTGGGCAGACCCACCCGTGAGAGTGAATAAACATGAGCTCACTGCCTGATCTGGTCTGCCTCTTTAAGAGAATCCTTAGACACAACCCTTGCAGAAATCTTGCGAGCTTAAAATGTGTCAGTGATGCAACATTTCATCGAGTCATCGAGCCGTGGCTCAGATAACACATTTGTGTGACCGTGGTCTGAGTGTCACAGGGTCAGAGCCTGTGAACAAGCCTGTTGTGTTGTATTGTGTATGTGTTTCTACATGTATGTGTGGCCCGGGAGTGACATCACAAACAGAATAATGCAATAGAGCAGTTACCTTCTGTCTGACCTGGTCTTTCCCACACAGCCTGTTCTCACACAGACAGATTCAGATCAGCTTTCAGGTGGCACAGCCTGTTGGACAAGACTGCAGGGGAAAGACGAGACTCTTCAAATGATTCTTTCACTTAATACTTTCAAAACATTGTTACACACACACACACACACACACACACACACACACACACACACACTTGACGTGGCTGATCCCACAATCTTGACATTATAAGGGACATATGAAAAGTTTATTTTGAATGTGCACATTGATAATTTACTGAAAAAGCTGAGGACCAAACTTGGCTTCTCTTTCCGTTTGAAGCCAGAAAGAAAACTGCACAAAGCTCATTCATATCAATATTAGAATACAGTGATATAACATATATGCATGAAACTTCATCATTATTTGATCCATACCAGCTACTATAGCACTAGATCTGCTGATCAGATTCTTTAAAGGTGCACTCAGAAAAACAGAGTTCTCCTTTTATACACCTTGGAGGGAGTTACACAGTTACTTTAGAAGCCCTCCCCTCATTAAATATACTTAAAAGACTCACAAACATGTTTCTGTTTTATATGAGTAACCAACTGTTGAGTGCCTTCATATGAGATGGACTGTGTTAGGGCCCTTTTTATTCCCTCTTGTCTTTTACTTTCTTTATTGTTTCCAATAAAGTCTCCATCACGACTTGACTGTAGAAGAGCGCTATGATAAAGAAGAAGAACAACAACAGCACATGGAAATGTGTGATGAATTTGCAGTACCACTTCAGGGATTAAAAAAAAGACTAATTTTAGTGGTTTGGTTATCTGTACCAAAATTCCTGGTGACAGAAAGAAGTACTTTGACATGTTCTGTGCACTCCTCATAGTTGTTGCATGACGCACAATGTAAAGATATGTGAAATGTACTAATTGGGTTAACGCATGCATCACAGTCCTTTGGCAGACAACTGGCCTTAGAGGAGCCTATGAGTTCTTCAGAGGTGGTTGTTGTTGGACTGACACAGCCGCTGTTTAGCTGCTTCTGCAAGGACGAAATGTGGCACATCCACTCCTCCAGAGGACTCTGTCCATCCTGGACCTGAGTTTCTGATAAACTAATCGCATCATTATAGTTTTTACCAGGTCGCATCCCAAAATGCTTGTTGTTATTATTTTGTTGTCTACAGTTCCCTGCAGAATGAGTGATCCTCTTTCCCATAATAATAATAATAATCAGCAGGTATGTGTGAAGCTGCCATACTGTTGATGTTGATGAGTCCTCCCACTCCCACAACCAGTGGAAAGCCCCCCTGACGTCCCTCCTTTTCATGGTCACATGAACTGCAGTCGTAGGATCTTGAGTTATTTCACAGGCTGGTCAGGAATTGACGCCACAGATCTTAGCAACAGAGCAGTATGCATTGTTTGTGGCAAGCCTGCACAGATATACCCTCTTTGTTTTGTTCAGGATATTACACAAGTGCAGGAAAATGTCTTTCCTCATCCGGAAATTCTAAAGCCACTGCCTGTCATGCCAGGTGGTGTGTATTTACTGCCAGGTCCTGCAGGAACACAACTGAGCCCAGCACCTGTTAATCTTGGCTGTGCATTATTGTATGTGTATGTAGTGTTATGCAATAATATCAGTAGAAGATGAATGTCATCAATACAAGTGTGTGCTAATAATTTAAATCAGAAAATAAGTAAAAAACAAATAAAGGGCATGAAGTGTAAATCAACTCAGTAACTCATATGAAAATCACTGGCAATTTCTTAGTCTATCACTAAGTAAATTACTAATTTAGACCCATTCATCAGGCCGTAATGTCCTGGTATTTCATACTCATAAATCTGATATTGCTGGTCCCAAGCCCAGATGTGAAGAGAGGTGGTTTGGGTGAGGGGGCTCGCTCCTCTACCCCGATAGCTACAGATACACCTACAGGAATAAACCAAGAAATCCCACCCCTGAAAAAAAAAGAATCTTTATCAGGAAGACTTATGATGCTGGGCATTAAAAGCATATGGAAGCTACCCTGATGACCACCATCCTCTCATCCAGGGCTGTCACCATCGTTACATGGCGCCAAGATGTGGATACAAAAGCCACAAAGATTGGCCACACCTGGGGACAGCTGGAGATGTTGGTTCAGGACCAGGATGCCTGGAGAACTGTTGTTGAGGGCCTATGTTCTAGGAGGGATTTAGTGAATTAAGAAGAAGACTTTCATATTCCTGTTAATGTATTGCAGCCTCTGTTGCAGGCAGATTGTGTAACAGCCCATCAGTGCCAACTGTCTTTAAGCACTGCTGTGCACACTTCTCCATCATCACGGAGATGATCACGCTACGGAAATGGTGCACAATCTTCATAACAAATCCTCATTGACCCTTTATTCTGGGCTCTACACTTGGCTATACGCAGTTCCTGGTTGTAATCATCCATTTCTCCATGCAGGTGTCCATGCAGCCTAATGATGCAGGTGTCCGATAGTTCCATGGTTTCATGTTTGCACTTACTGCACTTATTTGCAAAAAGCCAGTGTGAACAAGAAATGGACCAGAACTAAGAGGAATGAGTATTATTTCTTTGGATAGGACCGACTGGACTGAACTACAGGTGTGAAATCTTTATATGAATCATTAGGATGAGAGTGGCACCAAAGAACGCAGTTTGTATGGAAGGAGGGGGGGCACCGCTGGGGTTGGATGTTACATTTTCTTTAACCTTTATTTGTACGGTGTCACATCACAGCTAGAACTACTGGTAAAATGATTTGTTGATAAGACTTGGATGATTCAGTCACTGAGCTTGCTGCTGTGCTTCACTTGGTTAGGTTGACCCACTCATGGGTGTAGGTTTGCATATGGACACAACCGTCCCTACATATATTTGAGTGAACTTGTTCACATTATGTATGTTCACATTAGCTGTTGTTCACACATATCCAGACAACTGATTTAGGAATGCTGGCATTTGACTGGCTGAAAGGGCGGGGACTGTCTGGAGACACATGTCATGTACAAACACCACAGTTACTGCAGATACGGAGGAGGCGAGAGTGGATCAGTGTGCAGTCAGTTATTTGTGTCAGTCCCAACCTTGAGCATAGTACTTCAGATGACTCCCTCCCCTCTGTTGCCTGAACTACAGCACACATCATTTAACTTTGTCCATGCCCACAGGGTTTGGACTTTGTAGATATCATGCCAGCAAAGAGACTTCAGGAGCTTTCACTCCACCCAGAGCATCGGTAATAGGTAGTAAACTGACCATCCTGCATCCACAGTGATTTAAAATGAAAACCTGCTCTAGCTAACTCACGTCACCAAATTTACATTATTAGATTGTTTTTACATCACTGGATTAGCAGCATGTTACTTTTGTAGCTGCTCATGGTGGAGCCAGCTTTAAATGTGGAATCTAATGAAAATGGGAACTGCAGCACTGGTCACTGGCAGGACCACTGAATATAAACATGTTGATGCAAAAATGCAAAAACATTGTATGTTTTCTTTCTTTCTTTTCTAGTAACATTTCTTGAAGTTTAGTCTTTAGTCTTTATACAGATTGTATATGTTAATAAATCATTCCTGCCAATGTTGAGACAAACCAACGCCCTTGGAACCACTCCATCTCCTCATTTCACCAACAGTTTGTGCACTGAGCTCAGTGCTGCTTTCGGTTCATACAGGTTCACAAATAGATGCAGACAAACCTCAGGGATGAGGAGTATCAGTTATGGTCTGTCACACCAACTCCCATCACGCTCTCTGTTCCCCTTGGCGTCAGCCCTATGACAGGCTCATATCAGATAAGACCCACTTTCTTGCTGCTTGGCAACCTACCAGTGATAAATGACAACCTGTGATCATGTCACCAGCCAGACAGGCTCTTTTCAGGAACACCCAATCACACTGTTCCACATGTGAAGCTGCCCAATACAACCACAGTCTGATCAGCTGGTGAGCCAGGCCGTGCTCAAAGGCATATCAGTAAAAACAAATCATTCCCCACCTGGATAAATGCATTTGGTCCCATGATCAAACAAGCGACCTTCTGATCATAAGCCAACTGAAGCAGATGCTTTAAAATAACCATAGAGATCATAACAACAGGCCACAGGAACATGGTTACGTGTTTGCTAACTTGTTAGCAATCATCACTACCTTTACTGCTAGCACACACAGAATAACATAGCATTCATTTAAAGTTTAGAGTCATTTTCCCAATTTCTTGACGTTTTTACTCTGAAATCAATATCTGGCCCTACAGCTGCTAGATACTCCTCTGCATTCACCACCAGCTTGGCACCATCACAGTAGCTGGACAGGCTGGTGGTGTATGTGGGTGGTTTCTACGACCAACACAATGAGCTTAAAGGGCTGAAAGCTCAGTGAAGCTACAGAATTAGGTGATAACTGACCATCCTCTATCAACAGACTGGCTGACAAGCTCTTGTCCTAAAATAAAGCTGAAGTTAAAAATTTGATCAGTCGTACTCAGCTGAATTTTAAATAAAAATCTTGCCTCCAGTGTATTTTGCTTCAGGAGCAGTTTCACATGATTCATGCACAGCCTCGCTCTCTGTCTCTTACTGCGATGGAGGTTCTCCCTCCCACTCATCACCTCCTCAGCTCTCTGTTCCCTGTTCCAGCATCTTGCTCCCTTCACATCACTCCTCCTTTTCATTGTTCTGTTTGAACGCTTGTGTTGTTCTTGTTGTAGTTGGCTGCTCGGCTTTGCTCGCCTATCTGTATTCTTTCAGTAGTTTTCTAATGCTGCAGCTATGCTATGTAAAGGCCAACCAGTGTTTAAATTAGTTTTCAAATCAAGAAGTTTTAAGTTTTAAATCAAGAAGTTGCAAAGAAAGGGTCTGATCTCACATGGCAACATGTCCCTTACTATCCCTGCACTGCAGCCCAGTGGGAAAACCCTGTGCACTGTAACACAAACAGGGAATTTTATACTATAACCTTTGGAATATACTTGCAGTGGATTTTATCACCCTTTCACCTCTTCAGTATGAACAGGAGGAATGATTAGAGCAAACAGAAGCAGTGTCAGCATGTTGAGGGGACCAGACTTGAAAAATTGTGGATCTTTATGTTAAGACAAATGTGGTAGAAATGATAAGACCCCAGTGACATCACAGTCCTCCTTATCTATTAACAAAACAGCAAGAACCACTAACTCCTCCACAGAAGAGCCAGTTTATGACAGGAAATAAAACAGTGACAGTGAGAGGGTGGGGATGTCAGTGTTCCTCTCTCGGTGTCTGTGAAACTGTTACCACTATGAATCAGAGCTCTCACTCCTCCCTGCATGAAATCCAGCAGCGTCCTGATACTGAGTGTGATGTGTGTCTCACACTCTGCTCCTACAGTCTAATGTGGGATGTCAGGAAGACGCACAGCCACTGTGTGATGGGGATCGCTTTTCTGTTCTTTTCTGCAGCTCTGGACCAGCAAGGCTCACAACTTCTACCATGTTTTATGAAATCCCAGCCATTAAAAGCCTCTCTGAGTGATGGATGAGAGGTTGCCATAGCAACACAATATGTCTCTTGGCAGAGTAGCAGGATGCCCTCTCACCTGTAACAGCCTCCTAACCTAACACTCGAGGGATAGTTCAGCTCATGTAAAAATGTTGAGCACACACAGGTGAAGACTCGCACACAGTGCAGTGTTACATAACATAAATAATGTGTACAGCCTCATTCTGACTGCTCTCCAATTCTTGATACTGCACAAATAGGACAGGTGGACTACAATGGATTCAATGCACAGGGACGAATCTGACACTTCCAAACAAACACCAATAAACAGCCTGAGTGAGGAAGCTTTAATGACTTTTTAGTTTAATGTCAGAATTATGGCACAGGATCATTCACATCACAAACCACATCATACCTGACCAAATTTGGTCAGGTTGCACTATGAGAGCAGCTGCCATTATTCTGCCTGGAGAGCTCATCACAGCACTGAGACAGTTATTCACATTAAGAAAATAATCTGCACTGAATCACAGTTACACCGTGGAAATGAGCACTGAGAAAGGCCCAGGCTGCTGAGCTCTGTGGTGCATGATTATAGTGAAAAAGCTGATATGTACAATTAATCAACAGACTTCATTTTCTACTAAGTTATCCAGTTTTCTTCTGTATCCCCCCGCTGCTCGAGGTCAGATCAGACAGTGGTGAAGGTGAAGCGAGTGACATGTTGGTAGTTCTCACCAGGACGCAGGAGACAGTCAGGAAACGCAACCTGAAACGCACGCACGCACGCACACACAGGCAGTGAATGTTGTGAGTTGTAGAACACTTTGCTAAGTTGAGTCATACTAAACCAGGGTTGCTTAACCTTGAGGTCAGAACCGCATGGGGTTGTGGAAGATTTGTCAGGCTGAGATACTGAGAAACCAAAAGGTTATGTAAATGGTGTTGGACACACCGTTGTGATACCATTTTTTTTCCTTTCTGAAACTGATACCTCAGCTTGTGTATTGGCAGATACCAAGTACTGATCCATTACCACTGCTTTACAAACAGCTGTTTACCACTAACCCTGTGTGGATGCAATTTGATTGGTATCATTGCTGTGTGGCATGGCTCAGGTTAAACATGAATGCTATAGAATCTTTCTTTTATCTAATTAAATAAATAAATCTGGGGATAAATAACATTCCTGCACTAGCTGTCCTCACACTAGTTTTTAACACTAGAATTTTACAACCACCTCATTTACTTTGTATGAAAACCAAGGCACTGGTCTCCAGTGACTGGACACACAAGCTTTCTTAATAATCATGAAACCAAATACAACAACACATCTCTCCACACAACAGCTTTGTATGACTTTCTCTTAATCTTCATCTTCATCCTCATCATCATCATCATCATCATCATCATCATCATCAGCATACCTGGTTGACAGCATCAGGCCAATTCTGTGTCTCCAGACAGAAGGAGCTGTGCTTCCCATACCTAGCCCCACCCTTTCCTGCCATGGAGCCATCCAGGAAGTTGGCAGTGTAGAACTGGACTCCTGGTTGGCTAGTAGAAACCTCCAGGACACGCCCACTGGCCGGGTGATACACTCTGAGGTTAAGAAAGAATTTTTTCTGTCAGAATTATTAAAGACTAAGGCATGTGTGTTGTTGTGTGCTGCTGTGTGTGACTGTGTGTGTAAGTGTAAACCTGGCAGCCTGTCTCTCTGTCCAGCTGTCTCCGGGTGATGACAGACAGAAGTTGTGGTCAAACCCCAGACATGGAACTTCCTTCAGCTGAGGGCCAATCAGAACAGGCTTTCTGAGGTCAAAGGGCGTGCCCTCCACTGCTCTGATCTCTCCTGTGGATACATGACTTATTGGTTGGGATCTTTAGGGGGAATTCAGAAGGTGCAGAATTAGATTTCAGAAACAGTGAAAACACTATAACTCCACTCCTATCTCTCCCTCTAGACTGAGAACAAGCAAGTCACAGCATGTTCCATCTTTAAAAACCTCGTCCAGTCTTAACTCTATCCTCACAGAGACATCATGCATTAATCATGCACAGTGTCAACCTCACACCTGCACTGCACACAGGAGAGGACTTGGATTCAAGTGTTTCTGGCAGGTTATTGGTCTACGCTTTTGTTCAGTGGTTATAAATAACAAATGACATTAACTGAACACTAACACCCATATATAACTTGACTAGCTTTTATTCTAAAGGTCATAGGCCCATATTACAAGTCTTATCTTAACAATTAGTCCTCCTTAAAATATTATTTTACCACACACTTTATTCACCTGTGTGCATGATTTTATCAATTGTTTGGATTTCTTCCTACCATATGATAACCGAGCACCGACACAAGTTCCTTTGGATTTTATTATATTTACAGGTGTTTCTAACTCCACACAGATGCTCCATTCCTGTTGAAATCAATGAGGCCCCAGCCTCCTGCTCCCTGTGATGCGACATTTTACCTGCAGTCATTCCCAAGATGCTGCACTGCAGCGATAAAATGATTATTTTTCAAATGCTGTGGCATCATCTGACAAACTCATCATAAATCCACGTTAATGACGTCAGATCTGTGTCTATTCGGCTACAGTGACAGGCACTGAAGCTCCTGCTTAACGTCACCGCCTCACAGCCCTCACTAGCTTGCTCACATCACTGCTTGCAAAAGCTTTGGAGATCTCCATTTTAAGCCTGAACTGACGGTTGAACTGGAAAAAAATACAGATTTACTGTAAATATAACTTAGTGTGGATATCTCACCCTCAAACTCTC
This sequence comes from Trachinotus anak, assembly GCF_046630095.1. Taxonomy (NCBI): domain Eukaryota; kingdom Metazoa; phylum Chordata; class Actinopteri; order Carangiformes; family Carangidae; genus Trachinotus; species Trachinotus anak. The sequence continues at coordinate 26,002,129 of NW_027273858.1, read as the reverse complement.
CTTCTGTTGTGGATGTAACAGACAGGAAACACAGGGTGGGAGTCAAGTGCTGAGTACAAACCATTAATTTTCACTGTGCATGACAAAGAATTGATTCCATATTTTAAAGTCATGCTCTAATTTGGGGTTTGAGGTGGATTTCCATTGTAACACTGATTCTGTGATATAAATAGACAGTCATTAGCTCCTCTGTCTCCAGGGGAAACCAAAGCTAATTGCAGAGTAATGAGAATGTTTGTCTGACAGAGCATGAAGAAACACACTCCCACCCAAAGTACAAGTGTTCATGCTTCCACACGTCTGTATTAACAGGCATTACAGCGAGCATACACCATAATTAAAGTTCATACTGTACCAAGCCCACAGAGTCATTCACACAAAGTAACTGAGGAGCAGACAGTTACACAGAAAATAAAACTGCAACAAAGACAACAGGAACCAGATACACGGAGGTTAGAAGGGAAGAGCATTCTGCTGTGGAGTTAAAAACATAAAGAAGCATAATGTCTATAAAAACTACTACCTCCTGATTTTTCCCAGTAGGTTTGTACTGCACTGTGTATTTGAAAGAGGGGAAACCAAAAACACATATAATGCCTGTTTTTTGACTGAGCCTCTCAGCATCAGGTAAATCTGTGTATGTCGCAGTATTCTGGAGTTTTAAATCTGGTGTCTGTGGTTACTTTCCCATCAGTTCTGTGGTTGGTGTATTTAACCAGAATCAACTATTACACAAGGCCACAACAAAACAGATGCTGTTATGTTTATAATGTAGAAATGGTCAAATATTATTGATACCATTCTGCACTGTCCCGATTCACTGTGAGCACCACGGAGCACAACACTTTCCACATAAACACAGACTTTAAACTGCAGCTACATGAATCACTCCTCATTGCTGGGTTCTGTCTCATGATGTAAACACTGTACCTGTAGGGATTGATGTGTCATCCACAGGCAGGTAGGACTGAGCACTGATGGACACCTGATGGTCGTAGATATCTGCTGCACCCTGCACACATGCATGAGTATTTCAGTCCTTGTGAGGATGCTCATTATGCATTCCTGCCCTCAGCCTAACCTCCACCATCACAGCTAAACGCCCCAACCCCAACCTAAACCTGATTCTAACCTTAACCCTAAAACCAAGTCCTGTCGTTCACCACCTGGCCACCAGATGTCCTCGGACTTTTCCATCAGTCTCTGTCTCAACTGTCACCTTCCACTCTCACCTGCTGCTCTTTCCCCCAGTCGCCCCCCAAGCTCATCTTTTCCTGCATCACCAAGTGTCAATCCACCGTGATGTCACCCATTGGTTTGTGAGCTGCCCATTTTGAGGCCGCCGTCACCTTCTCGGTTTTTTAAACCAGAAAAAAACATATTTGGATGGGAAGGTGGAGCTGAGGAGGAGTGAGGGGCGGATCTGACCTGCTCTGTACTCTATCCTGACTGTCAGACAGGTCATCGTGTGTGTACAACAACAGCCAGCCAGTTTAAAATGCTGCTTCTGTCATTCAGCTTTATAGCTGCTGTTACAAAGGTCAGAGGGACACTTAAGTTTTATTTTTTGTATTTACAAATGAGGACTGTCATTTTAAATACTGTCACCTGCACACTAGGCAGACAGACATGTGATAGTGTGAGGTCCTGCAGATGAAGGTCTATGACTGAAACCATGGTTTAGCCATAAACTTAGTGCTCACAGTAGCTGGGTTTCCATTGTGAGCTTTAGAAATGTTGATAAAACACAATTGCGAATGGTCTGTGTTTCCACTGAGTGATGTTATGTGAATAAAGCTGTGTTTTCTCCTCTCATGATATCGCTCCAATTACACATGATGACAGATTTCCAGTGGTCTGTCTCTCAGCTGGAACCAGCTTCCTGGAGCCTGATCTGGCAGGCGCCACGACTTGAATGTGAAAAGTATTTCCACTTAAATATTGTGAAATATTGCTGAAAAAACACCTCATGCAAGCATTTAAATTCTTTTTCAAAATTCATGTGTTTTCTTTACTCGTTTTTAAGTTTGCAATTTCAAATTGTACGTTAAGCAGGTGAATGGACACACACCTAGTGTGCAGGGCTTGACTCTTGCAGGACCGACTGAATAATTTTTGTAGTTCTATGGTAATATCAGGCTATAGCTTCACAGATATTAGCTGCTAAAGAATAAATGTTTGTGTTTTTAAAAAAATAAATAAAAAAGACCAGTTCATATTTTAATAGTCTTATCAACACACCTGTGTCTTTATTTCATAAGGCCTTGTTATCAATGTAGCTGACATTTTTAACACCCTCAGTTGAGTTCAGAGCTGATCACCATGGCAACAGGTCACAGGTGAGGATAGCTTATAAAGTTCCTCATACCAACCGAACTGGGACAGGCTGGTTTCCAGTGAGGACTCACTTAGTTGAACTAAGAGACACTCATCAAGCTATATTTCGTGTGTGTTTGTATGTGTATGTGTGTGTGTGTGTGTGTGTGTGTGTGTGTGTGTGTGTGTGTGTGCGTGTGTGTGTGTGTGTGTGTGTGTGTGTGTTTGTGTGTGTTTGTGTGTGTGTGTGTGTGCATGTGCGTGCGTGTGCATGTTGGTTGTTTTGAGTGAATGAATTTTCTTGTTGTGATCTTGTGTTTATGTAATTTGTTCTCAGGTCTCTTGCTGAGTTAACACTCAGTGAGATTTCCTGAATAAAAAAACACTGACTGACTGACTGATGACTGACTTACTGACTGACTGACTGACTGATCTACCTTAACCGACTAAACAAACCTCATCTCTCCCTGTATTCTCTCCTCCAGCCCTCTTCTATATTTCTCTCCCCTCCTGTTTTTCTTCCATCTTTCCTTCAGCAGACACATGACTGACTCACTGGATGAGAGGATCACAGCTGCTCAGGAGCTCTTACCTGTCCAGCCAGGTTGAAGTAGGAGTGGTTGGTCAGGTTGATGGGGGTGGTTTTGGTCGACCTGGCTTGGTATTCAGCAGTTAGTGTTTCCCCCTGAACACACAACTCAGACCTTACTGAACTCACATCTGCAAGCCATTTGTTTATATTCAAAATCAATAAAACATCTGTGTAAATCTTTGTTTTTAAGTTGTTCACCTTTAAGTTTGTGACAAATACTCTAATTTCTCAACATTTACCACCTTTGTCATTTTTCATCGCTGGTTGTTTAGTTTCACCAAAAGTTGTTTGGTTTCTTAATTAAACGTGAAACTGAATCCCCCATGAGCTAAAACTCTGCAGCCAGAAGCAAACCTCAGCTGAGAACAATGTAATGTAAAGTAATGAACCAGGTGTGTTTACCTGTAGGGTGTAGGAGACAGAGACCTGGACCTCTCCAGGATAACCCTGGTCTCCATCTGGACTGGTAAGACTCAGCTGCACACCACCTTCCACCGCTGTAGCGAGCCAGAGCGCCTGCCAAACACATGCACAGTGTTACACAGTATGAGATTCTAATGTGGAAGAAGTCATTTTTACAAGAGATCAATAACTGGTAATGCTAAATACATTTACTACTACATTTACAGGAAGCACACATGCAGCTACATGCTGTGGAGTGATGGTGCAAGAGGAACACCTGCAGATACACAACTATGAGTCATTTCTGTTTTTGTATTAACATGAGGCTTCATCAATAAAAAGCTCTGCTCTTTTTAACCAAAATTCAAAGTGACGGTCGCAGGAATCTCTCACAAACAGTGGATTTTTTTCTAAAAGTACTGTGGCTTTGTAAAGGAATCGGACTACAGATACAGTCCACTATCACTGTTATAACATTAAGAGGAGCTCTGTCTTTGCTGCCGCACCCAGTAATAATTCTTCATTGGTGTCATTTATAAATACAATTGGTGCAATTATGATTTCCAATCAAGTTTACTGTTTAAAATATACTATTATATTTATACTCATGCTTTATATTTGTTCTATTTGACAAGTCGACAGCTCAGTTCACACCTGACATTTAAGTACGTCTCCAGTGACCTTGTGATCTGATCTCACTTCCCTACTCTATATATGAACAAACACATCTCTGTGTTTACATAATCTGACTGTCACAGTCGATGTGTTTGTGAGAGAGAGAAAGAGCGAGAGGGGCACGGAGAGGTTGAGTCCATCAATATACTGCGCACAACTCTACAGGGAAATAAGATTTTACCCATTTGAAATAGAAAACTAGAATTACTGCCTCGCGGCTGTTTGCCTCCATGACTCAGACTAGTTTCAGATCACAACCCTGTTAATCCAGAGTCATAATATTAACCATCTGTGTGATATTTTGTCATAACTGCTGTGTGAAGTCTTGAGTAGTGGCTAAAAAGTGTTTTGAGAGGTCACACTGACCTTGACCTTTGACCTCTGACCACCAAAGTCTAATCAGTTCGTCCTTGAGTCAAGAAGTGAAGAAGTTCTGTCAAGGCGTTACCGAGATATTATGTCCACGAGACTGGGACGTACAGGCTGTCTCTGGCGCGGCGCTGTAAAATACTGTCCCAGCTCAGGACACCAAAAAAAGTCTCTGGAGTTGTTTAATTATTTTGATTATTTTATATTCATCAATTCAATTAACTGTTCAGTTGTATTCTTTATAAATTATATTTAGTTTACATTTAGTTACGGTTGAGGTCAGGGTAAGGGGTCTATCAGTCTGCTGGTCAATCCTCCACTTTGGTCTAGACTGAAATATCTCAACATCTACTGGCTGGATTGGCACACGATCTGGTCTAGTCATTCATGGTCCCCAGATGATGAATCTTTATGATTCTAATGATCCTTTTTTGCTTTAATGCCACCATGAGGTTGACATTTGAAGTGAAACATCTTTTTTCTTTATTTTTTAAAAATTGTGCAACATAAAGTGAGAAACAGAGGAAACAAAAAGACAGAGGATATTGTGACCATAGAACATAACAGACAAAGTGTACATAAAATAAGATTTAGGTAAGTGTGTGTGTGTGTGTGTGTGTGTGTGTGTGTGTGTGTGTGGTAGAATAGTGGGAGTTTATTGTGTATCCTAATAATAGTAATTACAATAACAATGATAGCTCTTATGGGTATCATAGTAATGATAACCTAGACATTACAGTAAAAATTGTAAAAATGACAGCAATGACATAATAATACTGATAACTGTAATATTACTACTACTGTGATTATTACTACTTCTACTACTACTACTACTACTACTACTACTACTACTATTACTACTATTATTATTATGATTATTATTAATAATAATAATCATAATAATAGTAATAGTAATAAGATTGCAATAGAATATAATGTCACGCATATATTCAGGCAATGCAGTAATAATCGTAATGTATGATGATGATAGTATAATATGGTACAACAATATATGATAGTGGAAATCATGATGGTTAATATTATATTAAGTGAAACATCTTGACAGCTGTCCCTCTGAGGATTAAAACGTAGCATTTAGCTCGGCTAGTGCTGCTGTGGCTAAAATGCAGCCTCACAGAGCTGCTAACATGGCTCAACAGAGAAACATTAAATAAATGATATGATGGTTATGATCAAAGCAGATGAAAGGCCAGCAGCATCTGTATGATGCCTGTGTGCTGTGATTTACCACAATAAGAAGCTGTAGGTCAGTGCGATGTTTGTTCCTTTGGGTATGAACAATGTCATTTTAAGACTAGTGGCAACAAGTCAGAGCACAGTGAGAGCACAGCCCAACAGTGGAAATGATTATTGGTAATAAGGAGATAATCTTGTCTGGGTGTTGATCAAACTGTCCTCTCTGGACTGATGCTCATTTCACTTACTCTTCTTTATGTGAGTTGTTTATGTGTTTACACTGGAATGAAAACTAATGAGGGGAAATGAAGGGCACAAACAGGTCCATCTGTTAGGACAGACCGTCATGCCTCAGGCAAACCTGATGAAATAACAGGTTACACTAAAATACTGCAGCAGCTCATGTTATGACTGTATCTACAAAAGCTTGCTTACCTGCAACTGGGAAGTGAAACAAGTACAAAGAGGGAGGAATCTCACTCGGGTTCTACAAAAAGATTTTTACAAACTCCTTCACTGAGTCTTACCTTATTGAAGCCGCGCAGCCCTCCGTGCAGTGCGTTCGGCCCATTGTTGATATCAAGCTGGTACTCTTTTCCCTCCACTGTGAAGCGTCCCCGAGCAATCCTGTTGGCCACGCGGCCCACCACAGCTCCCAGGTACCGCTTATCTGACACATAACCTGACCACACAACACAGGTCACTCCTCCTCACCTCCACCAGTGAAGCCTGGCTCACACTCATGTGCCACTACTGCTCTACCACATTCAGATCACACAGTATTACTATAAAGACTCTGTGGAGCAGAATTTATGAGGTGTTCAATGTTCCTCTGTTCAATTGCTGCCTAAAATGTTTTTGCTCAAACTCAAAACAGCTGAGCTAACACTGTTGTTCTGGTGTGACACAATGCAGCAGTTTAAACTACACCATAAATACACACTTTACCACTTACAGCAAACTGTATTTATGGAACCCAAGAAAGGCCATACTCACAAATATTCTCTTATCCCGTTACCTCTAGACAACAAGATATTATCAGGGGGAAACAATTTTTCAGAAGACCAATAAGACTCAGCTCCCTTCTTTTGTTCCCTCTTTCTCTCTTCTCCCTGGCCCTCTTCTCTGTGGGAGCAACAAGGCTCCTAGCACCAGCCGAGCACAGCTGCAACCTGGAGCTGTCTTTTCTTGGACCTCCTTCCTGGAGCAACAAGGCTCCCAGCACAGGTTAACACCAGGCTCCCACCTGAACCACAAAATAACTACCCTATTATCTCAAGAAAACAAAAATGAGTTTTCTAGTTCTAGTCTAGTTTTTATCTTGAGATAACGACATAAAAAATTATTGGCGAGTATGGCCTTTCTTGGCTTCCTTACATATTTATTAGAATTACTGTAAACTGTGTGTAAAATGTTTAATGGCTGCAGGTTGTGTGTGCTTCTTTAATTCTGATCTATCGGAAAAACCTACACGAACACATCTAAATTATCATTTCAATCATTTAATTTGTCTTTCATATTCCTCCTGAAGTCTCATGCTCATGCAGTTATATTCCCTCCTACCTTCCAGGTTGTCATAGCCCAAGACTATGTCCTCCATCTGACCTCCCTTCCCTCTGCTGCACACAGACCTGAGGATGGCACCCAGGGTGAGGACCTCCACCCGCACCTGGGGGGACTGGAGGACCCACAGGTCCACACTGCCCAGGCCGGACACCTCTCCCCATGGCTGATGGCTCACCTCAGTCATCTTAGACCTTCCAACAACCAAAACAGAACAGAAAGTCACCTTAACATTAAAGTTAGAAGTTCCCTATGACTTACAGTGGCACCAGTGGCTGCTCTCCACACTTTAGTGGATATTCATTGGCAAACATGGCAATTTTCTCCATTTAAAATGAAATCTACAACACAGTAAAGTGAAGGGGTCTGAAGAGTTTATGAGGCCACTGTGCATCCTGAGTCACACTTCCTCCAGCCTCAGTTACTTCTGACCTCAACTAACTTCTGTCACCACTGAGGGCGCAGTGCGACCGGCTGACGGCTGTAAGGCTGTGGGAGGCAGGCATGGATGTATATAATATTAATTATAATACATCCATGGAGGCAGGCCTGTTATACAGACATGGATGTATCTTACAGGCTCGGACGATGTGTTTTCATGTGAACGAACACAGGTACACACACAAAACCGCCAAACGTGTGGACACCACAGTGAACTGGCTGCTAACCACGGAACTGATCACCACCTAAACGTCTCCACAGTAAAATCCGCGACTCAGACTCATCGACAGCTACCAAGAGGTTCACTGCACGTCTCTCACCCCCAGACACCCCACCGACTCCTGAGACTTTGATCTCGACGCGTCTGTAACATCCGACTTCCTATTATGATGACGCGTTGAGTGGGCGGGGCTACACCCTCAGCACAGCCTGACAGCTGATTTTAGAAACGCTGCAGTTCCTACCCCCTGTTCCAGCTCAGAACCTGACAAATGAAGTCTATAAAAATGTTTCATTATTTTATGCATATATATATATATATATATATATATATATATATATATATATATAAATATAAACATATACATTTAATTTCCAAACATGAATTAAATAAGGGTGGAAAAATCATTCTATATTTACTGACCTTAAAGTAGACACATTTAAATATATTGAGAAAAAAAAATACTGGGATCAGTTCATAAAATGTCCACTGTGTACTAAATTTTTTGTGGGGTGTAAACGCTTCCTAATCCCCCAGAATACAGAGGACATGGCTTAATTTTCTGCAATAGAAGTGATGGCCATGTTTAAAAATCAAGCACTTTTCCTCTGTTTCAAATACTGTTTCACTGAAATGTGGCTGAATATACTGAAAAACACAGAACCCCTGGATTTTATTTTTTCCTTGGAATAATCAACACATTGGATGATTGTGTTTTAACAACCACCAAGTAAGAAATCAGTGGTCTCGTCTAGCCACACATAAGTCAGACCTTTCATTCAAAGTGGTTGTCCTTATAAAAACAACAGACAAAGGCACTTTCAAATCTGATCAGAATTTCTTTTTTAAAGATACAAGTATTTTAATCTGTAAATCAAGTTTTGAGAATTACAGAAAATAAACTGCAGACACCATGTGGGGAAGACATTGTTTAACTTTATTCTGCTCTCTCTAGAACGAAACTCTGCCCTCCCTGAAAAATATACAGATTTGTCCACAAATGTTAAATGATATCTAGTTATGTACACAGAATATATATCAATACAGATATTACATGAAACATTACAACAAAGCTGTTTCCTTATGTCCACTGACAGACTTTTCACTTCATACTATCTAGGACACACATGCTCTCCCCTCCCCTGTGATTACTGAACTATAAATGCACCCTGCGGTGCCGAGGGCATGGTCGTACGGGTGTTGTATTACAATTATTGTATATACAAATGTTTAATGGTTGCAGTTCCACGTGTGTATGTGTGAGTGTGTGTGTGTGTGTGTGTGTGGCTTCTTCATATTGTGCTTCTATAGGATTCCTCTGTTAGATGGAAAATAACAGCCCCCCCCAGCCTATTGCTGTTCCACTCATTCCAGTCATCCTTGAACTTATAATGAGGCTGAAAAGCTGTGCTTGATTGTCTGTTCTGGTTAAAAGTTTTGGGGTGTGTTGGACCTCTGACCACGGGTGTGTGCTCTGTGCTCTGCTCCGTCGCACCTGTAGCCACACCCATCTGTTTTACATTTCTGAATGTAACAATACACTAACACACATCATCCCTTTCAGATCAAAATAAAAACATTTTCTGGTCAAAAACATAGTTAGAGTCTGTAGTGATCTGCCTGCTGCAGACCTGACACCGTGGCCTGTTGCTCTTTGCAGAAACCATTTCACCTGCTAATCACTGCAGATCATGACAGGTCACAGTATTTGCAAATAATTAGAAATTAATGCTTCAATCATGATCTCTCCCAGCGTTCTCCTCCACAGACTCCTCTCCTCAGTAATCCTGCAAGTGCAGCACAGCAGCCAGGTCTTCCAGGTTTAATGTAAACATGACCTCGGCTTGGACAGATTCCCGCACATGTGATTTTAGACAGAAGCTATAGTGGGTTCTTTTAATCACAACCATGATGGCAATGCCTTTCTAAACTTAACCGAGTCATTTATGTGCCCAAACCAACCCAAGATGAGGAAATACTAATATGAATGTTTTTGTAACTTGGATTTAGCAGATGCAGACAGACAATGTTTTTTTTGTGCCAGAGATTAACAGTTTAAAATAAAATGGTTTTCACACAGCTTATTTACCACGGTCAGTGAATCTGCACCCATTTTAGATGAGTTCAGTCCGCCGCTGCTCATGGTTAACCTGATCACAGGTTTGCCAAGTTGAATGCATCCAATAATTGCAACGCCACAATTCAAACGTAATATATTGGTTCCTACATTCTGGTGTGATAAAACCTTAATGCTGCATTCATGTCATATCAGCTTCAGCTCAACATCTGAGACATAAATACAACCAGCAGACTGGAATTCCCTAAAGCTCTGACATATATGAATTGTCCCTTAAAGGTACAATATGTAAGTTTTCTCTGCCATCAAATATGGCTGCTTGCAAAGAACTTGAGCCATGGTTGCATTAACAAGAGGTTAAGGTACGCCCTCAGGGCTGTGTTATTTCTTGATCCTCTGATGCTGAACTGAGGGAAGACTGGACGCTACAGTGACTCAGAATTGCAAAGCAGTATTACAAGATGGGACGGGCTAGCTGGTTAGCTTGCTAACTTCAGAGAAAGAGAGGGAGGGACAGGAGAGAAGCAAAACTAGAATTAAAACTAGTGTTGCTTAAAGGAATGAGGTTTGATGCTGAACCTGCAATGTTTCTTCTGGACTCTTAAGTAAACAGCTGTTAATGCTGTACAGCTGTTCAGGATATGTAGCAGTAGCAGAAACATACAAACAGCTTTGGATGCATCATATAATGTCCATTGTTCAATTCAACTAAATTAAACATAATTTTAACTGACACTGTTGCACCATGGATATGGTGCAACAGTGTCAGTTAACTGTTTTCCTATTTCTCACACCACCAATTTGGCATCAACCCAACCATCTTGATCTATCTGATCTTTACCATCTATCACATATAACAATGTTTGCGACATCAGAGCACTTCAGTCTGACATGTACAGATGCAAAGAGCACCTTTAGTTGGAGCTATCAGTTAAGGATTTTGTTCTACATATACTATCTTTAAAATTTGATCTACTCCTGCTAGCACAGTAACATGATACAAACATTCATATAGACATCCCCAACGTATGTACAGTGGCCTACAGTTCTTACAGGAGGACCCTTTGAGATAGACAACATCCAATATACCATGAAGGTTCAGGGACTACATTAGGCCATGTCATGCAGATTTATTGCTTGTTAATGTGGCTCCCTTAATTATTTTGTTTGACTCTACTCTTCAGGACAACAGTGGTGAATACAGACTGCTTGAATGGTTGTTGATTAGCTGTTTATGTTGTAAAGACTCTGGTGATGGACCAGGCTTCAGTCAAAAATACCTCAGTCTTTAAATAAATTTGGCACCACTGATTTGGGAGGATACTGAGAAAGCAAGCCCAAAGCACCGTACCTCCACTTTTATATCAACAATCTCAGCCAGTGATTTTATTTGTACTTAAATTAAAAATCATTCAGAATGTTTTAAGTCAAACAATTTTGCTGCACAATACAGGAACTTTACAAAGTACAAAGTTGTTTTGTGAAAATTTGCTCTGCAGCAGCAGCTGACACCTTAGATTCAGTTATTTAACACAGTCAGGTTTTTCCCCCATGCTTAGATCATGTGACAACAACTGAACAATCTCCATGACAGCAGACCAATGCCATCCACTGCTGAAGGCCATTAGATACAGCTGAAAGCTCCGAGGGAAATACAGTAAGTGGACCATGGAAGTTCAAGTCACTTTTTAGAAAACTTGCTGCCAGGTTCTTTGTTCATATCCTGGGTGCATTTTTAACACATTTTAGTAAATCTCTGAATCTTCTGAGACTCCTGAACTTTACACAATGTACTTGCAGCTGAACCTTGTAGTGGTCGCTGGCTGTTGTGTCAGTCACAGTCTGACAAAATACAATTTCAGTTCACAACCCACAACACCAAACAAAGGAAATGATACAAGCGACTAAAGGAACAGATACCACAACTGAAAGTTTGATAGCTGCTTTGAAGGATTGAACCCGTGCAAACTTCAGTCTATACCAAACTGTTAAGGGGATCTTGCATCCCATAGGTATAAATAATTTTGATCCTCTATCTGTGGTACCAAAAGAAGGTGATGTCAGTCCCTCCACCCACCACTTTGCTCAGAGGAAACTAGATCAGCAGAATGATGCCACAACCAGATCTTAGCTGCCTCTATCACTTTCCTGTTTAGTGCCAGTGTCAAATGTCATTAAAAGGAGAATATGATTGTCATAATTTTCCTTTGAACAACATTCTGTTCCATGAAAAGGTCATTTGAAAAATGAACACTGGATTTTCAGTAACTACTGCCACCATCAACTCAACACTTACTGTACATTTGTATGTGAGAAAATGTCCAAATCTGATGTCAGGTTACTGAACGAAGCACTTTCCTTTAGGCCAACACTCACCAAACACTGCACCTTCAGCCCTCCTTCTGCTGAGGGTACAAAATCTGACAGCATGTTGTCTATTCCTCCTGTGAACATTGCAGCCTCTGGAGGTTGCTACTCGGGGCACAGCGTGTTAGTCATGTGCATACTAAACAAGTGATTGCCACAAAATAGGTGACATTTTTAGAAGCCAATTCAATATTTAGCAAAAACCTGTGCAGTAAAATTATTTGAATTAAAGCATGTAATTGAATAAGCTGGGGAAATCCATTCAGCAGATGAGATCCTTGTTGCTGCAGTGAGCCGGTTTAGCTGGTGTCACTGAGGATGGCCAGTATGGAGCTGGCCTGTGAGGCAAGTTTACTGCTGCTATGATCTGTCAGTTTACTGAGGCTCTCCTTCATATTCACAGAGTTCAACTCCTCCTTCATCACACCTGCAGCAGACAAGGGTGAGAAAGAAGAGGAGATACAACAGTGAGATGGGTTGCAACCAGCAGCAGAAGTATGAATGTAAGTGGTGTGTACATGTGTGTCCACCAGTGTTTTAAAGGACAACAGTCTACACTCAGTGAACACATACTGGAGTTAGCCAGACTGCAGATGAGACCTAAAGCACTGAACTTGACTTCGACTGCCCCTACAGGATCCTCCAACATCTTCTTTAGCATGGGCAGCAGCTCCGCCTCCCCAAACGGATCCTTCATCGACTCTGCAGTGATCACACAAACCCACAGACAAACACATATGAGTGAACATACATGCAAAAATGTACACAATTCCATTCCAGACTTGAATATGTCACATCATCTACGCTAACTGATGCATCAGCTTCCTCATTAGTAGATGGAAGTGGTTAGTCCTGTGTTCCTTGGTGTTGTACACTGACTGCATCTGGCTGCACTTGTAAATCATTTCTAGCTTTATTTAATTGAATCTTGAGAGTGGCCCCAAGGGTCCATGTGTGTATTACTTAATTAGTTCTTGCATTCCCTTGCAGTGTTTTTGTGTTTGTTTGATAGTATACAAGCAAACACCTTGCTTGCTTTGTTGTGTGTAGGTGGTTCTTTGCTTCTGATTCACACATTACAATAACATACAGACATGTGTCAGCATCTATTTTAGGTCTTGGGCCGATAACGAACACTGGTGAGCCTGAGGCGGAGCTGTCCAACCTCTGTGATGCTGACTGCTACTCACACACACGAGCTAATCTTTCTTCCCTTTTAAACATGGGAGTTCAAAGGGGATCAAATGCATGTCAAGTCAGGAACAATACAGCCGTGTGTGTTCCATGTGTGTACACAGAGAAGAGGTCACAGGAGAATCCCTCAGTCATAAACTGTGTGAATGTCTGAGCCAAAATGAGCCACAGCTGAAAACTGTAGCAGCAGTTGTCACCAAGTTCAACACAACAAGGAACCAAATGGAAAGTTAGTTTGAGGTGGACACTGATAGTGTATCTGCAGGTTACACCTAAAAGCAGATCCACCAAATCATTGCAACAATCCACGAATGACAACACAAGCTCTGTATTTCACTGCATTACATTTGTTGCAGAGAGGAGTGATGGCCAGGGCCACATCCTGAGATTCAGCCATGTTTGTCTGTGTGATGAAATACTGTTCAACTATTAACAAACCCAGTGTCTGAACAAGGAAAAAGAAATGAAGTAAAAACACAACACTGCAGCAAATTACAATTATTGATGATATTTCTATGACCTGATGGAAGACCACCATCACAATATAGTTACAAATTCACAATTTAGATTTTCCTGTATCTTTAAACGTATAATAAACATTATGTTACATTATGACATCAGGGCCCATATTTAGCAAACATCTCAGACTGGTGAAATCAGTCCTAATTAGTGCTTAAGGTCCTTTTTCCAGCTCCTCCTTCAGCAGAGCTGCTCTAACCTGTCAGACGCTCCAGGCAGGGCTGACATGTGTACTCCTCAACCTCACTGAGAGTTCACGTTTAGATAAAGTCAAATATTGTAGTGGTGACTCTGAGATGCCTGCTGAATTCTGGCCCAGAACTTTTGACTTTACATAGACTCTGAAATTGCTTTACCAAGGTCAATGGCGGACGCTATCGCCAGTGCAACCAGGGCCTCGTTCTGCATGATGACATGCTCACTTGTTGCCATGGAGATGAGGTGGCGAACCCCATCGGCTTTGGCCACAGCACGAACAACTTCCTGTCAGAGAGAGGATATCAGCCCATCACTGATAGTCAGTGTGTGTGTGTGTGTGTGTGTGTGTGTGTGTGTGTGTGTGTGTGGGTGTGTGTGTGTGTGTGTGCATGCGTATACATAAACATCACATTAAATTCAAACAGACTTAGTGTGACTACCAAGAAGAAACTCTGAGTGTTTGCTCAGACTTGTGTAAACTCTCAGATCAAACTGACTCACAGGGCTGCGGCTGTGTCTGATGAAGGCAGCCAATAGGCGACTGGCTTCTCCTCGGACCCCTGCGTGGTCTTTGGCCTCACACCACTCCATGACCCGAGCCAGCAGCACAGCATCTCTCCCCAGCACTAAGGCTGCCTCCTCTGACACACACAGCACAGCAGAGGGAAGGAAAACCGTTAATGGAGGAGAACAAAATCAGAAACCTTTTTGATTCTCTCCTACACACGCACAAACCCATACACAGTCATTTACAGAGGCTCCCATTAAAACTGACACCTGTTAGACACCTAATGGTGAAATTCACATTTTGGCCTGAACATGCTGCTGCAGCAACTCGAGTCATAGGCAGTCTTAGATTCTTCTACAATATCCTGAATGCCATTAGTTCCATGCATGAATTATTAAACTCACCTTGTCCATCCACCATCATGCGGAGTGTACCCAGCAGTTTGAACTGGACTGGCGGCATGTCAGAGCGCAGCAGGGTCTTTATCCTCTCAGTCACCCCATCCTCCAGCATCCGCACTTTGTTAGTGGCTGAAACACACAGGTGTTGTACTGACGCACGTCCTCAGTGTGAATGCTATGTGTGTTTGTGTTTGCATGTATTGCAAATTGCATATTCAGGACAATTCTACCATCCACACTGGCCCATGTAATATATTTTTGGACATTAGAAACCCATCTGAGTTGTTTCAGTAGAGTTTTGGTAGATGACACGGTGCATGTTGTGAGCTTCTTGGTGTGAACATGTATCACTCTGTCCAGTAACAGTGTTAAACATTTGAGTAATTTGACATTTGATCAGTGGAACTATATCTCCACTGTTTCACTCTGATCAGTACCAGGAATGGCCAGGTTCCTCAGTGCACTCAGCCCGGCATGTTGAACAGACACATCTCCTTCATCGACATGTTGCTCCAGCAAAGTCAGGATGTGAGGAACAACGCCGAGGTCCAGCATCTTCACACAGTTACTGTCTGACAGAGATACAGGAGGCCAGCAAAGATGCTTTCAAAACCTGAATACTGTATTACATGTCAGCACATCACTTCAGAGAGTAGACCAGCAATCCCAGCTCACACAAACTCAATTTAATTTTCCAAGTAATACTGTTTTACTTTAAAATTAGCCTTTAACAAGTTGAACTGTTGGTGTCTAAGGCAACATGTTGATGTTGAAAAGCAGCAGTTCCTCTGATGTCCACTAGGTGCTGGTCTCAAACATGGCTACAGGATCCTGGAGGAACTTGTTCCCAGATTTTTCACATGCACTGTAAGAACCTAGCTATGTGTGACACCATGCAGAGTTATTTGACCCACTATTATGATTAAGATTATTATGTGCATATACCACATTAGCTGCACAACGATACATTTCTCTTACAGTCTGTGACAAATATCTCACCATTCCTGGCGAAGTTGGCGATGGCCAAGGCTCCGGACAGCTGCAGCTGAGTGTTGGAGCTCTGCAGCCAGGACAGGACATCCTGGTAGACCAGTCCTGATCCCTCACCAAAACACTTCTGCATGGACTCATCTGCCACCGACACAATGATAATACATGGTGGGTGATGTGAGGATGATTTGCTGCATATTCTCTGGGTAAACAAACCAGTGATAAAAACAGCCCTGAGACGTCTGCTTCCAGACACACAGAGACATAATGGTCTGTCCTCTGCCTGTGACACACTATCACGCAGAATGGTCACTCTGTCGAGATAAGTCGGGCAGAAAGCAGTGATAATACTATAAACAACCTGTCTGGCTGGTTTGTTATGTCATGTCCAGCCCACACCCTCCGCACTCCTCTACCTCTATCCCTCTCCTCTCTCTCTTTCTTTAGCTGACAGCTGATGAAATTTAGCCCACACTACATTTATGTTGCATTCAGACAGACTGCATGGACGCAGTGATAGAGAACAAGACATGACAGTCAGTGTTATTTGAACTGGGAGGCTGAAAATGAAATGAGTCTATTACATGCACAGAATTTTTTTAATTCCCTAAACCAGACTTGTCACATCACATTCTGCACATTGATTGTGGAGAATTTCTTTGACTTAGAGTAAAGTATGAGAAGGTGAACAAGGTGGAAGATGGATGGAAAGACATGAAAAAGGCAAAAAAAAAACAAAAAAAAAAACACATTCACAAGGACCTGCACTCACCTCCCAAAAGCAGGGACACAATAAGGTTGGAGGCGATCTTGATGCTGCAGAGGTCATGGGGGTCAGAACCTCCCTGCAGACCCCGAATCATCTCTGATAAAGCCTCTGGTACTCCTGACTCTGCAAACTGCAGCTTCAGTGTATCTGGTGGTGCAGGACAACCAGGTCATCTTCCAATAAATATACAACATTATGAAAAAACAGGAGATAAAAACTAATTTCATGTTGGAAAGCACAATCAATTATACCAGTGGATCAGGATTTTGTATTATACTGTTTAAGAGCAAGTTGATGTGAGGAATGTGTTTCTACATTTTGACCACATCAGATTCAGTGAAAAGCTGCCTGCTGTCCAGATTGAATCACTGTTGTTGCTTATGAAGCTAGAGAACAGTTGTCTTTTGTGTGTCTTTGTGATCAATGAGTATTATGAGTTATTGTGCGCTTTTATCCCAGATAATCTGAATTGTGCATTCCTCTATTGCAGAGTGGACAGTGGGGGTGTGTATATCAACTGGAATGTATGTAATCTTACATTGTGACACCAGTTTACATTGTGATACAGCACATTTTATGAAAAATCAATACACAATACATGGATAAAATGACCAGACAGAAATTTGCTGGTGTGATTTACAATATTAACCTCAGTTGCTTTATACAGCCAATGACATTAAAGTGAAGGCGACCTCAGTAAAGAGAGTCGTGAAAATCTCTGATAAAATCTGACTTCATCAGTCCCAACATGAGAGGTTTCCAAATGGATCTCAGTTAAAATATCAAGTCCTGATGAAACCAGAGTTTCCTCCCTCTCCCAGCCTCCTTCCTGAAGCACCCTACAGGGTCTTACCACTCTCGCCCAGTGCGCCCAGGATTTCCAGGATGACATGTCGGCGTTCGGCATCAGGCGCCCGTTTCAGCTGGAACGTCAAAACATCTGCCACATCCAACTCTGCCAGGGCTTCTCTCGCAGAGTCTGCAAACACAGGGGTCTATAACTATGGACAGCGTCGGAGGTAACTAATAATCTTGACTACCAGTGATCATACATCTGAGAGCGCATGACCAACACATAAACAGAACCAAGAATGAAAAGGGCAGAGAGGTAGCTGTGATGTGATTTAATTCACAACCAATAAGGATAAAATTACTATAACAAGTACAATCACTACATAATCACCCATGTCAGCTAGGTTACAGAGGGCCAGCAGGCAAACGTTAACCAGTGGATCGTTCTCTGGATACTCCCTCATTATAGACACCAGTCTGGGGATTACACCGCTCTGGACTAGCTGGTCCTGTTGGTATGCTGGTTGGGAGGTCAGAGAGAGAGAGAGAGAGAGAGACAGGGGAAGTGATGAAGAATATAAAGTAAAATTTATAGTCATGTTTTTTTTTTATGCGAAAAAGAATGATTTCTTCTAGGCCAGTGTTTTATGTCATGGCTTCACTGGTTTATAACTGCATACAATTCATCAAATTTAATTGAGTGATAATAAAAAAATGAAAGCCATATACACCTATTTAAAGATGCAGACTGACTTGCAGTCTGTCACTCTGTGTCACCTTCAACAGAACAGTCTCTGCCTCATCAGCACACTCTTCATCATCAGTAAACCCTTCTGACTGAGCCAGCACCGCCACACCAACTCACAGTTGTCAAAGCAGATGCGTCCAATGGCCCTGCCAGTGTTCAGCAGCATCTCCGGGTTATTGCTTTTCAAATGGGGAACCAGCATCTTCACCAGGCCTGCCTCAATGCATGGCTCCCTGACTGCAGCTACAACACACACAAGAATAAGATTTTACCTCTTGAACTCTGGTATTTCCCTTAAATGCCTCCTCAACTCCCCCTGAACCCCAATGGTACCTGTGAGCACATGCAGCTGTGATGTAGTCTGTTACTACAGCAGCAGATTACATCGGGGGGTGGAAATATAATCAAAAATAGTCATCAATTATCATCATTTCCTTAAAATCAAGTCAAAGATCAGAATATATTTATACAGGTTAATATCACAAATCACAAATTTGCCTACAGGGGCTTTGCAGAGTGTGGAGAACATTCCAGGCCCTCTTCTAGGACAGACAGACAGACAGACATGTCTATCTTCCCAGAATGAGAAGATAGACATGTTTGAAAGTAATGAGAAATTAATAAGAAAAACATATGTAGCATATAGATTTTTTATATGTGTGTCATATCAATTTGCATTGTTAACACACCTGGTTGTAACATGCAATAGCATATAAAAATATATGTGAGGATAATATATCCCTTTAAAGGCGATAGATGGCAACATTCATCTTGATATAGGGACATATTTCCTATATTACATTTCTGTATGGGATATGTACAGAACAGAGCAACACAGTAGATTTACAGTGTATTTAATCACAGTGTATGTAATGACAAATTATTCACTTTTATGAAGAAGCAACTTCCATGTGCCTTCTGTATTTTATCACCATTTCCACTATTTCATCTTGTTTTCTGTTCTCCAAGAACATAACAACTGATAACCAGTGTAGCAGTGTCCTACTGTACCTTCACGGGCCATCTCTGCCACCACCAGAGCCACCTGGCAGCTCAGGCTGCTTTTACTCTGTAAGGCCTGAGCCAGTGTGGGTAGAATCCCACTTCTGGCAACCTCAACTGCAGCATCCTTCTCTGTGGACACACAACGGCAGGATATCATATCACAGCCTGTTCTAGAAATATGTGGAGTTAGCTTTGGCTGATCACAGTGAAGCTCTGCTATGACTCTGTCACAGATGTTTGTGGTGGCCTCCTCACCTTTTCTCTACTGTCAACATCAGACTTTCACTTTCACCCAGTAATACGTGATAGGTCAGCTGTGTCACCCTGACAACCAATTTTCAGTTTGCACACAAAATTCCAGTAATGTAAGGAAACAACCTTCAGACATGTCCCTCCCTCATGAGCTCAGCTGAGGTGCCTTCATGAGCAGAGCAGCCTTACCGTTCTGTATTGCTGTGACATTTCCTGAGCACATTCATCTTCCCCAGAAGACTCTGGGGACCATGAATATTTATTTATAGTAATACATAACCTTCTTCACTTGCAGAGTGAGGAGACTGAGCTGCAGATGACAGTAGGCAAAGCACCATGAAAACCCAGTGAGGAAAAACCATCATGGCCTGTTCAGTCTAACTTGCACATCAGAGCTATGCTGTGTGGGATGGTGCAGGTGTGTCACATGACTTACTCTTTTCCAGCAGAGAAGCCAGCACTGTGTCCAAATGAGGCTTGAGCTCCTCCTCAATCAACTCTGTACTCACACTGATAGCCTTTAGTGCCTCGCTCAGAGAGTCTGTAACACACACAAACACACACACACACACACACACACACACACACACACACACACACACACACACACACACACACACACACACCACCGCCAGACAACAGCAATAAAAGTTAATAATATGTCAGCTACAAAAGTCTCCCCCAACCCCCCCTAAATAAAAATATGAATACTAAATCTTGGATAAATAGACCAAAATATCTAAGAGTAAATCACCATCATTAGCTGTCAGCAGAGTTACAGAGAGAAGTGTCAGGATATTGTTGGCTGTGCTGCACATCTGCATGGATATGATGGGACTTGTCTAGTCAGCTGATTCCCACACAGCTGTGGATCTAAGCTGTGAGCCTGTGATCCATTCTTGTGCAGCACTGCTGGGTCCACTGGGTTTCCACTCTGCTGCTGCTGACTTTAAACCAACACACTGTATTTCATTTCTGTTCTCTGAACTTTTCCCTGGTCTCTTGTGTTTTTTTCAGCAGCATGTGGATTGTAATTGTCTCACTGTCATTTCCATTAGGTCAGAGTAAATGACACCAGCAACTGGTCTTGAATCATGAATCAGTCACTGTGTGCTGAACTGACATACGCAGTTATGATGTTTTATGTTTATGTTTTGTCCACACCAGTATGCAGGATCTGTATCAAAGCCAATCAAGGGATTTACAGAGCCTGATCCATCTTCAGTCCTCTGGTAATAACCAAACAGTGTGCTCTGGGTATGCCATCTGTCAACAACACCATACGGTGCTTCATTAAAATACTTTATAGTTTTTTGTTGATGTGTGGAGATGAAGAGAGTCTGCTTCAATCTTATTCTTCCACACATCCACACTTCTCCAATATCTCTGTGGATACTACATATAACACTACATAGGACAATAACTAAAAACCATTTGTGAGGAAAGTTGTGATACAGGAGCACAAAAACTGGATTGAACCATTAAACCATTTTAATCTAGACTCACTGACTTGTTTGTGCACTGTGTACCTGTAAGTAGTCCAGTATAAAAATACTAAGGATCCACAGGTACTTCAAAGACTCCATGATCAGAGCAAAAAAGGGGATAGCAAAGCTCTATAAGTAATCTGCATACATAACATGTCTGCTTTATTGTTGAATAGCTGACATCTACTGTAATACATTTGCTTAATGTAAATATTTGAGCACAGAGGCCAAGGGAAAACTGTTATATGCTTAATGTTTATACCTGTCATGGTATGTAGAAAGAAAATACAACAGTAGCCTGCATCATGATATCTGAGCCTGTATATTAAAACCATGCAGACTAATCAGTGCAAAGAAGCTTCCTCAATCACTGTACTTTGGAAACAGCCCTCTACAGTCCTCTATCTCTACAATATATGTTGGTCCAGGACAAAAGGTCTCAAAAGCTACTAGCAAGGATATAAATTATAATACTATAAAGTTTGGTATGTATATACAGATACCCCAGGGAATGATGCTGGATAACTGTGCTGACCCTGACCATTCTTCTAGAACTGCTATAGATTCAAGGTTTCATCCTGAGATGAATGAAACATGAGAAACATCTTGAAATGAATGATTTCCATAAAAATGTTATGGTAAATTTATTTAAATACTCATGGGCCCCAGCAAAAGAAACATTATGTTTATTGTGACCCCTGACCTTTCCACCAGCACTCACAGCATCATCACAAACACTTACAGGAAGCACTGTACCCTTTACATCACAAGGCACAAAGTAAATGTGTGGAGGTCGACTACAACTACACTCATCTTTGAGCCCTGCAGTCATGTTTGCCTTGTCATTAAGATGAAGCAGGAGCTTTCCCTGACATTATCCAAGCCTGACCTCAACCACCATTATTTTCCATAAACACTTCTTTTTGTCTGAAATTTAATTTTACCCTATTTTCCATTGGCAGAAACAGGAAATGAGAATAACTGGTGGCTGTAATCTGGGTTTTGTAGCATTGTCCGATACTGACGTTATCATTTGGTGAAAGAACTGAATAAACTGATCACAGTTACTTTGGCCTGGTCCCAGCCGTTCAACCCGAAACATCTTCAGTATTTGTTCCACTGCTGGCAGCTCACACACAAGCTTCAGTAACCACTTACACAAATGAACATACAATACAATGCATTACATACAAATAAATACACGCACACACACACACAGTGAGGAGAGACCTGCAGATGGTAATCACCACAGCTAATCTGTTGTAAGTCGAATGAAAATAGCCTGAGTGGAGGGGGCAGTCTGCAAGGTTGGGATCTAACCCCCACGTCCTTGTGAGTATGTATATTTGTGTGTGTGTGTGTGTGTGTGTGTGTGTGTGTGTGTGTGTGTGTGTGTCTGAGAGAGAGAGAGAGACAGACCATGTTCATGTGTCCATGTGTGTTTGACGAGAGAGCAGATGAGCAATTTACTAATCAGTCCCACAGAGTGCTGTGAGGGAGTCCCCAGGGTGCTTATTACAGTGTCTCAGCTACTCCGCATGTTTCCACATATTCAAAGATAGAGGCCTATGTACTTACAAAAACATACAGATAGGCAGGGGGTTGATCAGCAGCAAGTGCACAATCTAATCCAATACAACAGTCCAGCAATAAATCCCTTTGCTGTGAAGCTTCTTATGTTCAGTGGTGCTTAGACTGTCAGAGAGCTGTTGATTCACCCCTGTGATCATTTTTAAACAAACATACGATTCTTCCTGTGGGGTTCATGCCTCGCAACAGCAGTTAGCAAGATGCAAAGCAGGCGGCAGCGGCAGTAATTTCTGATGAGGCTGGGTTGTTGGGTGGTTGTGTGTCTTCAGCTTGTAATGCGTGACAACCAGAGGCTACAGAATAGCTTCTGTCCCTGCACTTCCGAGCTAAACAGACCACTCTTACTGGCCAGGGAAACAAACAGCTTGATGTTGCTGGGTTGTCTGGACTGAGTGTGAGACTGGGGAGTGGTGCAGCTCCACGCCTTGCACCAAAAAAGATGAAAATATTTTAAATTTGATGCAATGCAATGCAAAAAAAAAAAAAAAACAGAGAAAGGAGCCATTTTTTTTTGGAAACAATGATTTTCCAGGTGTTGTGTATTAGAGACTGACTCTATCTATCTATCTATCTATCTATCTATCTATCTATCTTTTGCTATTGCCCTCATACACACACTGAAATACACACGTGCCCTGGTGTGTGATGCCTAATCACACAATCACACAACCACACTGGATGTTGGATATGAAGCTACTCACCGGCGTCAGTCATGGCTGCTGGTCGGCAGGCTCTCTGTTGGCTGGCTCACTGCCTCTGCCTGCTAGCACTGTGTGTGTGTGTGTGTGTGTGTGTGTGTGTGTGTGTGTGTGCGTGTGTGGCTAGCAAAGGAGCTCCCCTCCCTTTTTAAGGTCAGGTGTACCCCAACTCTGTCTCTCACTCTGCCTGATTCTCTCTACTCCTCACTCTCGCTCCCTCAATCCCATTAGCCATATCTCTCTCTCTCTCTCTCTCTTCCTCCATCCTCCCTGCCCCCACTGCGCCTGCGCTCTCTCTCTTTGCTCATTGGCTCTCTGTTCCCACCTTGTTCTCTCATTCTCTCTCTCTTTCTCAATTCACAAATTCAAATAAGTTTTATTGTTCAGACAAAATTGTATGTCAGAGCAACTACTGTACATAAGAACATGATGAACTGAATATCTGAAATGTTTTTGGGAATATAAATCATTGAATGTGATCCAAATATAAATATATATTTTAGGCAGATTTTTCTCACTCACATTTTTATTAAATTTTAAAACACTGTAAGAAAAAAACAGAACTCTCCATTTTACAGAAAGATTTAATAGAATAATAGTTAGAAAAGACCAGGTATTAACCTCAGAGACAGCTTTTGTTCTGAACTGAATGGAGCACAACAGCTTGAAGTAGCAAAGGACTCAACTATAAGTTCACTGACTAAAACTCACTGAACTCAACTGAAAGAAATGACAAGAAAAGTGATTATTTCCACCACAGACTGTAGAAAGGTGGACGTAGCCCCTGTGATGTCACCCACCGGTTTCTGAAAGCGGTTTTGAAGCTCAGAGTCAGCTGCTCCACTGTCGCCATCTTGACAGTGCCTCGCTCCACCTAAACCCTGGCTGATGCAAAAATGGGCAAAGCGTTGGGCTGCATGCAGAGCAGAGACGTTGATGCATGCCAGCTTAAAACTGTAGCAAGCTCCTGTTAGCATGTTAGCATTGTTGGGTTTCTTATTCGAAGGCTAACCCAAGGCTAATTCCTTTGCCGGCTAATTAGCTAGTTCTGCTGTAAAGTCATGGATGTTGATATTGATATTCAAAATATATGTATTTTACCCTTTACCAGTTTACCCTATTAAACAAAGAAGATGAACCAAATCCATGCTTGACAAATGAGTGTTAACAACTCCTTATATCAATGAATTATTTTCCAAGTAGTGCAAGTAATTCAGTTCATGTAAACCTAATGTTAATACCTGCAGACTCGTAGAATACAACGTAAACTATCACGATTATAAGTAAGTGGAGACGTATATCTTAAACCCTTGAATATAACAACAACTCAGGGAAATTTACTCTTAACTTGTTTACAGGTCAGTCTTGCCTGGTCCTCCCTGGTCCTGGACGTTGACGGGTTGCAGCAATGGGCTGAGCACGTGTGTGTGTGTGTGTGTGTGTGCGTGCGTGCATGTGTGTGTTCCATATGTGCTTTTGTTTTTCAAGTTCCAGGTGTAATTGTGATTGTGAGTAAGAGTGAGGGCAGCATGGTGGCTCTTTGTGACCTCACTTTTAATGACTCTTTTGTCTGTTGCTATCAGAGGTACAACATTTGTGAAGTTGAAGATAAAGGAGTCAGTTAGTTTGCAGTAAATCTAACCAACCACTAGATGGTGACAAATTAACATTACTGTTTCTCCACACTGTGTTCATAATGTGACTGAGCACAGATTAGTCCCTGGTGATGTGGTTGAGGATCAAGGAACATTGAACACTGTAGGTGAAGTAGCTTTGGCTCAAATCTCCTACTGCAGCAATTCAGTGTTTTCACTTTTAGCTTCACACATGACAAAGATACAAAGCAAAAATGTCAAATGAGGCAGTATATCACTTTAAAATGTGGCTCTATGCATTCAATTTGTTTCAGGCTTAAACCCAAACAAATCCAGTGTTTTTTGCTGCATCCAACAGTAAAATCAAACCAGTCAGCTGAGGAACAGGAAGAGAGGGCTCTTTCTGTGTGGAGTCTGCATGTTCTTCTCATGCCTTCGTGGGTTTCCTCCAGGTGCTCTGGTTTCCTCCCACTTTCCAAAGACATGCAGGTTAGGTTAATTGGCCACTCTAAATTGCTCATATTTTTTTGTGGGTTTTCGCCAGGTTCTCTGGTTTCCCCACAATTTAATCAATAAAATATAAATTAAATAATACATACATGTTCTGCAAGTACTTGATTCATTTAACAGTTTCATTAACAAGAATGACTCAATTGGCTATTGGCCAATGTTTTTGCACCACAGTAGTGTTTGTTAATTTGTCTTAATCATCTTAGACAACAGGGTGACTTTTCTTAGAAATAATGTATGTACAACACACAACCTAGTGCCCAACAACTACCAGTATATAGTATATAACACACACACACACATACACCTGTAGACAGTAGATTAGATATTGTATGTTATTTACAGCCCTGTAAATAAACATCTGTAAGTACATCTACTGGTGTCTTTAATGTTGCACAAAGAAGAACCTTGCCAACCTCTTCTCAGTAGAACCTACATCCTTCAACCTTACTTACTCTTGATGTGGTAACTTTGATCAAAATTATTAATTTAATTATTGATCAAAGTTCCAAATCAACAATAACCAATTTGAGACTGTACAATATTGGCTATTTTCTGCTGTTGAGGCTGGTGCCCTGGGTTTAATTTTGTATTTAATATTAATTATTTTGATTTAATCTAATACTAATAGTTTAAATATTTTATAAATTTTTATATCAATACTTGATAACTACTAACACACAACATATATGTTTTGTATTAAGTATGATTACTCAATGTAACTCTTAATATAACATTTTAAGTGTGATTCCATATATGATATGGCAGTATAATAGGCATTTACTATGATTCCTTATTGCTGGCTTATTTGAAACATTCCATGTTTAGTGTTCACTCTCACCGTGGTCCACTCAGCACTCCTGACCTGCTGCATCACTGCTCCTCCACCACGCAGCACCTAGTGCTCCTACAGCAGCTTACTAACACATACCTACAAGATTCCTTATACATTACAGTAAAAGAATACATGTTTACTATGAAGATTACGGTTATAATATGTTTTTATAATACTTTTATTATTAAGTGTGAATCCCCATTTAGTTCCTTACCTTTTAGTCTCAAATATGCAGTTTTGCAATGTATCACAAAAATAGCTCACTTCTTTATTATTGTGTGACAGTAGCTTGTTTTTCCTTTGAAATTTCTCATCCTTTTCCCCTCACTGTCTGTCTGTCACTGTCTCTCTGTCTTCCTCAGTGCAGGCTGCCTTCTCCTCCTTCTCCCTAATTCACTATGTGCAGCTAATAATCAACTGATGAGCTTTGAATAGATTCAGAGTGAAGCTGAGGCTGGGATACAAAACAGGGAGTTGTAACACAAACACACACTTCTTCCTGCTGGGGATTGTGACTGGAAACCGTCACAATGTGTCAGAACAAAAATAAGTAAATGAATAGTTGAGCTGTATTATTTAAAGGTGTGTGTAGGAGAAGAGGAGGTGGGGGACAACTGGAGTAGCTCTCCTTGTGAGGAAAAACTCTGGCAGTCAACTATTGTTATGAGGATATGTATTGCATGTAGTAAAGATCAAGATACAGAGATCCATTTGAAACAAAGCACCACCGCCATGACTGAATGCTGATGCCTCAGTAGAATGTCTTCAGATCTAGTGGCACTAGTGGCCACTCTGTGGCTTCAAGGTAGAGTGCTGCAGGAATCAGTCCTAAAACAGTCAAACAGCTTCATTAGTTGCATTTTAGCACTTTGGTTCCCTGGTCCCAAAGTGCCTGCATTGTTTTGAATGGGTTTTGGTCTGTGGTTAGCACAAGCTCAAGACATTGTCGACTTTTATTCTATGACATAAAATACTTCAGTAAATACCCCAGTCCTGATTTTTTTAGCTTTTACATCTCTGAAAAAAGCCAGTCACTAACAAGTGTCTAAATGACACTACAGAGGATGTTAAACGGCATCACGCCGAACATGAAAACTGATCTCCTCACCAGTCCACCTTTACAGCCTCATTGTGTTTCTACTCGTGCTCTTACTAACTGTTACTGACTTTGTAGGAGAAAACTTTGTAAATTTTATCTGCTGATTGTATTTGTATTCATCATAAAGGTGGTGTTCATCTGTGCAGATTAAGTATCATAGATTTTTGTTTGTCATAGATCTTATTTTGGGAAAATGCCATTGGCTGTTTGTGGAAGGAGCCAGGGTGATGCTAACTTCCTGGTTGGCCTGCACAAATATATCATCAGACTGCACTCTTTATCACTGGTGGTGAACATATTAACTCAAAAAGTGCTGCATTCTGTCTCAGTAAAGTCAGTATTTGTCTGTATTTGTAACGAATGTAGTCTTAACAAACAGGTTCACTTCTGGTGACATGTTGTGTTGGTGGATTTAAAACCACTAACACAGCACTTAGATTCATTCATTATAGTTTCATAACATAAATCCTTAACATATTTTTTATATTTTCTAATCCTTATATTTTTTGTTTTCTTTTGTTCTTTGGCCTTTGGGGGTCCCTTATCTGGCATCCTGACCCTATCTTCATCTGGTATGAACTGTATGTATCTCTGTCTGTGTTATTGGGATAACCACATCCTATCACAGGCCTTATCTTGAATCTGAACGCTGCTATCTTGATGGTGAAATATGCAAATTGGGTTGGCAGGGTTGATGGACTCGACACACACAATGCATCTTGGGTGAAGGGAGGTGATGTGGGTTCCCCTTGAGGGACCACTAAGATGAGGGTCATGTGACAGACGGACACAGCTGAAAGATTGAGGCTTACTTATTTGGCTCATGTTACTTCGATTGTAAGCAGGTCATCAGAGCCAGTGGAGAAGTTTGCTGGAACTGATGCTAGATTAGCTGCCCTCACTGGTCATGTGACCTTTGTCGTGTATTTCATAGTGGTCAGAACTAAATAAATGAGCTAAAAGGCCCAAAGGCTTTGCACTTTGCAGCTGGTGTTGGTACTCTGTTTGTGTTACACATTTGATTCTTTGACTGCTGCAGCTTTAACAGGTACATTTCACAGCATGTGTGCTTGGTTGAAAGGCCCCAGGCTTCACAGCCAGCTGCTTCACAAAACTGTAGTGAGATTGCATGTTTATTTACAGTCTTGTCTTACACTGACCTCTCCTCTTCCTTCTCCCTCCTTCCTCTTCCAAAACCCATTAAATAAAACAACAAGTGCTCACTGCCAGAGAAGCTAGTGGCTGGATTTCTGCTGCTTCTGTTCTCTGTACAGCAGGGGGAGTGCTTGTGCCTTCATCTGCTCAGTGGAGGACAGTACATAGGACTGGCCCTACATGTGGTGGCCACCATCACAAAACTCCCAGTTTCATCATCTGGATATCAGTATGGTTACAAGGTATGACATAACCCTGCAGCTTCTTATAAACTGCCTGTCAAAACTTCAGGTGAGGTAATGCAAACATGCACACACACACACACACACACACACACACACACACACACACACACACACACACACACACACGCACACACGCACGCACACACGCACACACACACACACACACACGCACACACGCACGCACACACACACGCACACACACAATAAACACCATTCTTCTAAAGCATGTTTCCTCATGTGGTGTTTAGATGATGGTGGGTGAATAGGTGTTCTGGTTTGAGATGTGGCGACTGTGAAGGCCACAGCATATGATTCACATGTTCATACCGCTTGTCACCCATCTATATATATTACCACCAGAATATATATGTTCTTGTGTATAATAACACAATAAGGTGATATATATAAGTATAAAAACAAAAGCTACACAAAAAGTGGCACATGACTTGTGACTTGCTGTCATGACCTTTTAGAATGTCCCATAATTAGCTTTGCTGGTTATGTTTTGGCTCATGTTAGTCATGTGACTGAGAGCACTGAGAATGTGAGGAAATGCAATTAGAGCATCAGTTAAGAGTTTAATTTAGTAGACCCTGGCTTTATTTCAAAGGTCAGTTATAGATGTTATTGGCACTGCCAGGCCACAGATGCTGCCCAGCCAGAAAATCCATTTACAGTACTTAATACTTCAGATTATTCAGTAACGCTTTATAATACAGCCTGCCAGTGACACTGTTTAACTGTATCAGTCAGGTACTAATATATTACTGCCTGAAGTTTTGGGGAAATAGTGTTAGCAATCTGTTTTTATTGTGTGGTTAAAAAGTGAAAAGGGGAGAAAAGCCACACATTACATTACAACACACAGACATTAAACACACTGTATAATTCAATCAAAAATAATAATTGCTAGACCACTTCTTAAACATTAGAGACTAGTTTGATCCACCTACATTTATTATTACATGACTTTAGTTTTTGTACCTCAGGCAATAGAAGCCTTCCATAACATTTTTTGCCTTTACTGGACATATATTAGAGGCAGACAAGAAACAAGGAGAGAGAGGGGTATGATGTGCCACACACATCCAACGCCGGACTTGAATCTGCATTATAAAACTCTTACTGATCATTTGTTCATTATTACCATCATTAGCTTATTATGATGCTAATAATACGCTGACTCTGACTGGATGCACCTCCTGCACTGATCTGTGTCATTGTGAGCTGAAACAGCAATAATAGGTGCATTTTGATTGACAGTTGGGGTGTCAGCATTTCCTGCTCTTACTTTTCCCACACAAACACGTGCAATAAGCTAAGAGGAGAATCAGAGACATGTCAATATCACAGTCTTTACAACCCCACACAGTCCTGAGAAAGAGTCTGACTGGGGCAAAAGGTTACCGGGGTGGGCAGATCATGGGTGTGTAGAGCCTTTTGCAGAGCTAATAGCAAGAGCTAATTTAAATCATTAAATTAGCTCTTGGGAGTAAGTAGATCAGAGGAATAAAGAAGTTCAATCCCCTGGGAACCATAACCAGCTCTAGATGTTGCTTATTTATCTGGAGGCTATGGTTACTAGTTGGTTACAGATTAAGAGTAACATTCAAAACATATGATCACCCTGTAATTATGATGCATTGTTGTAGATTTAACTACAGAACAGTGTGTAAATCAGCTCCAATTAAAATACTTCTTACCATGTAGAATAATACTTCTGTTCTTTTACTTAGGTAGGATTTGAGAATTTGATTGTAGGACTTTTACTTGTAGTGGAATATTTTACACAATTGTATTGGTATCTTTACTTAACTTAATGAATATGATCTTCTTCCATCACAGTGTACTCATACTGCAACTGGGAAAAGGGGATTTGGTCTGTGATGAGATAATAATGTAATGAACATGAGACGTTTTGTTGATACGACCCTGTTTTCACAAAAGTTGGGACACTGTGTAAAATGAAAATAAAAACAGAATGTAATGGTGTATAAATCATGTAAACCCATATTTAACTGAAAATAGAACAAAGACAACAAATCAAATGTTGAAACTGAGAAATGTTATTGTTTCATGAAAAATATCTGCTTTTGAATTTGATACAGCAACATGTTTCATAAAGTTGGGACAGGGTCATGTTTACCACTGTGTTCATCACCTCTTCTTTTAACAGCACTCTATAAACGTTTGGGAGCTGAGGAGATCAGCTGCTGGACTTCTGAAAGTGAAATGTTCCATTCTTGTCTGATACAGGATTTCCACTGCTCAACAGTTCGGGGGCCCTTTTTTCGTATTTTTCATTTCATGATGCTCCAGATGTTTTCAGTGGGTGACAGGTCTGGACTGCAGACAGGTCAGTTTAGTGTCTATGGAGCCATGCTGTTGTAATACTCAGAATGTGGCTTGGTGTTCTGAAATATGCAAGGCCTTCTCTGAAAAAGACGTTGTCTGGATGGCAGCATATGTTGCTCCAAAACCTGAATATACTGTTCAGCATTAATGGAGCCTTCCCAGGCTACCCCAGCCATGGGCACTAATGCCCCCCCCACACCATCACGGATGTTGGCTTTTCAACTGTGCATTGATAACAAGCTGGATGTTCCCTCTCCTCTGTAGCCCAGAGGATGCAGCCTCCATGATTCCCAAAAAGAATTTGAAATTTTGATTCATCAGACCAAAGACCAAAGGACAGTTTTCCATTTCACCTCAGACCATCTTCAATGAGCTCAGGCCCAGAGAAGTCAGAGATGTTTCTGGGTCATGTTTAGATATGGTTTGTTCTTTGCATGGTAGAGTTTCAACCTGCATTTGTGAATGAAGGAACAAACTGTGTTCACAGACAATGGTTTTCAGAAGTGTTCCTGAGCCCATGCACTGATTTCCACTATAGAATTGTATCTGTTTTTAATGCAGAGCTGCCTGAGAACCTGAAGCTCATGACCATCCAATATTGGTTTTCAGCCTTGTCCCTTTGCCTACAGAGATTTCTCTGGATTCTCTGAAACATTTAATGATATTATGAACCGTAGATGCTGAAATTTTATGTTGAGGAACATTATTCTTAAACTGTTGCACTATTTGCCCACACAGTCTTTCACAGAGTGGTGACCCTCTCCCCATCTTCACTGCGCCTCTCTGGAGCCTCTTCTTATGCCCAATCACCTACTGACCTGTTGCCAGTTAACCTCATTAGTTGTGAAATATTCAACCAGGTGTTTTTTTAGCATTACACAACTTTTCCAGTCTTTTGTGTCCCCTGTCCCAACTGTTTTGAAACATCTTGATGCATCGAATTCAAATTGAGCAAATATTTTTCATTAAACAATAAAATTTCATCATTTCAACATTTGATATGTTGTCTTTGTTCTATTTTCAGTTAAATGTGGGTTTACATGATTTGCAAATTCGGTTTTTATTTACATGTTACACACTCTGTTTGGAAACAGAGTTGGAGTTTGAACACAGTCTGATAACATAATGCAACACTGTTGTCTTTCTATTCTAAAGGGAGTGCGCTCCCCTCTGGCTAACCAAATTATTATAGCAGACAATCTAATTGTGCTCAGATTCAATGCGTGTGCTGCATGGGCTGAACATTTCTACACACTCTCTACACACACTTTCAATTTTAGGGTGAGAAGGCACTGAGGATTCATCCTGAGGGAATGAGCCATTCAACACACATTTTTATCTACTTTTGAGCAAATTAGTGTAATGCAGTGAGAAATCTTAAAGGGGAACTTTCGGGTTTCCAGGTGTTGGGAGGGTCTTCCTGTGTATATGAAAATAGTATAAAGTTTTTAGTGTCCTCAGAGGGAGCTGTGTGAAGTCTAGCATTGGTTTGGGCTGAAGACTACAGGGTTGAAAATGGAAAAATTAGCATTAACCAGTCAGATGAGCCACAAACTAATAAGGGGGCTCAAAGGCTGTTGGTGTGCAGGGCTGCAAGGTGCCCTCACACAGAAACACCGTGTCTCCACAGGAGGTGTAGTGTGAGCTGCATGTTAACAGAACAGCAGCACACAGGAGGTGTTCAGGGTCATGTTAACTGGATCATAAGTGAGTTATAACACAACTGTCCACAGCTAACTGATTAAAACAGGAGTGCATCTGTTCCATTAGACGTGTGTGAGAGATACAACTGAAAAATGCAGCTGAAACACTGTCTCTGCAGACACACACTCTCTGTGCAGACACATACTGTCTTTGTGGACACACAGGAAGACTTGTGGCTCTGGTAGAGAAGCTGAAAAGAGTTAATTGCCTACAGCTGGTGCAGGACTGCTGTTTATTTTAGTGTTGTTTTACTACACAATTTTAGTCTTATTTGTCTTATTGTTTTCAGTGTTATTCATTTTTGGTTTGCTTTTACACAGCGTGGTTTTAAATCAGTCTCTTGTTGTTTGTAGTGCTACAGCTGGTGATGCCATATTGACTGTGATATGGTTTCTGGTGGCACATTTTTTAGTGTGGCTTGTTTTATCTTTTTCACAGGTGGGATACTCCCACCTCTCCGACAGGCACCCCAGCCATGACACAACTTGTCTGTCCTCTCCTCTGCCTTTCTTTTATTTCAGCACATCTTGTTAAAATGTCTTTACTGAAGCTCCTGTGTCTCAGGTCAATGGCTATTCCAGATATTTACCACTCTTAGGAATTAGAAGTGTGTAATGTTTTCTGCATACACTCCACACAAGAAGACAAAGAGAAAAACATAGTGGTGGTCATTAAAATCGTCCTCTGGAGAGCAGGAGCAGCACAGAAAACCTCCCTCATCAGCCCGTTACATTTTTTTCATGTCAGTGAAACTGTGGACCAGGCAGCCACCAGCATCAGTGGGAATGATCCTCTGTGGATTGTGAATATGTGCAGCAAATGTCAAGGCAAACTGCGTTAACACTGGATCCATGTGTCCAGTGGTTCTGTGCAGTGTCTGCGGCTGCAGCACGTGTTTCTAGATCCAGCCGGTGAACTCAGGTCTTGGCGCCATATTTACCAACCTTGGCAACCTCACTGTCAGTCCTAGAGTCACTGTTGTTTGTCAAGAAATACTTCATGTGCACACATCATTTCCCATAAAACCACAAACTGTTGTTTTCACGTTTCTCTTTTTGTTCATATTAAACAAATTAGATATTAATTAATTCATGAATTAATTCACGAGCTGCTGGTGGTGGTGGTTTTGGCAGGTGAATTTTTGAAGAACAAGACTAGCTGTTTTACCCTGCCTCTAGTCCTTATGCTAAGCTAGACTAACCACATCCTGACTGTAGCTCTGCACTTAAGACTAATATCTCTAACTCTTAGACAGAGTACAAATGGTGGCATTTCTTTAAAGACAGAATATCTGCCAAAATGTTAAATGCCAAGTGTTTTCCTTCTATGCCAAAGAAAAGCTATTTGAGAAGTCACTAAACAAATTACCTAATGCTGTGAGTACAAGGACTCTTCTAAACAGGTAGCCATTAGTATTCAGACAGCTCCTCTTTGTCACACAGGAACAAAAAACATAATAATCCACATTATAAGAGCAGCTTTGTCATTCATTAACGGGACATTAAGGCAGATGTTGAAGAGAAATCCTTTGATTTTATGCAAGATCACTCAATCTTTCTAAGGTGTAAAGTGTTTCCTCATGGCTGCTTATATCTGCATATGAATGTGGATGGTTAATGTTGTTGCCTCTGTATAAAGGAGCAGCGATGCAGCAGTTGTTGGTGCATGAAGGGGGAGGATGGTGATTTCTCAGAGGAAAACTCGGGTATTCTCCAGACAGACACGTCCTTCATTAGCTAATGGTCTTCTCAGGATAATCAATTCAGCCTGTCAGACAGCCACAGACAGTCGGATGCTTTCCCACCACGTTGTCCTTCACCTCCCTTTGGCTCCAACTCACTTCCCCAAAAGTACTGACCACTATTTTCTTCTTTCTTTCTTTCTTTCTTTCTTTCTTTCTTTTGCTCTGTTTATCTGTTCTTGCTCTTATTTCAAATTTAATTCAGGTCCATTTTATTCAGTTCACAGAAGCTGCCGGAACAGCCAAATGCATTTCCAGAGAGTGTAAAAGTTCATTCTTGACCTGGGAACTGCACAGAACAAATCTTTCTCAAACTCCACTTACAAGCTTTTTCTGGAGCTTTCAACCATGTTGTATCATCTTCATCAGCAGGTGGAGCCACCAGCTATATATCCTAGCAGCTAGTTTGATTGCCTTGGGAGCAGAGCCTATTCAGCAGCATGTGTATCTGAAATGATGGTTACACTTTATAATACAGCCTGCAAGCTACAGTTTCATTGTGTGAATTAGAGCAATGAAATACTGACTGGTTCCCAAGTTAAGCACAGAGTAAATAAATAAATTATGGGAGTACCACCTGGACATGTTAGAGGAAAGAAGGAATAAATACGGAAGGAATAAGTATTCTTGTAGGTACTGGGTACTTCAGGTGAAACAAAACTGCAGTTTTGTTCGCGCCTTTTTCTTAATCTTAATCTTTCTTTTCGTTCTTAAATAGTAAAAGGAGAGAATAGCCATGCATTATATTACCACCCGCAGACCTTGGCGTGTGTGGGCTGTGTTATAATGTGTGTAACAACAAAGTGTTGATGATTTATGTCAAATTGATGTTTATTTGGAAAACTCTAGGAGATTCATGCTACTTCCTCTGATGTCATCTTACCATGACTGGCTGATGCAAACTCTCCACATGCTGACATATCTCCTCAATGATTCTTTAAATCACCATCAGTGCTCATACCAGAAATGAAATTAGTTTCCCAGATGTTAGGTTATAGGTAATCTTTATCTAATCTTAATCTAATTAAGACATTATGTTCATTCAGTTAAGTATCTAGTGTGTGTCTAAACCAAACCCACATAACATTTTTGGTAAATATGCTTAGCTGTTGATTAGTGTATATTTGAACTCAGAGCCAGGCCTGCTGTTGACCTCTGCTTCCAGTCTTATGCTAAACTAGGCTAACCATGTCCTGACTCCAGCTCTAAACCTAGAGACCTGAGACTGATATCCATTTTCTCTATTCTTTTAGAGGGAACTTAAGTAAAGTGCTGAACTTTTCCTTTAAAAGAGTACACCACCAGTTCAGCATTGCACTGATGTAACATTGTCAAACTCACAAAGGACAGTTTTTGAAAAATATGAATTGATGCAGCAGAATGGGAGATGTCCTATTTTTTATTCCACACATTAAAGGAGCTATTTGAAAGCTTAGCTGTTGCTATATAGCCAACATTAGCATTAACCAATGTTTACTTATCTGCCTAAAGGAAACATTGTGTGTTCATCATCAAACTTCACTCCTTTACTTACCAAGATCTGTTTCCAGCTGTGGAAAGCAACCCCCTTGTTTTCCCTCTATTGATATCTCTTCTTTTCATGTACTGAAGTTAGCATGCTAACCAGATGGCCCCGGCGGGATTGGACTATCTCATCACTTTCCAATAGCGAGTCACTGCAGCGTCCAGGCTGAAGAAGTAACGCTGGCTGGAGAACACATTATAACTTCTCATATTGCTAAGACTTGTAAGTAAATACCTGTTAATACTGTGTAGCAAAACTTAGAAATGGCTCCTTTAAGCATTTGGAGCCTACATTACCCACAGAGCACCTGGACCTCTGACAGTCGGCTGGGGGATTGTAGTGTGTTATGCCAGCAAGGCTCATGTATCCTGGAGCCAGTAGCAGAGATGAGGAGCAGGACTCAGAGGGTACAGAGGTCTGGTAAACTCACTTCCTTCTAACTCCACAGCCCCAGATTCTTTGCTTTCAGACTTGTAGTGTTCAGCCCCAACCAATGCTGACTCAAGTGACATCACTTGAGGACATTTAGCAGACCTCACACAGCTCCTTCTGCAGACTAAAGCCTTTATACTATGCAGGAATTCTCCCCAACACTCCCCCTTTAAGTGTATCAGAGCTCATTTCAGGAGCCAGAAGCCGTCCATTGTGTGACCTGTTAATTAGATACTGTAGCTTCAAGCACTGCACACAATAAGTCACAATATCATAGCATCAGGGCTTAAATTATTAAAGGATTCTTCCATTTCATTCATGTTGGTCTGATGATTCTATACCTTTTTTCACTTATGGTAACTATGTTCTCATTATTAAAATATTACATTTGCATTTAAATTTTGAATTATTTGATAGTGCTTATGCAACAAAGTGTAGTCTGTTTGATCGTGTCGTATTACCACTAATAGTACAGCTGGCAGCTGTCTGATTATACTGGTGTGTTAGTGTTGGCTGAGCTCTTAGCACTGACTTGTCACCCAGCTCAGGCTGTTCATCACAGCTTATGATGTGTTGTCGCCTTAACACACACTTTACACACTACTCCATTCATTCTCTCTGTTTCTGACAGCTGTGGCTGTGGAACAGCACTCAGCAGGGGGGCAGGGCGAGGTGAATACCCTCCAACCTCCAACACACACACACACACACACTTCCTCCTTCCGCTTTCTGCACTATACCAGCTGTTGCTTTCCCCAGACCCTATGGCCCCATTAATTATTCAGTTCTAAAAGACCAGAAACCACACACACACACACACACACAGCAGGGAGCTCTCTCCTCATGCAGCACAGTTGGCTCATATGGTCAGCCCAGATGGGCCTGTCATATTGTTATATTATCATATTTGTGATGTCATCCATTCTGTTACCTCGAGACTCCAGACTCTGCCCAGAACTTTCTGCAACATCTCAGGTGACAGACCCTGGAGCTGCTGCTGCTAATGTTAAAGAAGCCTGGAGATTCAACCTCACACATTCCTTTTATACATTTGCATTTGTATATTTTTCTATTCACTTACTGTGTATTTATTAATATTATTGTTTTTCTAATAGTTTTAATTTTTTTCCCTAACTGAGTTGTGTGATTGTAACAAAGCAATTTCCCTGCAGGGATCAATAAAGTTTTTCTGACTGGTGTGCGAGGTGTGCTGATCTCCAAGTATCATGCATGAAACAACATTTTAGCTCATAGTGCGGACATGTGTGAGACACCATGGTCTGTGTGTGTGTGTGAATGTATGTGAATTTGTAAGGACTCCTAGCATCAGTTGACTTGGTTCTAAATGTTACAGTAAGTGGTATGGGCGGCAGAGAGTGTGAATGTTGACTAAAAATCAATCAGTCATGTATTCACAGACAGCCTTCAAACAACAATACTAGTGAACTGGGACAATGGCACTCCAAACCTCTACCCACCACTTCAGTTCTTCTGCTGATGCATGTTGGGAACAACCACTGATGTAAAAATGACTGCACGTTACAATATGTTTTGTTCCTGCAGTGAAAAATGTTCTGTGACTGTTAACAAAAAAAAGAGAGATTCAGTTGATAAAATTAAAACAGTTGCTTTTTGTTTCTAGTTGGGGGGAGACGCAGCTTCTCTCAGATCTTTGTCTGCAGTAGCTGAGACTCATGTCTATAGGAGAAGTCAGAGCTAACAAAGCAGCAGTGACCCAGCCTGGCCTTCTACAGAATGCACTGGTAAATATGTAGATCTGCCGAGGGCTTTCAGGGCTGACTCTGCAGCACTGAAGGCAAACAAGGCAGACAGGGTCAAAGGTCATGTTACAGCTGGAGAGCCACAAACACAAACAGGGCAGAGCTGAGATGCTGAAAGGCATTCCTCAATCTCCTGGCTCAGTCTGTTCTCAGTACCGAACAGGTCCTGAGGGGGGCAGGAGGCATTCAGTGACATAAGCTTGTACAATAAATTCAGACAACGTCCAAAAGCAATAATTTAAGATTGTCACAGGAGCCTACAGTACAGTACAGTACAGTATTATTATTCATTCATTTCAGCTTATCACAGATGTATCTCTGTCTGTCATGACCAGCCACATGAGCGACTCTTTTCCTGGACTCTGTTATCAATTCCTATTTTATTTTGAAATGATTGTCCTTTGTGTCTGTTGTAATTTAACTTCCTGTCTTTGTTCTCCCACCTGTGTGATTACTTGCCCCACCCTATTTGGTTCCACCTGTATCCTATTGTCTTTCCCTCTCATATATTTAAGTCTCTGTATTTCCCTCTCTCTTTATCAAATCCCCAGCGTTCCCCATGTTTCCCCCCTTGTTCTCCAGTGTTCCCCTGTGCTCTCCAGCATTTCCTCATGTTCTCCAGTGTTCCCCATGTTCCCCACTGTTCTCCAGTGTTCCATCATGTTCCCCAGTGTTCCCCAGTGTTCCCTTGTGTTCCCCAGTGTTCCCCCTTGTTCTCCAGTGCTCCCTTGTATTTCTGCAGTGTTCTCCAGTGCTCCCTTGTGTTTCCCCAGTGTACCCCCTGGTTTTCCAGCGTTCTCCAGTGTTCCCTTGTGTTTCCCAGCATTCCCCAGTGTTCTCCAGTGTTACCCCGTATTCCCCAGGGTTCCTTCGTGTTCTCCAGTGTTTCCCATTGTTTTGCTTTGTAACATGCTTGGAGTCATAGTTCAAATTCCTGCTTTGTTCCCTCTCATGTCTTGTCTTTTTTTTCCAGTGTTTCAGTCGGTCAGTAAGTTTTGGAAATTCTCTGTTGATGTTAAAATATCCTCCCTGCACCAACAGTACCTGCTTCTGTGTGTCTGTATTTGGGTCCAGGAATCATTGAACTGTGATAGTGCCAGGCAGATACATAATAATAAAATGCAGTACAGAAATGCCAAACATACAGATGGCTGATAAAACCACCTTAGTAAGGTCACTGTGTGCCACCAGAACAGCTTCTGTGTTCCTTGGCATTGATTCTGTAAGTCTCTGAAGTCTGCTGGAGGATGAGGACCATTCTTCCTAAAGAGATCCCCTCACTCGGTGTTTTGATGATGGTGGTGAAGAGCACTGTCTAACACGTCGGTCCAAAAACTCCCATAGGTGTTCAGTAACTCTTCAACACTCATTTACTGAGCTTTTGCCTTTAATTTGACTCTCATCTTATGTTCAATCATTCAAACCATTGCTGTTTATTTTCCAGCTGTAATGTAACCCAGTGCATAGCTTAGTCACAGCCCTTTACAACTAAATTTCAGGAATCCTCTTAAACATGTTTATGTAATCAGTTCATGTTAAAAACACATATTGGCTGATAAATAAAATTGTCAATATTACCATTGGACCCCTCATTAAAAATGCAGTAGCAGTGATCTAATTAGAACCGTTACTTTTGATTTCACTGATTCTTTCAACTTCTATGTGGAAAGTCAGTTACATGGAGTGTGAGTTTTAGGGTGATTACTGAGTTCACTCTTTCAAAACCCTTCACACAGGTCTCCTAACAAAACACATCTCAGGATCAACTGAGAAATATTCACTAAATATTAACAGTATAACATTACAGTTTGTGTCTTTGACGTAGCTTTCAGGAGAGATATGCCAAAAATTAACTTTTAAAAATCAATGTTGAAAAATTACACCTCATCATTTTCTGATGTGAGCATGCTATAGAAAAGGTTTGGTTAGGTGGCAATCGAAGGACAATGGTGGATCAGCTGATAGTGTTCGATTTGCAGCAGTAGTTGCTCTTTCACAGGATCCATAAACTGCTCTGAGATATCAGCACTTCAGACTCAGCATCTATTTAACATGAACAGATGAGAACAGATTAGATCAAGTTTTACAGCTGACTAACAGGTGCTGCAGTTCTGCGCACAAAGCTTGTAGGTGAGTAGTTAGTCAACTGATAAAAAACTGGACAGCAGACCCAGGCTACAGAGCCTCCTGACAGAAGATCTGGACTGGTCCACTTTCTGTCCACCGACACAGCAGATATAAAATGGTTCCTCACAAATGCTGGGCCTCCACCTCCTCAGTATTTTCACCATCATCCAGTCCTGTTGCAATGTAACTTTGCCTGCAGATTTTTTCAAGATCAAACGACTAAAGTTTCGCTGATTTTCTCTGTCTTTCCATTGTGTTATTGCTATTTTGACTTCAAGAGTACAGTATGTGAGTACTTCCAGCATTGTATCATTTGTGTGTGCAGCTCTACATTGAGATGTCAGAAAGCCTATTAGTTTGTCACCTTTGAAGTTCAGGTTAATGGTGATAATGTACTGATGAAAACAACAACTCTTCCTACAATGATGCAGGATTGTCTGTTACAAAGAAGTGACAGAAATGATTTACCACCCCCATCATTCCTGCCAATAACCACCAACACACTCTGAGCTGTGTCTCCCTGCTCTCTGTATATCATGCAGTCAGAGAAGAAAAAGATTTCTGCGGTGACTGGCAGACACATATTGGCAGGCACAATCATCTTCCCTGTTAACATGAAGATTATCAAAACTATTTCATAATTATACAGTCTTACCTTGTTTGAACCTGACTCATCGGAAACTACCTATGTGGATCAGTTCATAACTGTGGAATGATTCATTTATATCTAATGCTTAAAAAAAACACAGACATAACATGATGCGTCTTCTCAATCATCAGGAATCGTTTAGTTAAGAAGACACTGAGATTTAATTCAATTTTTTCCTCAGGGAGCATTGAAACAGATTAAAAGAAAACAAAAAACTATAAAATGTTGACAAAAGTCAAATCTCACGATGTGAAAAGAAAAAAAAAGTTGTTTTTAGAGTGTGTTTCAGTTTTGTGTGCACTTTTGTGTCAAACATGAAATGTGCATATTTGCCCATATCTGCTGGGGGTTAGCAGGAAAGAATCAGTACAACAGTAGAACTACTCTGTTTTTTACTTTGTGTTTTGTGTTTTTTTCCCCGTGTTGTAGAGAATATCAAAATAGAAGCTTTGGCACACATTAAAGCTTTGCTTTCACAAGCACATACGCCTCATGGTGTCTCTCTTCTCGTCTCTGTTCTCTTTGACCCCACGGGTGATGGGTTGTGAGGCAGGGTCACTCTCCCCGCTCTCCTGGAACATCTCCCAAGAGGAAACTGTCCCATGTTGCAGCCTCCTCCACTACTGAGTGTCACAACTGCCACAACACACCTGCAGACACAGCTGCCTCAACCACTTTGATAGACCATGCTGATCTCCTTCCCAGTGGAGACCCTGAGAGAATCAGTGATTCAATATTTAGGTTGGTCAAATTACCAATCAATTTGGATATTGTTGAATACATCCCTCCTGTCCTGAAACTTCATTCTACTGTTGACTTGCTGCCTGTGAGTGCTTCAGTTGTCTTTATGGCAATGACCAGTGGCTGCAGAATCTCTGCACAGCCACTGATCATGGCTTCATCAGTCATTTTGATTCATTCTGGGCAAAAATGATCAGATTAGATCTGATCTCAGTTTACTTTCTTCATTTGAAACCTAAAATTATTTGTGTTGTAGTATATGGGCCATCCAAGTCCACTGCTGGTTTCACTGAAGAATTTTCAGAACTTTGTCTCATGATGTCTCATTATTGGTTTGTGAACTGCTGAATACAATGATATGCTGATAAAATCTTATATAGAGAGCTTGAAATGCCAAACCCTAAACCTTTATTCAATTATTCATTTTCCTCTTTGGATAGCTGCAATGCACAAGT
Source organism: Trachinotus anak (assembly GCF_046630095.1). NCBI lineage: Eukaryota > Metazoa > Chordata > Actinopteri > Carangiformes > Carangidae > Trachinotus > Trachinotus anak. Next base: position 25,959,810 of record NW_027273858.1, on the reverse strand, counting down.
CACCCACACTTGTATATTTAATCATCGTCAGTGAGTACATTTTTTCTGACCTCCAGTTCAGCTCTTCAGTGAATGACTATTAACTCCACTAAAGTGAGCATTGCTCCTCTGAGGCTTAAGAAGAGCAAAATGTCCCCTCAGCTTTGCATTAACAATTAAATCTAATTAATAAAGAAAACTTTAAATCAGAATGTGAATGGTAAGTATTTCTCTGATCTTATAGCTCAAAAATGACTCTAATCCCTCCCCCACTTTCAAATGAGCTCTCAGCTGAGAGTTAAGAACAGTTTTTTTTCTCATTTTTATCAATAAGATTCAGGCTGTTAGGAACAGAATCTCTCTGCCCTCCCAGAATCTCCCCAACCTTTGTTAACCTTTGGTAACTTTGGTCCAATATCTAAACTTCCTTTCTCGGCCAATGTCTTGGAAAAAGTAGTTGCTGAGCAGCTCATTGATTACATTAATGGCAACAGGCTGTTTGATAAATCTCAGTCTGGCCATAGCACTGAGGCAGCACTTACTTACAGTTCCTAAAGATATTCTTTTAGCAGCTGGCTAAGGCCAAACATCTGTTTTATTGCTTTTAGATGTTACTGCAGCCTCAGATACAGCTGACCTTGTGATTTTAATCGAACATCTTAAACACTAGTCAGGTGTATCAGTTATTGTTTGAGATTGGCTTTATTTCTGTCTTTCTAATAGGAAATTCTGTTTGAAATATTGATAATTCATCCACTGGAGTTCCTCAAGGCTCAATCCTTGGCCCTTTATTATTCTCCATTTTTATGTTACCTCTTGCTTAAATCTTTCAGAAGCACCATGCAGATGACTCCCAGATCTGACTCAAACAACACAACACAATTGGGCAAAATATAAAAACTGAAAATTAGATGTGTTTATCCACAGATAACTTGGATACTGCTTTGCTGTATTCCTGTCTCAGCCAGTACAGCCTGTCCAAACTCATCTGATCTGAATACTGCAGCAGGGCTACTCACTTAATCCTATAAAAGAATCCATATAGCACAAATTAGGCATACTTCACCCTTACCCTACACTGGTTACCTGTATGTTTAGAATTGATTTTAAATTAGATTTTTTTGGGGGGGGTTTGCCTGAATGCAGACGACACTTTTTTAGAATTGGATTCTCTTTTTCTAACAGTTTTATGTTTTTACTCTATGTTTTAGTAGAATTTTGTTTTAATCTCACTTTCAATCATTTTATTTCTGCATTATTTCTACTTTCTACTATTTCTACTACTATTTAACATTGTTTGGTAATTCTTCTTTTTTCTTTTTTAACTTTGTAAAGCCTGTTTTTGTGCGAAATAAAGTTATTATGAAATGAACTTGATTTGCAGCATGTGCTGTACTGTACTGAGGACCTAAGACAGAAGTGTCAAATCACAGTGGATAAACGTTGATCCTGGCACAGAATCAAGCCCATATTTCTCCCAGTGCAGAGACAGCTGCATACAGCAGGTTTCCTCCAGGTGAAGAACATGCAGAGACACAGAGAACAGCGGCCGGAATGTGCCACCTCTGGAATCTGAGGGTGAACACAAACAGTTTCCATCTGAAAAAATATGAAAAAGTATTTTCTCAGCAAATAAATCTTATTTAGTCAATAAAAGCAGCTATAATCAAAGTTTTTACGAGAATGTGAAACGTGCCTCCGAGAGTGGAGAACTTACAGGGAATTATCAGCTGATCTGCAGCTAAGTTTCAGCTCATTGTTTATCTGTCTGGACATAATTTTACTGTCTGATTCACTCTGACTGCTCTCATGGCGTCTTTTTTGGCCACAGCAGGCAGCTGCAGGCTGCAGCTGCAGACTGACACATTTAGAGAGCAGATGGTGAACACAGTGAAGCATTTGGTAGCTAAAGAATCAGTGGATGTGGTAGAGACCAAAAACTGAGGTAAAAGAGAAGGAATACTGGATTTAGATACATCAGGTGACACAAACATCACTCCACATGAATAATCCCGTTGCTCTAAAACTGCTAGATGCAGAAATAAACAACTGTTTGATAACAATTCCATAAATCACAAGTCACAGGTCAGAATGGTTTCAGAAGCTGTTCAACCATCCAACAAGACCCTCTAATGAAGGATACCGGCCACTGCATGGAAGAGGTGCCTCCTTTTTATTTAACCCTTTCCCTGAGCACACAACAAGACAAAACACAAAGGTGAAACAGGAACTTATACTACAACACATCTGTAGGAATGGTTTTAAGTGGTTCACAAGTCGATTTACAGTACATAGTGTGAGTGAGTGTGAGTTTTGTTACCTTACATATCTGTCTGAACTGCAGACATTAGAAATGTGAGCGCCACGGTGTCAGAGTGTGGGTGTGTTGTTTCCTCTGAAGGTCAATAAAGTTGAACCTGAACTCATTTGACATGGTACTGACTCTAATAGGTGCTGACGCTGCAGCCACACTGAACATGCCCTCAGAGATAGGCTGATGTTATGACTTGCCCTGCATTCTCCTTGAATGTCATGTAGCCAAAGGCCAAGTGCCAGAAAAACGCAGAGCAGAGGGCTTTTTTCCACAGGAAACTGTGCACAACCTTTTTTTTATCACTGTTACTGGTAACACACACTAACACCATGCAACAACAACAAGAAGGATGTGAGATATATGGCATAATCCAGATTGTAATTAAGCCATTAGTCTACATTTACCATCAGACAGCTTCCTTCCTTAAAAATCACACTGCACCGCTAATGGGCTGATTCTCTTTCTTATCTTATCTTTTGTTTTTTTTTAATCATGTATTTTTAGTATCAACAACAGTAATCTCTTCCTTTTAAATTCCTTTTAGATGTGTGTGTCTTGTCAAATTGATGAATGCATGTTGCAGTGAGCTCGCCCTAAAAAAAAATATGATAGTGTGATAGTGGTATTTGCAAAGATAAATGTTCACACAGTGTTTGAGAGAACAGCACTGTGCACTGTGATGCTACTCAAGTAAATATTTCATTAAAACAAAATAAGATTTTTGAGGATGATGCTGCATCAATACTTGAATTTAAAGACATCATGCTATGTTGTCTGAAATTCTTTCTTTTTTTCCCTCAAACATAAAAACACAATATATGCAAACACAAATTGGTCCAGTCAAATATATTGCTTGGCCCTTCTGTCATAAATCAAAAAGACTTCTGTTGTTATTTTGATTTGTGTGTGTGTGTGTGTGTGTGTGTTACCTCTAATGATTAATTTATGATTAAAATCCATTCAATAGGAGGAATCATGGAGAACAAGAAACTGTTGAATTTACAGTTGATGATTCTTAAGCTCTGTGAAAGTATGAAGCTGGGTCATGTCAATGTTTTGCCAAACTGAAACCAGGATAAAACAACCCACCCTGAACTGACACGTTTCCATCAGACAAAAATAATGCCTTTTCGTATGAAATTTAAATTCAGCATCGACATTTGGATCTCAGTTTTTATCCCTCTTAATATGTAGCTTTGAACATGGCCAGACTGATCTATTAAGGGTCAAAATATGTATCATGTAGACATGTGGCACCTCTGCAAGACAGGGCCACAAATACAGCCTCTGTTCTTTAAGCTCAATCTTGTTAAATTGGTGAATCTCTGTGTGTATCATTGTATGAATATGGTGCCGTAACAGTAGCAGTAGTAGCAGTGGTGCTGTAGCATGTCCCAATATTACATGATTTCCATATTTTTGTTCATATTACTGGCGCCTTTTACAGGTGAATAACTCAGCGTTGCGCAGAACCGGAGCTGAGAATCACGACAGCATCAGAGTACGGCAGTGGCTAAAGAGGAAGGAAAGCGGCACATGGGTTTTACGACAATGAATTGCGTTTTACGGTGAAACATGGCGCTGCACAGATGAGCTCGGTGAAGGAGTGAGACATTAAGGTGAAGACTGTCGGTGTCCTCTCTCTTCGCGTCCGGACTCAGCTCTGTCCCCCTCCAGCTCCCCGCCGCGCTCAGTCACAGGTGCAGAGGAGCAGCCGAGGCTCCGGGAGGCGGCATGGCGGCGCAGGGAGGCGCCCCGTTCCTGGAGAAGGTCAGGAAGCTGCTCGGCAGACAGGACGGGAAACCGGTGCTGAAACCCAACAGGACCCTGGCTCTGAGAGACGCTGTAGCCAACCGCAAGCTCAAGAAAGGAGGTAGGAACGAAGAGAGGAGCAGGCCGGTGTCCTTGGGGCTCTCCGCTTGTTCTCAGCCACACTGTTGACAGCAGACACACACACACACACACACACACACACACACACACACACACACTGTCCAGCAAACACGGTAACACGACCCGGCCAGACCAACACACAGTGTGAGACTTCGTGGCAGAGCGACTACAGCTGCATCCTGGTGTGTAGACATGGTTTATTGGTTTATTATTTACTGTAGTTAAAGTAACCAGGAGGGAATGTTTCTGTTGTGGTTGACCCAGTGAATGGACTCCTGCTAATCCCTGAATCAGTGCTGGTTTTCTGTATTTACCCTCCTGATGTAATGAACAGGGCGTCTGTAGGGAGTTAAAGAGCTTTCACCTAGGTTTCCTCAGAACAAGTCTTAGATTTAATGTACAAAACACTTGAGTGTTTCCACCATCTGGACTTAGACTGTGACTTTAGTTGTAAAATGTTTCTATGTGATTTTAGAACTAACTGTCTGGAAAATCTCCAGCACTGTTTCTCCAGACATCTCACCTTACATTAATGGGTTACATTTTAAATTCAATTCAATTCTCAAATTTAATTCAGGTAAGGTCCAGACCTTACTTTGTTATATCAAAGGAATTTTAAATCGAAAGCAACTGGACTTGGTTATTTGTCTAGGAAGACTGGACTGGACCAGAAAGAACTGATGAAGCCTCTTGGATGAGAGGTGAAACGTCTTCCTAGACAAATAACCAAGTCCAGTTGCTTTAGATTTAAAACTCCTTTGAGACATTATGACCTGGACAAATGAGAATATTCACAGGCTAACTTTGTTATAGAGAAAAACCCAACAGTTCCCACAAAGAGCAGCGCTTGGCAACAGGGGGGAGGAAAAACTCCCTTTTAACAGGAAGAAACCTCCAACAGAACCGGGCTCAGGGTGGGGGGGTCTGCCTCGACTGGTTGGATTTAGGAGGAGAAAAAAGCGGGGGGTGGGGGGAGGAGAGAGAGACAGAATAGAATAGGTAATGGTGTTATCAATAATGATGACAGATAACAGTGGTTAATAGTAATGATGAGTAGTGGTGGATCTGGATCCTGCTGCTCCAGAGGCAGAGAGACCTGCAGAATGAGGAGAGAGAGAGAGAGAGAGAAAGAGAGAGAGAGAGAGAGAGAGAAGAAGCACAAACTACGGGAGAGAAAAGAAATACAAAGTTTTAGTTTTTATAGTTGGTTAACCTATCCATTGGTTTTCTGCTGCACACCAGCTCATGTTTATCCCGGGCAATAAAGACAGAAAAGTACATTTATTGAGTGAATAATTCTTGGGCTGATGGACTGGTTTATTGATATCGTTCATACTTTGGTATTCAGTATCAAATAGTTTTCTTTGACGTGTGTATTCCCTCTGGTGTGGACAGAGGAACATGACGTAAGGGTTGTTAAGTTGCCTTGATTGGCTCTGATATCAGATCCTGGGATATCCCTGCAAACATCTGGTCTGAAGAAGGTCAGAGGCGCAGGGCACAAAGCCCCCCTTGAATCTCCAAGACCCATGATACAATCTAATCTCACAGTGGCCTCACTACAGTGGTATATTAGTTTCACAGGATCAGGCCCAGTGGGGATTTGGTGTCCATCCCTGAATGTGCTTCTATTTGTTTGGCAGTTTAAACAAAGGAATGAGCTGGGGTGGATTTCATGTGCACAGCCAATAGAGAGCTTGTATAAGATGGGCAGTGATAAACAGGATTTGCCCATTTCCTGGTTTCAGCTGCCCTGCACTACAACAACTTTTCATTTCCTCTGACTGGAGCTGTGTAGAGCCAGTGACCCTCTAACAGGAGGGGGCAGACAGTGATGAGTTTTATTTGGGTGTGGTTTAGTATCACATGGATTAAATTTTCTTTTGATGACATATAAAGCTGAACAGTTGGAGAAGATGAGCTGTTCTGACCCATATTATCATTTTGATATTGATTATGTTCTTTGGTATTAAATGAGAAACAGCGGTTCCAAGCAGTAACACACATTAGGGCTGAATGATATGACTTCAAATCAATATCATGAGTGTTTCAATCTTTTACCTCAATTATGGTTAAAGACCCAATCAGGAGGCGAGGCAGGTGTCTCTGTTTCTGCAGGATAACCTCCCCGACTTTTCAAATTAAAGCAGAGCCAGCAGTGGAGAAGAGGAGAAAAAAATCTCTGCTCTGTTGTTGAGGATTCAAACCTGTTAAAAAAAATGAAGTAAACTTGTTTTTCTATGGAAGAAAATTAACAGTTAGTTAACATTTGAGATTAGGTTGAGATGCTGCTGATTGTGAACGTCCTCAGTCACATTGGATTAAAGAGTAAACATGAAGCTTTCTCTCCACAGAGGCCACGTGTGTCACAGAGATGTCCGTCCTGATGGCCTGTTGGAAGCAGAACAACTTTGTGGACGATCTGTGCTCTAATGAGATGAAGGCCTTCTACAGCTGCATCGAGAAGGCTCGGGTACGTTCACATTGGCCCTAAAGTGGCGTGAAAAACTTTTTCCTCCAATGGACACTGGGAAATAACAGGTTCACAGGAAGCATCCCTTCATGAGTTCACTAAATCATCCCTGATGTTTGCAAATAGAAATAATCAAGTCACATCAGATCTCTATGCTAAACATCCGTTTGTGTTTGTGTGTGTGTGTGTGTGTGTGTGTGTGTGTGTGTGTGTGTGTATGTGTGTGTGTGTGTGTGTGTGTGTGTGTGTGTGTGTGTGTGTGTGTGTGTGTGTGTGTGTGTGTGTGTGTGTGTGTATGTGTGTGTGTGTGTGTGTGTGTGTACATACAGTGCAGCAGACTGTGTAGAGTGTCATTAGGCCAGTGAACATACAACAGAGTCCGGCTGTTTCCTGGGATGAGGCACATCCTCTCTCAGCTGTGTTACCATCTCCACGTAAAGTAACATATCTGGAGCTGAAACTTTTTATAATCTATTAATCAGTGCATAATTTTCTTAATTAATTATTAATTACTTATATCTATAACATCAGACCACAATTGAAAATACTCATCATAGCCTCCCTGATCCCAAGGGGACCTCAGTAAACAGCTCGTTTTGTCCGACCAACAATCCAATAGTGTTAAAACAAGGAAAAGCAGCTAATCTTCATATTTCAGGACTTTAACATTTACTTTTAGAGGCACCAGCATCTCTAAATGAAAACATAGCACAGAATCTTTGAATTCTTTTGAGGCTGTTGAAATGATGCTATCTGACTACATTATCAAATCTACTTATTATTACTTTCAAACCTCTTGTTGAACCTATCTCTGTTTAGTCTTCAGTTACTGCCATTAATGGCCAACTAACAAAACCCAAAGAAAAACACTTTCAGTTGTTATTGATTAATCAGTTATCTATCAGTCTGTGGGTGCTGTTCACAGCAGAATGTCAGTGATGTTTGTCCAGAACCAGAGTGTCAGCGTATTGAAAAGCCAGTCACTGAAAAACTAATGGTAAAGTACAGTGTAGAGGGGACTGTGAAACTGAAGAACCTACTGAAGTTTCATACATTTCATACTGAAATTCATTCAGTCACTTTGATTCCTTCCTCTAGGTTAATTAGCAATCAATAATTTCATGTCCAGTGTAAATGAAGCTGCAGGAGAAATTTGTTTGACTTTAGATTTTATGTGATCAGTATATTTTTATTTCTTTGGATATCACTAATCTTCTTAACATGAAAAAAAGAAGCTTTTAACAGAAGCACATGCTGTAGATTGTTGTACTGTCAGATACTGTGTTTGTCGTAGTCCTGAGATAAAAGTCCACGTTAGTTTTATTCATATTTAGTCAACTTCACATTTTTTCATTTTTAGTAAGTTTTTACTCGACTTAATCTCTGAACATTTTAGTCTCGTTTTAGTCAAAGAAAGACACACATTGTAGACTAGTTATAGTCGAGACCAGATGCAACAACATTAGCAAATCCAAAACCTTGCAGTCTTATAAATCCTCAGCCCAGTGCAGGCGTAGCAGAGCTGAGCTGAGCTGCTGTGGATTAATGTGTCAGTACTTCTGCTGACTCATCAGGCTCGGAGCTGTTTCCTTGGTCGAATAAAAACCACTGACTGCCCTCACTGCTGTGTTTCCAACAGCGTACTGAGCTCTCTAAAAACCTGTCTCCTACTCATTACTCCATGTTTTACCATGTTTTCTGGTCGGCAGGTTTCTCTGATTGTTACCACGGAAACCGTTGTGAAGCTAGTTGTGAGTTAGTATGTCCTCAACACTGACACATGTGACACATGGAGACTGTCTCTGCCTGTCCCCTCAGCAGTCATGTTTGCTAACCTGATGTTCAGAGTGTCTGAGTGGTGGAGCACACTGCGACTGTGCTGCCAGAGCGCAGACGCCTCCTGGTTGTACTTTGATAAATGCAAAGGTCACTAAAAAGCTCTGGTAACAGGTCATCTTCGTCTTTAACAGGCTTCGATGAAGAGTAAATCTGATCAGAGCAGCATCCAGGGAGGACGTCTGCACCCAAAACAAGCCACAGTCCTGCTGAAGAGATACCCCAACCTGCGCACTGAGGTGTAGGAAGCCCACTCTTCAATGCGTTTGTTGTATGGACTCAATGTGACCGTTGGACTGAGTCGTGGAACTGGGTTTCTTCACATTTACGTGTTGGCAGATGTGTGAATATGTCTGTTTGACAGAACAATCACATACCATATACCTTTATTAGATAAATAAAGCAAAGAGCAAATCTGATTTGAACATGCGCGCACACACACACACACACACACACACACGCACACACACACACACACACACGCACGCACACACACACCCCTCACATCACTCCTTCAGTATGTAGCTTCAGGTTTCCTAAAGTTATTCAGTTATTTCATTATTTCATATTCATTTCCCGTTGCTCAGTTTTCTGCTGCAGTCTTTGTATTCACAACACCCTGTTTTATGGTTTGAAGTATAATGTGACTTTCTCCTCATGTCCTGAATTGAAAATGACACCATCTTGTCTCAACCCAATTTAGCAGAGTGGTCTCATTCAGTGCAGAGATGTTATTAGTGTCTGTGATGGAATTATTCTTCTTGGGTTTCATGGCTCCTGGCCGGGAACTTACCATTATCACTGAACACTGAGATGACTCATCACTCCAGTGGAAGCTGAGATGGTGGTTAACATCAGCCTATCAGACAGACCGGGTTACATAGGTCACCAATAAGCTTGGTGTGCTTGATGCGGAACTTCCTGAGCGGATTTGAACAGTTTTGATCTGTGATCATTCATCAGTTTCTTTCTCTGATTATGTCCCAGGTCCATACTATACATTAATTAGAAGCTGTTCAGAGTGTGTAGTCTGTTCACACTCTAAAGTGACAAAATTCCATAAACTCAAAAAGTGATTATGACTAATGGAAAACTGCAGGTTTTGGAGTGTGCTGTTGATTCAGAAAAATCTTGGAAAATGATTAAATACATGAAAAAACATGTTTTTTCACTTTTTGAATTGACTTTATAATTCCAGAGTTTGACTGATGTAAGAATGTCTGTACGTGTTGTGGCCATTTTAAAATAAAATCACACAATTCTGTTTGAAAGAATTGTTTGATAAATAGACACAATGGAGCATAGCATGTTATTGCTACATTACTCGTTTCTACCAAACATGTCCTACTGAAGGTTGTTGATTTATGAATCTTTGCTGACCCCAGGTCACTACAGTGGTCCAGATGGGTCAACACAATGCAGAAGCCACAACACAGATGCAAAAGCTACAACTCAAATACAAAAAGCAACAGGAATGCAGGCCAGCTGGGAGTCAAACCAGAGACTCACTGCTCAGGAAATGGCATGCACTCTGCACCACTCAGCTCAAGTTAGCCACACAAGCTTAAGCTAAGTTAGCTTCAAGTTAATCACACTATTTTTTACTAGAAAAAGTGTTTGAAGCTGTTTGAGAAGAAAGTGAAACATTACCATAAAGACAACTGATTGATGTCATAAGTGAACATGTCTGTCAATGTATTTATATATTCATATGTATGTAGTCTTGTCATACTTTTTCATTTTCACATTTATTGTTATAGTAATAGTACATACGGACCACTGCTCGCTTCCACTGTGACCTAACTTCTGTTGTGGCTTAATTTGCATTTGTGGCTTCTGCTTTTTGCTGACCTGCCTTGGCCTCTGTAGTCACGGTCTGTACAGTGCATCAGTCTGAGAACGGTTTTGTTAAAGGTATGTGTCATAATATGACATTATTTTGCTGATGGGAAACTCTAACATCTGAGACCTTCAGTTCACATCAAGGCTCAAGCTTCATGTCTGTTTACTGTTCATCTTCAGGGTTTGACCTTGACCCTTTAATACAATGTCCATGTTATCTTGGCAGTCAGAGTTTTTCTCCTCTCGCTCTTGGAGTTTCCAACAATGAAAATCTGGTGAATATGTTGAAAGAAAGAGTAACACAGGATGACCACTACTCAGTTAAGTGCTACGACAAGTCATTTATATTAAAGTCCTACATAACATCCAATCATCTAACAAAATATGTTGCTTTGATATATATGAAACTAACCAATAGTAAATAAAATGGTCAGCATCAGCTCCACCTCAACCAGTAGCAACTGGTCAAGATACGATTGTTTATTGTCATTTTACAAAAAAAACAAACAATGAGATTCAGGTGCACTCCAGTACCAGATACAAATATAAAAAAAGGATAATAAATAGATAAGATAAGTATAAGTAAATGTTTCCATTCCATTCATTCAATTTGTACCATACACTCATACACACATTGCAAAATTTGCAAAATGTGCTCACCAACTATAACGTAACGTAACGTAACGTAACATAATTAGAGGTGCCTTTCAAGGCACTCAAGCCTTACAACAGACAGTTGGAGAAAGATACAGCAACAGACAGTAATCCAACAAAATAAATATAATTGTACAAAATAAATATGATAGTAGAATGATATCGCTAAAGTCAAACAGAATAGGCATGTTTGAAGAGGTGTGTTTTGAGGTGGGAGGATATTACAGATGTCTTGTAGGAGTGAGCTCCAGAGGTGAGGGCTGAGGGCTCTAAACTCTGAGGGTGGTCAAAGGGGCAGGGGGCACAGTGAGATTAATAGAAGAGGAAGATCTAAGAGTAGCTGACAGGAGTGATATGTTCTACAGAAGGGGTTCTGGTAATGATATGATCTGCAGGAGTTTGTGAGAAAGACCAGAGAGGTGAAGTGAAAACTTTTAAGATGCAATTAGCATTTTAGTCAGAGAATTTTTTTAAAATAAAGAGCAGCTTTAAGTCAATCACAATCCTCCTCGTATCTCTCAAGATGTTGAAGCATCAGCATCAAGTTTTCTTCTCCTCTCTCTGACATCTCACCCCACTGCTCATGGGGCCCAGCGACCTTTAATTCATTTCACCTGTTTCTTTTGAGGCACACAGTCACAGCTTCCCCCCATTATGTGCCCACCCTTATCATAAACTCTTGATATATCTAGGTCAAGCATTCTAATTTTCATTTACTCTTGCTTAGCCTCTGGCACTGCCTTGCATGTTTTAAACAAGCCTTTGCTCTAAAACCATAACCTCCATGCTAAATGTTTATTGGCCAATGGTATTCTGAATCTCAATGAGATTCTTGATCCATTTCATCCAGGGTTCACAGCCCTTCACAGCACACAACAGGGTGACAAACAGGGTCTCTCTCTGTTGACTCATCCTGGTTTTATCAGATCCTGGTGCTGCCTTCAACACTTTGGATCATGACATCCTTTTAGTCAGTGGATTACTATTAAGGGTACAGCACTAAACTGATTTAAATCCTCTTAGACATTTTCATAGACTAGGTCAGTTTTCCTCTGCTTCTGCCCCGTCACCTACAGGGTCCACCTTGGGGCCAGTTCTGTGCTGCTACACTCCCTCTGGAAAACATCATAAGAAAGCTTAACATCTGTCACAGCTGTACCTCACACTAAAATCTAGGGATTCAAGGACATTTAAGGCTTGATGGCAAATAGTTTCCTCCAGCTAAGGAGTTGGTCCACACACTGTTAAACTCCCAATAAAACAAGATAATCCTTCTACATGAGAGTAAAAGGAGAGCACAGACCTTTCGTCCACAGTTTATAGCAGCAGCTCAGGTGGTAAAAAGGAAGAACAATAAATAATAGTTTGAGACAAAAAACCCCCCAAAAACATTTAAATTACTAAACAGGTTCACACAATAACACAAAATTCACAGACTGTACTATAGACTAGGTCACTTTCTCATACTCACCTTTTCTGTCCTCAGTAGACAGAGCAATAAATAATGGTTAGTGAGACAGACAAATAATCTTTGACTTGTTAATTAATGGATATTATATGAATAAACAGGCATGTAACTAGTATACACATTATCATATATTACTGTAATTACATCAATCAGCCATAACATTATGACCATCTCCCTAACATTGAGTGGGTCTATTTTTTGCTGCCAAAACAGCTCTGACCCACGAGCCATGGAATCCTCCTGTGGTATCTAGCACCGAGCAATCAGCAGCAGATCCTTTAAGTCCTGTAATGCCTCCGTGGATCAAACTTGTTTTTCCAGCACATCCCACAGATGCTCGATTGGATTGAGATCTGGAGAGTTCAGAATCCAAGTCAACACCTTGAACTTCTTGTTGTGTTCCTTAAACCGTTCCTGAACCATTTTTGCAGTGTGGCAGGGGCATTATCCTGCTGAAAGAGGCCACTGCTATCAGGGAATACTGTTTCCATGAAGGTGTACTTGGTCAGCAACAGTGTTTAGGACGGTGGTATGTGTCAAAGTAACATCCACATGAATGGCAGGGCCCAAGGTTTCCCAGCAGAGCTCTTTCCAAACCATCACACTGCCTCTGCTGGCTTGCCCTCTTCCCATAGTGCATCCTGGTGCCACATCTTCCCCAGGTAAGCAATGCACACACACGTGGCCATCCACATGATGTAAAAGAAAATGTGATTCATCAGACCAGCTCACCTTCTTCCATTGCTTCGTGGTCCAGTTCTGATGCTCACGTGCCCGTTGTAGGCGCTTTTGGTGGTGGACACCAGTCAGCATGGGCACCCGGACTGGTCTGCAGCTATGCAGCCCCATACGCAACAAACTGTGATGCACTGTGTGTTCTGACACCTTTCTCTCAGAACCAGCATTAACTTTTTCAGCAATTTGAGCTACAGTAGCTCTTCTACTGGATTGGACAACAGGGGCCAGGCTTCGCTCCCCACCCCTGACCCTGTCGCCAGTTCACCGGTTTTCCTTCCTTGGACCGCTTTTGTTAGGTCCTGACCTCTGCAGACCGGGAACATCCCACAAGAGCTGCAGCCCAGTCAGAGATGTTCTGACCCAGTCGTCTAGCCATCACAATTTGGCCCTTGTCAAAGTCGCTCAAATCCTTAAACTCGCCCATTTTTTCTGCTTCCGATACATCAACTTCAAGAACAAAATGTTCACGCATAATATATCCCACCCACTGCTAGGTGCCATTGTAACTAGATAATCAATGTTATTCACTTCACCTGTCAATGCTCATAATGTTATGGCTGATCAGTGTATATTTTAGTCCATTATACCAGTAAAACCAACAATATCTACCACCCTCTCCATAACATCTTTGCAGGCCAGAGAAATAGCTACAGCAGCAGCCAAGGACTCATCTCACTGCCCTACAGGACTGAGAGGTTCAGGAAATCCCATGTGGCAACCTCCGATAAAATGAAGCCAACACGGAGGTGACTGGCTCCAAAAGCTAATCAACCCCCATAGACTCCCATGTTAAAATACCCAACTTTACAGCAGAAATAAACATGTTTACAGCCTGGTACAAAAAACAGTCTTGGTACCTAATTTCCCCCTTCACGACAACTGTACAAGGGGTGAATTTTTATCTAACTCATCAGTTTAAATTTTATTAAAGCTTATAGTTCTGCATAATTGAGGGTGTGACCATCCACACATGTTTAGTTTTACTGTTGTGACAAACATCAGGAGGAAAATTGAAACTCCTCTGGATCAGAGTATTTATGACAGACAAAGCAAGTTGGGGCCTGTTTTAACTCATTCATCACTACATCTTAATTCTTGACTTGACTCAGACACTTAACCCTATAATGCCAAATGCATAAAATTTGATACAAGCATTTCTGAAACCTATTGTATCACCTTATGGTAAAAACTTCACTCAAAACCCTCTTGTATCCAATCTGATACTTGTCTTCCAACCCCTGGTGGATCCCTTTATCACTACAACAATTCAAACACAGTACATGGGACAATCCAGGTTGGCCACCTTCAGATAGTTCCCAACTCACTGGATCAAGGTAAAGAAAATTGCGATTTTTACGATTTTCCAGTGACATTTTCTTTGAAATTTTTAGTAATATTCTAACATGAAAACTTAATCTGTTGAAGCAAGTTATAATTACAGAATTTTTTGCATTTTAGTATGTAGTAAAATCGTGTATAAAATTTGGAAAAACCTATATGCAAATAATTTTTTTTTTTTTTTCAAAATTTGTGAAAGGGCCAAATAAAGGTTCCAGATTCAAGAAATCAGAATTTTCTGTCCATTATTTCTGGGGTCAGGCATTACAGGGTTAATCAGCAGCTTCGTTTGTTTTCTCATTCACAGACATTCATATTTAGGAGGCAAGTTGTCATGGCTGCCCAAAGCTAAAGACAGGCGTACACCAGTCTAACCTGTGGGCACAGTGCTGAGGTGCAGAAATTCAGAGAAAACTTTTTGTCTCATTCTGGTTCAAAATTTGAATTGAACAATGAGTTGAAGTACGTTGAGACAAACAGCCACGGAGGAAGTATAGCAGTAAATCATTTATTAAAATATAGGCCATGGTCCAAAATTCTTCATTAGTAAAAGGAGCAGTGCAGCCTAAAACGGAGCTGGACAAAACAGTTGTAACTAGTCTGTCCCCCAGGTCATTAAATGACATAACGCCTAGAGAGAAGTTTCTCCTTTGCACTATACAGACTTTACATTATTGCTATCAATTCTTAAAACTTGATTTCACCCCCTTACACAAAGCCTTTCTTTGAATTAATCAAAAAGGGTTTCCATCCCTGATAAATAACTCTCATATGCATTTCAAAATGAAACTCTAATTATATTGCACATATTCCAGATAGACCAACATATTAATAAAGGTACAACTATAATATGAGAACACAAAGCAGCAGAGAGGGTAAATGTTAGAGACCATTTCCGTGTGTAAAAATACAGACTTGTGCATAACCCACAATGTGAACTGTTTATTATAAATTTTGTAAATTCCGACTGATAATTACACTTAATGTCACTTTTTGTATTGAAGACGTGTGTGGACAGTTGAGAGGTCTTGAACCAGAAGTGCATCCATCAGTGTGCTAACTTAACAACGGCCATCTAATTAAATCATGCATCAATAACAACAGAGCTTCTCCAAAATAACATAGCAAAATAGCATTTCAATAAAGCTGGGCATCTTAATAAATCAGGCATCAATAACAGTCGATCAATGGACTCTTTCAGACCATATAACTCTTTTATTCACTTACAACACTGATCTGTTGCTGTGTTTTTGGGAGTTTGTCTGGTAATTAGTTCACAAATGTGATAAACCTTTAATTTAAAGGTCATTGGAAACATTTAAAGCTAAACTTCAACGATCCCAACAAGTAAACTGGACTCTTCAGACAGAGTTCTGGTTTGTTCCTTAGTCTCCATGGTCACAGCAAAAAAATATTTTTTGGCATTTTTCTAAAAAAGGCCCAGTTGTCATCTCTTTTCCCGAATTTTTGACACAAATTCTGTGAATTTGGTAGAATAACAGTATTTCCAAGTCAATACACAATTGTTAACACATTCCACACCTGTCCCAGGAAGCTGAGCACATTAGTTCTTAGTGTCCAATAAAAGTTTTACACCAAGAAAACACTGAGTATCAATCAAAACTGTGTTTCCCCAAGAGGGAAACTGACATTCTGTCATTGTTTTACATTTAGGGAGATTAATTCATTTATTTGGCATAAAATTAGAAGATGTCTCACCTGCAAAGGACATGATGCACCGTCTGAGTCGGGTCAGCAGGTGCTCCCCCATGGGAGGACCATCCAAAACCATTTTTTTCAGCAGGTTTCTTTTCAGCGTGGCCGTGGGCACAACTGTAACATCACAGTCTTACGCACCAGGAGAGCTGGACAGAGAACAGTCAGACTTCAGCAGAAAGGTCCAACACAGTTCCTTCATCTTTTCTTTTCCCCACAGAATCCATGAGGCGTGGCAGCAGTCTACGTGAACAGGCTGATCGTGCTTTCACGTCCGTTTTATCAATGAAAATAGAGCACAAAAAGAAAAAAACTCTTCGGAGCAGAAGCTTCATTCCAGCACAGCATCACATTACAGGTCGCTTTAGTTTCCACACAGGTAATCACAGTTAGCATTGTGCTGCCTTACCAGAGCTGCAAGTCAGTTAGCGTTAGCATGCTTGCTGTTAGCTGAAATGCTAACAGTTTTCCAGCTAACAGAAAAGGGGCAATTACTGGTCCTTACTTTTGAAGTACATTTATATGCTAATATTACACTTTCTCTCAAATATGATTTTGAATTTGTCCCATGCCCATATATGATCAAGCAGGGGCCGTTTCATTCACAAAAAATATATTTCAACACAAGAGTCTCATTAACACTTTTTGGACCATTGTGATTTTTTCATAAGAGCTTGGCATCACTTCCCCACTGATTCCAGTCTTTGTGCTAAACCAGGCTAAACTATATTTAGTGGATACGAATAGCAAACATAAAATTCATGTCACTGCTCTCATCTGACTGGAGATGACAAGAAGCACGTTTAAAGTTGGACTGTTCCTTTGATGTCAGACTTTTTTATTGACCTGCCTCCCTTTTTAATTCTCTCTGTTGTTTCTGGCAGAAATATTGACATTGTGCTAATGATGTAAGTGTGGATTTGGCTTCATGTTTTGTCTGAGGCACAGGAAGGATTTTGGGCTATGTTTGCACCCACCATTGTCAGAATGTGGAGCTTTTGCTGTGCCCCCATTTATCTGCCCGTCATTACAGAGAAGCATTTCCCCACCCTGCTTATCACTTCCTCCCAAATGTCTAGACCGCAGAGGAAACTCCATCACAGCCTGCAGCAATCACTCATTCACTCTGATGTCTTCAGCTTCGTCATTTCTTCGTACCACACTGAACAGGTTTTGATTTCTTGTAATACATGTAGAGAAGGTGATTAGACCGATGTTCACATCTCATTAAACGTTCATATCCACTCTAGCAGCCCTGACAACAAAATATCAGGACAGAATCTGACAGGCAGCTTTGCTGTTTTCCGATCTTTACCACTGACGCCCCACAGCATGCACGCACCACAGGAGCAGTTTATAGTATACATCTCAGACACCAGGAGTGGAAAAGGGAGGGGATGGGTGGATCTAGAGTTGCTGATATTGAGGAAGTGATTGTAGGTGGTGGGTTTAATGAATGAATGAATAAATGTAACTCTGAGTGCAGTGTCACCAGGAAACAGCAATTCTAGCTTATGTGTAGTGATTCTGCTGGTGATGCTCTGTAGACAGTGATGATGTGATGTGATGAAGCTACCATCTACTAATTATTACCCCCATGTGAAGAGTAAACTGTCACTGTAATACGTTAGATTACAGAAGCTCCTTGTGCTGAAATGCTGTCAATGACACGTCTAATCCCTCAACGTTTTAACCAAGGCAGATCAGTCACCTTCAAACACAAATGACCAGATGAAAGGTCCTGAGAAAACCTGTTCTGTTTTTCAGTTTTGGTTATTTCCCCTGACAGATTTCTTTATTTGTGCTGGGTTTTTTGTGTGTGTGTGTTTGTTTTTACACTAAAGAACTTTTGTAAGGACTGGATAACTAAGGTAAATGGTTAATAAATACTGATTGCAGGTCTGTGACAGGATGCACACTTTCAAACTATTCTTCCTGCACTGAACTTTGGCACTGGACATAAGTCATTATGTGCAGAATTGTCCAACGTGATTGTAATTTTTAGGGACTCTGAGTTGAGTAAATCCTCCTCCATCTGTTTCTCTAGGGCTCCTGTTAGCTATTGATCTTCTTCACAGCTGTGAGAGAAACATGCAGTCTTATATTGTGGGGAGAGGTGTTGAATGTAGCCTACAGACACTGTCTGATTCTCTCTGTGTCCCTTTCTGCCATTCAATCAGTCTTACACATGGATTTATCAGTCATGGGGAGAATTGTTCAGCCTATGAAAACAGTTTCTGAGGCTCTGGAGGAAACTTACTTAGATTGTGTCACTTCAGTAATCTCCCCTTGGGCTTGAAGTCTTACAAGTTTGTAACAGAAAGCCTGCATTACAAACTGGAGATGAGGGTATTTAGGAGGCAGGGAGGTTGTAATGACATGCTATTGAGTTGCATTATGGGGAATATAGGATCCAGTGTTTTGAAGCTTGACTTTCAGGGACTAAAAGTCAGGATATGTTGTCCACTGACGCTTTGATTTTGATCATTTTTCTGTCATGGCTGACAAATGTTCATCCTTACATAAGAGAGGACATAGGTCTAAACTGGGCAACTGCACACATGAAATGCGACCCCACTACTGGTGAAGACAAATACAGACACAAATCCTAAGAATACAACACCACTGGTCTATTGTTGGTTATGTTGTAAACACGTCAGCGCTGCAGACATTTCCTCCATATATTGACCTGTAGAGCTGCTCCAGACAGACATTAATACCCACAGTAATGATACTACACCCAAATCCACATCTACTCAGTGTTGACACGGCACTAAGATAGAATCTCTCACTCTTGTTGTTCAGTAGCAGTTTATTTGATTTACCCTTCAAACTGTTCAGTAAACAAGAAATGAAGCTAATCACTGGCTGCCTTTGAAAACCATCTCAGGGCCCAGAGGTGCTCTCTGTTATTGTTGGGCCCCTGTAGAGGCCTTGTTGGGATTTAGTCACAGAAAATTCTCAGCTGTTTCAGCGGGATCTGTGAAAATATCTGGCAAGCATCTGAGGGCTGTTCCCCAGGAGGCACTCTGAAAAGTTCTGATAATACAATCAAGATCAAGCTTTATGGTCATCTGTGTTTGTGAGTGATTTCCAGAGAAAACAACCAGTCTGACCTATTGAAGTGCAGCCAGTCTTATTATCTGGAGAGAAATCATGGCACTGCACTGCTTATCTCCATCTGATCCCCAGTCTTTGGTCAGTATGATGAGATGTTTGTTCGGGGTGATTATATATATCTTTTTTTATTAATTAATAATTCAACAGTAAACCTACCACAAGCCACATCCTCCAAACTGATCCCAGTGAAGTGACCATTATAACCACAAGAAAGGACTGGCCTTATTGCAGTAGTTTTAAGCAGGTGTACCTAATAAACTGGACTGTACATCTGTTGTCAGATTCATGAGGAGCCGATTGGCTGAGCTCTTTTTTTTTTTTTACAGTGTTTGAAATGTTGATCCTGGGGAGGAATCATGTCTGTTCAATTCAAAAGTCATGAGTCACTGGTGATAAAGTCAAGTTGAGAGTTGTTGCTGTAGTTGTAACAGTGGGAACAGGCTCGGTGTGTGTTACTGTTCTTCACTGGTTTACACCGGAGTCACACCTTGAACTTTTCCTCTGCTGCTCCTCATGCGGCCTTCAGGGACTCAGGGCTGCTCTGCGCTCCGCCGCGCAGCCGCGTGGGACCTCTCCAGACAGACTGTCAGAGGAGCACAGATGAATTATTCCCACGGGCCCTCGTGTCACTGATCAAGCCTGAGGGCTTCACAGCTCTGAGTTAAAAGAGAAGCAGCTTTGAAACGTGAAGCGGTGCCTCCGCGTGGGTGTGCGTGTGCGTGTGCGCGTGCGCGTGATCAGATTGAGGTCCCATGTTGTGGGTGCTGTCTGTTTACAGTCACGTTATGGGACAAAAAGGAGCTCCCCATAACCAGAGATGGACAGAGTACTCGACCCCAGTACTTGAGTAAGAGTACAAATACTACCGGTCAAAATTTACTCCGTTACAAGTAAAAGTAGCTCAGTCTAAATGTTACTCGAGTAAGAGTAAAAAAGTACATGCTTTTAAATTTACTTTAAGTAAAAGTAAGAGTAAGAGTAAGAGTAAACTTCTTATTTTTCACATCAATGAATTACTATAATTTTTTCTAAATGAATTTAAGGACCTTTTAAGTCTTGTTTCTGAGAATTAACTCTTTGAAACTACCTGCACTGATGTGCCTGCTTTTAGAACCACAGTGTTTTATAAAGCCTGCAGAAACACCTATAAGAACAAATACAATGAATGGGATCATAAGAGGACAGCAGATGTTGCAGATGCAGTGTTTATTAACAATCATTAAAACTGTAACCAAATGAACCTGCACCGTCCAACTAACTCTCTATCATTTAGCTAAGTTGGGAACTGGAACCCCCTCAAAGACCAATGTTGTCCCCAGACCACTGGTTGAGAACCACTGCTTTACAAAAAACTACATCTCTGCTTTCAATAACTCAATGTTGAAGTCACTTGACTTTCCAGGAAGGACATGTACCAGTACAATATAGGAGCACAACAAACTCTGTCTCCCCATGTCTGTCTTGTCTGTCTCCGTGCCATTCTCCCAATGTCTGTCTCCCCATGTCTGTCTTGTCTCCCCATGTCCCGATATTATTATCCGCTTTTACGTAGATCCCAGTGGAGAGCGTGCACTGTGATAGGTTTCATTCTTTGACAAACACAGCTTGTGTCCAATAGTATTTTAGAATTTAAAAAAAAAAAAAAAAAAAAAAAGAGCAGACCTGAAAGTAACGAGTACTTTTCAGCCTTCCTAGAAATTTACTCAAGTAAAAGTAAAAATATTTGTCTTGGAAATGTATTCAAGTAAGAGTAATAAGTACCAAAGAAATCTAATACTCAAGTAAAGTACAAATCCTCTGGATATGTACTTAAGTACAGTACTCAAGTAAATTTACTCCGTTACTGTCCACCACTGATCATAACATGAGTCAGTGCGTGACGTGGAGACATATTTCTAGGTTAGGTTTAGGTTTAGGTTTAGGTTTAGGTTTGGATAAGTTGTAGTAAGAGTTCGGGTTAAAGTAAGTCTCCTAGAAATGAATGTAAGTCTATGTAACGTCCCCTTAAGCCATGGAGATACGAGTGTGTGTGTGTGTGTGAGTGAGAGAGAGAGAGAGAGAGAGAGAGAGAGAGAGAGAGAGAGAGAGAGTTATGTCCCCTCCTCGACAACAGCGCGTCATTTTTAGCTCCGCCGCCGGCCGGGTGTGTGGAGCGGGTTCAGCAGGGACCACGGCCGGAGCCGGTGTCTGTGAGTGCGGGTCTTACCGCCCGGGGAGGAGAGGCTTGCAGGGAGCCGGTGGCGGCGGTGAAGGTGTGTGTGGAGGGTGTGGAGGAGATGGTTTCTTCAGCAGGATGGACCGGAGGAAAGTCGTGCCCGGGTTCGTCCCCCGCTGCCTGTTACTGGTCCTGTGTGTCTGTGCAGAGGTAAGCGGGCTGCTCGCCCTGGAGCTGATGTTAACAGTGTGGCACTTAGCCCGGGCCAGGCTTTGTCACGGAGGAGTGTCACGGAGGATTTCGTGCGCCCATCCGACTTAGCGCCACGGTCCCAGTGAAGTGGAGAACTGCATCTTCTGGCTCTGTCATTTCCTAATCCCTCTGTACAGGAAAACCTGCTGCTCACTGGAAGACTAGACCTCTGACTCTTGGTTTGCTTTTACTTTAAAAGTTATCAATTATCAATTTTCCCTATAGGCTATAATCACTAGACTATTCCCGTCCAGGAACCTTGAGAAAGAAAATCTGCAAACACCCGGTGGCCATTCAACACATGTACTGACACATAGATCCTCACCAGATGGTTGAATAGATAAATATAACAATGCTGATGACTGATCACCTGTGGGAACCGCAGGCTGGTGCTTACCTTTCTCTCCATGTCTCCTTGCTCAAGATTTTTATCAATAAATAGAAACATAAACTGGTGCTGTGGTCAGTTTCCAAGCAGGATTTTCACCTGACAGTTTTCTGTTATTCTTCCTACCCTGAGTCATCCACATTTTACTGCCAAGCAACCTGCGCTGTGCATAAACACACTGACTACAACATTTCAGAATCAGATATTTAACTGAAGGTGTTGTTGCACCAGATGAGCTGGACTCTAGTCGGCTCCTAATTAGGAGAAACAATAGTTTTATAATAGAACATAGGAAAGAAAATTAATGTAAAGAGGGGGGCTGTCAGCTTTAAGGTGTTCACATCTCCACTGGGTGAACAGTGCAGGACATGTCCCTCATCTGATGCATTGTCCTGAAGTGTCAGACGACAGTGAAAAGACTGTAACTACTGCACTCAGCAGCCAGTGTGCTTTTAAACAGCCTCGAGGTCAATGGATTCAAGCTGAGAGTCAGCTCTTTAAGATCACTGTTTCACTGGTGCAAGGTGCTGGAGTTTAGAGAAAACATAACGAAAGCCAAACACTACAGTCTGACTTATTCATTCATTCTTTCATTGGTGTTTGGTCTGTTTGCCTCATACTATCAGCAGGTCAAAGTCTACACACTTTTATTTATATCACATCACTGCAGATAAGTGTGCAAGTGACACACCACAGTTGAACGGCCCTCTCAGGGAAGAGCTTGTTTGGGAGGGAATTAATCTGACTTTACAAACACACCCAAACACCAATTGAATCCAATGAAATCATGCACAAGAAATGACCCTGACATGGTAAACCTAAACTCAGAGAACAGAAAGTAGGTTACCTAAATATCGACTATAAGAGGTGACCACAAGACTTCAATTTTCTAGTTTGGGGGCCCTCTGGTGGCCCTGTGGCCCCAAGCAGCTTCTCAGTTGGATTATGTCCCAGGTGGCCAAACTATTCCTCCATCATCCTTAATAACCTGCCGCTCTATTGAAGACTACTTACGACAGCTCCTGTATGACATACTATGTCCTGGATTCATGAATTATTTTAATCTGAAATCATATTCATGTCCGTGCAGCCTGTGGCTGCCTGATGAAATACATGAGCCCTGCAACTGAGAGAGTCCTGATCAACCCAAAGTTTCATTTTGGTCATGATTTTTATTTCATTTCTTCATTCCTGTCAGATTTAATTTGATACTAAACCTCAATCACACAAAAGGCTGCAGATGTGTTGATTTCAGGGCTTGTTCAGGTCAGACCTGAAGACACAAAGCAACAAAATCAGAGCAGCAAAAAAAAGATCTCTGTGGAGAAAACTCCACACATACTGCAGGCTTGAAAGATGGCTCTGAAAAGTGTGTAGCTTGCTCCTGTGTATGGAATCTGTCAGCTGTAGTCAGCTTGGTTTCACTACAGCAAAACATGTCTCAAAATATTATAACATCTACAGATAGTTTCAAACAGCTCCTGCAGCATAACCAGCCTCTCCACTGATCTGGGTGATCATTCGGTTCCTGAACGTCTCGAGATGAAAATAAACTCCACCACCTCCAGCTGTGTTTCATCTTCATCACGTGTCACAGTGAAGGTTCTGACTTCAGTGAGTGGAGGACAGGGGGCTCACTTCATTCTCAGTCATTATAACACTGAAACTGGCTCATGTAGTTTAGGAAAAGCTGACATCAGTTGTACACTTTGGTGATGTGAGGTCCAGGGTCTTCAGAGCATCAGGTGACAATTTGGTTAACGGCAGGAAAACAGTGTAAAAACTTTGCAGTATAATAAGTGTGTTTTGTTCGTTGCTTGCTCTCTTCTCTTCTTCTTCTCATGAATCCCAACATGACTTGTTCCATGTTGTATTTCCTTCGCAGGGCCCTGACGGTGGAGATTTGAATGCAGTGCAGGGTGCAGGTAAGGATCTTCTCAAAAAACTTTTTCCATGTGTGTGTCTGTTTTGGGGGAAAGTGAACATTTACTGAAATGTGTCGTCTCATGACTGGTGATAATGTGATTGGTTGGCAGCAAATCATGATGTGGGACTGAGGCTAACCTGTTGTTACAGGTTACAATTACTTCAGTTATGGTTTGGTCTAAAACTATGATTCCTTTTGGATGTCCCATCTCACCTGCAGCCACAAACATATGATTTACCCTCTGCACCAAATCCTTCAAAGCAGAGGTGACAAATAAGAAAAACTAATCGTATTGTGATTATTTTGACAGGTATTGTGATATGAGTCACAATTTTTCATTTTGTTTATACTGAAAGAAATATAAAAATGATGATGATGTGATTTTGGCTGGAGTCTGTACGAAACAAGTGTGTTCCTTCACATCTGGAGAATATGATTTTAGGCCAGGTTATTTTACTTTATTGAAAAATTGCAGCTCCTTAGATTTGGATATTGCACTTGCCCATATTATGGTTTAACTTTAAAGAATGGATTTGTTGGCTGTGGCTTTTGTTGAACAGTGAGCAGTGGTTGTAGTTGAAATCTTTCTGTATAATAATGATCAGATGTGTCAGCTGACACCTTTCAAGAGTCCAGGCTGTTATGATCAGTGGTTTCGGATCAGGGTCCAGGTTTACATTCTGTAAGATGTTGATGTTAGAAACTCAGATTAAACAGGATTAGTTTGTCATCGTTTCTGGCATTGTGTTGTATTACAGACAAGACATTTGTGCAAATGTACTTGTTTTTAAAAACCACATGGTGGTCAGTGTATAGTGGAATAAAAGTCACTATTTTTTCCCACACTTGAATGGTACTGACTCAGTTATAATCCAGCGTAACAGCCTGTCAGTGTTTGAAAATGTTGAAGAGTCTATAGATTATAATCAAGGTTCATTTTACATCTTGGTTTGTTCAGGCTTCAGTGGTGGTGTTATTTGACAGTCTATGTAAGGAGAGATTCTGACTGACACGGTTTGATCACTATATCATTGCTGTATCATGTCACTCATCATGACATCCTGCTATGATGAGTGCTGTTAGAGAAATTGGTTCCAGGCTGTTCGGTGGATCTGACTCAGTCATGTATTGACATCTCTCTGTACTACAGTAATTATCTGAAACCTCTTAAAAGTATTTGAGTCATGCTTCTTGTTTACATCTGTCAATAGTACATAACCGTTACGTGACACGGGCTGGGGATAAAGGTCTGAGGTCTGATGAGTGGAAAGCTGAGCTGTTTGGTCACAACACTACTGTTTGATGTGCAGCAAACACAACAGCATGAAGACAACGAGCCCAAACGCACAATCAGGGCCACACAGAAGTGATGGCTTTAAAACAACACTGTTCATTAGTCCACACCTCAGTTTCATCCAGAGTTTGTGTCAGGGCTTAAAAAGATCTTTGCAGACTATGTGCAGGCTGCACCACAGCTCCATAAAGACATGGAGCCCTGACCTCCACCTCCTCCAACACCTTTGGGATGAACGGGAACACCACCTGTGAACCAGGTCTCATCACCAACTTAAGGGGTTAAATCTAATGGATTCACTTATTCTTATTTCATATCTATAATTAGTTAAGGTCAGCTTGTAGAGATTTGTTCTCAGTTGACATGAAACTATGCATTAAGACAAACCTGTGAATGTAATAGTCACAGGTTGAGAGGTTTTGTGCATTCTCAGCCAGCCAGTCTGATCTAGTTTGCTGCCTGCAGTCTGGCCTTTATGCTTCTTCTGTCTGTCTCATCACCTCAGCTTCCTGCCATCTCCCCTCCAGTCACGGCATGTTTTTACCCACCCCACCCCCCAGCCCTCCACCCCACCACCACCACCACCACCAGCAGCAGCAGCAGCAGCAGCAGCCTGTGAATCCATATGTGCCTGTAACAGTTAAAGCGGTGGCGTTCCTGCAGAATACCCGACTGTCTTGCTTCATGGCTCATAGCAGTGAGGTTTCACCACTAATGGGAAAAGTTCTGCTGACTTTAGAGCTGTCAGAGCTGTCAGAGCTCTTAGAGTTGACCCTTGAGTATTTTATTCTTGGTGGCTGTGTCGGCAAGAACCTACATGTGCCACAGCTGAGTAACTGACTGTAGGAGTACATCAGGCTGGTTCTTGTGTGTGAACCAGTCACAGGAAGTAGTTTTATAGAGCAGTTTTACAGTTGGCAGTGCTTCTGGTTGCTATTAAGTGTCTTCCCTGTATTTCAGCTACATTGTCTTGTTAAACCACCATCTGCCCACCAGACAAACGTGTCATGTTTTACATGTAAACCATCTTCATGGAACTTGTTTCAACCTATTGCTCCAGTCTCATCACATGGGGAAGCATTTTGAAGCTGCCTGTGATCCCACTGATGAAATATGAAGAAACTAGCAGGCAGCTATTGAAGCTAATGATCCTAAAGTACAAAAAATAAACAGTTCAACAACAGTCATCACCTGAGCAGAGAAGTATTTTCAAGTTTACAGGCTTATTTATGGGCCTGTCATCAGTGACCAGTCCTGTTAAAATATCTCTTATCTCTGACCCAACACACGCCCATGTCAGCAAGTAGAGAAGTACTCAGATCCTTTACTTAAAGTAAAAGTAACAATACCACCAAGTAAAACTTCTCTCTCATGAGTAAAAATGTTTGCTGAAGTAAAAAGCAAAAATACTTATGCAGACGGTTTCATTACATCACAGTATGATAATAATAATGTGATGATATACATTACAGTATATCATCACATTATTATTGATGGTTGAACCTGAGGTCACTGCAGAGAGGTCTGCCATGAGATTTGACTGGAATGTATAATTACATTTCACTGTCAGTTGCTAATCCAATGCTTGTCTGTGGCCGTAGACAAGTGTCATTGAGGACATCCATTACACTATAAAGCATACAAGATACAAAGAATGTCTTACACCGAGGACTTGTTTGTTTTTCTGCTTTAACCGATTTTCACAGAAACCCAGAGCAGCGCGGTCTAAGCCCTTAACCCATAGGTTTTCCCCTTTTTTGTTTTCCTTTAAGGAGCATTAAGGTTGTTATGATGAACTTATTCAGCTCAGTCTGACAGTATCATAAATATAACGCTGCGTAGTGTTTACACTGAGGGAAATATTTCAAACTAGACATCATTTTTTATGGCCTCGCCATTTCATCAGATAATCTGGCAGAGAGCAGTGAAGGGAAAGTGACCTGTATATATACCAGTGAGCTAATGAGGGGATGAGGGAGGAGGGAGGAGGAGCAGGTGACTACAGGTGAACAGACAGCAGAATTAGAACATGTATGAACAAGCAGCTGGACTGAATGAATGACAGGATGAATGAGCAGACTGAGCAGACAAAAGTGTGACGGCCCAGCAGGTGAGTGAGGTTAAAGAGTTGGAACTGACTGTGTCTGCACTACAATTAGATTAGATGACACATTTGTTTAAAACTGTATTTTCATTTATTTTTAATTCTTTAAAATAAACACTGATTAATTTCCAGATTGCTGCGAGGATCCTTGTTACTGTGTGCACATGCGGGTACACTGTGCCTCCTGTAGGACATCTTGAGCTGACACTCATGCACATATGCAAATAACTTAAATCTGCATAGAAGTCAGACTGTATGATTCAGCAAAGTAGCCCAGACAGATGAATTCACACACAGACGCAGGCTGGACCACTTTTCCTTGTTGTTGTGCAGCACGAACACCCTGAGCCATGATTCATTACCTCTGCAGTAAATACAGAGCTGTATACACACAACAGCAGAGTAAACATAATTTGTGAGTAGAATCTAAACAGCCTCAGAAACCCCTCCTCCCCACAACACGTCGTACAAACTAGTTCTTCTCTGGAATCATTTCTCTTAATTTTTTTCCTTTTTATTAGTGAAAAAACACGGTAACCAGAAAGTGACAAAGATGACATTGTGACGTGACATAGTGTGTAAAATAACATTTAGTGGTGAAGATTGAATTATGTTGGATTAGGTTGTGGATAGTGTGTGTGTGTGTGTGTGTGTGTGTGTGTGTGTGTGTGTGTGTCTGTGTGTGTGTGTGTGTGTGTGTGTGTGTGTGTGTGTGTGTGTGTGTGTGTGTGTGTGGGATGTTTAATGACAGTGCATCATATACTGTAATCATAATCATTTTAGTGATAGTAGTAGTAATAATAATAATAATAATAATAATATAACGAATAACTATTATATGATTAACTATGTCACTAACATAATAATGTAATAGTAAAATATTGTATATTCACATATTTACATTACACGTATACATGCAGACAGTATCATAATAATCAATAATGAAATGTTAATATATAATAATAATATAATGTATGTTATATATGGTAATAATTTCATAAAGTGTAGTAATAATAATAATACAATTTAAAAAAAAAACTGTATTCATGTAGCAAGGGGCCCCAGCACAACCACCCAGCACCGCCATTGGGATCCTGAGCAGCAGACAGCTGGGCCCCCTCTTCTTCCCTGCAGTTAAGGGCTTTTAATTTGAACAGACCTTTATTTAGGGCAACATTATAATTTAAAAAATATATATAATTTATCTTAATACAAAAAAGCTCCACTAGTGGCCCCTAGAGGCTGTTACGTGCATCGCAAATCCTGCTGTGAATCAAAGCGTTGGCAGACCCGGCAATCACACTGAGCTGCTGTGATTTGTTCTGTGTGTGCAGGTTTCCAGTGAGAGGACAGTGTGTTACTAACTTGACCAAATCAATAACAAAGAACCAGTCGTATCTCTCACTAGATTTGTCTGTGTTTTGAATTAAATGAAACTGAATTCTTTCTAACAACTTAGACAACATTGCTTCATTTCTTCGTGTGATGTGGTTTAGTGAACACAGACTGTGTGATGATCTGACTGAGTGACGGTCTGTGCCTGCAGCTCCACTCTCCTGTTCAGAAGGCTTTAAAGAGCTGGGATACTATAACGGCTCAGTTTCCCAAACGGACTCAGGCTCCTCCTGTCTCAAGTGGACAGACTTCCCAGACTACGTGCGGCAGTACCCCGGCCGAGGCCTTGGAGACCACAACTTATGCCGAAACCCAGACCAAGAGGTCAACCCCTGGTGCTTCTACAGGCAGACCTCTGGTGCCATCAGCTGGGCCTACTGCGACTGCGATCAGGGTGAGTGAGGGGGGGGTCTCCAGGTAGATGGGGCTGCTGGTTGGGGGTGATAGGCCAGGTCGCAATAGGGGTTACTGACAGGTAACTGGAAAAGTGGCAGAAGCTGACACAGCTACATTGATGGCTGCATCTGGTTGACAACAGATCAGTGAAGACAGCTGAAATTTCCCTTCATGTAACGTACTGTTTCTCTCTTATTTAAAGCACTATGTGTACACTCAGCATACTTTTACTGACAGCTACCTCTGTTTCAACCTGCAGTCTAAAATTTAAGAGCTATAACCCACATTCTCCTCTTAGGACGGCGACAGATACAATCAGCTTCCATTTTACTGCATCAATCCACTCTATCTTTGTGTGATTTTTTTCTCCAGTGTATTAGAATAAGTTTACTTGTGGAAATTCTTCCTGTGTCGTGTGCAGGTGCAGCCCGATTGGTGGGGGGGTCATCAGGCAACAGCGGGCGTCTGGAGGTCTACCTGAATGGCCAGTGGGGGGCAGTATGTGACACACACTGGACTGACCGCGATGCCAGTGTCATATGCAGACAGCTGGGACTGGGGTGAGGGCAGTCTCACACACTCACACACATTTCTTTGGTTTTGGACATTTTGTCTGAAATGCTGCTACATCTACAGGTGGGGGCCTCATCACTCTGTTGGTGTACAGATTGTTACCCACAATGTTCTGGAAGGTGACAAACAGCTTCTCTGGTTGGCCTCATGCCAAATATTGTTCCTTGTGACTGCTCTGACCCCGATCTACAAATAAATGTTGAGGAAGCTGTGACACCGTCCCCCTGATCTGATCTCTTATTGCAGTGGTAGAATGTAGTACATGAGTACAGTACTGCACTTCAATACTATACAATGTTTGAGACACTTGTATTTAAGTCCAGTTCTTCTGTTTCTGTTCATTTCGGAGGGAAATAAGAACATTTTACTCCTCTACATTTACCTGTCAGCTACAGCTGCAAAACACCTGATCTTATAAAATATGAATGAAATTACTTTACAGGAAATTCAGTACTTTAAATTATCTCCATTTCAACCAACTGCAACAGTAAATACTATTTACTGTACACACTGTTGCCGATAGATGTTTTGATCAACTAAAAGGTCCCATCACTTGTTTTGATATGTTTATACTGTGACCTCATCAACTTCAGAGTAGAACCTGAAATCCTTGTTATTACTGCTCAGTGAGATCAATGAGTGATCATGGTGTAGCTACAGATATGAAGCATAGAGCCACTGTAGCTACACTATAACCCTAATTAACATCGGGCTATGGAGGCTACAGAGACACCAATTCAAGACCTGTGACTCAGCTTGACCTGCATGATGTTTCTGGTGGTGGTAGGGATCACAGCATGAAGCTAGATGAATAAAGGCTCACTTATCTGACACACATCTAATAAAAACATCTCCACTGCAGCAGCAGTCCCTGATTCATAAGGACAGGAGGAGAAGGAGCAGTAGCCTGGATGTAACTCCTGTACCATAGCTGTGCATCAGAAAA
The DNA here is from genome assembly GCF_046630095.1 of Trachinotus anak. NCBI lineage: Eukaryota > Metazoa > Chordata > Actinopteri > Carangiformes > Carangidae > Trachinotus > Trachinotus anak. The sequence goes on along the minus strand of NW_027273858.1, from coordinate 25,929,009 downwards.
ATGACTGAATGAAAACACAGTCAACACCACAGGACTCATGTTAATCCCCTGCATCAACCATAAAGCCAGCTCCAGTCACCATAGGTCACCGAGGGTCGACACAGTGGGACCTCCGTCCAATGCTCATTGACTTTTCTCACCCCAGGCTTAAAGCTCAATAAACTGAAGGTGATTACACCACTGAGGCTGGACCTTATAGACTTTGGAAGTCACCAGCTGTTGTCAGTGAGCTACCACTGTTTTCTGTTTTCTCTGTGCAGTTCGTTGTGGCTTCTTCATTGGCCTTGTATGATGTTTGCTTTGTGTGTGTGTTTAAAAGAGGAGAGTCTCTCTGTGTGTCTGTTGTCCGTGCAGTGAGATCGGTACAGCCCTGCAGCATTCCTACTTCGGGCCAGGATCTGTCTTCCACTATGAGCGCCTGGGTTGCCGTGGTAATGAGAAATCCCTACTGGAGTGCCGGAGCCGGAAGTTCATCACCGGTGACTGTAACCATGGCAATGAAGCGGGAGTGGTTTGTGCTGAACCTGAAGGTGAGGCCAGGGTGTCGCCTCAGATTTTATAAACAAAGTCATCACTAACAGATCAGAGCAGACACACACATGGCACGTAGCTGCTCTGCTGGACATATGTAAACAGGACTATAGGATTTTGTGTTGTTGGCATCAGTTGGTTTTTTTTTTCAGAATAGTCTCAAAGCCCAAACTGCCTCAGTCTTCAGCTTTCCTTCAGCACCTAGTGCCTCAGCACCTAGTGATAGATTATAACCCAAACTGACCAATCACTGCCACCCCCCCCCTTGAAAACAACATCTGTTCTCACTGTTTTTCAGGTACAGTAGGTTGTTCCAGCATCTTGAAGAACCTGTCACTGTTCGTCTGTGGATTCAGTCTGTCTCAGTGTCTCTGTCTCTTCATGTGGTCCCAGACTGTTGAGATCAGGTCTCTGTGGGGACCAGACCAGCTGCTACAGGCTCATTGTCCTGCTGCAGAATGAATCCAGGGCTGATCAGACATCCTGACTGTGTGATGAAGAAGAATTTCAATATCTAAAATGTCCCAAACCTTTGCACAGTACTGTAGCTGACTGAAATACACAGGCGAGGGGACGTACAGGTCTAAGAGAATGTACCCACCAACACAGAGACCCAGGGTCTGAAATCTTTCCATAAGCAGCACCATATTTGTTCAACATGAATATTATTGGCTTTGATGTTGCTTTGCCTTTTGTGTCTCAGGCACTGGCATCCCTTTGAGGCTGGTGGGAGGCCTGGAGGACTTTGAGGGCCGCGTTGAGGTGTACCGTGATGGCAGGTGGGGAACCATTTGCGACGACCTGTGGGATGACACTGACGCTGAGGTGGTGTGCCTACAGTTGGGCCTGGGGTAAGAAGATCAAACTCCCATCCTCACTTGCGTCTCTTCTAATCTGAATCTCTCTCAGTGTGGTGGTCTCAGTGAATACAGAGGCATCAGAGTCGACCTGCACACAGGCACACGAGACAATCAATAACCTCATGTATCAATATACTGTGACAAAACTACCTTTTAAAACTTTAACTACCTCCATTATTAGTTAAAGTTTGTTCTCCACTGTAAGTAAAGCTCCATTCAAAATTTCACTAAAGTAAAACAATAGAATAAGTTTCAGACAATGTACTTCAGTTTTAAAAGTAATAGTAGTGATCATGCAGAATAGCCCTTTTCATACAGTTATTAGGAGGCCTAGGACCAGATCCACTCACGCAGGTGTTTCAGAGGAACGCAACATTATAATGGTCTGTAACCTCCATCAGAGGTTAAAAACAGCCTCATTTACATTTGTACATTTTGCTGTCACACCATGTTAGACACACCTGTATGCAAAGGTTTGGAACGTCCTGTACAAATGACGTATTGTCAATGTTTGAAGTGAAATTAAAGTTGTATGTAGCTGTCCCACATGTCTAAAAATAACTAGACCTATGTTATATATTGTGGTTGTCTATCAGAAGCATCAAAATTTAATTTTGTCCAGTTTTAAGTCCCATTTTTAAGATGAACTTTTTACACTTTGGTCGTTTTCAACTATATATTTTAACCAGATGAAGGATTTTTGTCATCGGACATCTGGATTTTAAGTTATCAGAGAAAAAAGCTGAGTAAATGTTAGACAGCTCAGCTCCCAGCCCCTTAAAGACGTCCGGTGTCCGCCGAACAGCATCGGTGAATCACTGATTTCTAAAGTGAAACTGCTGTATTCGTTGTTTCTACTGGTTTAAATCTGCTGGTCTGTTAGTTATGGACAAAAGAACAATTCTGTGGATAATTCAGCTGCAGGTAAAACCTTCCTGAATGCCTGGTTCATAAATTATACCCTTCCATGACGTCTCTTGTCCACTGTACAGCATTGGCAAAACTCTGACTTTAAATGTGAAACTGCTTTATTCTGCGTTTTTAATGGTAATAATCACAGATCATATCTTGACTTCCACAATTCCGCTTATCTGCCCTTTCTTAATGACATTTCCGAAATTTCAAGCTAGAAGTGCTTTGATTCCTTTTTGATTCCTTTTTATACTGTTGCACCACTAGATATATAAATATATATAAATATTTAAATTTAGTGTAGAAACCTTTGCATACAAGTGTATATTTAACTGAAACTGAATCTTTCACACTAAACTCTTTTTTAATATTGACTGACATAAATATTTGTCAGTGTGAAGTCTTTGTTGTTGTGATTTGATTTGGCCAACACTGTTCTGTCTGTGCTGTGCGTCTGCTGTGGTGTGAGAGCATTCAGATGTGCAGCTCCGAGTCCACAACTAATTTCCCTATGGGGACAATAAAGTCTATTCTATTCTATTTAAGAAATGTTAATGTAACATTAACCAAAACGTCAAACGACCGTGAGATGTAATGCAGGAATATATTTCAGGTTTTATTAGTTTTTTATTCCACAATCCAAGCAATAACACATCCTGGATGTATTATCATGCTGTTTCTAAATTTTAACTATGGTTGGCATCTTTTTGTATTGCACTATTGCATGCTGGGTACTTTTCACACTGGGTGTTGATTTTTTAATATATCCACAATATAAACTGAGTAGAAGAACAACAACATACACTTTTCAGTATAATATTGTAAACTATCATGTGCACATTGGCATAAATAATAGCATCCATCCTCATGGTATTAATAAAAATGTGGCAGTTTTGGGTTTAACTGACCTTTGTGCTACATATAAAAGGTGGTGTTTGTTTGTCCTGACCGACAGGGGGGTGGCCAAAGCATGGACATGGGCCCACTTTGGCCAGGGTTTTGGTCCCATCTTGCTGGATGGGGTCCAGTGTACAGGTAATGAACTGTCTCTAGAGGAGTGTCCTCATAACAACTGGGAGCAACACAACTGTGACCACATGGAAGACGCGGGGGTGTCCTGCAACCCACACACAGGTCAGAGCCTGCAAAGAGACACACACTGACTCACACATTCAGATTAGAAGACACTGAAGCAACAGTCCTCTAGTAACAGGCATCACTGTGAAACGTAGATGTGCTACCTCAAAGACTCTCTGTCGATTCTATACATCAGCATATTAGCATTGTGTTGCCATGCTAGTGTTAGCATTTATCTCAAAGCATGAGGAAGTACAGCCTCACAGAGCCATTAGCATGGCTGCAGACCTGTCACTGTGTTGGTCTGAACATGGCAGTTCCTCCATGACACTTGTTCCAATTTGACATAGATGACCTCCACCTCTCTCTCTGTGCACACTGCCGTCCACAAGATGTCCTTTAGATGTAGATGTGCATGACTCCCCCAGTGTTGGGTCATGCACTTTTTCAGTAGGTCTTTTGCAGCCCTAATCTAGTCTGTGCATTCCTTGCTGTATGTTAACAATCCTACAGTTAGTGAGACTCCTCCTAGTCAGTTGATGAGAGGCAAAATGTCTTCAGAAGTCTAGTATGTAAATGGTCTGCTTATATACTGTAGCTGATGGGACAGCCATCAGAGGCAGTTTGGGGTTCAGTGTCATGCCCAAGGATGGGCAAGGACCAGAGGACCTGGGGATTGAAGCGCCGACCTTCTGATTAGTGGATGACCTGCACTACCTCCTGAGCCACAGTTGCCCAGTTTCCTTTGACTAGATATGCTCTGACCTCGTAGACTGAAAATCCTCCAGACATGTGATTATGATTTGAACGGCACTAAAAGAGAAGAGTAACACCAGCACTCAGACAGATAAGGTTAGTCATGCACTCCCTGAGCATGAAATCTATACAGTTTGAGCATTTTCCTGTGTGGTTGCAGACGGTGCAGTGCGACTGGTGGGAGCAGACAGTCACTGGGAGGGCCGTGTGGAGATTTACCACCAGGGAGAATGGGGCACTGTGTGTGATGACAACTGGACCGAGCTCAACGCCCAGGTAGTGTGTAGACAGCTGGGCTTCAGGTCAGTGCACTACTACATCTGAGTCAATACACCTTTTTGCCATATGAGCTGTTCACACATGGGACTCAAAAAGCTGGGACAGCTACAGCTGCTGTTCATTGTGAATGAGACCTGGCTCTGCAGCTCTTAGAAAGAGGCTTATGATTATTCATCCATCCATTTTTCTGTCTAATATCTCGGGCCCAGTAGCAAGGTAGCCCAGATCCTCTTCTTCCCAGCCTCCAAATACTTCCCTCAAATATACTGTAGTATAAACCCTTGAGCATCTGCAGAGGGGTCTCTTCAAAGTGTCTGTGCCTGGATTACCACGGCCCATCAGGCATCCTGACCAAATGCCCAACCACCTCAGCTGGCTCCCTTCAGTGCTAAAGAGCAGCAGTTCTACACCTTCCTTCTCCCTACACTAACTACCTACTCTTTCCGAGGATGTCTGCGCTCCTCATCCGACTCTAAGAAACCCTGCAAGAGAATCTAATTTCGTCCTCTCAAATTTGTGATCTCATTCTTTTTTTTGTCAGGGACCTTGATTATTGTTGAGTGTAGGGATGTAGATCAAATTGTGAATCAAATTCAGAGCAGTTCTTTCTCTTGGAAAAAATGAATGAGGTAAAGAAATGACATGATAATCTGCCATGACATATTTTTCTGTAAGAAAAAAGACCACAGAATCAGCACAGTCAACAGGATTCTTCCACTGGAGAACATGATTTGCCTTATTTCATGTCTGCTCACTGCTCAGCTCACCATGAAGGACCACTCAGTTCCTTTATTTCTGTTTGAAGAGTGAGGAGGCCTGGAGGAGGCTCGAGTGAAAACAGACTGTCCTTCACGTTTTATTGGACTGACACTTCATTAGAAATCTGTCAGTAATTGGATGCTCCCCTCTGAGGCTGCATCACTGCAGTTTTATACCAAAATAATTACAAAATAATTTCTACCAGGCATTCTGGTCATAATCATTATCTCAATAGTTACATAATGAAGAGAAACAAATAGTGAATAAAGTAAATAAAGCCTTGTTGTCTTATCAGTGTCTGAGCAGAACTGTGGTTTCACAGATCTGATCACAAAATACAGGTTTTTAATGAATGTGTGGATCCTATTCAAACTGTTTGAAGGGAAATATGCAATTAGATATTTCACATTAACTTTCATCATGTTTGAGAACATCACTGCACCACTGCGCTGGCAGTGGTCGTTTTCATTAATTGAGCAAAGCCAAACTCCTGGGTTTACATAGGTAAAATCTGCAGACTGACAGGACAGCTGATCCATCTGACCTGACGTCACTTCAGCTGACGGGTCAGAGGACATGTCTCAGTAAAAACATCCTCCTCCTCCTCATGTCTTACATGAGAACGACTAAGATGTGAACTTGAGACACAAGAAACACAAGGAAAAAAAGAGAAGCTCCCCATGAATGACCCTGAACCACCACAGCATACTCACCATTTTGTTACATATTATATTGTGTAAAAGACTGACAGTTCTGCCTGTGGGTGGTGTTTCAAGAAAGGTCATTTAACCATGTTTGATACTTTTAATGTTTAATTGCAGATTAAGTGAATCGCATTTGGAGAAATGCTTTAACAACTTTGACACAAGCAGGACCCAGAACTGTTACTGTGGGACAAAAAATAGACTGAAGTGATTTTTTTGCTGGAGGCCCAGTGTTCAACAGACAGACCAACCATCCGACGTTACAATCAACAAATCTGATGATGATGATGGTTAACATCACCAGCTGATTTGCTGATTGTTACCTTCAATCAGAGGATTTCAATCAATCGGAATCAGCCCATAGATGCTGACACAGAACTTGCAGTGGTGCATGGCTGTAAATCTCTGATCAAATGAATGAATGAGACAAAAACATTTGACTGCTGAATTAAAACAAACAAATTGACTCATATTGGACTCATTTTTGCCATATTATTAGAAACATATACACCAGAGATCAGTCCTGTAAATCAACAGCGGTGCAGGGTTTTTTGTGTGTTTTCAAAAAAATTTCATAACTAGAGAACCAGCAGTTTGAGTTTTTAAGTTAAAAGAAATCCTCATTTGTATCCTTCAAATTCTGGAAAAAAAATCTGTCCAAATTATATAAGTTTCTGTTATTTTGTTATTTCTGTTATTTTTCTGCAACCTAAATAAAACACTTAGCAAATCTGGGTATTTGCACAGAAGTATTCTTCTCATATTTACCAGTGTTTTTGTGACCAGTAAAATAATTGTGCATAAAAGATGATGTCTTCTGTGGTCGTGTGTACAGGGGCCAAGCAGAAGTGGCCCCTGATGGGGTGTATGAGGAGGGTCGTGGGCTGATCCTGCTGGACGAGGTGCAGTGTCAGGGAACAGAGGCCAGTTTACTGGACTGCACCCACTCTGACTGGGGCCAACATGACTGCTCCCACAGTGAGGACGTAGGCGTCCGCTGTGAGAGGGGAGTCGATACCAATGAGATACCAGGCTTGTTGCCTCCTGCTGGTAAGTACACACATTGTACTGAAGAAAGAACTTTTCCCTCATAAACCTGCTGGCATCTGAAAACCTCATGATTAACAATCACAACACAATAACAGGAGTTTTCCTGTGATGTTTGTTTGCAGGCCCTCTGGTGCGTTTGGTTGCTGGAGAGAGCAGGAAGGAGGGGAGAGTGGAGGTCTTCATTAATGGCCAGTGGGGAAGTGTGTGTGATGATGGCTGGAATGACGTCAGTGCAGCCGTAGTTTGCAAACAGTTAGGATTCACGTGAGTATGATTACACCCTCTATACCCTCTCTGATATTTTTCTTGAGGAAAGTGAGACAAAAGCTCATGGCGCCTGCAAAATGGAAGGAAATTTCATGGAGATCTGTGCAGCTTCACAAGGCCACAAGCATTATAGAAGACTAATGTGCAAGTGGAAAATTTTCACTTGATGGTGACACAAGATGATTAGTCAGGGACCATTAAAATCATGTGGAAATACGAACTAACAGAATAGTTCAAAGGAAATAAAAATAGGTTAAACTAGAACTACAGCCTCACAGTTGAATCCCTCCGCCAACCAGCCAGGTGTCAGGAAATATGGTCACAATCTCCCCTTCCTGAGTTACACTGTTTAATAATGGCCAGAGGTGTTTCTGCAGAACATTATGGTGTCACATTGACATTGACCTTTGACCTTTTGGATATAAAATGTCATCACTTCATTTTATCCTTACAGTCATTTGAGTTAAATTGTGTCATAATTAGTGTATGAATTTGTGAGCTATGGCCAAAGCCGTGTTTTGTGAGCTCACAGTGACCTTTGACCTTTGACCACCAAATTGGACAATTTCATCAGTTCATCCCTGAAATGTTTGCGCCAAATTTGAAGAGGTCCCATCGAGGCGTTATTGTCATACCGCGTTCACAAGAATGGTACGGACAACCTGAAAACATAATGCTCCAGCTCTGGCCGGTGCCAGTGTGGAGGCATAAAATGTGCTGTTTCACATGTAATAGGTCTTGGCACCTTAAAAAATAAATAATAATAACTACAGTACTGTGTGTGCTTTACGAAGACATAACATGGCTTGTACAGGACTAGCTTAAGTCAGAGGCCATCTAGGTGTTTGCTTAGGAAACCACCATCTGGAGGGCCACCAAAGAGGAGGCAGACTCCTGGGCTACTTTTAAAAGTCTGTCACTGATGTCCAGCTCACATTGTTAAAAAAACAAAACAAAACACTGTACCTAACAGCTGATACTGAAGCAGACTTTAGACAGGCTATAGGAGGACATTCTGCTGACTCACAAAACCTGCTGTTCTCTCATGGTTTGTTCTTTTACACTGCTGTGTAAGAATCACGTATGAGTGACCAGGTTACTTATGTTCAATGCAAACATTATGATATACATATCTACACTGGGATAACTCACAATCAGGATACAGATAATTCTGTATGTGTGCTGGTGTGCCTTTGTAAGGAGTGAGTTGGTCGATTCAATGAGACACGAGGCTGCTCTGAAATGAACATGATCACACAGGAAGCCTCTCACCTGTAAATCCAGATGTTTGCACCTGGAATGACTGTGCTCTGTTAAAACACTGAGGGAGAGAGTGACTCACTGAGCCAATATATATATATATGTAAAGCTAAATATATGAAGTTAGTTCCGGTTGTAAAACAGCAGCAGTGAGGGAAGCAAACAAGCAGCTGTTTGCATCTGTTTCAGTGATATTTAGAAGGTGACCACATCTGTACAGTGCTGCTGGTAGTTTGGCATTTTTAGATCCTGAGGTAAAGTAGTGTCTGTTTAAATCCGATGGCAGAATCATGCGGTGATATGAAAAGTCAGGTTATGTTCTGAATCATAGGGTTAAAAGCAGGATGATACATAACAGGGACTAGTGGTCATGTAAAGATGCTAAGTGACAGATGATGTTGATGGTAGGACACAGAACTGAAGGTGGATAATGTTAATGTTCAATTGGAAATAATGGCAGCAGTATTCTATTTTCTTTCAAGATAAAAAAAAAGATGACATATAGGAGAAACATGAGTAAAACTAAGCTTGCTGTCAGAGATAACACCCCAAAGGTTTCTACGACAGAATTTAACACTGAACCTGAGGGGAGAAGTGTGATCAGTGGTCCTGTGATAACAGCATCTCATTAATCTCAGTTGAAGTGAAAAATGTTTTGTGAGAGTCCATTTTTTTAACATCTGTAAGATAAGATTGTATTTTCTCAATTGTGTTGTGTTGTTGGAATCAAAAATGAAATAGATCTGGGGAAAAAAAACTGATGTGGTGCTTTTGACCTTAAGGTACTCATGACAATGAATAAGCCAGTTCAGTTCATTACAACCTTTTTTATACCTTTATATGTCACAGGTTTAAGATAACTGGACCCAAATGCAGACAGAATAAAAAGGGTGGGAAAAAGGTAATTCAAGAATAAAAAAACAACCGACAAAGCAGGCAAAGCTGAACTAAGAAATGTCAAGCAAATAGAACAAAAAGGAACAAGTAATAATGCTGTTGTGTGTCTGTGTGTGCTGTCCTCTCAGCGGCACGGCTAAAGCTCGATCCATGGCGTACTTCGGTGAGGGTCGGGGTCCCATCCATCTGGATAATGTTCGATGCTCCGGCACAGAGACATCCTTAGGCCAATGTGCAGCTGTTGGTCAAGATGGACATGACTGTCGCCACAGTGAGGATGCAGGCGTCATCTGTGATTACACCTTGGATCCTGTGAGAGACGGTGCCATGGCGATGCAGACCTGTGGCCTGAGACTCAATAATCAGCGTCGTCGACGCAGGATCATAGGCGGAGATAAGTCACTGAGGTTAGTACACACACACACAACTCAGTGAAATGTGTTCACACACACTCATCAATATGAGTTTGATTCACTGTCTCTTTAAGCTCCTGTAGAGCCATGAAAAACAAACATGTTATTGTAATAATGTGTGTGTGTGTGTGTGTGTGTGTGCGTGTGTGTGTGTGTGTGTGTGTGTGTGTGTGTGTGTGTGATTTCAGAGGTGAGTGGCCCTGGCAGGTGTCTCTGTGGCACAGGTCTCAGTCTAAAGGAAATCATCCTCTGTGTGGAGCGTCGCTCATCAACCCCTGCTGGGTCGTGACCGCTGCCCACTGCTTCAAGAGGTTGGAGACAGCTCCCTCTAATGGTCACACATCACACAACTGAAAAACACTGATGTCACACAGTCTTTGTTTTTTTCATTAATGACGAAATGATGAAAGTGAGGTTTTTCCTGGGAAATAAATAAACACACAAAACCAAGTATGAAAGTCAAAACCATATGTTTTTTAATTGAGTCACTCAAATGTTAATTACAAATCCAGCCTACTCACTTGTATTCACCTTTTTGCAGCATTTTAATGGTTATGACTTTCTTTGTTTTCTGCCAAAAGGAAAGCCGTCCTGAGCTGTCTATGAACACATTAATTGATGGGCATTTATTAAGACTCTCTCTCCATTTTTTTTTTTTAATTTGCTCCTCCAGATTTGGCAGAGACCCAACCCGCTACGTGCTGCGCCTGGGTGACTACCACACCGAGGAACAGGATGATTTTGAACGCACCTTGGCCCCTGAACGCATCGTCATCCACAGAAAGTATCACAGTCAGGGCTGGGAGTATGACATCGCCCTGCTGAGGCTCAAAGGCACAGAGGGTAACTGTGTGGCATTCAACCCTCACACTGGTGCAGTGTGTCTGCCAGAGCCGGGGAACAGGTGGGAGAAGAGGCCTGCTGCCTGTGTGATCACTGGCTGGGGAATCACAGGTAACTTCACTGCTTGGATCATGACATCAATAAAATAACTGTACAACTTCACTTTGTTTTTCATGGGGAACTTTGCACAGAGTGACAAACATATTTTGCCATTAGTATCTTAAGCCAGGTGAACAGAGTCATGAACAGTTTAATTCCTGTATATCGGTCCAACCCTGTCACCTAGAAATTTTACTTATATTCTAATTTGCAACAGCATATAGGTTTCCAATATTAACCAAAGCACCACCTTTCCCTAATATTTAAGTAGCATAAACCCAACAACATGCGATGCTGGTTGGTCTCAGGACTTTTGAGATGCTGCATGTAGTCACTGCACTAACAAACCATTTCTTATTTGTACATTTGTATTTCTGCATGTTAAATAAACAAGATGCAACATGGAAGCAACAGCCTTGAGAGTTGTTGTTTTTCTTCTGTCCAGACTCAGAGTACTCCCGGACTCTGCTCCAGGCCTGGGTCCCCCTGCTTCCAGCCTGGAAGTGTAAGAAGCGATACGGTGACCGCTTCACCAGCCGCATGCTGTGTGCTGGGAGCCTGTCAGAGCGCCATCGCGTGGACAGTTGCCAGGGTGACAGTGGGGGTCCTCTGGTTTGCCAGGGGGAGGGGGGCCGTTGGGTGCTAACAGGAGTCATCTCCTGGGGTCATGGCTGTGGTAATCCCTCCTTCCCTGGGGTGTACACCCGTGTCAGCAGGTTCCTACGATGGATTGAGAAAGTCGTCAACAAACCCTACAAGAACTAATGATGCAGGATAAAGAACACTGGTTATTCAGTGTTGTTCAGTGGCGTCAGGGCTTGTAGCAGCAGGTGTGGACTGGTAAGAATTAAGCCTCTGTGTTGTGCCTCCTGGACTTCTACACTGAGCTCTTCAGATCATTTGTTTCTTTTCCCAAGTCACTTCAGAAAGCATGTGAATGGCATTGTATAATATTCTAACAGTGTGAATTCATTACCATACAGTAGGGAACACCTGTGCTGTGTCGTACTTAAAAGGACCATGATCGGAGCCAATGAGGAGCACACAGGGAGTGGTAAAAGGATGTGTTATAGATTTTACATTTGCTATATGTGCCTGTTTCTTGCACCTCTTCATCCAACCAATCATTCCTCACTCACTACAGGGTTTTTAAAACAGATCTGTCAACACAAAAGCACTAAAAAATGTGATTTTATTAAAGGAATCCACAGTGCTTTGCTGACCAGTCAGATTGTATTGCCTCACAATACCAGACTTCCAGTGGTGTGCCTGGAAAGCTGTTAATGTGGAGGAGCTGCAGTTTGAAGGTACAGCTTGTTGCTGTATGTGGTTTGGCTAAGCTCCCAAGCAACTGTGAGGCCACATGGAAATGCATATGTTCATGGCTGCATAATACAGCACTTTGGGTCCAAAATTTTGGACCCATATTGGACCGGAGAAAAATCTGTCTGAGCCCAACATGCATGATTAAATTTTGATGTATTAAAATTTTGATACATGAAAAATTCATGCATGCGCTATTCTCCAACCAGAATAGTGCCCATCCAACAGAGTGTAACAGAGAAAGACATTGTCAGACTTGAGGAGTCAAGTGGACCCATGAACTACTGGATATATACGACACAGTTAAATAGTGCTAAGGACCTCTACTGGGTACATATGATACCGTTAAACAGTCATATAGCAAGTTGAATGACATTGCTGAATCACAGGTCATCATTATTATTCATTATTGTTATTCTAACCATTAATTATATCGTTGTTGCCAAATGTATTTCTGTTTGCTAAAATCAATTACTAAACTAATTACAGGTCTATAAAATAACATTTACTGGCAACTACTATACAGTAAAAAGTGTTAAAGGTGCAAGTCAATTGACAGGCTGTCTACATGTGGCTTAGAGAGGCTTATAACCAAAGACTGAGTTATTGAATTGTGGTAATTTGCTTAACCCTAACTATCAATGGATAACTGATGGTAAGGGCCTTAAGGTGGGTCCTGCCGTGTTACTTGTTCTTTAGGCCCTGTCTTAGAGAGGGCCCCTGTGTAAAAGCAACATTTCAGCTGATATTGTGCTTACATGGTGAATAATCCTAAAATAATTTGTACTTGTGTTTGGATGCGCATAAATGGGGAAGAACAGCACGTTAATTTGATTTGACTTTTTGCCCGTTACAAATTGAAAATAGCATGTTGTCAGTGTGCCCACAGTTGGAGCTTGTCACAGCACTTGTACATATTTCTCATCAGTATTATAGCTATTATGCCACACTGTGTGTGTGCAACTGTGGTGTTTACAACAGTGTATATTGTGTTCTGTTCTGCATTGGCCAATGCATTTTTTTTTTTATTGTTGTAATTTATTTGGAAAAAACATCAATGTTGACTTTGTTGAGTTGTATTTATTTAAATTGTGTTAATTTTAACATGGTCACATTCCACTATGAGACAAAAGAAATGACTACATTGCTGTAAGTAACCATGCTACTGGGACATTTAATATACAGTAGGCTGTATATTCGTGTCCAATATAGTATCTAATAATAGTGTCTCAACCACAGGACTCATAATGCAGCCTAGCTTGTCTCTATTCTTACTTGAAATGTTAGGTTCCCTATAAGGTTAGGACCCCGGAGCAGAGACGTACAGAGACAGGAGAACGGGAACTGAAGACTTCTTTAATAATACGAGCAAAAACAGTCCAAAACAAAGCAGGCAAAAGGAGGCAGGAGGCTGGCTGGCAGGAGAAACAGAGCGACGGAGAACCTGGAGACTGGGTAGCCGGGGAACAGCATGCAGGGAGAGAGCATGGAATAATCTGGCACAGAGTGGGTGATGAACCGGGTGTTTTAAACTGGCTTAATGACTAATGGGCTGCAGGTGGGTCAGGCTGCCAGTGCTGCACCACGCCCCTGCCACACACACAAGCTCTGCAGGGAAAAACAGAAAAAAGGGAGGGGGAACAGAAAGAGAACAAAAAGTGCAACAAACAAAACATACAATTCAAAACCATAACAGTACCCCCCCCTCAAGGGACGCCACCTGGCGGCCTACCAGGCTTGTCCGGGTACCTAGCGTAAAAGTCATTAAAGAGTGCAGGGTCCAAAATAAGGGAGCGAGAAACCCAAGAGCGCTCCTCAGGTCCATACCCCTCCCAATCCACCAAGAACTGGAAACCCCGGCCTCGCTTCCGTACATCCAACAGCTGCCGGACAGAAAATGCAGGGTGATTGTCAATGATCAGGGGGGCCGGAGGGGCTTCGGCCGGAGGGCAGAGAGGGCTAGTGGAGACAGGCTTGAGGAGTGACACATGAAATGCTGGGTGGATATTGAGGGACGGCGGCAGCCTTAGCCGCACCACACTGGGGTTAATGACACGGTCAATGACGTAAGGACCAATGTACCTGGGAGTAAGTTTCCGGGACTCAGTATGGAGAGGAAGATCACGGGAAGATAGCCAGACCTGCTGACCGGGCTGATACTGGGGGGCTGGAGAGCGGTGAAAATCCGCCAGTCTCTGGTTACGGGCCGCCGTTCGGGTGAGAGCTGCCCGGGCTTCACGCCAGACTTGACGGGCCCGCCGGAGGTGCGCCTGCACCGAGGGAACGGCCACCTCAACCTCCTGTGCAGGGAAGAGCGGAGGCTGGAAGCCATTAGCAGCCATAAAAGGAGACATACCTGTGGCCGAGCAGATCAGGGAGTTGTGGGCATACTCAACCCAGGGAAGGTAGGCAGACCAGGAGGCTGGGTGATGAGAGGCCACACAACGAAGCGCTGCCCCCAGATCCTGATTCGCCCGCTCAGTCTGGCCATTAGTTTGTGGATGGTATCCAGACGAGAGGCTTGCCGATGCCCCCAGACTCCGGCAAAAAGCCCGCCACACTCTGGAGGAGAACTGCGGGCCTCTGTCAGACACCACATCCTGGGGAATGCCATGCAGTCTGAAAACATGCTGAATGAGCAAGGCAGAAGTCTCGAGGGCAGAGGGGAGTTTAGGTAGAGGGATGAAGTGGACCGATTTGGAAAAACGGTCAACCACAGTTAAAACGGTATTGTTACCTTCTGAAGGAGGGAGGCCAGTGACAAAGTCCACAGCAATGTGAGACCAGGGCCGGTGGGGGATAGGAAGTGGGTGAAGAAGCCCAGCAGGAGCGCGATGCGAAGCCTTACTGCGGGCACAGACTGAGCAGGCAGAGACGAACTCCTTGGTGTCAGCAGACATGGAGGGCCACCAGAAACGTTGACGAAGCAGAGCCAGGGTCCGATGAAAACCAGGGTGGCATGCCACCTTGGAGGAGTGGCCCCACTGGAGCACCGGGGACCGAACAGGTGGAGGCACGAACAGTCGGTTGGGCGGGGCACCCTCGGGGGCTGGATGGTCCGTAAGAGCCTCCTGGACCAGCTGCTCCACCTCCCAACTGGCTGCTCCCACCACACAGGAGGTCGGCAGGATAGTGTCCTCAGCCGGATCCTCCACAGGGGAACAGAATTGACGAGAGAGGGCATCAGGCTTGACATTCCTGGAGCCGGGCCGGTAGGTGAGAGTGAAATTGAACCGACCCAGGAACAAGGCCCACCGAGCCTGGCGGGAGTTGAGTCTGCGGGCGGAACGGAGGTAAGACAGGTTTTTATGATCAGTCCATACCACAAAAGGATGAGTGGAACCCTCCAACCAGTGCCTCCACTCCTGAAGGGCCAGCACCACTGCCAACAGCTCACGATTCCCCACATCGTAATTCCTCTCCGCAGGGGATAGACGGCGAGAGAAGAATGCACAGGGGTGCAGCTTCTGGTCCGAGGCGGAGCGTTGGGACAGGACCGCCCCCACACCGGAGTCAGAGGCATCCACCTCCACCACGAACTGGCCTGCGGGATCAGGATGACACAAAACAGGGGCAGAGGAAAACAGACTCTTCAACTTAACAAAAGCAGCTGCTGCTGTGGGTGACCAAACAAAAGGTGACTTGACAGAGGTCAACCTGGTGAGTGGTGCAGCTACTCGACTGTAGTCACGGATAAACCGACGGTAAAAATTTGCAAACCCAAGAAATCTTTGTAGCTGCTTTCGTGTGGTAGGAACAGGCCATTCCACCACGGCCTTAACCTTAGCGGGGTCAGACCTGATCTGCCCTTCCTCAACCACAAAACCCAGAAAGCTCACAGATGAAACATGAAATTCACACTTCTCCGCTTTAACAAACAGCCTGTTCTCAAGGAGTCTCTGGAGAACTAGCCTAACATGTTGCACGTGTTCTGAAAATGAACGAGAGAAGATCAAAATGTCATCTAGGTACACAAAAACAAACCTGTTGAGCATATCACGCAGAATATCATTCATGAGACACTGAAAAACAGCAGGTGCATTGGTTAACCCAAATGGCATGACCAGATACTCAAAATGTCCCAGAGGAGTATTGAACCCAGTCTTCCACTCGTCCCCCTCCTTTATTCTAACCAGGTGATAGGCGTTGCGCAGGTCCAACTTGGAGAAGATGGTGGCCTGATGGAGGGGAGCAAAGGCAGAGTCTAAGAGAGGAAGGGGGTACTTGTTCTTGATAGTAATGTCATTCAAGCCCCTGAAGTCCACACAGGGACGAAGAGTCTTGTCCTTCTTCTCAACGAAAAAGAATCCCGCCCCCATAGGAGAGGAGGACGGACGAATGAGACCAGCTGCTAGTGAATCAGAAATATAGCACTCCATGGCCTCTCTCTCTGGCCTGGAGAGGTTATAGAGCTTGCGGGTGGGATAGGGGGCACCAGGGAGCAGGTCAATACAACAGTCATAGGGTCTGTGAGGCGGCAGGGACAAGGCACGGTCCTTGTCAAAAACCTCCTGGAGGTCATGATATTCACAAGGGACTGAAGCGAGATCCACAGGTTTGGGGGGAACCAGAGGACTGGAAATAGTGTTGGGGATGGCTGAGTGCAAACAGTGGGAGTGACAAAACAAACTCCAGTTGGAGATGGACAACGTAGACCAGTCAATATGTGGGTTGTGGAGCTCGAGCCAGGGAAGACCTAAAACTATAGGTGAAGCCGGAGAGGAAATAAGGTAGAGGGAAATAGTCTCCTGGTGATTACCAGAAAGTAACAGGGACACTGGGGCAGTGCGTCTAGTGACACGGGCCAAAAGTCGACCGTCCAGGGCTAGGACGACTTTGGGCTCCGGCAATGACTTGGTGGGAAGGCCAAACTGGGTAGCTATGCCAGAGTCAATGAAATTATCATCAGCGCCTGAGTCTACCAGCACCTGGAGAGGTATGCTACTCTGTGCCCATGCAACAGTACCCTTAAGCTTAACGCGTCGAGAGGGGGATGGAGAAACTGCAGAAAGGCTCACCAGCATCCCCCTTACGACTGATGAGCCAGGTCTTTTGGCCGAACGGGACAGCTGGTGAGGACATGACCCGTTTGTCCACAGTAAATGCAGAGCTTGTTCAGGAAGCGCCGCTGACGCTCCGCTGGGGAGAGCCTCATCCTCCCCAACTGCATGGGCTCCCCATCACTGGAGGAGGATGAGGCAGCTGGGTGAGAGGGTGGCACCAGAGGCGGACAGGAATCCATGGGAACTGGGGTGGGGGGAGACTTGAACAGAAGGGAAGGGACCTTCTGGCTAACGACCCTGTCCCTGCATCTTTCTCTGAGACGGTTATCAAGACGGATGGCTAAGGAAATAAGTTCCTCTAAAGAGGAGGTCTCATCCCGAGCAGCTAGCTCATCCTTAAGTTCTTCACTTAACCCACGTCGAAAAACCCCCTGTAAGGCCCTCTCATCCCACCCACTTTCAGCCGCGAGAATGCGGAAGTCTACAGAGTAATCTGCGACTGAGAGAGATCCCTGGCGCAAGGAGAGAAGTCTATTACCGGCTTCCCTACCCTGAAGAGGATGGTCAAAAACTCGACGAAATTCGTCACTGAACAACTGGAAAGACTGCCAGGATGGTGAGCCAGCTTTAGCCATGGCCACAGCCCATGCAGATGCCTTCCCAGAAAGTAAGCTACAAACAAAGGCTATCTTCGACTTTTCCGAGGAATAGGTTAACGGCTGCTGGTCAAATACTAGAGAACACTGGTGGAGAAACTGACTACATGACCCTAAACCACCTGAGTACCTGTCTGGAGTGGGGATAAAGGGCTCACGGGGATGACTGGGCAGGGTAGATGAAACAGCTGGAGCAGGAGAAACAACAGGAGGATCCTGGGTAGGAGCTGGAGGTGGCAGTGTGGAAAGCTGAGCGGAGACCTGGTTCAAACGGTTGTCCAGCCGAGTAATACTTGCGGTCAAATGGAGTAGTCTGTCCATAATTTCGCTGAGGGCACTCTCATGTTGCCCAACACAAACTCCTTGCGCAGTGAGGGCTTGTCTTACCCTCTCCATCTCTGCGGGGTCCATACTTGGCCAGATTATTCTGTTAGGTTCCCTATAAGGTTAGGACCCCGGAGCAGAGACGTACAGAGACAGGAGAACGGGAACTGAAGACTTCTTTAATAATACGAGCAAAAACAGTCCAAAACAAAGCAGGCAAAAGGAGGCAGGAGGCTGGCTGGCAGGAGAAACAGAGCGACAGAGAACCTGGAGACTGGGTAGCCGGGGAACAGCATGCAGGGAGAGAGCATGGAATAATCTGGCACAGAGTGGGTGATGAACCGGGTGTTTTAAACTGGCTTAATGACTAATGGGCTGCAGGTGGGTCAGGCTGCCAGTGCTGCACCACGCCCCTGCCACACACAAGCTCTGCAGGGAAAAACAGAAAAAAGGGAGGGGGAACAGAAAGAGAACAAAAAGTGCAACAAACAAAACATACAATTCAAAACCATAACATGAAACCCCTTGCTCTTTTTACAGAAACCGTTAAATGTCTCAAAACCATATATTAAATTCTCCACAATCCCTCACAAATGTCCTTATACTGAACAATCCATGCTCAAAAACTGAAAAATTCTCATAACAAAGCAAAGCTGTGTTAACAATAGCACACATTAAGGTAATTAAAAAAACAAACAAAGTAAAACACACAACCATTTGGTACTCAAACACAAAACAATATTTTCATATGTTGGTAACATATATTCAAATTGAAAATAAATTATCAAGTAATATTTAAATAAATGATTTTACAAAGTTACTGTCTAGAGACCAAGGACACACCAAGGAGAATCAATCATCTATCAAATCCATACACTTCACGAAACCAAACATTTCACGCATTTCCTGTTTTCATTTTAATATATAACCTTCTGTTAACCTTTTTTTAACAGAAGACCAACAAGATCTGTCCTTGTTTACTGCCTGTTAATTAATTGTGTTCCTGTGGACATGGCCCTGAAAAAAAAACTTAATCATAACATAAATCTGGAATGTTTCTACTTTTTTGTGTGTGATCAACATTTTTTATTGTTCTTTTGCTCTAGATATAGACATCATACGTGAAACATTAAAGAACAATACCAGCAGTATAACATGAAACTTAGTGCCCCACCCACCCACCCAACCACAGCGTATCCCATTATCTGGTTTCTAACATTTTCCTTTAGTTACAGTTAAGCTAACAAATGTTAGCTAGCTGATAACACAGCCTTTCATTTCCATTGTTGACTTGGCATTTCATCATCAATATAAAATGTCACAATATATCTAATTTTTAGCAAACACTGGTGCTCAGTCATGAGCAGTGAGACAATGGGTTGCCTTTCCACCTGGATAAAAAGTTGAACCTCCTGATTGTCATTTTATAATTTGCATACTGAATATATGTGTTAATCCGTTGAGGTTTTGTATCTGTATGTGGTGGTTTCCAACTTAAAGCCAGTAGCTTTTTTGCAATAGTGATGCACGTTAAGAGAAAATGTCTATTCAAATACATTAATTTTAAAGAGGAGGTATCATTTAAGAGTGGCATAGTGGCACAGTTGTGGCACAGTTACATCCAGTATATGTAGTAGCACAAACCTCACCACAAAAAAGCCCCACATCCTTGCAATCCCAATGCATATGCATGCAAGGACCTGCAAATCCATCTGGGCACAAGGTGCACTTTCATGAGAGAGGTAAGTCCTATTGATATTGTTGAAATTAATCTGCTGATGATCTGGGTTTTTAGAAGCAATGACAATCACAGACCATATCTCATCCCTGTAAAGTTAATCCTCTCCAATGTAGTGATTCAGCTCTGTAGTCTATGCATGTATAATAGAGAGAGCTTTATATGAAATAATCTGTAAGAGTGAATATAGTTGAGAAACCAAACCTGTTTTTCACCCTTTGCTGTCCACAATAGAGTGCATGGGATGGGTCTTCAGCGGAGTGTTCCGTAGCACATCGTATGTTTTCATGGACAATCGCAATTGGAGATACAGAAAAAAGAATGAACTAGGTAAATTGTAAGAAAGTCTCAGATTATTAAAGTTGTTTATCCCGTTGTCATTATAAATGTGAAGAGAAGAGAATAGTGTTATTAAGATGCAGTTTACATGTACTGTTAGATTCCTTCTCAGCAAGACATCATACTGAGAAAAGGAAACTCATTATGGGGCCAAGCCAAGTGCTTTGGGGTTTCGTACAAGTACAAAAGTCAAACTGTTACTGGTCTCAAGACAAATGACCAAGAATAATGTTTAAAATTAGGAACTGAAAGGCCACCTTCCTGAGAGTTGCCCCCTCCCGAAATAAATTTAAACACCAAGGAGTGAATTTTATCCCAGTAATCAGTCGGGGGCAGTAAAGGTAGCATGTAGGAGAAGAAACGTATTCGTGGTAGTATCTCCACCTTAACAATTGCCATGTGAGTTTGTAATGATTTTGGGAGGTAAGGCCATCTATCAAGATCTGATTCACTTTTATTATAGATGCCCTGAAAGTTTTATTAGCAATACTAACTAACGAGGGAAAGATGTCCACCCACAAGTACTTACACCGTTGAACTTGAATATGTTGGGATATGTTGAACTAGGATCCAGTTCTGAGTGTAATGAAAATAATGCTAATTTTGTCAACTTAATCTTTATAACCAAACAGGGAACTGAATTCTTCAAAACCATCCAAAATATGAGGTAATGAGGTTGCAGCTTTGACAAAGTATGAAAATATGTCATTGGCATAAAATGAACTGGAATTTAATGCGTGATCAGACAGACTTGGATGATATAGTGCCATTAGCATTATATAACAATTTAATTAGTGTAATGAATTGGAACCCAGTTGAAAATGTTGCAAGACCTTCCATAAGTATTCCCATTCTATATTTACATTTATATTACATTTACTCATTTGGCAGACACTTTTTTTTTAATCCAAAAGTGGCTTACAAGCGAGGGATATGTTGAATTTATTATAGCCCGTCAAAGGCCTTTTCTGCATAAAGGCCCAACAGAGCACATGTGGAACCTATCTTTGGCAGTATGAATTACACAGAGTAGTCCAGATGCTCCCAGTATTAATCCCAGATGAGGGAGACAAAAAGCTGTAAGGGACTTAGGAACGTTCCTCCAGACCATACTCCTAACCCTAACCCTAACCCGATATAATGGCATACCAACTTATGGGATTCTGCTCTATCAAGCACAGAGGTTCGATGGCGGTCAGCAAGGCGTTGGTTTGGGGCTGCTGAGCAGAGGAGGGCTGACAAGAACTCTCTGCAAATCCAGCAGCAGCAAGAAAGGTTAGCCCGGACTGATTAAACTGCTACTTCTTCCTTCTGAGCAGTAAGAGGGGAGGTTGCCATCCCAAACATACCTGTACCAGCACTGGTGAGTAAATTGTAAGTATATTCGGTCCAGGGAAACTGAATGCTCCCAGAGGCTGGATGGGGAGTGGTGACGCAACGCAGTGCAGTCTTCAGATCCTGGTTGCCCATTTGTCTGGGGTTGGTACCTGGAGCAGAGGCTGGAAGAGCCCCTCAGGGCCTGACAGAAAGTTTTCCAGAACTGGGACAGTAACTGTGGACCCCAGTCAGACACAATATCCCGAGGAATGCTGTGGGGTTTTAACACATGAAGGACTAGGAGGTCTGCAGTCTCTGAAGTTGAAGTTTTGGTATTACCTTATGATAGAGCTAGGCTGGTGACAAAATCCACTCAATATGCAATCAGGAATGACTGAGAACAGATTACCTGGGTCAGGATGGGTGGGCTGAGCTTCCCAAAAGAGGGTCTTGAATGCCCAGCAGACTGAAGCAACCACAGAGGAAAGAGGGAGGATGGTTTCAGGGTCAGAATGCAAATTTTCTGGAGACACTTGAGAGCATCAGGTTTGGTTTTTCATGAGCCTAGGTGATAGGTGAAGGAAAAATTAAATCTCCCCAGAAAAAATGCCCACTGGACTGGAGTTCAGTCTTTTGGCTGAGCGTAGGTAAGAGAGGTTTTTCACGATCTAGCCATACAATGAAAGGCTGCTCTGCCCCCTCCAGCCAGTGCCTCCATTCTTACAATGCCAAAACCACTGCTAATAACTCACAGTTTCTCACATCGTAATTGCAGTCTGCTGGGGATAGGTGCTGAGAGAAAAAGGGCATTGGTTTAACTTAGGCCCTACACAGACCTGGCATTAACACATGTCTTCAGTGATCTGATCACAAGTAATCAGCTCACACATGTACGTCAGTTCACACCTGACTTTAAAATGCGTCACCAATTTTAAGCCTGATCTTAAATGTACAGACGGTTTCTGCCTCCCAAACCCAGACTAGCAGCTGGTTCCACAGGAGAGGAGACTGCCCCCCATTCTGCTCTTAGAAACTCTGGGAACCAAAGTAGACCTGCCTTTAGAGAGCGGATTGACCTGTTAGAATAATAGGGAACTATCAGCTCTTTGAGATACGATGGTGTCTGACCTCTAATGTCTTTGTGGGTGAGGAGGAGGATTTTAAAATCTATTCTGGATTTTATAGGAAGCCAATGTAGAGAAGCAAACACAGGAGAGATGTGATCTATTGTCCTAGTTCCTGTCAGTACTCGTGCTGCCGCATTTTGTGTCAACTGGAGGCTTTTCACTGAGTTACTGGGACATCTTGACAATAAAGAATTACAGTAGTCCAGTCTAGAGGTAACAAATACATGGACTAGTTTTTTAAGGGGGGTGTTTCTAATTTTCACAATGTTGCGCAGATAGAGAAGGCTTTCCTATAGACTTGTTTTATGTGTGAAGTGGTTCTTGTGCTCTGGTTAAAATGACCCCAAGTTGTCTTATTGTAGCACTGCAGGCCATGGTTATCCCATCCAGAGTAAGTATATTATCAGATAATGTATTTATGAGGTGTTTAGGGCCAAGTACAATAACTTCAGTTTTTTCTGAATTTAGAGGTAAAAAATTGTTGGTCATCCAGGTCTTTATTTATGTCCTAAAGATATGCCTGAAGTTTGACTACCTGGTTAGTGTCACCTGGCTTTATAAATAAGTACAGCTGGGTGTCAACTGAGTAACAATGGAAATTGGTCTTCTGTTTCCTGATAATAATGTCTAAAGGAAGCATATATAGGGTGAAAAGTATTAGTCTTAGCACAGAACCTTGTGGAACTTCATGACTACCTTTTGTGTACATAGAAGAGTCATAATTAACACAAACAAACTGGAATCTGATAAGTCTGACTTAAACCAGCCTAGCGTGGTTCCTTTAATGCCAATAACATGTTCTAGTCTCTGTAACAGGGTCTTGTGATTGATGGTGTCAAATGCAGCACTAAGATCTAGTAGGACAAGTGCGGATTGTCTGAGGTCACGAGGAGAGCATTGGTTACCTTAACTGTTTTCTGTGCTGTGATGGACTCTAAATCCTAACTGAAAATTTTCAAAACTTTGTGTGCCTTTTTTTCTGATTAATTTCTCATTAATTTTGAATATGTTTATCTCCCCATTCTGGGACAGTAGTCTCTACTCTATATAATATCAACACATACTGACAGGCTTTGGGATGGATATATGTTTACGTATACAGTATACAGTGTACATAAACATACATACATTTATATGGGCTAAACATATATGTCACTTTATGTTTCTGTCATAACTTCTAATAGAGTTCATATATAATTTTACATGTTTTTATTTTGTTTTATATGCACAGATATTTCATATATGGAAATTCAATACAGTAGTATACATATATTACATTTGCGTATGGGAGGCTTTACAGGGGCTCACAGACAAGGAGCACTCAATTGTGCTGTGTTACAGTGATGGTAGACTGGTCAAAACAACATATTGTGCAAACTGAGCAATAAAGACTTATTTAGACTGAGTTGAAAAAAATCTGCCCCTTGATGACAATGACCCATGTCTATGTAGGTCTATTTTCAAAAACTTTCAAGACCGTGATATAAATTCCTCACATTTTTTAAAATCCGTCGATTTCTGTAATATGCACTGATATGGTCTATAATATTTTCAAGGTATCAATTTGCATAATAAGCACTTTTATTCAAACATTTATTTTCCTAATAATAGTTTATTTCCTGATAATATGTGTATTACTGCCCATACTTAAGCAAGGGATCTAACATCTTTCACATCTATGAAGTGTACCAGTAAGTCATGCCAGAAGCTCTTATTATGCACTTCAATGGAGCAATTCATTTTGAGGTCAGGTTGGGACTCGTTTACGGAGGAGTCGGGCAACATTACTGAATCTAATCATTATCAGGTTGGAGCAGTGAGTTCGGTCTACATGAGCCTATGCTCAGGTGCTTTGGGTTAGCTGACACCGGGCTCATGAGCATCGGAGCTGCTGCCCGTGTAGAGCTGGCAGCCGGAAGCTGTGATCAGCTGATGGAGGAGGAGCTGAGAGAGAGGTGAGCCATCTTCCCCCGGCAGACTGATACACTCCGATAGAGCTTGGGCGAGAGGGATACGGGATATCATCTGGGGATCCCGGTGTCAGTTGGAGGCAGAGCCGAGTGAGAGACGCCAGGACAACCGGTGTCAGTCGGAAAGGGAGATATCTGAAGGACTCACAGTATTTCTGCACCAGAGCTGATGGAGGAACAAACCAGCTTTTAACGTCAGACACAAGACTCCAATACAAAGAACGGAAAACATTGAGCTAGGAGTGGGGATTAATATCGAAATATAAACCGTATGTAACCTGCGAAAATGCATAAGTCCAGAAGGTCTGCGATATAAATAAGCATGTGATCCATAGGTGTTTAGCAACCCCGGTAAATGTAAACAAACAGCTATTCAAGCTAGCTCAAGTTAGCCGATTGGGGGTTAGCTTTCTACTGCTAGTACAGATAGCTAATGTCAGGTAGTAGGACCAGAGCAGACCGGAGGTAAACCGAACCGAATAAGCCTGACTTCGGTTTGAAAACCAAATTTAACCTCAATTTAGTAGTCCTCGGCGAATGACAGTTGTTTGTGTTATCTCAATATTCAGTTATTAGCACAATTAGCCTCTGAGCTAATGTCGGCTAAATGGTATTTGCATTAGCTGCCCAGGATAATAACATTACAACTAGCACTGTCAATGTAGAACAAAGAAGACATCTGACTATACCAACGCTGCGTGTGTTTTTAACCTCGCTTCGTTCAAAACATTTTGCTTTGAGAAACATTAAACACTCCGAGGTTCGTATAATCCAACAATAGATCATCTCAATATCCAGCGCAGTCCAGCTGATTGGCTGAAAAGAGTAGGACGTCGGGATGAAGGAAAACAACTTCATGACTTAAAGATCTAATCGCATCGCTGTGTGAAGCTGTGTGCTGTCTTCGCCCTCGTCGCTGCTCTGTGAGAGGGGATTTTCAGTCTTGCACGCTGCTTTTTCGGGATGTTTGACTGTAACCGAGCTTAGCTGGTGATTTCGGCTCGTTTGTCCTCTCAGTGGCAGCAGTAGCACGGTCAAACAGGAGAGCACCTTCTGTTCAGTGTTCAGATTGATAGGCTGCAAAGGGAGCCACAACTCAGCCCGGCAGCATGGAGTGAGCCACTTCTTTGAATTGAATATATAACAACCACCCCTAAAACACAGGAGAAGTTGCGTGTAGACACTTGGTAATTGTACCTTCGTTGTGAATATCTTCTACAGACGACTTACAGAGGACCACCGCCTTGTCAGAGTGTGTATTATGTAGCTGTGTTGGAGGGCCCAGCGGTAAGCCTCTCAGCTGTGTTTTGGTTGCTAGTGGCCTCCCCTCCCCCAGTCTTGAGACTCTTGATTCTCCCCGAGTGGTGGACACTGTTCGCCGGGTTTCCACTTGATTTTTAGACTGAAGAAAGGCCGTGGCCTCAAGTCGCAGTCCTCTGGACTCCGAAGCAGTTAAAAAGTGGATGTAATGGAACTGATGTTTGCCGAGTGGGAGGACGGGGAGAGGTTCTCCTTCGAAGACTCGGACCGGTTCGAGGAAGACTCTCTGTGCTCCTTCATCTCAGAGGCCGAGAGCCTCTGTCAGAACTGGAGGGGATGGAGGAAGCAGTCTGCTGGACCCAATTCCCCTACTGTCAAGATTAAAGGTTGGAGAAGGACACATGTACTCACACATACACCTCCATTCATTCTGAACACTTTCTATGAATCTCATAATGAGTGTGAAAGACTATGCTGTTATTTACAGGGTTAACAGGGCATTGGCAGTTTTACCTGTTGCTGTTATTGGAAACCTATTATATATCATTGTGATATATAGTACGAGTTATAGATGAGTTGAGTTCATACAGTAGAGAGAAGTACTTGTTAGTTTAGTCCTTTAGTTTGGTAGTTTGGTCATTTGAACCCTGTGGCTGCAGCTGATATTATTGCAGCTCAGTAAAAAAAAGTCCTCCACTCCATCAGGTCCACCTAGGTTGGTCAGTTCATTACTGTGCATATGTTTCAAAGCAGGACTTGCATATTAGTCACTGAACTTTTTCAGATTTAAGAAAAATATAGTAGTAGATTGTTCTTTATTGTTCTTTACTATTCCAGTCACACTCAATACACAGAACAAAAAATACACAGAATACTGTGTATTTTAGTCATCATGGCTTATAATGTTATGGAAGTGTCCTGGGAATGTGGAAGTCACTGCCTACAGGTGGATGTGTTTCCTGACTAGTCAGAGTCAGTCAGCGTACAGCCTGTGTGTGTGTGTGTGTGTGTGTGTGTGTGTGTGTGTGTGTGTGTGTGTGTGTGTGTGTGTGTGTGTGTGTGTGTGTGTGCGCGTGCGTGCGTGCGTGCGTGCGTGCGTGCGTGCGTGCGTGCGTGTTATGCTTTTCTCTGGGGTTATTCTCCAGAGACTCCTCCATGTTTTTGTTTACAAAACCCATCCACAAGTTGTGTGCTGCTAGTGAATGACACTCGCAGCTTTTACTATACTTACTATCAGAATAAAAGCTCGGACCGAATACGCTGATTTACGCTGAGAGGCATTTAATTAGATTTTAAAGGTTGGTTTAAATTCTTAACATTTTTCCCAAAGATGAAAATTTCTGTTTGTTTGTGCTCACACGTATGATGTTTCCACATCATGAATGGCTTGCTGTATGTTGTTTTGTAACAAAGAGTAATGCAAGCAGTTCTTTAGTAGAAAACACAACAGTATTCCAACAGCAACAGTGCCAAGTGCTCAAAGCAGCTCCATCTTTGTCAGAAGCTTTGTTGTTGGTTGTGGTCTGGTTATAGTCTTAACTAAGACTGTTCAAACAAAACTGTTCTGCCTATTGACTGCGGATAATGAAAAAAATTACACTTTAAACTATCATTTCATAATCAAAGCCAGTCATTACAGACTCATACCATGCACACCAACATTGTTCAGATCCACAGAACCTCATTTTTAGATCCCAAAGTTGCCAAAGTACTAGAAATGTCAAGCTGAGTCTTGGAGACATAAGCCTGAAATGACGTCAGACGGGGCATCATGTGACAAGACACAAAAGGTTAAATGGTGGAAGATTATGGCATCCTATTCATTCCAGCAAAGCTGCATATTCACTGGTTTCACTGCATGTTTACTGGTTTCTTGCTCATTTGGCCATTACTGGTGTGCTTCTCTTGCGGAGAATATTGGACAGTATATTGGACTAGAGCTGCAAAATTAAGTCAATTCATCATTTAGTTGATCACCAGAAAATTAATCGGCATCTATTTTTTATTATGTGTTATAATTTTTCAAATGAAAAAAAAATTCTTGTTTGCACTCTTCCAGTGTGTGGATTTTCTGTTTTTCTCAGTTCTTTATCCCTGCAAGCTGGACGCAGTTTGATTTTGAACAGTTGGTTGGACAAAGATGACATTTGACTGAACAACAAATCAATAAATCAAGAAAATAATTGACAATCTAAACAGTATTTAAATTTGTATGATTGAAGTCACCATTGATGATAAAACTCTGTGGGGATGTGCTGTTTGCTCTCGCAGTGCAGGTAGACTGCTCCAGTAACAGTGGTGAATTCCTTCTGCAGACACTAAGGCTACGTCCACACTAGTACTTTTTCAAGCCCCAAAAATGGAGACATTTGGAAACGCTGCTGGCCCTGTTTTATTTTGAAAACTCCAGGATTGCGTTGTAGTCTGGACAGGGAAAAACTGAGACCTTTGGAAATGATGGTGTAGACAGTTTTGGCCGCACCCTGATTGGGTCTTATCAGCCTCAACTACCAGTGGTGAAAGCAACATGAACATAGAAATACAAGTGTTACTGACCTTGTTGTCTTTGCTAGCAGCTGTCAATTAAATTCTGCATTTTAAAGCTACAACTGCCTTTGCTGTTTCTTGTTTGTGGTATTGTGTGCAACTTATCAACTGCTGAGTAGACAATCTGCTTCCTGTTTACACCAGCTTGTGCATGCCCAGTGTATGTGAATGGTAACATATGTATGCATTTTCAGGTGTGTCATATGGATGGAGATTCTGTTTCTGATCTGGAGCTAAAACGGTCGTCTGGACAGACATTTTTGTTTTAAAACAAAAACGTAGGAGTAGGGAGTCTGAAGCCAGTCATGATCATGAACTCCACCAGAGAACAGAGTTTGGACACAGCCACGTTTGTGCACTTTTCCTTGTCGATATATAAACACAGTCCATCACTACGAGTCTCACAAGATGAGTGAGACCTTGCATAATTAAATGTGATCAGACGCCCCACTGTCACTGAGCCTGTACTTTTAAAGGTATTTCTGTTTCCCCGTTCAGACTTTCAGGGCCATGTGCGTCATACCTGCATTATGGGGTCTGTCCAAAAGAGTACACGCCCTTCTTCATGATCCTCCTCTTGACCAGGGTTGGATGCAGGTCTGAGGCTGCATGACTTGGGTGAAATGGTGTTTTGCTACTTTGAGCAGATGAGCAAATTACTTGATTATTACTATTGAGTGACACTGACAATGTCATTTAACCAATATCCTGAAAAAAGAAAGAGAAAGTGAGGAACAATGAGGAGGGTGAGAGTCTGAAAGCAAGTGAGTGATCAGAGGAGAGGGGGGTGTGCATATGAACTGAAATTATTTGATATGATTCTGTGGTTTCTCAGTGACGTTTATGAATTACACTGCACCAAAGTTTCTGCTAACATTTTGAAGCAGGTTATAAGAATGGCTGAAAGTGACAGTTGGGGGAAACCTAAGGTCTGTTCTTGTGGTGCAGTGGGGAAAAAATGACTCACCTAAAAATAACTCCCCACCGCACTATACTGGTAGCTAGCAAGACAGATAGCCAAGTTGCTTGTGTGTCAGGTGACATTTGTTGAGCCCTGAAAGTTGCGTTTAAATTTGCCTGCCACTCCAGAAAAAGAGCAGCTCTGTATACACTCGCTCCCTGTCTGTAGCTAGCTAGATAATGACAATGAGAACCGCAGCGGCCAGTTTACCGACATCTGCACCCATGACGTCAGGTTCAGACTGGCTGTTCATACCAGAAGCACACTTGAAGGTTTGAGATTTACCCAAACTGTTGCCTGCAGCTCCTCATCTTAACAGCCTCCTCCCTGCAATATTTAAAACTACCCACTGACAAAACGTTCAGAAAATGTTGCACCAAGAACTTCTCCGTCTGTCACTAACCTCTGCGACTGGTAAAGTTGTACTTTAGATTCGCTTTGGGTTTGAGATGGTCACGTGTGTACATTTAGTGGATTTTAGAACTTGGAAACATTCGGTGAGACACAACAACAGGAAACAAGAAAAATTCCGTTGCTCAAGACAAGGAAACAAATACTGCTTTGGTGAATTGTGTGTTTTAGTTCACATGTATAGTTGATGTTGTGATGGGGGAGCGAGAGCTAAGTCTTTATCCTGCACAGGCTGCAGTAATAAATAGTGATATGACTGTTGTAAGGCATCACAGCTCTCCTACTGTATCAAAGATTCAAGACACCTTCATCAAAATGTGCAGGATATTATTGATCATTTCTTACTGGCTTCTTAGTGAGGTACAAAGGAAGGAGGGAAGAGACAAACATTCATAACATCTGACATATTATCGTTTTACAGAGCACATTTCCGTCAGGTACTAACATAAGATCTGTATCTGGATATCTCATCTGGTGCAAATGTACGATGAATGCTTTGCGATCAGAATGTGATTGGCCAGACACCTGGACGAGGTCATTAGCCCAGTTAGCAAGGCTACTAATAAATAGCTTAGGAGTGCCTTTGGTTGTGTGTATGACTCTGTCACATCACCATTACTATTACTTCACTGTCATAGCAGTCCCTCAAGACTGATCTAGATCACTTCCCTTGACCTGATACACCACTGTCTGTGTTGACCAATCTGCCAGCTCTGCCCACATAATCACACTGGCTGGAATAAAGATAATGAGGATGTGTATTAATAGCAGGTGTTAATGTCAAAGCCTGTGACCAGAGTCATTATGTAGATAATGCATTCAGATACTGATCTCATGAATAGCTGGTGAAGGGGTGGAAGCAAACAGATTCTCTACTTCCACCACCATCAGATTCAAGTCAGTTTTAGATTCCGATTGGAGAGTGGTGTTTATGTCCACCTGATGAATCTAAGTTCAACATTCACTCTCGTTTTAACTCTAGTTTGGTCTCCACCAGCCCCGGAGAAGGATGTCAGGCTCCTCAGCTGCTGAACGCTCCACTATGTTCACCAGCGGCTCTCTAACTGGCTGCTTGGTGCTGTAGTGTTCAGTGGCTTTTTCAGAGTAACAACTGCTGCTGAAAACAATGATGACAGTACAGACACAATCAAACCGGACTTAGAGAGAGACTCAGAGGCTCAGTTTATATAGAGTTGGTGAGAATTGTCTGTAGGTTAGTCACTTTCACATTACAAGTAATCATTTGACATAATATTTCTAACAATATTGGTTAGTGAAGCCCTCTGATAGGTGGCTGTTGTGAGGCAGTGCCTTACTGCAATAATGATGCATCTCTCTGATTCCTCTCATCGAGTTCCAGCAGTCAGCCCACTGCTTTTTAAAGGTTATTGCTGTAAGTGTCGTGACTTTCTCAGAGTTAACATGAATTTTTTTGATACTTGGGTTAATGTCCAGAGGGATGTGTGGTAGCTGTCAGGCTGAAGTATTTGGCCGCAGTCAGTTTGTAAAGAGACTGGTCATCTATGCCAAATAGAACTGAAGGTTCACCTTCTCAAAGCTGAGAAGAAAAAAGATTAGAAGAGAATTGCTCTATCACATCAATTGCCATGACGAAAAAGGAGCATATCCACATGTTCAGGGACAGGTGTGTGCACAGGGGGAGGGGAACAAGTATGGTACGGGCAGGTATGTACTGTGTGAAATCAGGTGAAATGCTCATCCTTGTCACAGTGGGCCTGCATGGCTGGCACCATTAGCATAGCCATGCGGTGCTGTGTGTAGCCTAACAGCCCCATGCTGGGCAGGTGACAGGTGTGTTCAGTGTGTTCACCTGTTGGTATGGTGCTGGTGTCACCTTTCTATCACTGCTGGTGGGAGCTGGAGCCAACTCTGACCCGGGACTGGATGCTGATTGCAAACTTTGACAATGATGACTAAAGCCAGGTTAGCAAGTGTTAGTGGGTCTTTTGTCCAGTGTGAAAGGGGCTATATATTATTATTATTATAATACAGGCATTAGAGCTCAGTGCTGAATTTTTGAGACTGATGTCGATATTTGAGGCTTAAAGTTATCAGATAACGATATATCAGCTACTGTTTGCAGACCCTTGTTGCTGTGAGATGACAGTGCTTACCACTGCATCATCATGCTGAAAAATAAGAACCTAATCTGTCACACACTAAAATAAAAGCAATGGTTTAAAAACAAAAAAAACAAAAGCAAATCACAAACCTGCTATCAGGCAGTGCTGCACAGAGGATATCTGTGATACCAAAGTCGTAGTTTTATTTAAAAAAAAATATCAGACACTTTGACACAGAAGCATATTTTGTAACTAAACTCTTCCTTTGAAGAGAGTGGGTTAACTCCATTTCCTCCCACCAGGACAGAGGCTGTTCAGAGCAGCCTGAGTGTGTGTTTGAAATGGAGGGGAAACCTTTACCGGTGAGAGGAGGGGGGGAAAGACAGCATGGCTGTTACACCAATCCAATTAGCTTCATGTGGCAGAAACTGTTCGTGGGAGATTCACAACAGAAGTAGATATCCCTGCTTTGTTCATTTACTTAAGTCACAGACCAAAATATAGATAGATAGATCAATCAATAATTCATCGACCGAGGAGGGCTTGTAGATCAGTTTGGTGTTTTTGTATCAGCTGAGTGGTCAAAATAAACCTCCACACCACTTGACCAGAGCAGAGGATCCGGTGTGTGTAACAGCAGAGGCAGCTTTTAAATAGTGAGCAGAATGTCCCATCCAGCGCACCACAGGTGTTCGTCAGCCTACTAATGGAGTGCACCCTCTGGAGAGAAATGGACGGGGGGGAGGAAGGCAGTGAGAGAGCCAGTGAACCAGTGAAAAGAGTGAATGAGACCTCAGCTCTTCGCTGGGCCAGCTACAAAGGAACAGCTGTTGTAGTGGTGTCTCTCTGTGGGGGGAGCTGATTGGTGGACAGCAAGCTGCCATTCACCCACAACAGCCAATCACAGGCTGGCCACATGAACTCTGTTACTACCCAGCCACCTCTCTCTCTTCAGGCTTGAGTTCTTCACTGACAGACAGCCAGACTGTCCCAGTTTCTTACTATGAACTGATATTGTAATATACACAACAGAGACATGATGTCAGCACGTTCTTGGAGGACTGATTAGCAGGAATTGAATTAAGGCATCTGGTCAGTCAGGCTGGAGTTTGACAGGACTGTCACCAATTTCAGAAGATAGTGACTTAAATACAGTCCTGCAGATTTAGTAGTTTACTTGTAATCCTTGTGCTGTTTCACAAAAGGAAATCATTGCATTATGTGGCACCTTTCAGCCTTTTAGAAAAATGAGCAGTAATACAAGAGTAATGTTATTGTTAGTCACAATAAAAAAAAGACTATTTTACAAAAAGATTAATGTTGTTGACATTTATTTCTTGAATTACTTACAGAAAATCTGCTTCAGCAGTACAGAGATTACTGCACATTATACTGAGGCTGAAACATAACATATGCTGCATAAATATAGATACAATACTGCTCTGAGGTAAAAACACCAACAATGCAGCTGTTTAAAAGAACATGTAGGGCTCTAAATGATTATTTCTGCAATTCATTGTTTAATTGATGAATCGACAGAAAATGGTAAAAACAAAAACCCACAAACTCCATCACTGAGATGTGATTGAAAGCTCCAGAAAAAGTTTTTCAATAGACCTAAAGATGAGATTACTTTTATGATATAAAACGGAGACCAGCAGTTAATCCTCACATTGGAGAATCTGGAATCATTGATTTAAATGATTAGTTGATTGTCAAAGTTGTGAGCAATTAACTAATCGCTCGATTGCCGCTCTAGTAAGATGTATGTAATTTTAACATGAATTGTTTGATTTAACTGTGAAAAACAAAGGAAAAGGCTGAACTGTCTAATGAGTTCACAAAATCCGCAGAAAGTTAAAAACATTCCCATACAAACATTGTTTATTTGTATGTTGAGTGGTAAATGCAGCTGGATAAAGTTTATCCTCCTCAAGCTGTTGGAAAAGTACAGGACTGTCAGTCAGGACTGTCTGTCAGCTCCCTTCTTCCACTGTATCACCAAAGAAAGGTTTCATTATTGACTTTTAATTACAGCTGGCTACTTTGATTATTGAATGGCACTGCTGACATGAACCGTTAAAGCTGCCAGTGAGAATTATGGGATTTTCTTTTTAAAATAGTGAATTATTAATTTGTAGGCTATAGACTACTATAAGGAGGCAAATTAGCCATTCATGCTTAGTTCTATGGCCAAAAGGAAGTAAGCAAACCTTAAATGACAGAGGCCCAGAGATGAGCTCATTATGTTCATTGAATATAAGGACTTCTGTCGTGAAACAGGACTTGATCCACTGCAGGACACTGCAGCTTTTCACTCTCTATAGTAGCTCTGTATAGTCAATCATGTCAGAGTCATTACCCAGATTCAGTAGGATTAGGACTGAGATGAGAGCAGTCTCAGTTCTCTGATGAAAGTACAAGATTTGCTTGGATACACTCACATCAACATGATGATTTTTGACACAGCATTTTGCTGCTTGTCACAATGCAGGTTTCTATATTTTATACTTTTGTCTTTTGTCGTCTACAGCATAGAAGGTGTTGTTTAAGCTAACCTGTCCCTGTCACGAGGGAACTGACAAAATGAGCAGTCATTTTTTTCAACTAATGCACTTGAGCAAACAGCTGGGTTTAAACTTGTGTGGGCTTTTTGTCACACTATGGCTTAGCTCACTGATTACACACACATATGAGTGATGCTAGTTTTCTTGCCTTGATGAGTTTCCCATGGCCTGTAACCATCAGCCCCTGAGCCTTTACACCAATGATGGCATCATATGAACGGAGTGCTTTCCTCCATATATGGTAAACAGCAGCACAAGTAGTGGCTTGGAAATGAGGTCTGTAATCTGAGACCCATCACTTTTTCTTCTCTCAGTGGCAGACCACTGTGCACTCAGTAAGACTCCTGTCATTGTGCTTATGCTGCTCTTTTTTCAGTAGACACACACACACAATGATTTAGATTTCTTCATAAGTCACACTTTTTACAAATATTGATCATGTTGAAATCTGTCATTGACAAAGCCAAGTCCTCTGGCTTCAAGCTGGTGTAGTAGCAGATTGTGCATTGGATCACTTTCTCTACAAGTTTTTCAAGGTGCTGCTTTGGTGTACAAAGTTCCAACTTTCACACTGGTTTGGTTTCTTTGTTTTCACACAAATTCAGCCCAACATGCTTTGTCCACAGGCTGGTGCCAGAGGAAAGATTATGAGTGTCATTATAACCCTTGGAACCAATCTGAAACAGATTGATGATTGGTGAACAGATGTGATCGGGTCCTGCTTGATATGTATATTCATACATTAAAAAAACAAAAAAACCCAAACAAACCCAGTCTGAACAGGCTGGAGTGAAAAGCTGTCCGTTGAGCAGCATGATCCTCAAACAACTAACAGAGCAGCACAGCTCACACATTCTGCCTCAAAAAACACATTGATCAGAGCTGCTAGAGTCCCTGTATGTCTAATACCTGAGTATTAGACATACTGACTTACAGGCCTGAGATACAATACAAGGTGACCCTGCAAAACCAGGTGTCTGAATATGATATAAACCTGACACAGGTCCATGGTTGGACCTCCAGTTCTTTTTGTACATGGTGATATCACTGCTGGGCATGGTTACAGGTGCAACAGCACACACCTCTGATCACACCAAACCACATCTGGCAGTGGTGCTGGCTGTGCACAGAGAGACACTTTTCAGCTTGCAGCTTTAAATAATGTGACACCAGAGCGAAGGACTGTAAATACACATTGTACCTGAACCTCCACTGCCGTCCGGCTGACTGAGCTGATCTTCCTCTCCTCTGTGGTCTTCCTCAGATGGTCAGGTGATACCACTGGTGGAGCTGTCAGCGAAGCAGGTAGCGTTCCACATCCCATTTGAGGTGGTGGAGAAGGTCTACCCCCCCGTCCCAGAACAGCTCCAACTTCGCATCGCCTACTGGAGCTTCCCCGAAAACGAAGAGGACATCAGGTGAGATCACAGAAAAAAGTTTTTTCTTCACCTCTGATTACAGATCTGTTGCTGGCATCCTGTAAACTACTGACAGGTGAAGAGACAAGTACAGCTTGCTGATGCCCAGTCAGCTGTGTGTTCCCTATTTCCTAAGAAAAGAGATTTTTTAAATATTTCTGATATATCTTGTTCATTGTTGTTTGTCTCATGTGAAAATGGGCCTAAAGACACCTTCCATCCTGCGGTAGCTAATTTTCTGAAATCTACCCCTATGCAACATAACAAAATGTAGGTGTGATGTCAAGGTGTATGGATAACTGTATAGATGACTGTTGACTGTTTTATATTCAAGCTGCTGCCAAACAAGTTCACACATTGCTGATTAAGTTCCCACGTTGGCACACCAGTAGTGATGCGTTTTATGTTAACCAGCAATAATTGGTTTGCCAGAGCTGAATAGCAGAGCCACCCTAACAACAGAGGTGGAGTAGGCTTCAGCCACGAGGGGTGTGGTGAAAGAATAGTTTGTGATGCTCCAGATAAAAAAGAAACTCAGCATTCAGAGGAAGGATCACAGTAATGGGTGGTTACAAACACACTTGTGTGGCTTTTCCTTGTTGGACAGTGCCATTTGTGTCTATTTGCCTGATGGGGGAGACAAAAATCCCATACTGCATGCCTGAAATATAAAGGAACTTTTTATTTTGCCAGACAGTTTCCTCAAGTGCCAGCTACGCTTGCTGAGCTGTGACACTTGTAAATAATCCAATAAAAACACAGTCTGTCTGGGTAATCAGGATGTTAGACTAACATAATGATAACAGTGATGCTGACCAGCTGCACTTAACCAGTCCTGTGTATTATGTACTGTGAACAAAGGCATCCCCCTGAGGACCATAAGAGATGTTTATGTTTGTGCTCCTAGGAAACTCGATATAAATAAAGCCTTACAGGAAATGTCCACAGCAAGTGTCTCCATCGCTTTCTAACTCTGCTGCTGTTCTGTCCAGGATGTGTGTGTCCAGGGAGCCACAAGACTCACAGCCAGTCTGGCTTGAATCTCTTAAGCACAAAATGGTTGTAAACAAAAGCCTGTAGTTAGTAACAGTTGACTGTTAATTTTTAATGCATCAAAACGTACAGCCCGCTCCTGTCTTACAGTGTTGTTTCATAGTTATGTTGATTTTCCATCACAGATGATCTGCAGAGAGAACATCAACCAGACCACAGACAAAGATTTCATTTGGCCTGTTGTGAAGTTACTGATGGCCTGAATGTCAGCTACTGACGAGTGATACATGAAAGTGACAGTCAGCAGCAGTTGAAAGTGAAGACCTGCTAACATTATCTCAATGTCTCATACATTGTTCTTTTCTGCTTTAAAAGAGTTTTGACATAAAAGGCTACATAAGTGTGAGCTAAACAGGAACCAAATACAAAGTGGAAGTGAGTCTCAGAACTCAACCCTCACTTTGCATTTTGCATTGAATGTGCGTTATCATTAATTTCCCTCATATTCATCACACACATTTGCACAAACCTGAACAGGTTGAGAGTCTGTTAGTCAGAATCCAACTTCCCCTCAAACACAGAAGATGAGGCCAGAATGTTAAGAGATGCTGGGTAGGCCTTCTTCTTCCATTTCGTTGATGCTGTAAGATGGCGTGCTGCGTGCGAAGGACGAAGCTTCTGATGTTTCCTCCTGGACAGTCTTACTATCTAAAAGTGTCAACTTCCTCCCAAGAAGTAACTCCTGTTTTCTTGAATGGCAGTGGGGGATATCTGCACCTGAGCCAGTCTGTCCTGGGTGTACCTTACCTCTTGCCCACTGTGTTCTGGAATAGGCTTCAACCCACCACAGCCCTGAACATGGTTTAGAAATCAGACAGATGGATGAACAAGGCTCATCAGTGTAGATATACCTCATACTTTATGATCCACTTTTTCCTACTAATCTCTTTCCCTCACATCTTTTCCCCTTGTCTCTCTCACCCCTCCCGTGGCTCTGCTGTCCCTCCACCTGTCTCTGTCCTCCTCCTGCCTCAGGTTATATTCCTGCCTGGCTAATGGGAGTCCAGATGAATTCCAACGTGGAGAGCAGCTCTACAGGATCAGAGCTGTCAAAGACCCCCTGCAGATCGGTGGGTTGGGTTGTCGTTTACCATAGAGACAGTTTTCATTCCTACTTTAAACTGTAACTTTATACAGTGTAGTTTATACAGTGTAGTTAATAATTAACTAGACTTGAGCTTATAATGATGACATGTGCAGTTTGGGTAAATTGTATGATGAAAAACATGAAATTGAGTGAGTTAAATGAAATGCATCACAGAAGGAAGACCGTGGTTTTGTTTTGTTCTCTTCTGTAATTCTTTGATTGTCTGTTTGTCTCTCTTTCATCAGGCTTCCATCTCAGTGCTACAGTGGTGACCAGCCAGGCCGGTCAGTCTAAAGGAGCCTACAATGTGGCGGTCATGTTTGATCGCTGCCGCATCACTTCCTGTAGCTGCACCTGCGGCGCTGGGGCCAAATGGTGCGCCCACGTGGTGGCGCTCTGCCTCTTCAGGATCCACAATGTGAGTTTGTGTCGACACAAAGGAATTTTATCAAATCGAATGATCTGATCAAGAGAAAACCATAGAAACATACTGACAGATCACATGATGTATGAGGCGCATCATCATCAGATGAGGGCGAGGGGTGTCAAACTGATCAGTTGTCTAACAACCACAGTTCTTTTAAGATATTGTCATGAAATATGGCAAAAGCAATCACAGTTTCTTAAATGCAGATGTTTTCTTACTTTTCTTTTTGATATCACTGTAAATTGCACAGCTTGGGGTTTTGTACTGTTGGTTCAGAAAAAATAAGCAACTTGAAGACACATACTTTGCAATCTGTGGATATATTACTTGTTAACTGTGAATTTAATGTTGGTGCTAATTGCAGTGCACGTGTGTGCGTGTGTGTGTGCATGTGTGTGTGTGCAGGCATCAGCAGTGTGTCTGAGGGCACCAGTCTCTGAGTCTTTGTCCAGGCTGCAGCGGGACCAGCTCCAAAAGTTCGCCCAGTACCTCATCAGTGAGCTGCCTCAGCAGGTAAAGTCCATGTCCTGAACCAGTTGTTCTCTTTATAAACCAAACCATTGATGAAAAACCAAGGACACATGTATGTGATTGACATCTCATATATCTGACAAAGCAAGTTGGGTATTAATTCAGATTTGTATTCCAGATCCTACCTACAGCCCAACGGCTGCTGGACGAGCTGCTGTCTTCTCAGTCTACTGCCATCAACACAGTGTGTGGAGCTCCAGGTACGGTAACAGTAATGAACATATGCAGTTGGTTGTCCAAGCATTAACTTGTTCTCTCTGTGCATGTCTGTTCCTGATATACACAGCCTAACATGATGCCCACAGGAGAGCAGTGGATCAGTTTCACTCTGTATTATTCCATATTTCTGCAGCTAGGTGGCAGTGATGTTTCCTGTACACTGTCCCTTTGTTCTTGCAAGGAGGATGTGTTTACTCTAGTGTTGTGTCCATGGAGAGAGGAATGCTATTGTTGTGGCAGGAGATGTAATTCACCTCTCAGAGCCTCTGTCTAACTACAAAATGTTTCTTTAATTGGAGAAAAGAGAGAATTTTCCTTAAAACCACAGCTGATTTTAAGTTTGTTCACCTCTAGACTTAATCTTGTGTGTGTGTGTAGACCCAACAGCAGGCCCTTCAGCGTCTGACCAGAGCACCTGGTATTTGGATGAATCCACCCTCAGCGACAACATCAAAAAAACTCTGCACAAGTTCTGTGGGCCTTCACCTGTTGTCTTCAGGTACGTGTCCAACACAGTAAACACATTTCTCAAAGGCTTTAGCTAAACTTTTCTTCAGACCTATTCTCAAACACTCCTCTAACCCCTTCCACACATTCACTTCAGTCTCTAAATATGGAGCTAGTTTTACATGTCAGCCTTTTGTTTAAATAAGACACAGACCCAGAGTAAAAGGAAGGAAGTACTGCAGCTGTGTTTTCCAGTTGTTTACAGGCCGTGTGTCTCAGTGCAGCCTGGGTAGACAGACAGCTCTCAAACTGCTGCTGTCTCAGCTAACTTATCCATAACACTTCCTGGAATCTGAATTGAATGCAGTCACACTGAGGGAAGGCTATAGGAGTACTTGTTATTCTGTTAAGAAATATTGTCTGTGCATTCAAACCTCTGTGCCATAGAGCATCAGAAAGACAGGAAATAGCTAAACCCTTATCCTGAATGACATATCTGAACAAATGTAGTTTATTATCACTTTATTTTAACTCTGTTTTACTTTCACTCACTCTTTCTTTCTGGCTAATTCATCTCGGCGTTACTTGACTAAAATCTGTGTTTTGTGTGTTTTTTATTCACAGTGATGTAAACTCCATGTACCTGTCGTCCACGGAGCCGCCAGCTGCTGCCGAGTGGGCGTGTCTGCTGCGACCCCTTAGGGGCCGAGAGCCAGAAGGAATCTGGAACCTTCTGTCCATCGTCAGAGAGATGTTCAAGAGACGAGACAGCAACGCGGCCCCGCTGCTCGAGATCCTCACGGAGCAGTGCCTCACCTACGAGCAGGTACGAACCCAACATGACACGAGCTCCAGCTGCTGAGAGTAATCCACTGAGAAGATTAAACATCTCCAGGCACGACATGTTGCTGTTAATGTGGGAGAGTACAGAACCCACCCAGCACATGTGAATAGTCCTCACATTTAGGATTGTAATACATGTTGCAGTCTTTTCTGTGATTTTTGAGGCTTATGTTTAAAATCTGTGGGAAAATATTACAAACACCAGGAAGAAATTGCTCTGTGAATGTGGCTTGTAATGTAAAGGGCTTGAGTAAACAGCTGTATAAGCGAGTCTATTTGCCATTTACATCATAACAGAGCTCATCTCAAAGTAACATGCTTAATTTTCCAAAAATTAAATAAAACTTGTAGCTTCAGTTTCCCTGTTTCTGCTTCATTAACTCCATTTTCCATCTTACCAGTTGCAGCCATTTTCATGATAAACAGTCTCAACACAGCAACTGAATAACTGAACAGCTTTGACCTCATTTTCTCTTACTGTGTACCCCACACCCCCACCTTTCCCCACTTATTTCTTTGACTCTCATCTTTTCTCCCAACCTTTGTGTGTATCTCATTCACTGACCAGCGTCGCAGTGATTGGCTGAGTAGCGTCACATGACCAGTACCATGAAGCCATAACGCTCCGTCAAATTCTCAATAATTTATAGGTTGTTGATCTGGGTCTGGAAACGTGGTGACCTCAGCTGTGTGCTGTACACTCTTTAACACACACACATAGACACACACACAGACACACACCTCACTGAGTTGTCTGACTGTGTGTGTTCAGATAATCAGCTGGTGGTACAGTGTTCGGACGTCAGCGTCCCACAGCAGCGCCAGTGGTCACACCGGGCGCAGCAATGGCCAGTCGGAGGTGGCGGCTCACGCCTGTGCCAGCATGTGTGATGAGATGGTGGTGCTCTGGAGGCTGGCGGTGCTCGACCCCACGATGAGCCCCTGCAGGTCAGACACCAGGCTCTGGTTATGGACTTTTTATTTGGTCATAATATGATAAAATATGAAATATGATAAAACCCATGGAAAGGTTTTGTAATATTAGTACATTTATCAATTAACACAGTTAAGATGGCAGTGAATATTAAG
This sequence comes from Trachinotus anak, assembly GCF_046630095.1. NCBI lineage: Eukaryota > Metazoa > Chordata > Actinopteri > Carangiformes > Carangidae > Trachinotus > Trachinotus anak. The sequence goes on along the minus strand of NW_027273858.1, from coordinate 25,887,561 downwards.
TAGGGACTGGAGTGATAAATAAAGGCTGTGTATGCTCTCCTCCAGGCGTCTGGAACTGGCAGGCCAGCTGAAGCAGTGGCACCTCAAGGTTATCGAGATCGTGAAGCGGGGGCAACATCGCAAGTCCCTGGACAAACTGTTCCAGGGCTTCAAGCCTGCTGTGGAGTCCTGCTACTTTAACTGGGAGGTTGCCTACCCACTGGAGGGCATCACCTACTGTAGTGCCGATAAGAAGAGTGCCACATTTTGCTGGTCCAGGGCAGTGCAGAATCAGAGGGGACTCAAAGCTGCTGCAGGAGGGGGTGGAGAACCTCCTGAACCAGGGGGAGGGGGGAGAGCTGAGGGCATAGCTGGGGGAGATTTTAAAGGAAGAGGAAGTGGATTGTCTCAACAGGAGGTGGCAGTGCGACCCAAGGAGACCATTCTGACCAAGAGGAAGGGTCTGTCAGTGAGCGGAGGGGGAGGGATGTTGGTCCGTCTTGGGGGGAGCGTCTCTCTTTCCCTGGAAGATGGAGGAGGGAAGTGCATGTACAAAGGGCCAGGCTCCTCCTCTGGAGGGAAGCTGAAGCTGACGCAGGGAGGTGGAAAGGGGGCCTCTGTAGGAGGCCCTGGAGGAAGTGGAGGGTTAGCCAGTGGTAAGCATGCCAGCACCAAGAGGAGAACCAGCAGTGAGGACAGCTCCCTGGAGCCTGACATGGCTGAGCTCAGCCTGGATGATGGGTGCAGTCTGGCTCTGGGGGCTGAGGCCAGCAACACTTTTGAGTTCCTCCCCCCGCCACCAGAGATGCTGCCCTCCCCGAGCCCATTGCTCAGAGACTCTCGCAAGTACAGCAGCGGCAGTGGGGGGAGCAAGGCGTTTGAAGCAAAGCGTGTCAGCCATACCTCTGCCGCACTTCCTGTTGCAGAGCCTGCTCCACTTTGCTTCCCTGCCAAGGAGACAGTGGTGGGTGTGATGGACATGCCCAGCACTGCAGAAAAGGAAGCAGAGTTGGAGATGGAGTCCGTCCAGAACAGAGATGAAGATGTAGACTCAGCTGGCAGTAACCAGCCCTCCACCTCCAGCACTACAGCAAGATCAGGTACCACTCAAACATCTGCCAAGGCACCGAGGGGCCGCAGAGAGGCTGCGTCTGCTGGAGCAACAGCAGCAGGGAGCGGTGCCGCAGCTCCAAGTGGACCAGCCATCCAAGGAGCAGAGGCGGCAGGTGCAGCTGCAGGAGGAGAAGCCGTGGGTGAGGACGACTATCAGGCGTACTACCTGAGTGCTGCCTCAGAGGAGGGAGCCGACAGACAGCTGACAGACAATCACCAGGAGGAGGAGCCAGACATCTTTGCAGGGATCAAACCGCTGGATCAGGAGGGACGCATGGAGGTAAGGAAGAAGACCCAGTGTTGGTTAAACCGTTCACAGCTGGCTCACATGGAAGTTTGAATTTGGACTGTTGTGCATTGCTGCCAAATAAGTGGTTCAGATAACTGAGTTAAAATCAATCAGATTAAAATCTGCATTCCTGCCAGTGGCTTGCTCTGTGTGCATCTGTCTTCACAGCAAAGCTTGTGAGTAAAATGTTATTTGAAGTGATGGGAAGGATCGACCAAACTCCAATTAAGATCCAGGTTGTAGAAAATGCAAATGTATTTTCCACAAGCGAACAGAATCTGTGATTTTTAAATCAAAGTGATGAGGCCGTTCAGATCTACTGCTGGAGAATCCACTGCTTTGCTCATTGTACATCTACTGGCATAGTGTTTACACCTGACTGGCTCTGACACAGCAGCACAGAGATGAAACCCCGCTGCTCCTCTCATTGACCTGAATACTGTATCTGTGTGTGTATGTGCAGGTGCTGTTTGCGTGTGCCGAGGCCCTCCATGCTCATGGCTACAGTAATGAGGCGTGCCGGCTGGCTGTGGAGCTGGCTAGAGACCTGTTAGCCAACCCTCCAGACCTGAAAGTGGAGCAGCCACAGACGAAGGTAGTCAGTCACAAGTCACATTCTTCTCTTCTCTACTTCTGTCTCTTGAACTGTGTTGTACCATATTGAGCCTTTCTTCATGAAGGGAAGCCACAAGGTTCTTCTGATATCTGTTATATATTGGCAGTGTTACTACGTCCATTGGTAATAATAATAACTATAAATAAGGAAAGAATTTCAGTGGAAATCTGCTTCTTAGGTGTAAGTTTTTCATGTTCCATCATCATTATTTCCCTTGTTGTTGGATGCAGGGTAAGAAGAGCAAGGTGTCAACAAGCCGTCAGACGCAGGTAGCCACCAACACGCTGTCTAAAGCCGCCTTCCTCCTCACGGTTCTCAGTGAACGACTGGAGCTCCACAACCTGGCCTTCAGCACCGGCATGTTCTCCCTGGAGCTCCAGAGACCACCAGCATCTACCAAAGCTCTGGAGGTCTCTCACTCACACATACAAACACACTTATTTGATCTGGTATCAAAGTACTTGCACTATGAAACACCGGTTTTGTTCATTCATTATAATCTAATGCTTAACTGTAAATCAAGGTGAATGAAATTGTGTGTGCAAGGCAGGATCTGCTGCCTGCTGTAGGTGACTGGTCGTTTGTTGAGAGGGTTCCTGCCACTATAAGACCCCAGAATCTTTATAAGCCCAGTTTCATGAAGTTGTTATCAATGAATCTGCTGATTATTATTATTATTTTTTTTTTATAGTTATTTGAGCTATTAAATTAAAAACTGCCCAGTGCAACTTCTCAGAGACAAAGGAGACATGTCTTGATGTCTGTGGTGATATAATGATGTCAATCATCACATGTAAACATTTTTTTCACTATTTTTTCTTGACAAATCATTGAGGCATTCAAATGAAGGCAATCAGATTAATTAATTAATTAATTAATCAATTAATTAAATTGCTGAATTCTCTATTATTTGATTAATCATTTCTTAATCCTAATTTCATTCAATTTTAACCCTAAAATAAACAATCCCAGGCCTGTAGCATTGATTTGGCCTGATGTAGGTGTACTAACTTGCTTTTTATGTAATCATGCACATTTCTAGCTGTTGTCAATAATCTAATCTGGTGCAGTTAAATGAGTGATAGAAAAAAAAAAGGAAAGAAAAAAGGAACGTTCAGTGATACGTCCAGATTGCTCAGGCAGAAGTGCACAGCATCAGACAGCATCGCACCTCTCCAAAGTGTGGTGTGTTTTACACACAGCTGGCACAGTGTCGATACCTGATTGAATTGATGTCAATGACTAATTGAGCTTCTTTACCTTTGTACACGTTGGTGGGCTGCTCCACAGTTAAGACCAGAGGAGAGAAGACAGGAAATGAGGGGAGAGAGAGAGATGGTGCAGTGATGGAGAATGATGCACAACAAAGCCTCTTCATTTCTAGGCCCCAACATTAAATTCATTCTTTCCTTCCCACAAATGAAGAACTGAATATTTTTTTTATCCAATGCATCCACTTTTTGCATCTTATCATCAAAAGAAACCCAGAGCAGGACTCTGCTCTGCTACTCGACCTTAGAGGAGTGTTTGCCAAATGCTATGAGTGTAGTTGAACAGAGTTGTCATTTTGGAATGAGCTTCCTTATTCCTGTATAAACTCCATGTATGTGTATTGTATATGGTATATCCAAGCAATGAGTTACATGTACCACACATACTGACTGCCTGTGTGTGGGCTGACCAGGTGAAGCTGGCCTACCAGGAGTCAGAGGTGGTGGCTCTGTTGAAGAAGATTCCTCTGGGCCTGGTAGAGATGTCAGCCATCAGAGAGAGAGCCGAGCAGCTCAGAGATGGAAACTTCTGTGACTACAGACCTGTGCTGCCTCTCATGTTAGCCAGCTTCATCTTTGATGTCCTGTGTACCCCAGGTAAGGATCTATTGTTGTTAAACTGGAGCTCAACATTTTAAACCTAAGGTTGAACAATTCAGATTTTTTTTTCTTTTGTCTAGTTTCAATATTGTCTGATACTGAATGTTGAGGATGGATATCTCTAGTTAATTAGTTAGTGAGTCAGTATATATAATATTCTATAATTATATAATATACTTGAAGAATAATGATTGAAGAAATGATTTTGAAGGCCTAAACTACGACATTTTATACGGGAACTTCAAGAATTAACATCCTTTCCCACTTTTCTCCATATTGTTTGTGCAGTTGTGTCCCCAACGGGTTCCCGTCCCCCAAGCCGCAACCGGAACAACGAGATGCCTGGTGATGAGGAGCTGGGCTTCGAGGCTGCTGTCGCTGCACTCGGTAGATTTTCCCTTTCCTTCATTTCTGTCTGGGTTAGATTTTTCTCTCTCTCAGTATCTGGTGTTGTCTCCTCACCACTTCTCTTACGTCCCTGTCTTTTTCTCTGCTGTCTACTGTACCTTCTCCTGTCCTTCTTCATGTCTCCAACCTCTGTGTGTCTGCAGGTATGAAGACCACAGTCAGCGAGGCCGAGCATCCTCTGCTGTGTGAAGGAACCAGACGGGTGAAGGGCGACCTGGCTCTGGCTCTCATGATCACCTATAAGGATGACCAGAGCAAGCTGAAGAAGGTTACCATCAGTACTGTGGTCACTCTGGTCATAGAATAGAAAAAAGCACACTTAGCATTAAAGAGTTAATCATAATGATGAACTCTGTAGCTTCCTTCAGCTCTGTCAAGCATCTTAGCATCTTTCTGCTCATTTCAAGCTGCAGCCAACAGCTGTTGTTAGCGAAAAAGCTCAGTGGGTTTCACTGTCCATGTCCTGCTCGGCAGTACACAGTCAGAGAGCAGCTGGTGAATACAGTGGAGCATTCAACCGTTTATCACTGTATACTCTATAACTGTATAATGTAGTATTTTTATTCATTTTATTTCTTCATTGGTCACTTCATTGGTTTTAGTTCATCTTGCTAAAGGACTGCAGTTAAAAATGAGCCAGGAGGTTCAACTGAAAGTTTGAACAGAATACCAAGAATTAAAGAAAGCTGTGGGAGTGTAACATAGTTAAGTTTCTCTTCCTCTGTTTCTCTAATGAAGACTTTTTTCTCCTTTCCTCTGTCTGTATCTCTCTCTCTGTGTCTCTCTGCCCCCACCCCCACCCCCACCCCCACCCCCATCCCCATCCCCATCCCCAGATACTGGATAAATTGTTGGACAGGGAGAGTCAGACTCATAAGCCCCAGACTTTGAGCTCCTTCTACTCCAGTAAGCCAGCAGCTGGAAGCCAGCGCAGCCCATCCAAACATACCGCCCCCGGCCACAGTGGGGTGAGCGGAGCAGCTGGGGGGGTCTCCAAACACGCCCCCTCATCTTCCTCTGCAACCACTGTGGCAGCCTCGTCCTCCAGCTCCTCCTCTGCTGTGACACTGGCTGGAGAAGAGGTGGCGCATCAGGCTGAACTAAACCCAGTGCAGAACAGTACAGCAGGGGAGAGTACTGCTGAGACCAGGGAGCATGGTGAGAAACCCAAACCTGTTGTTACTGCTGGGAGACTCCCTGGGAGACTCCCTTGGTAGATTCCCTGTGCTACATAACACAGTGTTGTTAGATAGAGATAGACCTCTGTTCGTTTTCTGTCCTCGCAGTATCAGACAGGCCTCCGTCATCGAGTGACCAGCAGAACGAAACGGCTCCGTTTAAGCTGGAGGCCACAGTGCCCAGTCGGCTGGCACTGGGGGCACGCTGTGGATACAGCCAGCGCTGCTGGGGCTCGCCTGTCCGCCAGAAGAAGAAACACACCGGTACACACTGTGGCAATAACATCTCTATTTGGATTGATGTGGCAGTTAGAGAGAAAACCCTGAATTATTTTTTTTATATCTTTTTTTTATTTGGAAATATTGACAGTTATAAAATACAGTACAGTAAGAACAAAGTATTCCCCTTTTTTTTTGTTTTTTTTTGTTTTTTTTTAAAAACAATCAACAAATACCTGCATACCCACCCACCCTAACATGGGGTACACTCACGTAGAACAAAGGAAGAGAGAAACAAAATGATTAAGTAAATTAGTTAAATAAAAATACAAAATTAAAATTAAAAGTAGAAATAAAACGAGGTCAAGGTCCTTGTGTGAGTACTTGTAAATATCTGTATATACATATAAGCTGGATGTACATGGTATATTACATACACAGTGAATACAGTATACCTGTGTTATGAGTGTGCCCTCAGGAAAAATTAAAATTACCTGGGGGGTGCATTTGAAACCAAATAGAACCCCTGAATGATTCCGTATCTGGGCCCTATCATTTATATGAACTGCAGAGCAAAAATAAAAGTGATAAGCATAGTAACTGGAAAAAGCTACGAAAGAGTTAAGGGCATAGATTTAAGTTTACCCAAGTATGTCAAAACTGGAACCCAGATGGAAGAGACTTTGTCTCTGGACCCCCTGAGTAAGTCCTTCATCTTCTCTCACTGCATAAATTGCATCAGGTCACTTGACCATAAGGACGCTTTGGGTGGATTTCTTGATTTCCATGTAACAGTTTTCTTCTGCATGCAAGCAATGTTGTAAAAGCAATGATATCTTTGTGAAAACACTAAATTTACTCCATCACTGCCTCCACCTGTTCAGAGAATCAACTGAACTTACACCCACAGCATCAGACAGGCAGTATTTAAATCCTGTGTATGGTATTTCTGTACAAACGTACTGTGTACTAGAACACCTTCACATCAACACACATAATCGTGACACGAAACATGATGTGGATGGTGTTCGAACAGGTATGGCGAGTATCGACAGCAGCGCTCCGGAGACAACCTCGGACAGTTCCCCCACCCTCAGCCGCCGGCCACTCCGGGGCAGCTGGGCAGCAACATCCTGGGGGCGGGGCCAGGACAGTGACAGCATCAGTAGTTCATCATCCGATTCACTGGGCTCCTCCTCCTCCAGCGGCTCTCGCAGGGCAGGGGGCGGGGCCAGAGCCAAGAGCACTGACACCAGCAGGTAAAGACACATCCTCCTCATCAGGTCAGTGATACTGTAAAGAGGCTGCGTCTCTTACATACAAGCATATATATATTCAGACACACACACAGATCCCAACACTTAACAATGACAAAGACTGAAACAGATATTACCCACTATGACAGCACAATGATGATCAGTGTTATACTGAGGTACAGGCAGGGGCCCCACTTTGCCATGTCTGCAGGAAATCTGGTCAATCTTGCCATCCAACATTTAAATGCTCTTCAAACGGTCCATCTGCTGCTTTAATTCGTTCAGTAAACTGTTGAATTTGATGTCTACTTATGTACCTCATGTTTGAAGGGAGCAGAAATTATGAAAACACAACTTTTTTAACCAGTTACCACAGCAACCTGGCTAACAAGAGCAAGAGGGCAACAGAAAATTCAATCACCTTAGAGAGCAGAACATACAACAATAAAACAGAGGTCAGAGATGAGCTGAAGCTGAGGAGGAGCAGACCTGATTTATTCCAATTAACATGTCATACTTTGCCCTGTTCAGGTACAAAGGGCGACGTCCAGAGTGCCACGCCCCCCACGTGCCCAACCAGCCATCGGAGGCAGCAGCCCACTTTTACTTTGAGCTGGCCAAGACAGTGCTGATCAAAGCTGGAGGAAACTCCTCCACCTCCATTTTTACCCAGCCCTCAGCCAGCGGGGGCCACCAGGGGCCCCACAGAAACCTGCACCTGTGTGCCTTTGAGATTGGCTTGTATGCTCTTGGCCTCCACAACTTTGTCTCACCCAACTGGCTGTCCAGGACCTACTCTTCCCATGTGTCCTGGATCACTGGTGAGGAGGAGTGTGAGAGAGAGAGAGACAGACAAAGTTTGTAAGATTCCCACATTTTCTGATCCAGTTTTTCCTCATCTCTCAGGCCAGGCCATGGAGATCGGCAGCGCTGCCCTCAACATTTTGGTGGAGTGTTGGGACGGTCACCTCACCCCTCCAGAGGTGGCGTCCCTTGCAGACCGAGCATCACGGGCCAGGGACCCCAACATGGTTCGGGCAGCAGCGGAGCTGGCCCTGAGCTGCTTACCACACGCTCACGCCTTGAATCCTAATGAAATCCAGAGAGCCTTGGTGCAGTGCAAAGAGCAGGTACTGTGGGAGTGGGTTTACTCTTCACAACAATTGATCAGCATGTTGTGTTTGCAAATATGCTCAGTTCCAACATGATTCCAAGATAATTCATTTTTCTTTAAAATATATAAGAGAAAACATTCGCAGTTTAAGTCTGACTGAGCTAATTTTCATCAGACTGGAATCCACAGGTTCACCTTCTAAGTGAGCAAAGTGCCAACAGCAGATGTGGAACAAGTTGTTCTAGATTGGGAAGAAAATGGGGAAAGTGCAAAAAAAATTGAGTCTGAATTTCTGCTTTGATGGCACATAACGGTATCTGTGGGTCAGAAGAGACATAAAGTCTTTTTACTCTTCTTGTGGTCATGTCATCTCATGTGGGACAGTCATAAAAAATGTGTGTTTTTTGACCCCTGAGACTTTTACCATTCAGATGAATAAAACCTATGTTCAAATAGTTGTAGCATCATAAAGAAGAGTTTCAGCTTAGGAAAGCAAACAAGGACAAAAGGGAACATAATGTGACATGGCACGTTTCCATTGAATGACTTGTGAGTGTCAGAAAGTAAAATCTAGCATGAAGACTAGACTTTAAAATGAGTTGTGGCACCACAATATGAACTTTAATCGAGTTTAGTAAATTTGGTTGAATTGTAGCTGAACATCTGTTCAATTGGTCTGTGAAGATATTTAGCTCTCCAGAACCTGCTGATGAAGAAACCAATGATTTATTGTGGTAAATAAAGTAAATGAATGACCCATAGTTATTTCCTCTTCACTCATTATATATCTCCGTCCTCCCATCTACCCTCTCATTTGTCCCACCCTGTTCCTGTCTGTCCTCATCTGTCCCTGTCTGTCCCTTTCTCCCTCCAGGACAATGTGATGCTAGAGAAGGCCTGCATGGCAGTGGAGGAAGCAGCCAAGGGTGGAGGTGTGTACCCTGAGGTTCTGTTTGAGGTGGCTCATCAGTGGTACTGGCTGTATGAGCAATCAGTGGGCGGGGGCTCAGGCCAGCAACGGGAGACCTCTGGACGCTGTGGGGCAAATGGGGGTTCAGGCAGGAGGCCCCCAGAATCCAGCTGCGGTGTCCTTGACAGCGGGGTCAACATAGAATCTCCAGGGGTGGCAACAGTCACAGCCTCGGTCACCGCAGCGGCCGTCGTCCCCGTCATCTCTGTGGGCTCCACCATATACCAGTCCCACACCATGCCTGGACAGGCCATGGCTCACCCGCACAGCCAGGGCCTCCACCCCTACACCACCATTCAGGCCCATCTCCCCACCGTCTGCACCCCTCAGTACCTAGGACACCCTCTGCAGCATGTCCCCCGACCCACCGTCTTCCCTGTAACTGGGGCTGCATATCCACAGGTCAGAACTCACCTTCTCACAGTCACTGGGCTTTTTCTGGAATTTCTGTTTTACTGAGAAACATCAAAGCTGGGAAGTACAGTTGCAATGTTACATGAACGGCAGGAGGCAGTCGGTGCACGTGACCTGATACACATCATCAAGTTTCAGAATACCAAACTCAGCCGTGCTCCTGCAAGTAATGATTATTTCCTTCATCAGTTGATCTGCTAATTATTTTCTTGATTGAATTGATTGATTGGTGATCTGGTTTCCTAGAGTTAAAGTTGTTTTGTCCAAACCCCAAAGAGATTCACTACGACTGCTGTTGTTGACTTTACTAAACATTACTGTGATAGAAAAGCATCAGATCCTCACACTGGAGAAGCTGGAACCAGAGAAGGTTTGATATTGATGACTTAAATGATTAACTTTAATGATTGATTGGTTTTCAGAGTGTTAATTAATTAACTCCTGTTTCTCTATTTGTTCATAAGAAAACCAGATTGGAAATCTGCCTAAATGTTGCAATGTGTTGTTCAGCTGAGGTGGAAAAGAGAAGAGAAGATGTGGCAGTGGTTGGTGGACACAGTGTCTGACCATACATGCATTAGAGCTGAGCTGATTAGTTGATTAATCGATAAGTAAATCAACAGAACATTAACAAATTTAATGAACAATTCATCACTAAGTGACTTTCATAAGGCCAAGGATGTTGTCTGAGACGACCTGTCTGCTGCAGCTCAGGGAAACTGTGATTTGAACTATTTTCTGTGAATGAATCATTGAATTGAGAAAATAAGTGTTAGGATAATTGATAGTGAAAATACTTGAAATTTACCTAAAACTTAAGTAACTACACGTGTCCTTATCACTAGTGGAAGAGCTCATACAGTTTCTAGGTTTGTTATTCTAACTTAGTTACCGATAAATCTTTAAATCTGTTGATGCCTTGATATAAACTTTGTGCTCCGCAAACATTCTCAGTCATCTCCTATTCTTCATGGTACAGTGGAGTGCAGGTCACTCAGCCTAACTGTCTGTGCACATGCATGTGTTTGTGTGTGTTCCTCCTCAGGGAATGCACCCAGCCTTTATCGGGGCCCAGTACCCGTTCTCGGTGGCCACTGGCCCCCAGCCACCCATGGCAGCCACAGCTGTGACCTTTCCTGGTGTCCCCGTACCGTCCATGACTCAGATCGCCGTCCATCCCTACCACACTGAGACTGGCCTGCCCCTCAGCACCACTGTAGCAGGTCAGGACTAACTGTGTTGCAGTCCAGCAGTTACATGTTCTTCTACATGTAATCACCTCAGATACTGACACTGGTAAATGTTACAGTGCCATGGGATGAGTTTGTTAATCAGTGGTGAACGTATCATGTCCTTGTCATGATTGACAGTTGGCAGCGTCCATGCAGGCCCCACCATCCAGGCCATCCAGGGAGCATCATTGCCCTCCCTCTCCTCCCAGCCAGGCTCACTGGTCAGCACTCCTTTCCCAGCAGAGGATGAGCAGCACAGCCAGCCAATCAGCCAGCAGGGCCTGCACTACCTGCATTCTGCCTACAGAGTTGGTGAGGAGTTTGTGACCTACAGTTGTGTTTTCCTTTAACCAGAGAACATATAGTACAGGAGGTTAACTGAACACACCTGATCTCTGTCGTTCCTCTGTGTGAAGGCATGCTGGCGTTAGAGATGCTGGGCAGGAGGGCTCACAACGACCACCCCAACAACTTCTCCAGGAGCCCTCCTTACACTGAGGACGTCAAATGGCTGCTGGGACTGGCTGCGAGGCTAGGTGAGCTCAGGAGGATTTTATTGGCTGATGCAGGAATTTATTAGTTAGACTGGTTAAAGGATTGTTGAGGCACCAGGTACATACTTGAGTATGGCTGCTGTAGCAGACAGCTACAACAACAATGAACAAAAAGAGAACTGATGTAACAGAAAAGTTTATAACTGTCATTATCACAAGACTGCACCATGAGCAGTAGACAGAGGCTCTTTTACACCACAACACACAGTACACTAACTGATGGAGGCAGCACTGGACCTGCAAATCCTGTGTTTCTGTCACTGGAGTCTGGTGGCTCGGAGCCAAGTGATAAAATGTCTGTTTCTGTTTCACACAAAGGTCAGACTCTGTAGGAACCATTTCCATAATGTACGCAGAGACTTATTATAACAATCTCAACCTGCCAGTGGTAAAGACGAGCACTGTAGTGGACGAGAGTCATACGTGTGCACGTACATGCACATGCAGTCGCAGGATGCACGTGCATGTGCATAGCTGAGTTATGCTCACACACAGATGAGTGTGAGTGTGTGTGTGTTTGTCTCACTTTCTCTTCATAAAGGCCCATCAGTACACTCTGTGTGCTGTACTTCAGAATTAGCTTCAAGTTCAATTTATATTTTCCTAGACACACAAAATACACCTCTGAAAGTGTCTCCTCCTCCTTAACTGTCGCTTCCTCATTTCTCTGTCTATGTATCTAATCCAGTCCTTTCTCTGTCTCCTCTCTGCGTGTCCATCCTGTCAGGAGTCAACTACGTGTACCAGTTCTGTGTCGGAGCAGCAAAAGGTGTCCTCAGTCCGTTTGTCCTGCAGGAGATCATCATGGAGGCTCTGCAGAGGCTGAACCCCGCCCACATCCATGCTCACCTCCGAACACCTGCTTTCCACCAGCTCGTCCAGCGCTGCCAGCAGGCCTACCTGCAGGTACAACACCACTGCACCCACGCTGCAGCCCCGCCTGCATTCATGATGGAGTAAATGGAGTAAATGTACAGACTTCAGTGCAGTTTGATCTGTCAATAAACCAGTTAACGTCCTTAGATCAGGTAGAAAGCATCAGAGAGTGAAGGCATCACAGAGCTGTCGTGAGCTGTCAGGACCAGCCATCACGGCGGCGGCGGCTTTAAAAACAAACAGTAGAACCTTATAATCAGTCCTAAAACGAACCTGGAGCCAGTGGAGGGAGGGGTAATGTGATCCCTCCCCCCTGGTCTAAAACCAGGCTGCAGCGTTCTGGATGAGTTGCAGGCGAGTCGATGACAGCTGACTGAGTCCAGAGCACAGGGAGGTACAGTAGTCGATGTAAAAGCATGGATAAAATTCTCCGTCAGTTCTTGCTCTCTAACAAAGAAGGATGATGTTGCTCTTCTAAATCTGGCCTACAAAGCTCTGATTGGCTCAGAAACAACTGTCAGTGAGCACATCAGACCAATCAGAATCCATGAAACAATCAGGGATGTGAGCAGCGACTGAGACACCTGGGACCAGCTACTGCCTGAGACATTTTTCTAGTTTACTTTAGACTGAACAGGAACAACATCAACAGCTAAACCACATTTGTGTAGCACATCCTTGTTTGATGACTGAACTATTGGATCCAAACTATATTTGAATGCAAACAAATCAGTATCTGGATAGTAACAATAATAAAGACTCAAATGCTCATTGATTACGGGCAGAAACGGGATGTGCATGAGTGGGGGTGGGGGAATTAATCAATGACCTGCCATGTTTTCTCCTGCAACATCTTTCTTGACTCCTGCTGCTGTGTCTCAGTGCTCTGTGATCAGTGTAGATTCACAACTCCCTCTCTATCCCCGCAGTACATCCACCACCGGCTCATCCACCTGACACCTGCTGATTACGACGACTTTGTCAACATCATCCGCAGCGCTCGGGGGGCTTTCTGCCTGACGCCCGTGGGTATGATGCAGTTTAACGATGTGCTGCAGAACCTGAAGAGAGGCAAGCAGACCAAGGAGCTGTGGCAGCGCATTTCCCTGGAGATGGCCACCTTCTCTCCCTGAGCAGCACGCTGAGCGAGGGCGTGCTGGGCCGGGGCCCTGAGGAGTCCCATCTAGCACCTACTCAGCCTCCAGCATTTCTACTGCCACTGCACTGAGCCGGCCACATTTCTGCTGTCTGGCTCTGTCAGGGAGCCTGCTCCTTGTGATGTGGATTCAGCAAACACAGCACACAGGCAGTACAATCAGCTCCCGTACCCCTGACCCACAGAGACTTCCTTTTTTATGGGTGTTTGTAAACCCAGAGCTCAGAAGAGGAGCCAGGTCACCTCCCTGCTCTCCTCTGGTCTTGACTGACTCCTCACTCTTGTTTTATCATGGTTCCTGTTTGTGTAACTGTGGAATTAAAGTGTACTCCTTTGTTTCTGCATCTAACTTGTCTCTTCCATTTCCCCTAAACTGAAGATATTGATGGGGATCTTTCACCCTCCATCTTCACTTCATTTCCAGTGTTTTGTAGTTTTGTTTAGTTTTGTTCTGAATGAGTGAGTGTGAGTCATTTTCACGCTGCAACATTCCTGTCCAGAGTGGTAGCTGTTGTGAGGCCTCGTTCACCAAAAGCTCGTCACTATGGATCTGAATCTTTGCAGGAGAAAAAGAAGATTTGCAAGAAAAAAAAAGGTTTAATATGAGAAATTATATTGTCAGTACGGGTGAGGATTTTTCAGTATTTTGTTTAATCTTTTTTGATACTTTGTATAGAATATGACATGTAAGCAGAGAGGAATGGGAAGAGAATGAGAGTGTTAAAGGTGTTGTTGTCGTGTGGGATCCATATTTACATTTCGGCCTGCCTGAGGAGTGACATGAGCACAGCTCCAGACCAAAAGCAGAGGCCGCCTAACCGCTACTGGGCCAAGCAGGGTCACTAAGGGCTTCTCCAGCATCACTCTGGATCCGTGTTAGAACATCTGGATCAGGCCTGTGTTATTACCTGACAGGGCTGTTTATCTTTTTTTTTTTTTTTTTTTTTTGATGATGTATTTTTTCAGATCTGATTAACTTTTTTCCCATTAGGGGCTCCACACATTATCAAACTCAAATTTCAATCCTTTTTTTTCTAAATACAAAAGATTTCCAAAACCACAAATTGGTCAGATTCAGTCTGTGATGCTGTCGTAATATAACTGTACAAAATCTCAGCTCAAAGAAAACAACAAAATAAGGATTTACATTATATGGTCAGAGAACAACTTTACATGAAAGCACGCATTCAGTACCATCCAGGTTTTGATCATCTCCTAAAGTACTGAGATTCCATACCCAGCCCTTCTGTGATGCATTCACATCACTGACTGGTTCAAACACAGAGACAGCAGTAGCTGGTGTGGTTGACAGTCCCACACACTTTCCTTTAAAAGTGCATGGAAGCAGCTGTGCTCTGATGTGGTGAAGTTAACCCGACCTACATTTGCCAAACTAATCAGCTAGTCCTCAATGTCTGTCCAGGTTTTCCCTCTTGTAAAACCAAGTCCCTTATTGGTCACAGGGGGCAGTGACCATTGTGGCCACAGTTGAGGTTTATGCTCTGTGGTTTACGAGGATGGTTTGGGTTTTACAGGGGAGAAAAGATGGTTGGGGTCATAGTGTTTGGTTTTTCAGTGGCATGTGGGGCTGTCACACACTGTGAATAAGATAGTGTCTCTTTTTTTTTTTTTCACAACATGTTGATGTATTGAAATGAGAGGCGGTGTTTTGGCCGTGGAAAGCCCTGCTTCACTGAGCTCTGTGACCTGGAACTGTCAGTGAGACGCAGAAGTGTCGTGGAGTGGCCCCTTTTCTTCAGTGTGGTTAGCTCATAGACCGTGGTGCTGTTACTTTAAGACATGTTGACGTTCCATCTCTGTCCAGGCAGCTGCTGTGGTCCTGAACCTGCCTCTCTGATTGGCTCTGGACCTCACAGGTGAAGATGACTTAGTAGAAAATGTACTGTGATATTTTTGTATTCCTCAAAAAGTGTAGCTTGATTGAAAAGTTATATATGTGCTGATTGCAAAAGGTTCTAATTTAGAGTGAAATGAATAAATAAAAAATTAAAAGCAATACTAAAAGTGTAGAGTTTACTTAATAAAGATGATTGAAAACACTGACTCGCTGTGACTGGTGTGTGGGGTTCACTGGGAAGTCTGGTTTATTTTCTCCACAGGGGACACGAGGTCAAACCACATCGTGCTCCTCAGCAGTGACCACCAGAGGGCACAGCAGGCTCATGTATCAGCTCATCAACACTGCTCAGCAGTGCACATCACAGCGCACGTTTTCTATTCATCACTGAGAGCTGTTTTCATCAAAGCAACAACCATCAGGTTGGGCTAAGTCAGGTCTGTAACTGCTCAAGCAGCACTGAGGGGGTCCACATTCATGCAGCACATGAATACACAGGGTTATTTTTGTTAAAGTAAATATGACACCTTTCTAAAGAACATTAATGTGTTTTATATTTTACAAATATATTACCTGGCTTTGTTTCTTTGCCAGCAGATCCACATAAATGTGATCCTGTAGAAATTCAGCATCATGTGAAATCATCAACAACCAACTCCCATTGAGATGAAATCGTTATCCAGAGCTGAAGGACATGGGCCTGGTCCTCTCTGTGTGGAGTTTGCATGTTATTGCCTGGTTTATGTCTCTGATTTTCACATTTGAGTTTGCTTAATGTGCACAACAATGCTACTGTCCTGAGCTAATGATTGCATGATAGTAGCAAAACTAATGACCCCCTTAACATTAAGCATTTAGATTAAGTAAAGGAAAGTGTGTTGGAGTTTTGCTTAAAGGTCCCATATTTTCCTGTGTTTTCTCTGAGGTGTTGATATCCATCAGAAGTTTTAAGAACCAAAACCTTCTCAGTGTAGTTTTGCATCTCCTCTCTCAGGCTTCAGAAGAGTCTCTTCTGATTGGCTGACTGTTTTCTAAGTGACCCAATAGAAATAAAGCAGATTTCACTCAAAGAAACCAAATCCTGCAAGGTTGGATGGTAGGTCAAGGTGGGCGTGGCTTGGGGCATGGCTGAGGGCAGTGACTGCTTTGTTGTGACATCACAAAGTTCCAGAAGTCCTGACGGCTGGTTTTAAGGCTCAGTTTCTGAATACAGGCTGTGTGCATTTCTCTGTGGACTGAGGCTTTGATACTTTCACAGTATTAATATAGAACCTAGACCTGCTTTATAATCACAAACACATGGACATCTACCTTTAGACTGGATGGCGCTTTAAGTTAAAAATATCCCAGCAGCTTTCATGGACCACAGTATTCTTGGCTGCTACATTCCAAATAATTTAACTGGAAATGTACCTGTAACACCTTTCAAACAAAGGTAAATGACTGTTTAATTGAAGAAAATATAAAAAGAAAATAAATTATATTATTCAATATTATTAACAAGACACTGTATCACAAAATAATTACTCTAATGTTTCAATGAACATGTTGAGTTGAAATGACTTTTCCAGCCAGTGATCACAGGAAAGTATTTGAGAAATCATCTTCAGCCACGTTGGGGCTCATATCAGATGCAGTTAGACTGGGAGAGGAGTCAGAAAACAGCTGTCTGATTAGACCTTGTGAGCTGGACATTTTCCGTTTGCCTTTGTGAACTTCCAACCCACATCCTCAGCAGATATCATGTTCACATTCTTTGCTGCTGATGGAGTGGATGCAGCTGAAGTTCCCTTGATTTTAAATGAAGATGAGAGAATACACAAATAAATGTGCAACATAGTAATTAGAGGAGGTAATAGGCCTATGTGTCCTGTCTTTCTCTGTTCTGATTAAATATGTTAACAATAAAGATTATTCAAGTCCAAAATTTTGATGTCCAGTGGATAGTGAGTCAAAGTTATGTTCCAGTGCTTATTATGCGTGAAGCCCATCGAATGCTCTCTCTCTGCCTGGCTCTTCATGTTGGAGAAACCCTCACCCTGCTCTGCACCATCAGTAAATAGTGCGCCACTCTGCCGCTGAGCTCAGCTGCCTGTGTGTGCGCACTGTGAGTCAAACAAGTAGGTGGTGACACATTTAACATCACAGCTGTCACCCCCCATTCTCTGGCCCACAGCACACTTTGTGAATGTTCGCATGTGACCCAGCAGGGGTTCTGTCTCTGTCTGTGCAGCTGATGGATGCTACATCACTCCTTCAATCTGTGCTGTGAGGCTCTGCCGGGTCTATCTGACAGGAGGCTGTTTGGGCCTGTGCTAATGAGCGGGAGTGAAAATCACATCAGTGCGGTTCAAAAGATACACACCTCAGACAGCTGCTGCAGGAAGATCCCAGGCTTCACTGAGGACGCCACAGACACGCTGCTGCCTCAGCATGCTGGGCTCTGCGTATACAGTTAACTAGATGACTGCCTGAACCACGTGAATTCAGGAAGCTAGGATAAAGAACATAAACAGTAGAGAACCTCAGCAGTTTCTTTTAGAATCATCTGACCCAATTATCATGACCTAGACTGAAAAACCTGCTGCAGCTGCACCCCCTGACAGAGGTGTGCTCCCAGCACAACCACTGGACTGCCTGAACATCTGTCCAGAAACTTCAGGTCAGCCCCCACCAACCACCCGTCACCGACACACACAACAGGGAGGCTGGAGTTGTTCATCCGGTTTGTTTGAGACTAATGAAAGGCAGAAGAACTTTTAAAAAATGTATCCAAGAAAACAGTGAATAAAAAATATGACATTTGTGAACTGTATGCATAGTATAATACAATATAGGCACAGAAACAATCTGCATTTGTTTTCTGAATGTATTTATGTAAAATAATTTTGGATCGATGAGGAACATATATTTGATACACTGTGTGAGACCAAGATTTATTTACAGATATAATGATATAAGCTGAAGACATGTTTCTATTCCACATTGTCTGACAGTCTAAGACTGAGATGAGACATTACTCTGAAGGACAAACCAGAAAGCCTCTGAACACCAGACCACAACCAGCCACAGAAACCACTGAGAGGAGGTCAGAGGTCACAGGGGAGGAGTTAGTGGATGACTGGAGAAAGATCATTATCTCCACCCACACAAATGTCATATTTAAGTCATATGATAACACCTGAGCCTGTTTGATTTTGCTGATGAAGACAGGAAAGATGTGGTTGAAAGTTCTGATAAAGTTAGTAAGTGGAGTCTGAGTTAAGATTATTTTCCCACAATGCTTATCTGGTTGTAGCTCAGGCTTTCTGTTTTCTATGTAAGGGTTATTTGAAAATGATATTCTGGTTTTACAGGTAAATGATATTCTGGTGTGTCATGTTTAGGTTTTGGTGGGTTACCTGTCGTTCTGTCTGATTGCAGGTGATTGTAGTTCTGCTCTGTTTCACAGTGTACCGTTGTTCTGGGGGACGATGTTACAGAACGTATCTGCCTCACAGTTCTCTCTGGGAGTCCTCTAACAACACTCTACCATGTGTCTGTAATGAACGATTAGGTGTACCATCTGTTCAAATTCTGATCTGACTCATTTCTTCAGGGTTTGTTTGGCTAACATCAATAGACTGATTATTAGAAAATGGGCCCCTGGGGTGCACAAATAGGTAAAAGGTCCCCCACCCTTCCTGGATGAACCCCAGACTGAAGGAGACACAAGACGACCACAGAAGACTCGACTGCCTATTTATGGTCACTTTGTGTCTTCTCACAGAGCTCTTTGACTTTTACACAAGAAATGTTAACACTGCATACAGACGCTCTGGCCTGTTGTCCCCCTGATCTCTCTGGCCCCTGGGCCTCTTGCCCAGTGCGCCCATTCAGTCATCCATCCTTGTGAACATGTCATTCTATGCTTGGCTGACATCCCTCCCACACAAACATACTTCACAATTATGTCTGTGGACAAACGACCGCAGTGTCAGGCTTTGTTACTGGTGTCCAACAGGATGACACTTCACTGTGGGTGAAAGCAAATATATGACAGTGATAATTATTCTCTCTTTAGAGGTCAAATACTGTGAGGGTAGGCTGAATAACTCTAATGCAAAACAGTTCAACAGCATCATAAACTCCATCCTCCACGAATGATCCTCCAGCTAAACCAACACGTCTCGGGAACTGTTGAACTGGACACTCACAAACAACAATGCATTAGCTCACAGATCATCCAGAGGTGCAGGAACTTGCACTGAACATCTGTAAAGCTTCACACACACACACACACACACACACACACACACACACACACGGACAACACCGCGGTGGCGGTGACTCCAGGGGCGACCCGCTGGTATGAGCAACCAACTCCATCACTTCTCGTGCTCATCCATGTGACCCGAGCAGCAGTGATTTCTCGCTCTACCTTTGGACTTTGTTCAGTGAAAACAAACTTTACATAGATCGTGTTGTAGGTTACATTTCAACCCCCCACCCCCCTCGGTATGCCAGACTTGGTTGAGTCCAGGTTTTCCAGCAGAACCAAGATGGCGGAGTGAGCGGCGACGCGCTGAAGTTGACTTTTAACTCCAAACACTGAGACTTGTTGTGCTCCCCTCCTCTGCTCGGACCGCTGCCCGCTGAAAACCAACACCGGTGAGTCTGAAATCACTGGCAGATAACACACGAATGTCTCGGAGCCGAAGCAGCTCCGGAGAGTAGCGGCGGTAGCGGCAGCAGCTAGCGGTAGCGTTATTCCAGCGGCTAGTGGGCTGGCGTCTGCGCTGGGGAGCATCAGGCGAATGTGCCAGCACCGCAGGGGCAAGACGACCCGGAGGAAGAGGACTGAGGCCGCGGGTCTGTGCACAGGTACAGGCACGGGTACGGTACGGGTCAAAGCACCACCCCGAGCCTCTGAAACTTGGCGTTAGCTATGCTATTATTAGCGACAGTCTGGCGAGGCTGTTGCTTTACAGCTAGCTGTTAGCATGCTAGCTGCAACCCACGGCGGGCTGCTGGCTGTAGAAATAAAGTTTCCCGAATTTCGTTTATGGTGCCTCTTAGGTCTTCTTCTTCTTCATGTTACGGGACCGTGGAGTGGCGAGTGTATTCGTGTGTGCAGCCGCCTGTATTCACCAGTGGGATGGTTGATCCGAGGCAGGGTGACGGTGTCCGACCTTACTCAGCTTTGGGGCTGTGTCAGTGAGCTTTAACCGGGGATTATGTGAACTTGTGGTCTTTGTTTACGTGTTAGTTCATCATCATCGGAACAAACTCCAGATGTTTATAGTGACGGAGTCAAACCCATGGGAAAGTGCTCTTGCCCAAACCTACGTCAAGATGACAGAACAATAAAAAAACCCGCTCATTCAGTTCTTCGTATCCTAGAGTTTCCTTTTAGACGATATCAAATGTAAGTTTAAAAAAAATAAAACCTGTAGTGAAACGAACGGTTAGTTTGCCTGTAACTGTCCCACATGCTAAGACACAGACGCTGTTAAAACTCTGCTGGGTTTTAAACCTTTGAAATTTGTGGTGTTGATCACTTATATGCAGGTCAAGGCAGAGCATGTTTTATCAGATCAAATGGCTTCTAAACAAATTTAAGAGATGTAGACACCAAATTATCAAATGCATTTTGAGAATAGCAAAAACAAGTTATATTTCAGCATACACCAGCCATTTAACATGAAATACACAATCACCAAATAAACTCATAGGCATGGTTCGACAAGGGACTCTTATTTTTTTTCCTTCAGATGCAAAGCTCTTGCTGGCCAATAAAAATCTCGGTCAACAGGTGGTTGACCAACACAGGTTCAATGCAACCAGCTCCCTCAAAGCCCGCACTCAGTCACTTTATCAAACGCAAGTGCCTCCAACATGCCTTACCCAGTGCACATGTGTGTCATGCTGATCACACACCTGACACCATTCAGACATATACCATCTGTTGATTACAGATGGCCATATTATTTCCTGAAATAAATGGCACTTCCATTACAATTGGTACTGAAAACAAATTATACACCAACCTGTTTGCTTCCTGAGTTTTTGGGCTGTTTCCATTCTCAGATATCTGATCCCCCCCTGCTCATCAAAGGGAACATCCAACATTTCCTCCTTTAAAATCATGTCTGCCAACTTCAACAAGAAGTAACCTGAGGATACATGAGAGTAATGTGTTCATCTAAAAGCACACCCACTTACTTCACACACAGCAAGCCACATGAGGTTCCACCTTCTTGATGTGTGTGAATATAACACCGTGTTGGGTGTGTGCATTGTAATGACCACTATGTGCACTTTTTAGCAAACAACAAAAGTGATTTTCTTTGAGGTGGCCTTGATTGTGTATTCTTCAATCATTTGTTTTTTGTGGCTTGCTATTAAGTATACAGAATCTCCCTGTGTCGTAGCTCTCACCAGTTAACATGGGTGGATTTCCTGAATCATTAACAGGTGTTACAAAGCTGAGGTAAAGCAGGGCATCAGCAGCGCCATGAAGAAGGAGCCTGATTGAGCTTTATATCACTGAGACATCGTTTCGAATCCCATCGATACATATTTATACGTTTTTAATTTGCTCGACATGTTTCATATTGTCTGTAGGCAACAAATCCCCTTGATACTTCATCACACGTCACAGACACACAGGAAGGGTACTATTCATGAAAATGAAGAATCTGCAAACAACAACATCTGGAGCCCAGGAAGAGGAAAATGAGAACAAATATCATGAGGGAACATGATCACCAGCTAAACTGGAACACCAGCGGGGCTGCGGGGTGGACAGTGCAGCCACTGGGTGCCTGTAGCAGCTCACTAAGTGTTTTCTGAGTCTTTGTTTGTGACTCTTAACTGCTGGAGCTAAAAAAAAAAATCTCATCCAGCTCAGTTGTCTGACTTCAGGGTACAACTCCGTGCTGCTGCTTGGTGAAGAAACCCAGCACTGAAGGAAGTCAGCTACTGATGTACTGTGAGTGTGTGTTACAGTGAATTACAGTGAAATAACTGAACACTGGCTTGTTGAATCAGGCCTGGGAAAATGTGCTATCAAATTAGTCTTCATTAGTCTCATTCTCCACTTTCAGATCAGATGATATTTGATGACCCAATGAAGTTACAGCGGTTACTGAAGAAAAATCTCCTGCAGTGAATAATTAACCATTAATTAGCAGCAGTTAATGATATGACAGGTTTTGTGTGTACGTAGAGAGTGACAGAACTCAGACCACAGGATGAGTGTTGAATATTGTCATTTTATGAAGACTGACACTGTGTTCCTGGCCAGATTCTTTGTTATATTTACCCAACCTTTGAGCAGGTATTACTCAATTTGTGAATTTACCCTGAATTCCAGTGAACCTGGCTTGAATTCAGGATTAGTAATGATAAGATAGCAATCTCTGCATTAGTGTTGTTTCTGATCACTCCTAGAGGAGCATTAGGTTGTGTTCAGGCTGCAGTGCAAATTAAGCTGGACACTGGTCTGGATAGTTTGTCTTCATCAGCCGCCCCCAAGCCAAGGCAGAGCTGAATTCCAGTCAGATGCCGTCCTGCTTTGGTGAACTGGTGTCTCTATTAGGGATGGAAACTTTGTTTGCTGACACCGAAGCTTGAAGTTGTTAACTGACCAGAGAGAGAGAGAAATACAGGAAGAGAGAGAGGGAGAGAGAGCATGCAGATGTGTTTGTACACAGAAGGAAATGAGTGAAACGAAACTTTGCATCTGAAGTGGATATAATTGTCATTCTGTGGAAGTGTATGGAACTACACAGCAGACTGACAGTGACTATCAGATGTCAACCTATGAGAGCTGTCTGATGAATGGCTTCATTGTGGGTTCAACACATTCAGTAGTCCCCCATCATATGCACATCCTCTGTAAGAAAGGGACACAACTTATGCACTGGGGTAGTAGTATAAAATTTCTTTATTCTGTGTCCACCCACTGGATTTGGGACGTGCACGTTCCAGCTTTCCTCCTCGACTCCCAGACAGGCCAAATGTCAGCATGCCCCAAAAGCTTCAGAAAGTTGCTGTCAGACAGTTTCTCACGACCTCTTGTCATATCCAGGACATAGGTTTGTTGCAGTGAAATCAAAACCACGGTGCAGTGTTTTGGTGTCTCACCAGCCCTCAAACGTAGAGATTTGTTTCTCAGACTGGACTTACAGATAGAGATTTATCGTCACGCTGGTACCTGGAACATATACACACACACCAAATCATCTGTTTGTGTGTGTGTTCAATGCAGTGCTTTTACCTCTCATGTCAGTTGATATTTTAGAGTTGAGGGGAGTGGACTCAGTGGATTGTGGGCCAGTGTGCCCATTAGATTTAAAGATACCTTGTCAGGGACCAATAGATGGCATGGGGGAATGTTAACCTGGTGACAGCACCTAGTTAAATCACCCAAATTATTGGGTATCACCCACTCATGGCTCTTGTACTAAATGACACCCTGGCAAATAGTTGTTGATATACTTTGCCCTTGACCAAAGTCTGTGTGCTGTTGACAGACAGACAGAGCCATCACACGAGCAGAGAAAACCAGGCCCCTTTAAACCAGCCAGTGTTGCTGCAGGAGACTTAGCCATCAGGAGAGCTGGGGCTCCATGTCCTGGATCTCACTGAGATTATCACCACTCCTCTTCTTAGAAAGCCTGAAAGCAGTCAAACTGTTTGACTCACAACTGTGGGTGCATTTTTAGACTAATAAATAATGAATCACCTTTTTTCATTCTGATAATTGGTTTCCTGAAGAATTCAAACGCTGAGTAAAGCTGTGAAGTGGCACATGGACAATGAGGTGGCTATAAAAAGCTGATTCCCCTCTCTGACGACCAACTTGTTCATTTCTGTTCTTGAGTGGAAACACAATTAGTGCTTCGCTGTAGGTCCAGGCCCACTTCTGTCCTGAGAGCATATTACCGATGTCTGAGATAACACTTGGTAATTATGAGGAAGGCCCTGGGGTTCACAGGGAGACAGTGTTTGTGTATGAGGGCGAGGCTGTTAAAACCCTGCCTTGTGGTTAGTGGAGCTACTTGATTCCTCTGGTAACACTGTTAAGATTTATGGATTTTAAACAGCCACATACACATGTGGACTGAAACCTGCCAGCTACACAAACACAACTATTCTTTGTTTCCAAATCAGAGACAACAATCAAAGCAAAATCAAAGTAAAATACAATTTCAATAGATTATTTAGCTTTTTTAAAACCTTGCATAATTGTGAAGAACATAGTCACAGACACAGCACTGCACACAAAAACTGAGTTATTTAACTCACTAAAACCTTCAGATGAGAGCCTGGTTTCTAGTGAAGAGGCCAAGTGGCCTCTTATTAAAATAGAAAAGATTTAGATTCTATTTTTTAGACTCTTTGTTAGTTTAAAAGATAGCTCATGGATTTCTCAAGTCTTTAAAACAATGCTGATGTGCCCATATGGGCATCAGATTATATCTGCTGTTGCAGCATGTATGAAACACAGCATACAGGCACATAAATAATGTTTTAAGAAAGACTTGAGCAAGTCTGAGCCTTCTCTTCTACACCACGTTCCAACCTTATTCCTCACGGTATCAAGCAGAAAATCATGACGATTTCACCTTCAACAAACTGGTGCCCAGCCAATGGTGAAAGGTGTTGCGTCCCTTGAATGGGTGTTGATGGATGTGTCTATTTTAGGTGTGATGTGATGTGTGGGGGATATGGATAAAATCTTTTTTTTTTAAATACACGTCACCAAAGGAAAAGGAAACACAGACAAAACAAAAGCAGCAAAACTAAACGAGGTATCATTCCCCTCAACAATAATTCATATTAAACACATTCTGTATGGTGTCAAATAAAAGATCTAGATACAAAAATCAATTTATAAGCACAAAGGATATAAACTTTTCACAGTACCCTCTAAACTGTCCGGATGAGCTGTTTCCAACAAATCCAGCAGTTTAGCCCAAACTCTTTACAGGTCCTCAAGGGTTTCCTATTTTCACATGGATCACAGGATATCAACTCATTAAACTACACTGATACAAAACTAATCTTTCCAACAAAGTGCAGTATCTGTATTGGCTGCCATTATCTGTCTTCAGAAAGGTTTTTATATTATAAATAAAGGCTGATATCTTTGAAGTGTCCCCTAAAAGACACAAGCGAGGTTCCCAAAGGATATTCTCTCCAGTAATTGTGGTCAAAGTTTCCACAACATTTTCCCTGAAGGAAAAAAATGAGTTCAATTCCAAAATGCATGCATAAAAATTCCCACTGATTTTCCCATGGATGTGTTAACATATAATAAGTAATGTTATATCACAGTAACAATATATGGTATGTGTAAACAATAAACAGTGTATTTTCTGTAAATTTAATTTTAAACACGTGAAATAGGAATATGACCTTTTTAAAAATCCAGTGAATTAAAAACCCGACAAACCAAAGTACAGTATATTAACACAGTGATGCACACACTGTAAATGTGATGAGTGTCACTTCTGGTGTGACCCAAGCACCTCTGAGAAACTATTAGAAACTTGCAACAGCTACATGTTGAAAATAGGAAATTTTTCACCTGAAAATGACATTTGGAGAAAGTTGAGATGACCTCAACAGCTGGTGACTGGAGAGAGAGAGACTGAGTGAGGCTTAGTCAGGTGTGATACCAAACTACTGTGGAGTATCTTCAAACTGGACTTTTCACAGTTCTGTTTTACCTCTGAACACAGTGCAAGTCTGACTCCTCGGTCTAAGAAAGGTTGAGCACAAGTGGCAAGAAAAAGTATGTGAACCCTTGGCTTTGATCACTGGTTGAACCTGATGAAATGAAAATTTGAATAAAAATTAGTTGGCTAAAAGTAAGAAAACATTCAGAAAATAGTCAAAATTGAGAACAATTTTATCAGCAAGTCCCAAAAAAAATATTGCATGTATTTAACAGCCATTTGACCAAACAACAGGTCCTGACTGTAAATAAAGAGGAAGGCCATTCCTTCACCATCATCACTCCAGCCATTCTTTCTTTTTCTAGCTCAGTTTTGTTTTTTAAAAAAATAACTACTGATGAATTATACTTTTACTTTGTATTACCATATCAGTGGTTTATGCAAATAATTTTAGAATGAAACTTAATTTAGAAATGCTGTTAAATACTTAATTGTTTTATTGATTGACAGCCCTGCTGTTAAGTTATTCTGCCCTCTGGGAACAAAGTCTCTCTTCCTCCCTGGACCCTGACACTGAAACATGAATGTCTTTCAAGTGAAAACTGAGTTAAGTAACTACACTGAAATTTAAAAAAAATATTTCTCACACTATATCAAAGTGACAGACAAGGCCCATTTGAACATTTGGAAAAATAACAGTGTTGTTGAGCTGCTAGCATAAGTCTTTGTGCAGCCATAACAACAAAGCGCTTTGTGTCATAGGTTGCTATCTGCTGTGTTTTTGCTGCGTCTACAACATACATTTGCTCTGGAGTTGGAAACAGGATGAGCAAACATGAGCAGCTGGAAAAGATTATGTAACCAAATACAGCAGGCCTGAAATAAACCTACCTATAATGTTAAGTTCTTGTTGAGACCAGGTATATGGTAATGGGTAGCATTTGTTGTTTGTATGCCCAACTGTTTGTGCCTCTGTCTCCAATAATAACTGGCAGTGCATCACAACCGTCATTAACTGATCACAGAGAGAGTCAGAGATAATGGTAAGAAAGAAGGAAATATCTGATCACGTCTGTGAAAGGTAATAATCATACACCAGCCCCACCTTCCCTCCTGGCTACAACAAGAAACACTGATCTAAAGTCAGTCTGGGAGAGGGGTGTAAAATACAGTGTTAGGGTGGACCTGAGAGACAAAGATGTGTCTTTAAATGTATCTGCACTAGTGTGGACATGGTTTGAATGTAGATGAATGTTTTTGCTAATGGGGTAAACATTGAAACCAAGTTGTCCCCTGAGGAAAGAACAACTGTCTTCCCGGCTGTGGTATGTTGGTGTGTGTCATCTGAGGGAGCTAGAGAGAGAGCATCCCAGGCTGCTTCCCTGTCAGCAGTGGTCATCAGTTTACATTAACAGATGCTCTTTTTGACATGACCTCTGAATCATTTGCAGACAGCTTTCTGTGTTTTCTGTAATAACCCAGGATGTATGTATACATCTGTATACCTGTGTGAGATGCACTTGTCATGCAGCTGCGAATTACGGAAAATATATGATCTCATCTGAGTGGTTGGATCTCAAATGCAACCTCACTGTGTTTGGGTGCATTCACACCTGTACTTCTAAGCAGATCACCTCAGTGACTTTTTAATGCAAGGTGTGCACAGGTGCTTTCACTGTGACATGATTGTTGGTGTCAGGCAGCTGATCTCCAGGGATTTTCATGCTCAACAGTGTCCAGAGTTTTTACTCGTATAAAAAAAAAAAAAATCCACCCAGTGAGCAGCAGCTCTGTGGAGAAAACTCTGTTGATGAGAGAGGCTATAGTCACTCAGATAACCACTCTGTACAACTGTGTCGAGCAGAAAAGCTTCATGATGAACATGTTCAACCTTGAGGTGGTTAGACTGCAGCAGCAGAGACTACGTCAGGTTCCACTTCCTGTCACCAAGACCAGAAACCTGAGGCTGCAGTGGATCCAGACTCACCAACACTGATAAGGCAGCTGATGTAGGGGTCCAAATTTGGTGTCAACAGCATGAATCCGTGGACTCTACCTGCCTTGTGACAACACATGAGAGTAGTTCTCCTTCATGGACGTAATTCTACGTGACAGCAGACCGAGTGAAACAGACTGTGTTCAGCATTGGTGAACAGCTACTTCTTCTGCAAGACTGGCAGAAAAGAGAACAGCAGACACATTTTCTGAGATTGAATTGAATGTGCAGCTGACATCTGCAGAAATGATGTGATGCAGTCATGTTGATATGAAACAGACTCTCAGAGGAAAGTTTCAACATCCTTTGGATCTGTGACATGAACTGAGGCAGTTTTTTGTCACCATGCATTTCCAAAACACTTCTGTATGCCCCACATACGCAGTCATCTGATCGAGACTTAACCGAGTTACAGTAGCTCTAAAACACTCTTGTCTTAGGAATTTGATGAACTTTCTTTGTTGTATTTCAGTGTCTCAGTCTTTATAGATGATAAATGCTACTTTTCTACTCACATATGAAGGAGAAATTATGGTCTAAGAACATCTGACTCCAGTATTAATGTAACACTCGTCAGGCTGCTACTTCAGCACATTGAGCTCATTTAAGCTAATGCACAGTCAGAATACAGATCTCTCTGTTGGTGTAGTCCAACCAGAATGCAGTTCCATAATTTTTAGGTGCATCTGTGGCAGGACCATGACCTATTGAATGTTACTGCTACTGACCATGGTGCCACATCACAGAAATACTGGGAAGTTGAGGTGTTACAAAATGAGCTGAGTGCATCTGCACTAACACTGCAGTCAGCAGTAACATGGAGGCTGTTAGTGTGCGCGTTTCTACAGAAACAGTGGTTTCAGGGCATAGTTGGGGGTTTCTGTGGCAAGGTGTGTTCGAACATGTTAAGACACGACAGGTAGGCTGTAATGAATAGTTGAGCAGGAAGCTTTGCAGCTCAGTACTCTGTGCTCCCCCAGTATGACTGTCCTGTGTTTCCTCAAGCTCTCAGGGACCGGCTCTGGGAATGTGTTCCAGTTTAATATGTCAGAGGGAATCTTTTTCTAATGTCTTTTATTTAACTTCATTAAAATGCTGCTTGGGTTTGTGAGGTTGCTGTTAAAGTAAGATAATGAAGTGATTACCTGGTTTTAGATCATAGCTTTGTTATAGGATGTTTAAGAAACACTTTCTCCCAGCGTGTAGAAAAGTAATTCTTGTTTTGTCTTGTTTATTTCTCTTCAGCAATGACTTCAATCTGTTTTGTTTCCTGAATTCACAGAGGATCAGGAATTTGCACAATTACCCAAAATGAATCAGCATTTCCGCTTCTCATGCAGCTGAAATGCTGTATGGTTGCAATTTTATTTTTTATTCGGCACATGGTTTCAGCTAATGATTAATTACAGATTCATATATTTAATATAAGTAGCTTTTTTAAATTATTTTCTACATTTTCTTCTTTTTTATGTAAAACAAGGCTTTGAAATATTGTATTTTCAGGGCTGTGCCATATTATTTTAAAGCTGTATCACCCACTATTATTCTCAGTTCTACCACTTATCTGAAAATGAGCTGTAGACTTTGACGATGCTTGTTTTACATTCAAAATGCTTCTGCCTACTTATTGTTACTGGACCTAGTTTCAGTCAAATATTAAGTCAGTCAGTGTAATTTATCCTATTACCTCACAAAAAGATTTGTTCATATGGTTGTTTTCAACACCTGGGCAGGGACCACCTATGTGCAGTGATCTGAGATCAGCTCCAGCTGAACTGTGGTATGTGCAGTCACTGTCTGTGCCCCCACAGGAAGGAAAGTCAGATGAACATGTCATGATAACTGTATTAATGACGATCAGGCATTGATGGCAAGAACATGGGAGATATAATAACTGACTGACACACAAGCAGGGACTAACAACAGAAGGGAGTTGAAGAGGCTGATCCACTTTTACTTTCAGTTCCTTTAAGACGTGCTGCTCGCCTCCTCTTCCTGCAGCAGGCGACCTGTGTTCTGTCAGACCTGACAGTTTCACTGTTTCTTATTGACAATGTGAACTGTGCTTTTCATGCCCACTGCCAGTCAGTGTATTATCATGGTCTCTTGTCTTCTACAGACAATTAGTATTTTGCTCACTAAATTATTTTAACAAGTAATCAGTTATTGCAATTAATTTACTGTCAGTTGACTAATTGATTACGAGACCGATTCTTTCAGCTGAAGACTGTCTGCCTCATTCACATCAGTCTGTCAATGTAACAAAATGTAGTTCAACACAACCACAAACTGCAGCCTACAAAATAAATATTACATGGAAGCAACATCTTTTTTTTTTTCAACCCAAACTTCATGTATTCAGGTTTTATTGCAGGGGTGTTGTATGAGGATGTGGCTTTATGTAGATGGACCTAATGAACTGGACATGCAGTGTGTTGGCTCTGAAGCCAAAGGCAGCAACACAACCACCCTAATGACACGTCCCTGACACTTTGACCACACACTGCACAGTAACACTTCTAGTTATCGCAGCTTTCCTTAATGCTGTGTAAAGATTTTCAGCAGATTCTATTGTACGCAGAGTTTGGCATAATAATGAGCCCAGCTCCATTTGATACCAGAATACTTTACGATGTCACACTGCGATTTTTCGCTGGAGGCAGCGATAAAGTAGCAGTGAAGGATGCACCCATCAGTTTCTGAGGCTTCCAGTGTTTTTTCTTCTTCAAAACTTCAAACACAAAGGCTGCGGTCTCACTCTGCAGACTCTACTAACAAGAGAACAGCTTGTAAAATGCAGAGGTGGCATAAATAGTGCAATTCTAATATAGCACAGTGTTTAACAGATTGGCTGTTTGGCTGCCTACCCATGTGTAAATAAATCATAGGCACAGCCACAAAGCCTCCCCCACAGTGTGTGTGATGGTGGCAGGGTTCGTTCCTCTCTGTGTGTGTGTGTTTGTGTGTGTGTGTGTGTGTGTGTGTGTGTGTGTGTGTGTGTGTGTGTGTGTGTGTGTGTGTGTGTGTGATGTTCCTTTCAGCACTGCAGAACAGCACCAGTCCTTTCTGCCTCGTCCCCCCCAATGAAGACATAGCAAATGCTGATTGTTGCTGCTGCTTTTCTGGCACAACTGTGCAGTGATGTCAGTGATTACTGAAAATCTTCTTCAAATACGAGAAGCCTGAGGTAAAGAAACACCGCAGAGAGGACTGAAGAAACAGAGTCTGTGTCTGCGTCTGTCTGTGTTAATTGATAATGACTGACTGAAATTAAGGGGAAGAGTTTTTGTGTGCAGGTGTGTGTGTAATTCAAACAGTCGGGCTGTGCTGGATGAACAACCTTTGACACAAATAAAGGACTTGCCAGGGTCAAGTTGTCCCTCTGTTCTCCAGCAGGACTGGAGAGCGTCAGTCAGGACTGGCTGAGTCCCTTCCTCAGCTGTCTGGGATTATGCAACAGGGCTCCCTTCCCTCCACAGGCACTGCACAGACTGGTACACAATCTGCAAAGTGTGACTGAGGAGCAAATAGTTATTATAAGCACCGTGTGGCTGTCACTGTGGGACAAGCTGAAGTGAAGTGGCCTGCTAATGAACAGTGTGCAGCGTGTGGATGAGTGTTAATCAGTGCTGAGCTGGAGGAGAGCTGCTGAGGGCATGTGTTTCCCCACAGGCTGATGAACTGCAGGATTGATTATCAAACAGTATTTAGCTGAGCACAGACGCCTACTTGCAGAAGGGACACAAACACCACTAGAGCCAGGTTCTGTTTTGGCACGCCACCAAGTTACTGACAGAATTCATGTTGATTAGTGCTGATATGATCTGGCTCCACTGCCGTCTGTCATTTTAACTCAGAGCAGACTAAAAACGAGGAGGAGCTACTTTAGTGTTTTGTACACTGCTGGTTATAAATAAGAGATGGATAATAACATATTTGTTGCAGTTTTAGTTTAGCAAATCCATGTGTTTTGGTGTCAGAACAGAGTTATTAATTAATATGGCCATATAATTTTCCCATTCATACATCTTCACAAGCAGAGCAGCACTGCAACACTAAGAGGCTGAGGAGGAAAAAACAGCTCAGTAAAAAAGGATCTGGAGCTTTGAACTTTGAGCTCTATTTTAGCTTAAAAACAGCTCATTACATCTGACTCACCAGTGACGAGACCTCACTGAACATTCTGGTTGTTTCGATTATGTTTTTAGTCGGTGGTATGTGTCACTAGTTAACATTTATTTATTTTTATTTTTTAATTATTTTTTCTGCCATTTTAGGCCTTTATTTGTAGGTACAGTGGGGGGGGGGGTCAGATTCAAATCCCGGGCTGCTGCAGTTAGGACTAAGCTTTAATGGTACGGGCTCTACCAGGTGAGCCCCCGAGGCGCCCCGTCACTAGTTAATGTTATACAGCACTTTTAGAAAGTATGGCTTCATGTTGTTTGTCTTTAAGGCACAAATATGCTTCAAACAACCCAGTTTGTACAATATGTCAAGCACCACGTTTACAGGTGAATGTGTTAAAATCCCACTTACCTTCACACCGTCACACACCTGGCCATTAACTGTGTAACAGCACGAGTGTTGGATTGTGTCTCTCAGACACAGAATCTGGGTTTTCAGACTCACACAGTTCAGGATACTCCAGTCTATGTTCAGTTACTGCCACCACTGAAGAGATGCACAATGATGATTTGTCTTAAATGTTTCCACAGGTACAGAATAGTTTGAAATAAATGGAGGCGGAAGCAACAGCAGAACTCACTGCTGTTTTGAACTAGTGCAGCTGTTAAATGAAGCCATGTCAGCAACCATCACATGTTCTTTCCTTTTCATGCTTCCCCTTTTTCTTTCTCCACGTTTTCTTCCATGAAAATAGAGAAAGAAACAGAGGAATACTGCCTCAGAGGCTCAAACCATGAGGGAACACGTCAGAATGGTTTAGTGTGCTCCAAGTGTTAAACAAGAAACAGCACAGTGAATGCAGACATTGTTACCTGAATCCAGCAGTGATGGAACAAAAGTGGACAAAAGTGACCGGCACATTGGTGGTGGTGGCCTTGTCTGTGTAGGAATGTGATGTTCTCTGTGTGGGTTTCCTTTCTACAGTTGTTTGTTTCACTCTCCTGGAGAGATGATGAAACAAAGACAGACAAACATGCACATAGAATCTACCAGTTTGTTTCTGAATATATTTTATATAATAGAATTAGAGATGCACTGATTCCGATTTTCTTTCTAAGAACTATAATTGACAGCTACACAAACATTTTGTAAGTTTTCTTTCATGGACAATTCAATTGTATAAATTGTACAATTGTATCAATTGTATACGTGTGCGAGCCAGAGCAGCATTTCAGCAGCACAGGTAAGGTCAGCAGTGCGGCTCTAGTTTCAGCTGCTTTGCTGTCCTCTTCAAACTGCACATGTTCAGCAGGTTAGGGTTAGGATGGTGTTTTAAGCATCTGATTAAGTTTGTGGTTGTTTGAATGTGTTCATGGTTGTTCCTCACAGGTGTTAACAAATTGCAAGCTTTCCATCTTCTTTCCAGACCAGCAACAGTTGTGCAGTGCATTAGAGTAAAGCACAGAACCTGATATCTGAGACTGATGGGTTGGTCACTGATCACGCTGAAAACAGGCCAATTGATTGGTGCATCTCTAAAGAAAATACTCCTGCAATTTTCTCTTCACTGGCTATTATCAGAGAAGAGGTCAGGTCAGAGAATCATCAGGAAGCAACACAATAGGAAGTCTGCTGTTTGTTACACTTAGGTTTTTCAGTTGTTAGTGATTTGCACCCTCTGCAGGTCAGGTGGTACCATGCAACAAAACTTATTTTATAATGCATTGATTTTATTATGTATATTACCTTTATAAACTGGTTTCTCACCAGTTTCCCACACACCACCATTGGCTGCTGTGTGTGTTTATGTCTTTAAGTCATGTCTGCCACTAAAACTTTCATCATTAAAGCAGTGTTTTGTACATGTTTTTTTAAGTGAAGTTGATGCAACAGGTCACACAGGTACACAAGTCTTATAGTGTTATACAAGTTTTATAGCTATTTACAGGATTGTACTAGGGTTGTCACGATACCAGAATTTCAGTAGTCGATACCAATACCTGTGATTTTCCACGATTCTCGATACTAATTCGATACTAATTCGATACCACAATTAAAAAACAACAACAGGGGGCCCGATGACGGAGTGGTTAGGGCAGATGCTCTTAGCAGCTGAGCGCCGGCCCGACTCTTTCCTGCGTGTCATTCCCCCTCTCTCTGCCCCTGTCCTGTCACTCTCTGCTGTCCTGTCAATAAAGGCAAAAAATGTCCCAAAAAATATCTTAAAAAAAAAAACAAAACAAAACAAACAAAAAAAACTGAACCCATGTACTTTTAAATTCATTAATTTATTGAAAAGTGCTTTAAACTGTCAAGTATTTAATACCACTATGAAAACAAGCAATACTGTGCTTTATGGTAATAAATAACAACAATATTCAACTATTTACATTCAAAAAAGAACAGCAGTGGCATGGAGCCATAAAACAAACAATATTCTTCTTCTTATAAATATGCAGATAAATAACTAAACTACAGTGGTGTGGAGCCTGATCTCACATCACTAAAACCTCTAACACCAGGCGCTGTTTGCATGTCGGCCTGTTTGTGTCTAGAATTGCTCCGTATTCATCCGCCTCCGATGCAAAACATTTCCACTCGCGACTCTTCGTACCTGCTTCGTCACGGAGCCGACGTGTTGTTTCCGCTCCCCCCTGCTGAAGCCATTGTTATTGGCTCAGGTTTTCTTCTTCAGCGCCGCTGACTGCTCTGTGCTGCTCACACGCGTATACTGCCCCCGTCACTTCCGCCTAGAATCGACACGGCTCGCGAGGGAAAAGTTGAATATTCGGTTCTGACGGTTCCAGAAAAAAGCAGGTATCGATGTATTTTTTGCGAGTTGGTATCGAATTGGTACCAAAAGTATTGGTTCTTGTGACAACCCTAGATTGTACCAGTTGTCACTTTCAGTCTGATAAAGATGTGACATTTCTGCTTCTTCAACAGGGGTCTCAAAAATAGCTTGTAATGTCTCCTCACTGGAGGAATTAGGTGCACTTACTGATAACAAGCAGAGTCAAACATAATCTAATGAATCTCTAATGAATTCTCTCTACTGTTGTGTGTGTGCGTGCGTGCGTGCGCGTGCGTGCGTGCGTGCTACATGCATGCTTGCGTGCATTTGAGTGTGTGTTTGATAAAAACCACAGTGTCCAGCTGTTGTAGTAAATTACTGAGGCTTGGTAAAAAGAAAAGGTGAATGTGTGAGTTGTTTTTCCCTCTTGAGTCAGAACGGGTGGGACAAGGGCTGAGTGGCTCAGATGTGTCAGTGAATCAGAGATTGGGCTTGTGCACAGTTGATTACAACTGTTACAACCCAGAACAAAAACACAAACTGAAGCAACACAATGATCTACATTTACAAACTTAGAGGTGAAATGAGAAAACTTAGGTGAACAACAAGGGTTGTGGTAAACTATTTCAGGATCACAGCAGCTGCCATGCTGACTAATCAAAACTTGACACTACAACCAAACCGGTGCTGTCCAACTATATTATATCCGAGTGACAAATTAAAGAAAACATCTGATAAATGATGATGACAGTGCCATGACAGTGCCCCCATCCACAGGGCATTAGGGATCACTGAATGGTTTGAATATGAAGATGATGGGAATTAATGGGCGATCTGATCTAACTTCTATCTACTTTTCAAAAGGATCATACAAATCGCGTCATAAATCATAAATAAATAACAGTACTGTCCAACCCAAATACTCCATATGAACTAAGCAAAAAATGTGATTGGTTGTGACACAGAAGATGGCTTTGTGGGAGGAAGAATAGCAGCGAGCATACAAACATCCGAAAGAAGTGTCAAAGTGGTGGAAAGATATGAATCATGACATCTGCTCAAGATTTTCAGAATAAAATCAGTCTATAAACAGGATGCAGAGATGTGTGAGTTGGGCCTTTAAGTTGAAGGCTTCAACCTAATCTGTGGGGTGACTGGTGTTTCAGATCATGGATCATGATTCTGCCTAAAAAGATTGTGATGTGATTTTTTTACCCACCCTCAATGTGAATCATATGCTCTTGCAACAAATGAGGGACTGTCTGCAGGAAGAATGGTGCTCGTCCCTCCAGCAGAGACCTGGAGAATCAATGGGAAGGAGCGCTGCAGCTGTTCTGGTGGCTCCTGCTTGTGCAGCACCTGACTAACACACAGTGTGTTGGTTTGTCCTTTAACTTGTCACCTGTAGTCTAAAAGTCCTGCCCAGCTCCAAAGCTGGTGAACATGGTGGCAGAGAGAAACATCAGATCTAACAGAAACCGTAAGCTTCCTCACAGTAGCACACAAACCACTGTTTTCTCCTGCTGCTTCCTCAGTGTTTTCTCTCCTCTGTGTGCTAAAGCACAGCCCGTTCCTCTGACTGACGTGTGGCTCTCCTTTTCTTTCTCAGATCCTCCCAGCAATGTTGTACTGAAGGTCTCGTGACAGTGGAGAGAAAACTGATCCAAGTGAGTCAGCACACTTTTCTCTTAAGACTTCAGACATCATTGAAGCATCTCAGCCATCTGAAATGTTTCACAACACAGCAGAGTTTTAGTTAGTTGTGGTAACATGGAAGCCAGATTATAAACTGGAGGCTGTAACATATTTTAGTTCCCTTATCTCTAATGTGAAGAAAATATGAGCTTTCAACATGACATGTAGCAACAACCATTGCTTCACTTCTTGACATTCAGCACATTTACACACACACACAAGAGGTCCAGAGAGGTTTCTTTTCCTCTACCCGATTAGACAAGCCAGGTTTCTCACCAGTGATTAAATGAAGTCCACTCCCATGGGGGGGTGGTGATGATGGTGATGATGATGATATATGATAGAACTATTAAAGAATGTCTCTAGGCTACAAAGTAAAACGCAATAACATGGAATTGTATAAAGCAGCAGAGCAACAATAAACAATCCTTTTCTGTATATGGACATTTGCACTCTGTGCATACAACTGATTGTCAGTGATATATACACAGCCACTGTCAGCACAGTCAACGAGAATTAACCAGAAAACAGGTCAAAATAAGACGTGTCTGACGATAAATAAAATCAAGACCTTGTTGCTAATGAGATCCCACTGGCCTCACTCGTCACATGTTGACTCTGACCCATGAGAACTCAGTAGTCTTTACTGCATTATTACATGACTGCTCAGTATGCATGGATCAGATCACACGAGTTGTTGAACTCTCCATAATTTTGACCTCACCTGTAAAGTTTCACGCACAACCTCATGGCCTTCCTCCAGCTGCTGCAGAGGACGGAGATACTCTCACAGGTTTGTGTTCCCCAGGTCAAGAATGAAACACCAAACTGAGTGAAAACCACATGTATGTGAGCTGCTATGTTATACCTTAGTTGTGAAGTTTGAAGTTTGCTCATTTTATCAGATAAAATAACAGACTGCCACACTCAGATCAGCAGATCTCTGAGCAGTCATACAACACATTCACTGTGAAGCTTAGGATGGAACAGAAAGTGCTAATTGAAATAACACAGGGCTTTAAATAAACCATACTAACAGTGTAGGAGCACAGCTCACATAAATCTGGCAGACAACATTTTTGAGCTTCGATGACAGTGCTCCATAGGCAGTTCATGGGTGTGAGGGCATTGTGCTCTTTTAATCTAAACCCTTCTACAAATCCAACTTTCACTGGGGCCGTTACTCACTGAATGACCCTTAATGAAAAGCCTGTCTGTATCAGACACAGGTCAAAGGTTACCTTACCTTTCTCCCATTCCTCTGAATGTTGAAGCCAGCATGTAAAAGTATTTCACTTATTATGCAACCACTGAGCAGTGTGCTCCTGCAAAGTACATTATGACCACTGACATCACTTAGTGAACTTAGATGGTGAACTTAGTGGCTACCAAACTGCGTGGTTAAAGTCAAGACTTTTTCTTCTGCTCTTTATTAATAGTATTAATAATTTAATGTTATTTTATTGAGATAGCACTTTTGGCCGTATCTCCCAGCCCTGAGCTCTGCACAAGTTCTGTAAGGTGTAATGGCTGAATTGAGACAGTCTGATGGATTGAAACTCATATGCACTGACACAGTGGCAAGTGGAAGCTTGTACAAACAAAAAAAGCAGCTCAGTAGCCATGCTGTTGTAATATTAGATAAAGGAAAGCTCTCTTTCCAGGCTGCAGGTGGACTGCCTTCACATTACTGATTTGATGTGTTTACAGGTTTATACGAGATGTTGCGAAATAGTCTTTCATTATTTATTACAACCCACATCCTGTAACTGTGCCCTGGATAAAACAGTCCAAAAGATGAACATTTAACAAGTAGGGTGACTGAACTCATCTGGGGTTACCTCATTCCTTCATAAATTAGTTCAATATGACTTTACAGTTACCTTGCTAACTCTGTAACTTGAGAGAGAGAGAGAGAGAGAGAGAGAGAGAGAGAGAGAGAGAGAGAGAGAGAGAGAGAGAGAGAGAGAGAGAGAGAGAGAGAGAGAGGCTTAGCCATTAGAAATTGTGAAATATTTTCCATTCATTATGTGATGGGACTAATTAGACTCTGGCAGAGGACATCTTTGAAACAGGAAGAGTGTATGAAAATCAGTTCTGGGTGTTACTGTTGACCATAAATTATGTTGGAATTCAGACATAAAGAATGTTGAGTCCAAATTGTCTAAATTGTTGCCATGTGACGTAGAGTTAAGCACACTTTAAATCAAAAATCATGACATACACTAAGCATTAAAGTTCCCTGAGCTTGTTGACCTTAAAACTTCACAGATAATGTACAAAGCACAAAATAACTGACTCCCAAACTGTGTTCAGAGGCTGTTTAAAAACAGAGGGAGCAAGTATGAACTCAGGGGAATAAGTACATTCAAAAAAGTAAAGGTGATCTTTAAAATCTTTAAAAACATGCTGATGAATAGATATAAAACTGAGATATGGTTATCAACATTGCACAACTGTATCAGTGAAAGCTTTTTTTGAAATTCTCTTTTCTTTTTTGTTCAAACATGGCTATTTTGCTTCTCCTTGTGTCTGTTTTCTGTGACTACACTGACCTGTAGTCAGAGGGCTGCAGATTTCTGTAACATTATGTAGAGAGGGTCGGTAGCTTCAGCCTACAGCTTTTCACCTAGTATTGGTGTGTTTCTTTGTTTCTGTTTGGTTTTGTGTGTGTTTTCATGTGTATATGGAGCAAAATAAAGTAGAGGAAGCAGTCCTTCAATGTGGCCCAAATTTTAACTGTATAATTATTGTGGGCAGTAATAATATGGAGATACTACTGCTAGTGCTGAAATATAGCAAAATTACCTCACACCATGTTTCAGTTTTTAATCTTCCATATTCTGCATTATAAGACTAAAAAAAAGTCTGAATGCTCACAGAGTGTAACAGTGATGGACTGTGGCACATACTCAATGGTTCTTATCAACCTACCTACCTTACTACCTACCTACCTGTCTACCTACCTACCCACCATGTCCACAGAGGGGTTCTTGGACTCGTTCTCCTTTATTTGTCCCTGTGTGACCGCTGCAAAGCTCTAATGAAACCTTGACCAGATTACCATGATAATTTATGGAATACTTAATAGGATGTGCCCATTTTGCTCAGCACGACATTATCAGCTCGGTCCTCGTTGTAATTAATGACCAGGTCGCCATAAAAGTATGTGGATATTCATGTCCTCCACTCTGCTGGTTCTGCGCTGGTTCCCCAGTGCTGCTGCTCTTGGTGGATCCCAGAGGAGTGTTCAGCTCTACTCAGCAATCATTAAACAGCAGATGCTCATTATGACCACAGTCTCCCCACACTGCTCCTCCAGCCTCCCACACTACATTTATTATCTATTCCTCACCTTCAGCCCATCTGTCTGTCTCTGTCTGGCATTTCATTATGCAGCACTCGTAGGCCTCAGACACGGAGCGGCTAAGTGTGGAGTCAAATTTACCTCTTAGTCCTCCTGGTAGTGTTCAGTTGCTGTTTGCTGTTTGCACACAGGCTGGGCTTAGTGATATGAACAGTCTGTTGTTGACAGCTCTGCAGTAATTGCTACCTCAGTGAAGCCTACATTGTTGAATAGTTGAGTGTGTGTTCAGTTTTGATTCAACTCTGTGGTCATTTAGAGGCTGTAGATGAGCTGAAGCAGATGTCACATGGTCAAGTCCAGTGCACTTTGACTTTCTTCTTCTTTTCTTTTTTTTTAAGACAACTTCTCCAATGTTTCAGACAACAAAAAGACACGTTGTCGAACTCAACACAGAGTAAAACTGATCTTCTTATCCTTTAGAAATAAAACGTGTCACCACAAGGCGAAGTGAACATGAGAGCTGTGTTCTGTATGTGTTTGTACTGAGGTAACAAGCAGGGTTATTGTAATGTACAATACATAAGGGAAAGTGTGTGTTAGTGTAGCCTAGTTATGAATCATTGATGGAACTTGGTGATAGCAGTGCATTATTAATAGGAGTGCTGTCCTCTGGCTGTGCTGTATCGCTCACATGCTATGCTTTGTATTTAGCGGGGGCAGGGAGGTTAAGTGTCAGACTGAAGAAGCCAGCACAGGCTCCTCCACTACAGTAGTCAGCTTCAGACGGTGAGACTGTCTCTGGCAGAGTCATTGTCTTCATCCTAGAATGAAATTTATTTTCTGGTATGGGAGGTTATACCCCAGTGCCAGGTGTACCCTGCTGTACCCTGCTGTACCCTGCCGTGCCCTGCCGTACCCTGCCGTACCCTGCCGTACCCTGCCGTACCCTGCCTTACCCTGCCGTACCCTGCTGTACCCTGCCGTACCCTGCAGCTCTGAATATTCACATAGAATTGATGAGGATGTAAAGTCAGAACTGTGCGCTTGTATGGAACAGTCACACGGCTACACTCATTTTGTGAAGTGCTGGCAAGTTGCACATTCACATGCCGCACACTGCTGCACCCATTCATCCTCCAGCCCCGTCACACAGCATCCATTTACACAATGGACTCATTCATTTGGTCAGTTCAGTCATTACAGTCGTTTCTCCTCGACCGTCAGGGAGACATCACCAACCAGAGCCAGACAGATCAGTCAGCTGGGCTGAGTTATTGGCCAACAGGTAATAATGTTAGTAGAGAAATGCCAAAGGTGCATTTTAGGAAACATTTTTTTAAATGTGTCAAAACAACAAAATGTTCTAGTTATATGTTAAACACATAATTTGGGCTGATATACATGATCTTAATCAAAATGTTTAATTTATGAAGATAATAATCCATTAAAGGTTTGGATCTCCTACAGTGGGAAAGGTTAAAGAGGCTCGAACCAGTATCTTGTAGGTTAAAGGTTTATGTTGGTGGCTTTATGACTTTTACCACTGAAAAAAAAGATGTTGTTATAATATTTTGATCAGGAAGCTCATTTTAAAGGGTCATAGGTGGTGGTCTGGAGGCCAAGCTGTTGTCTGCCATTCTCCTTCTCTCTGACTGCATAAACACCCAAAAACAATATAAAGGATTTGACCTACACATTTAGTCTCATACTTAAAAGTATTCTCTCAGTTACCGAGTTGGCCCAGTTACTGGACATACAACACATGATTTGGAGAAGCAGGTAAAAGCTGGATCACGTCTGACTCCAAATTCAAACCAGGGACCCATGATCATACATTTAGACAATGGGCCTGCAGGGGGTCACAGCAATTAACAGAATGGCTGACAGGAGAAAAATTAAGTTTTTAAAAATTAAAGAAAAATTGATCTGGAGAACCAAGGTTTTTTTTTGTTTGTTTGTTTTGTAAAGCAAATGGAGTCTTTCTGTCACTGAGATTTTAATTTTTATGTGGTGAGAAAAATGAAGAGATCACACTCATGTATTCTGGGAATGATTGAAAATGAGAAAATATTTCAGTGATGTATGGAAAATGAAATGAAAATGTACAACAAGAGGACCAGAACCTTATAAAAGTTCTTTTAGTGACACTGACAAGGAGATGGTGTAAAGAAGAACCCCCTCCTCCGAGGAACCGGCTGGAGACAGCTGAAAAGATATGGAAACTCACGTTTTGACAATTGACCAATCAACATTAAATGTAAAATGGGACAAATAGGCTGTGTATAAAACCCTGTTCATTGAGCCTATAAAGGTCCCTCAACAACATTGTCTCATAAATGAAATATGCTTCGCTCATCTGGGGATGAAGATGACCCCATTACCTTTCCTTCTACACAGGATTTGTAACATTTCATGTTATTGCCCTCAGCATTTGAACTCAGGACAGTTTTGAAATCTTCCTGTTTGTTGAACTCAAAGATGCTCTACAAAAGCTTTTCCGCTAACAACGTTAGTAACAGTTTGTAAGAGCAAGTAGAAACACGGCTGTAAAGGTGGACTGGTGAGGAGATCAGTTTTCATGTTGGACTGATGACGTTTAACGTCCTCAACAACCTCTGTTGTCTCATTTAGACTCTTGTTAGCAACCTTTTTTTTTTTTTTTTTTTTTTTTTTTAACAGATATAGAAGCTTAAAATGATCAGGTCTCACAACATCATCTATTCATGCCAGCATCTGTTCACACACACACACACACACACATACTTGTACTTCTATCTTTGTGAGGACTCTCATTGACATAATGCATTC
This sequence comes from Trachinotus anak, assembly GCF_046630095.1. Classification (NCBI taxonomy): domain Eukaryota; kingdom Metazoa; phylum Chordata; class Actinopteri; order Carangiformes; family Carangidae; genus Trachinotus; species Trachinotus anak. Next base: position 25,845,063 of record NW_027273858.1, on the reverse strand, counting down.
CCTAGCCCCTTACCCTAACCTTAACCATCACACCTGAGTGCCTAACCCTAACCCTGACCCTGACCCTAACCTAAACCTAATTCTAACCATGACTCTAAAACCAAGTCTTAACCCTCAAAATGTGATTTTAAGGTGTCTCAAAAAGTGAGGACTGGCCAAAATGTCCTCACTCTGTTAGTAAAATACTTTTTTTTGGTCCTTACTATGTAGCAAGTACAAGTACACACACACACACACACACACACAGTTCTGAGACCACCACAGGACAGTAATTGAAGATTGAAGCACAAATAGCAGCTCATTCTCTGCATGGGTCTTCTACTGACCGTGTGTGTATGCATGTGTTGCCTCATAGTACGGGGGGCTCCTTCAATTAGCACTGAGAGCCAAAGGGTGTCAATGTGACTATACTCATGCAGCAGCAGATTCTGTGTCTTCTTCTTCAGACCAGAATAACAGAGTTAAACTGGATATGGCCTCAGGGTCATCGTGAAGCAGCTGTGCTTGTGTGAAACTTTGATGAATTAATAAGTTACACTGATTTATGAGTGGGCAGCTTCATCCAAACTATGAATAATGAATCAGTAAGAATGTAGATGTGTATGTTCATGACTAAATCATTCTTTAGACATCTGATTAATTTCAATTTCATGTTGAAAATTGAAAGTTTTGCTCAAGCTGTGTGAACACATAATTGAATAATTGTTTATTTCTTTCTGAGTTTTTCGCAGACATCTCAGAACTGTGTGGAACAACTGTAAGAAATAAATGCTGACTGAAACTCTTCCCCCCCATCCTGTAGGTGTCTTTGTGGGATGTCCAGGCTAGGTGGCCTGAGGGGGTTCAGCCCCGAAGCACAGACCACCAGCACAGACACTCCCACTGCTGAGAGACTACACAAGCTTCAAGCTACACTACAGTGGGGCATGTCCACACAAAGAAACACCTGCACAGCTGCTTGAAAGAGAGAGTGGAGCGAGCAGCAGACGGCTGAGGCTGAACTTTGGACCAGATATTCAGGACCCAACTTGTCCTCAGACAGAGATCACCTGTGTCAGTGTTCGCTTTCATTCAACCAACTTCCATCTCTCCCTCTTGGATCTCCTAATATTTTACATTCCATCCATCACACACTCACCTGCCCCCCTCCCTCCCTTCCATTAGGACATCAGAGAGTGTTTTTGTGCTGCAGAGCTAGAAGTGTAGAGCAGGTAATGGATGATGCTGGCCATGGTGACCTAGTGTAAATGGCTATTTTTCAGCACAGCATAGTGTCAGTATCTACTGCTAGATCTTCCTCCTCCACTCCCCCCTCCCCTCACCCCTACTCCACCCTTCCGCTTCCTTTGCCTGTTCACCGCTGCTGCTTGCTGCCCAGTCCTGCCTCTCGCCTCCAACACCATGGTAGGTGCAGGCTTGGGTGTGTGGAAGCTAATGCGAGGAGTCCGCCAGCTGGAGCTTCACCGCCTCATCCTGGCACTGATCATCTTCTGCTTGCTGTCCATGGCCTTCCTAGCTTACTACGTCTCCAACAGCCCCAAAATCAAGGAGGCCCCCCCTTTACCCTTCAGTGACTGTGGTGGTGGAGGAGGAGGGGGTATGTCACCAGGAGCCAGTACTGGGGCCGCGGGAGGAGGGCCAGGTGTCCAAAGGGCACCACTCTTCCTTCCCCCACGCCAGGGCCGACTACGACAGGTGAAGGTGGTGGACAATTCCAGGACGGAGCCTGTAGTTCTGGTGTTCGTAGAGAGCATCTACTCCCAGCTGGGCCAAGAGATCGTAGCCATATTAGAGTCCAGCCGCTTCCACTACCAGACAGAGATTGCTCCTGGTAAAGGTGACATGCCCACATTGACAGAACGGAACCGTGGGCGCTACACGCTCATCATCTATGAAAATGTGTTGAAATATGTCAATCTGGACGCGTGGAACCGTGACTTGCTGGACAAGTACTGTACTGAGTATGGGGTGGGTGTCATTGGCTTCTTCAAAGCTAATGAAAACTCTCTTCTCAGTGCACAGCTCAAAGGGTTCCCCCTCTTTCTACACTCGCACCTGGGACTCAGGGACTACCGCATCAATCCCAGTGCTCCTCTACTCTACATCACCAAGCCCAACCAGGTGGAGCAGGGCTCTTTACCAGGGGATGACTGGACCATCTTCCAGTCCAACCACTCTACGTATGAACCAGTGCTTCTGGCCAGCACCAAGTCCTCTGAGGCACTGGCACATTTTGGACCTAGTCCCCTGCGGGCCCTCCATTCAACAGTGGTCCAGGACTTGGGGCTCCTTGATGGCATCCAAAGAGTTCTCTTTGGGAACAATCTAAACTTTTGGCTTCACAAGCTGGTGTTTGTAGATGCCATCGCCTACCTGACAGGGAAGAGACTGTGTTTGTCCTTGGACCGCCATATCCTGGTGGATGTGGATGATATATTCGTTGGCAAGGAGGGGACCCGTATGAAGGTGTCGGACGTGGAGGTGGGTGGACCACAAGTAATATTTAGATAGGATAGACAGATAGTAACTTAAGTGGCCTCTTAGACTGTGCAGTGGATGACGTGAGATGTTGACACTGCTTCATATTCATGTAAAGATTAGCAGATAAAGCATCAGGGTTTTTTGTACAAGTTAATAATCTAAATGCCAGTGTGCAGTGAATATAAAGCAGCTACATCAACACTCTCAGCTCAAGACAAGCTTGGTGCTTCAGAATAAAAGCACCAGTTGTTCCTCATCGATTCTTTATTTACCTATACTAGAACAGTACATTATTTACTTTAATTACAGCTGTACTTTATTTCACTAACAGGTAGAACACTACTATATTGTCCTATAGCCTACTGACCTCTGAGGTGGTTTTCCTAATGACAGGTTTTTAATTAACACTGCTCTAATACTGAGCCAAGGGGTTTATAGGAATGATGCTGCTGAAATAAAACTTAGACTGACTGACGTGATGTGCGTTGTTTTGACTCATGATATATATACATTCATGATACATGATGTACATAGTCTCCAGAAGTATTAAATGCTGCATAAATTGGGACCATGTGAGGTGTGACGCCGACATTAACTCTAATACAGCAGCTGGACATGGCCAGGCTAATCAAGAGAGTAGCTGCATTCATCTAGAGATGTAGAGTTCTGCCTCTAAACTGCTGATTGTGAAGGAAGTAGAATTTCTGCTCATTCTCTTTAAGAACCGTTAAGCCTCTCTTTGGCATAGTGTTTGTAGCCAATCCAAATCTGATTTCATGTTAAACTTTAGTCCCAGCACTCATCATGCCATCTCCTTCGTGAACAAAGTGTGGAGCTGTACAGTGGTTCTGGATTTGGACACAGTTAATGAAAAACAGCTCATGTCCTAGTTATGTTTTGGGGTTTTTACCTGTGCAGGTGGGCCTATATGTAGATAAATGTATGTTTTATATTTACAGTGGCTTCACAAAGTATTCAAACCCTTTTCTGTTAATACAAGTAAAAGCTTAATGTTGTCATATAGTGTGAACTTCAGGTGTGTCTCTCCTCCTTTCACAGGCTTTGCTTAACACTCAAAACAAACTGAGAGCACTGGTCCCTGATTTCACCTTCAACTTGGGGTTTTCTGGAAAGTTCTATCACACAGGTATGTAACATCTGACATCACTGAATGTGTCCACAGAGCTTTCTCTTTAAAACAGCTTTGAATCTTTGCCTTTGTCTCTTCCCCTTCAACTCAACAATCTTTCATGGGAGTTTGCAGTGTTGTAACTGTAACAATTTAATTGTTATTATTGTTATTTCAAACCTTTATGCAGGAAGTAGCACGGGGATGCTTGTAAATATAACCTGTAGAAGCTTGTGTAGCAAGCTAACAGAAGTCAACAAAAGAGCAAATTATTCAAGACTTTACTTCTTTACTTCATTCAGCACATTAACATCCTTACAATTAGTGCAGCCCAACAGTATCTCTCCCTCTCTGCTGCTCTTATCTTCCACTGTGCAAATATTAAACAAGAATATAAACAGACAGGATTTCCTGAATGAAAGCTCAATCAAAGATCGAAGCAAAGGATCAAAGCAAAGGAGGCGTGTCTCTTGCGATCCTGCAGGAATCGGGAGCTTCTTCCAGCAGCCAATACTGGATGGAAACCTCAGCGTGGGAGAGGCAGGAGGAGAAAAAGTGTATTCATGTATTGATTGAGAGCCATGAGCTCCCACCCTTCGCTGTGGCCTTCACTGGTTGATTTAAACGGCAAGGCTCAAACAGAAACTCCAGAGAGAACAGAATCACTGGAGATGAGCCAGGCCTGCACAGAATTGATCACTGTGGCCAGATGATAGATTTCTGTCCAGCTTGATCAGAACTCACTCTGACGTCATGGCAACAATATGTTCACCTGATCAAGGCGATGTTCCTCGGTACTAACGGCCGGACCACAGGGCATGATGGGAAACACCTGATGACCTCATCTAAGAATTGATTGATTTAGATCCACAACATGATGTGTTCTGTTGGTGATATTTTTATTTTAACTTGAAATGTATTTTCTGAGTTTTTTTTTCTCTATAAAGGTTTTGTGTTAACAGAATGAGTGACTTCAGTCAGAGAGGCTGAATCATATTCAGCTTACATTACATTACAGAGATGATTCTGAAAATATTGAGCAACACAAAAACTTTTGGTAAATGGGACAATTCTTCAAATTAATCTGTGCATCTGTGCTGATGTTTCAGCCCCGACAGTCAGTAGCTGACCGCCCACGGTTCCGTTCTGTTTTTGATCAATAACAAAAACATATTTCTTTCCTTGTATATTTTGACAATTGATTCATGTTTTGAACTTATTCAGCTAGTTTGACAGGTCCCACAAGTCTGATCAGCTGATTTATGTACAGCAGCAAATCTATATGACAGATGCTTTACATGAGATGTTTCTTTTTTCTGGATATTCATGGAATATGGAGGTTAAACCATAAGCAGAGCAAAGATCACCTACCTACCCTGTCAAATAGGAGAACATCATTCAACCACTGGAGCCCAAGTGCAAGTCTAATACATCTATTAAGATATTATAAAAAGGTCACATACTGAAGCTTTAAGGCAGTATTCATGCACAGATCTTAACCTTCACACCACAGCATCATCTGTTCAGGTGGAGGTTTTACCCTCAGTGGAACTAACAACAAATGAAGGTGGTGGTGTAACTGTGACTGGTGTCAACTGCATTACATCAGTTCAGGCTGTCTGTCAAATACTAAGTAAACAACAGTGCCATGTTTTTCACAAATTAAGACTCTTTCCCTCAGTGTGTGGAGCTCAACAAAATAACTTAATGTACCGTGACATAAGGCCAGAGATTGTTCATTGATGTAGATGGATCAGCTGGTTAAACTGTGTGTGTGTGTGTGTGTGTGTGTGTGTGTGTGTGTGTGTGTGTGTGTGTGTGTGTGTGTGTGGGTGTGTGTGTGGGTGGGTGGGGGGGTGGGTGGGTGGGGGTGGGGGTGTGTGTGGGGGTGTGGGTGGGGGTGTGTGGGTGGGGTCAGGGACCGATGAGGAGGACCGGGGAGATGACATGCTGCTGCAGCACAGGATGGACTTCTGGTGGTTTCCTCACATGTGGAGCCACATGCAGCCTCACCTCTTTCACAATGTCAGCGTGTTGGCGGAGCAGATGAGGCTTAACAAGATCTTTGCTCAGGTCAGCAGCACTAACACATGGCAGACATAAAGGAAAGAGGGAGGAGGGCGTAGTTTCTCCGGCTACAGGATCAGCTAAAGGAGTTTGTAGCATGGCTAGTGTAAGGATTATATGGTTACATGAGTAGTGTCAGCTTTTAAGAGTTGTCAGATCTTTTCTCTTTTTTCATATTCTCTTTGTGTTGTAGACATTAGTAAAACAACACTGTTGACGTGGCATGACTGGTATCTGTTTCCTTGCGTCTCTGACAACAACTTTGTTTTTACCTTCCTCCTCTGCCTGCATCCTGTCCTCCCACCCTCTCTCCAGGAGCATGGTATCCCAACAGATATGGGCTATGCAGTGGCTCCACACCACTCTGGGGTTTACCCAGTCCACAGCCAGCTCTACGAGGCCTGGAAGTCTGTGTGGGGCATCAAGGTGACCAGCACAGAGGAGTACCCCCACCTGAGGCCCGCTCGATACCGCCGTGGCTTCATCCATAATGGGATCCAGGTCAGTCTGCAGTCCTTGCAATAATGTTCCTATGGGTAAACCTTTCTCCATGCTGACACACTTTTCAGGAGGTGATAATGAAACAGCTCTGCACAGCTGCACCGGTTCTATTCTGTGTGGAGACGGTTTAGTAGAAAACACTTCTCTGTGAAATCTGAGCACAGCAGGTTTGTGGATTAACCTGTGACATGATTTCTGAAAACTGCCTCTGTGTTGTTCAGATGAAACTTTGGATGCTTTGAACGCCACAGATGGAGAGGTCCTGACAACATGCAGTTCTCCACTTTTCTCTGTTCAGTCTAAGGAAACTTGACTTCACTTGACTCACCACACAAACTACGTTTCTGGAATTTGTTCAGTGTGAGCAGCATGTCTGATAGACATTGGTATCACATAATAAATGAGAGATGAAAATTCATAGTTCTTCGGTACAGAGGCCCTGTTCAGACCTGGTATTGAAATACACATATAATACACACTGGGAGGTGATCTGGGCCACATGTGGCCACGTTCTTTTAGCAGAGTGAACACAAATGTCTCCTGGGCCACACTGAAGAACTGCCTCCTCTACTGACGTCCTCTGCCACAGGCTGATTAGTCCCATCACAGTTTCATAATGAGCTGAAAATACTTTACTATTTCTCATGGATAAAACCTTATTTCACTGTAGAGCTGTGCAATGATGCACTCAACCCTTCTGTACCACTCTCTAGCTCGCTCTCTTTCACTCTTACACAGACACACAAACAAAAACACACACACACTCACATACAGAGAGGCATTGACAACAGACCTGTCTGTCTGATTGGCTAAAAACAACAACACATACCTGTTTATTTGCACATAAAGCCAGGAAGTGAGATCCAATCACAAGAGATCACTCAACACGTGGAGACGCATTTTAAAGTCAGGTGTGAACAGAGGAACTTAGAGCTGACCACTTGTGATCAGATCACTGAAGACACATGTTAATACCAGGTGTGAACAGGGCCAGTGAACTCTGCAGTCAGGAGCATGGTGCACAGATGCAGGGGCTCAGTATATTCCAGTCAGGAGGCACAGTTCAGTCCCTTTTGCTTTGAAACTCTTGAAGTAGTTGTTTTGTTGGACATAGACCTTCAGCACCTCCTGCAGGGCAGAAGTGGAACAGACCAGATATGATTTTACTACTGTGAAGGTAAAACTACAGTGGGCTACCCTCAGCATTTTCCAGCAGTTTATTAGAGGCTCATGAACGTAGCAGGAGAAACACTGTGATTTCAGGTAAATGCCTCACTGCTGTTTGGTCACAAACCTGCACCTTTATTCATGAAAAGACGCTGTAATAGATTCTGTCTGGAGAAGGGATTTCCCATCTGGAGAGGATTTTCACTCTGAATCTGTTGTGATAGGATTTGTGTTTTCTCCACCTGCAGCTGAAGCTAATATTACAGTTCAAATCCAGTTTTCAACCAGCAGCAGCACATCATCCTCGATGCACCTGCAAAATGTGACTGAATGACCCTGAACTGACCCTTATCCCATTTCATCATTAATTGAAAATGCTGGTTCCTGTTTATCTATTTTAAAAGCGGTGTTGCTCCAGTCTTCCCATGAACTGCAGTGGGACTTTTGAGAGCAGCACACAGAGCAAACAAATGACCAACAACACTGGGTCAAAACCCAGGATATGTCTGGACCATGTATGTTCTGTGTGTAAAACTCTGTGTGTGTGTGTGGTGTGTGTGTGTGTGTGTGTGTGTGTGTGTGCGCACGCATGCGCACGTGCACGTGTCTATCTCACTCTATGTTTAGTCACTCAGATTTACACTTATTAGCCAAAGGTGCTGTACATCATTTCAGTTCACTTTAATCCCTCCTGGAGACTCTTCTATTGAAAATAGCTGAGGTTTGTCCAAAGAGATTTGTCTCTCTGTGTTTCTCTAAATATAGCGACAGATGTGTTAAGTTGGCGACAACCTCAGGCTGAGAATGCATCCTAATAGAAACTGGTTGCGCCATTTTGAAAGAGCAGCAGCCAATGAGGAAAGTCCAGCACTTAGCCAGCTGACCAATGGTGTAACGTCATGACTCAGTCACGTGACATTCAACCAGCGAGTGGTGGAACTTGATCACTCAGTCAATCACGGACATTTGCATTTATAAGGCTGGACCCACAGTTGCAATCAAAAAACTGGATCAGGCTTTATGTAGCTGAACCAGTTGATGGGACACAGTTAAAATCCTGTAGATCAGCCCGGGACATCCTTGCCCCGGTACTGTCCTGAGTTAGTAAAAACATCCACAAGAAGGAGACTGAAGACAGTCTCCTTCCACAGTGATGTCAGTCTACACTAACAAACTGATGATCTCTTTGTGTGTTTCAGGTGCTGCCGAGGCAGACGTGTGGTCTGTTCACCCATACGATCTTCTATAACGAATACCCAGGAGGCTCAAAGGAGCTGGACAAGAGCATCAGAGGAGGGGAACTCTTCCTCACTGTCCTCCTAAACCCTGTGAGAAAACCACACACACACACACACACACACACACACACAGTGAACTAATCTCTATGGTTGTGGTGTCCGGTTTCATTTGGACTTGTTTGTTTTTAATTGTAATAGATATGTAGTATCACTTTACTTTAATTAGCATTTCTAAGAGGTTTAACATTTTGGTATATGGTTATAACTCACTATAATCAAGTTGAGAAACTCCAGCGGTCCTTCCCTCTCCAAGTATCTTTCTAGCCAGTGTCCTGGAGACAAAGTGAGATGAACTGAAGGCAGATAGAACACCAGCACGACTTCAGAAGCTGCTATGTCTTGGCGCCCACTGAGACATGGCTGGTTGTTGCTGTGCCTGACCTGTAAGAAGACCAGCTGGATTCTCTGTCTATTATCAGGACAGAACAGAGCATTTAGACAAACACGGGGGGGTCTGTTTTATGGCTAACTGCTTGTGAGACGTGGGTATGGCTCACCCATGAATTCAGCCATCATCCTTACAACAGTCTATATACCACTTCAGGCAGATGACACCTGAGCCCTGGACAAGCTGCATGGAGTCGAGTTATTAATGGACTCAAGAATTCACATCTGTCCACATCAGGCTGTGTCCTCAGGACATGCACTCACCAGTTATTGGTGCCAGTGTCCCCATCTGTTTAAAGAGGGCTGTCCCCACAAACCTCAGGTCACTTGCCAGTCTCTACCACCCTGTTGCACTTCTGTCTATATCTGTAATCATGTAAATGCTCCTCTACCCAACACGATGGAGCCCCCTCTGTTCACACACAGATCAGAGAGCCACAGAGGTGCACACTGCCCTCCGTCATCTGGACCAGAGTAACACCTACCTGTTACAGCCTGTCATTAAGGTCACAGACCTCCATCTCCAGCTGCATCCATCAGTGATTGTGGATGACAGGAGCAGTTACATTAGCGATGCTGAAGTTGAAAGGATCTGTTCCTTTATATCCACGTCACTGAGGACCTCCACACAGAGAGCGTAGTCAGAGCAGCAGGTCTCTTCTTCTGGAAGCTGAGGAGATTTGGAATGGACTCTACATCCTCACAGACTTTTCCAGATGCACCACGGAGAGGGGTTTGGTATGGCAGCTGCTTTTCAGGAGGCAGCAGAGGTTATCACAGGTTGTAAACTCCCTGCCTTACAGGACAGCCCCCTAGAACAGCTGTTCACCATGCTACCATCTATTGTAGTTTTCTGTCTGTATCCTTATTGCTTATCTCACTGGTGATGTGTATCATGACTTCTGCCTGCAGAACCGTCCCAAGTCTCATCTGAAGCATTTGATTGTACAGACAACAAATGTTATGCTGCACAAATTACAAATAAAGTGTCTATTAATGTGAATTATTTGTCAACGGTTGAAAGACATGTTTTATATTACTACAGCTGTGTAATATCTCTTTACTCATCAGCCTCCACAGTTAACAGCAAAGCTTTAGACTACATTATAGTGTGTTTAACATTCAGCCTGCTTATACAGCTACACAGGGTGTACTGAATACATTTCCTCATATTGCTCTGTGTGCATTGACACGTCACCATTTTTTGTGTGTGAATTAAATTGTGATCTTTGATTTCTCACTTGTAGCCGACTGCTGGTTTCAGCTTTAGAAAAACAGTTCCAGTAAATGTTAAACTAACTAAGCCCACGGTTCCTCGCCATCCAGATCAGTATCTTCATGACTCACCTGTCCAATTATGGCAACGACCGGCTGGGTCTCTACACCTTTGAGTCTTTGGTGAAGTTTGTCCAGTGTTGGACCAACCTCAAGCTGCAGACTCTGCCTCCCGTTCGGCTTGCTGAAAAATACTTCCAGATCTTCCCTGAGGAGAGAGACCCGCTCTGGCAGGTTGGTGTCCTGATTCTGTTTTTGACAACTTACACATCATATTTTACACACAGCTGTTTGAGATTCATTTGAACTTTGTTTGGAGGAAAGGAAATTGGACATTTGACGCTTTCAATGTGTTTTTAGAGGAATGACTACGAAGTTGTCCTTGTCTCAGTCCCTTTTGGACTGTTCTTAATTTACATCATTTCCAGTCATTAAATCATTGTCCATTGTTATATCGAGAAAAAGTTAAAATCTTGTTTGTCCAGGTGAAAGTAAAAGCCACTGGTGTCCAACAAATTCTCTTCTGTTTTTTTTAATTGTATTTTTTCTTCCACTGACTTTTATTTAGCAGCTTTCTTTAAGCTTGCTGGTGGAAAAAATGGAGCCTGCCACTATTTGATAGACACATTTTCTCCATGAAAATGAAATGAATCACATTGTTTTTCAGAACCCGTGTCATGACAAGAGACACAAAGACATCTGGTCTAAAGAAAAGACCTGTGACCGACTCCCCAAGTTCCTTGTCATTGGACCACAGAAAACAGGTACCACGCTCTCTCCACCTCCATCTTTATCTTTGTCTCTGTGTCTCTCTCTTCATTATGATCATTGTTTTGTCTTTACTCAAAGGCACTACAGCGCTTCATTCATTCCTGAGCCTCCACCCAGCAATCACCAGTTCCTTCCCCAGCCCCACCACCTTCGAGGAGATCCAGTTCTTCAGTGGAGTAAACTATAATAACGGGATTGACTGGTAAAGACCTCACTGCCCAGTCTGTGCACTGCCCCCAGAAAGTCCTCAGTACTCCGTCACAGTTAAACCAGAGGGAGTCAGTCCTGGAGGGAGGAGTCAGAGATCAGGACTTACATGGACTTTAACTGTGTCTGCTACATGCTGACTTTAGTGTGTGAATACCTCTAATCACATATTTGTACTTGGTTTCATCAGTCTCTAGAGATCCGTTGTCACAATCACTGTGGTTGAAATGACGTCACAATAAAACAGAACATGAAATTGTTTGGGAATGTGGATCTTAAGCTGAGTACTTATTCCTGCTCTCCTCAGGTACATGGACTTCTTCCCATTCCCTTCTAACGTCAGCACAGATTTCATGTTTGAAAAAAGTGCCAACTACTTTGACACAGAGGTGGCTCCTAAAAGAGCTGCTGCCCTGTTGCCTCGAGCCAAAATCCTGGCAGTACTAATCAACCCATCCGACAGGGCTTACTCCTGGTACCAGGTGAGACACCGTCACAGACTCTGTGCACACATTCAGGACTGTGTCAGGCTGTACAGCTTCTTTGCTGCAGTCCAAACCCTTGTTATTGTTAAATGTGATTGTTCTGCATGTTAATGACCACAGCATCAGAGGGCCCACCAGGACCCCGCAGCCCTCAACAACACTTTCCATTTAGTGGTGACAGCAGGCCCCGCGGCCCCCAAGGACCTGCTTGCCCTTCAGAGACGCTGCCTTAATCCTGGGGCCTATGCTACTCACCTGGAGCGCTGGCTGCAACACTACCAGCCCGGACAGGTAACTCACACCTCAGCGCACACTGCAGCGGCTGGACACTGGTACAGTTCACTTTCTACAGTCGTGTCCATCCAGGTGTTTTTATATCACATGTCAAATTATAAAGGATAATAATATTATTGATGCGTCACTTCACATAGCATTTTAGTGTGTGTGTGTGTGTGTGTGTGTGTGTGTGTGTGTGTGTGTGTTGTGAGATACATGGAAATACTGTAACAAGATGATACATGCTTGGTTTGATGAATGTTTCACTTCACTGTCAAAACATCTGGAATAAAACGGCATCAGTTCAATAACTGACATTAAGATAAATCTGATCATTACCATGGTGATGATCTGATCGTTACCATGGTGATGATCAAATTAGCCTGTTTCCAAGTTTCCACGAATAGCAAAACATGAAATGTTGCATCTCTGCTCACCAGGTTCCTGAGGAGATGCTGGTGAAAACACAGGTAGTGATGTGACATAAAACCTGAACCGTAGGGAACAACACATTAAACCAACAGCTGCAGCCTCTCAGAGCTGTGCAGCCTACAGGCTGCAGAGAACAGATGGTATTTAATATCCCTCTGGAAAACCCTGCAGCTGTGTTATCAATATGCAGCTAACGTGAAATCAGTCTGTAGGCTGCTGTGAACATGTTTAAACTCGATCGTTGTTGAAGAGCTGAAATAAGCAGGTTCAGCTCAGTGAAGAGCACGACACAACGTACTGTACATGGACAGCTGCTCGACTCGTTTGCTCCTTGGTGTCCACAGATGGACAGAACATTAAGATGCTGTTCAGAGGAACCAGCTGGGTTTTGTTGCTGTATTTGCAGTCAGACACACATTATATACCAGTTAAGGATAATGTTAAATAGACTCACAGCAGGTCTCAGAATGAGTGACTGCTTCAGTCACATGACTCTATGATTCTGTGACTTGGTCTTTAATGTCGCCACAGAAGAGTCTGACTTACATGTCCAGATGAGACATGGACGACACTGACTCTGTGTGTGTGTGTGTGTGTGTGTGTGTGTGTGTGTGTGTGTGTGTGTGTGTGTGTGTGTGTGTGTGTGTGTGTGTGTGTGTGTGTGTGTGTGTGTGTGTGTGTGTGTGTGTGTTCGTTCTAGTTGCACATTGTGGACGGGGCCCTGCTGCGGTCCAACCCATCTCTGGTGATGGAGGGAATCCAGAGATTCCTCGGTGTCACTCCCATCTTCAACTACACCCAGGCTCTCATGTTTGTAACACACACACACAGACAGTACATCTGGAGAACCTGTGTTTCTTAAGGAACACCTGAACATACGAGGAGTGTTTGACTGCAACATGTCTTGTGTCTGCAGGTACGATGAGAGCAAAGGTTTCTGGTGTCAGCGGGTGGAAGGAGGTCGAGCCAAATGTCTGGGGAAGAGTAAAGGCAGGAAGTACCCAGAGATGAGTCCTGAGGTACGTCTGCACCTCACACGTTCATCACTGTTTCACAGCATGAGCTCCTAATGGGATCGTTTTGGTTCAACCAATTCTTATTTTTAGTCATCACTTCCATATAGAAAAATGTGTTACTGCTGCAGAAAAAGCAGCAGTAACACATCAGCAGCCACTAACTAAACACATGAGAAACCAAACTGTTAATCACTGTTAACATCTGTATGTTGTATCAGATTATTCTTCCGTTTGATCTCTGACCTTTCCTTGTGTGTGTGTGTGTGTGTGTGTGTGTGTGTGTGTGTGTGTGTGTGTGTGTGTGTGTGTGTGTGTATGTTGTGCTTGAACACACAGTCACGTGCCTTTCTGGCTGAGTACTACCGTGAGCACAACATGGAGCTGCTGCGTCTGCTGAATCGTTTGGGCCAACCGCTGCCGTCCTGGCTCCGCCAAGAACTCCAGAGCACCAGCTGGAGCTGAGGCCACAGGCCCACAGACACACACACCACAGAGGAGCCAGGACTGGAGTCTGTGGATGAGCCAACACTTGGCTGTGGATTAGACTGGACTACCTAATCTGGAGCCAACAGCAGCACACACTAAAAGAGCTACTGGGTTTGAGCTGAAGATACTGGTGCTCCTGTTCCACGGCAGTTGTCACAGTGTTGGTCCCTGCTGCAGGAGGATCCCTCCAGCCCGTGACTTGATGCCAACCTCCTGCGAGCACTGAGGGCAGCTGTCAGCCTCAGATCACATGGGAGGGGTGGGAGAGGTTGGGGGGTTGGGGGGTGGGGGGCTGACGCTGCACACATCAGTTTGCTGTGGATCCAGAGGACTGGGTGACCAGCAGGTTCGAGGCATCAAGAACAGATCAGACCGCCTTAATGTGAGGAGAGAAACTCACAGGACGGGACCATGCAGATGTGGAGTGTGTGACTGGACACAGGACTAACATGCATAGACACACACACACACACACACACACACACACACACACACACACGTCTCTTCTCTCCACAAGAATGATTGTAAAGCAGTCTATTTTCAAAAGCAGTTGTATATGTTAGGTCTGGGGGGGGCAGGTGGCCAGCAGACAGACAGACAGTCAGTCCAGATCCAGAGTTCTCTGTTCCACACACATCTACCTGCAGGTGGGCAGCAGTCAGGCTGCTGTGTCACCTTTCACCCTCACAGTCTGTTGACTGTAGAAACAGACCGTTCAGAGTGGGTTTAGCTGATATGATGATAGGTCAATGTAATTATCATGTTTAGATTCGGTCCAGGCTGTGCCCACACGAGCATCCTGTCAGGGAAACAGCCGTCACCGAGCAGCTTATTACACTGATACAGATGTTCTCCACAGCAGCCATGTCTCCCTCCATTCTCCAGCTTTGAGTTCACATCACTTATGTTCTCGCTTTTCACCTACAAAATTGACCCTCCACGTTTAGACAAATGCAGTGAGCCACACAACTGCTGAGCAGAGGTTACGTTGTAGGTTTGGATCTTCAGGTATATGAGTTGATACAAATGTCAGTGATTGTGAAACAGGGTGGGAGTAATGCAGTGAGTGGTTTGGTCACAGTCTCTGATTTCAAGGCTTTGGCTGGATACTTCTCCCCTCAAATAGCTGCTGATGCTCATGGGTAATGTAGTATTTATGAGTTATCAAACAAGCAGAGGGGACAAAATTAAGTTATTTACAACAGTTCATGTTTTTAGTGACGAGGACCATTATTATTATCATCATTATTATTATTATTATTATTATTATTATTATTATTATTATTATTAAATGGAAATGGTTCACTTCTTTTATTTTATCCTCACTCAAAAGTGTTTTCACCATTTTAACAGTGAGAAATAGTGAAGCAGCTGTTGACACTGATTCTGACATGATGTGATCATGAGGCATAAACCTGGACCAGAGCTGTTTCAAAGCTGGTGTGGGTCGTGTTCGACTGCGAGAGGGACACCTCGGTCAGTGGGAACTCCTCCCTGAGGAAAGAAAACATAACATAACATGTCAGATATCCTTAAAGCCGAAACACACACCACCCCACACAAAGACACACACTCATCTCTGTGGGAAGACAGTAAACCCACGAATGTCACAGGACAAGAGAACAGACATCAGAGCCAGTGCGGAGGCTGATCAGAAGCTGCTGTCTTGTTGTTTTCTGTTTGTTTTGTATAAATGTCAAAAAGGCCAACACTGTATCATCTCTAATAAACACATAGAGAGGTTGGACTTGATGGCTGCTGCCTCTTTCTTACCTCACTCACACTCACGGTAGCTATGTGACTGTACCTCAGTGAAGATATTCGCACATCCAGACACCTGGTGCAGGTGTGCTGAAGAATGTCGTCTTGAAAGAGAGAAGATCCCACTCACTGCTCACATGCATCACAATTTATTAATCATCATAACGCTTCGGTCCCTCGAGATTTAAACAGTTCTTATAGCCATGATTGATTTGTGATTTGTGTTAACTGTGATGTCATATTCTGTTCCACACTATACATACGTATTGAAAAATACCAAAAACAAGTCAGACATCCCAACATATAGTCACATCTATTGATTATTGTTGAATAAAAAAACTTCAGCTTTGCAGCTTTCATAAATCATTCAAAGCCTATGTACTGTTGGTATCTTCCATGTGCCACAGACAGATTTCCCAGAGCACATCATCTGTGGGATCTCGTCATTCAGTCCCTTAAGGAATAACTCTCAGTAAACATCATCAGATGCTTCCACCTCTCTCAGGTAAAGTCACCTTTTCAGTTCCCTTGAACCTAAACGCTGAGATGTCATGTTTAATGTCATTAAACTGTGCTGTGATTGGTTAATATCTCTGTCATTTCTCCTGATGGAGCTTTTGTGTTCACTTATTCTCTGTTGTAGTGACCATGTTTTTCCAACACAGGACACATTTTATCATGTAGATTACACACGAAGTAGAACGTGATGACCAGTATGAGGATAAGTGAAATAATTGCTCATGATCATATTACTGCACCGAGCACATCTATGTCTGTGTAGCCCAGTGTGTTTCATTACAGTGTGGAGGGTTCGTACACATTTAACCACTGAACATCATTAAAGCAGTATTAGCAAATGTGGCATATTTCATATGAGGGACACACTATCTACTGCCTCAGTGTCTATGAGCGCACACACACACATAGTGTTGCTGTCCCTAAGTGTGGGTATAGGGACAGACCCACTGAACAGGCCTCTACAGAAAATGTGGGTGGGCGAGAAAGCTAAATACTGAGGCCCCTTCACTGATGGCTCCAAAAAGGAAGCAACATTTTTGTCCTCTGCAGCCTCATCAGTCCAAGAACCAGGTGATGTTCTCAACAGGTCGTACAAGAGCTCATGTAAAGCCTCATACACACACACACACAACAGCTATAAAAAGGAGACGTCATAAATTGTGGTATTCACCCATAATGTCTCTGAAACTGATCTGAGAACAGCTGAACAGCTCCCACCTGTGGACAGTCTGCAGCCTGCTGACTGTGTTGGTCTGTGAGAGTGAGGGTCACTGCCTGAAACACACACTCTGTGGGGACTGAGACACGATGGAAGAAAGTGTTTAAGGATTAACAGTCCTGGACAAACTGCACACGTGCTGCAAACCCAGAAACAAATCCTTGAATACTTCAAACACATGAATTGCAAGTAACATTGTACAGAAATGCACACACACAGAGATGCTCCAAGAAAATCTTGGCCTTAATCTTTGCACAGCTGTCAGCCATCCAACACACACACACACACACACACACAGATAAAAAGATGATTTCTTTATATCCCTCCACAAACACACACTTGCAGTAGCATACAACTCTAATCTGCATCTGTGTCACTGGGGTCATGAACAGCCTGGCAGCCGTCAGGGGCTTTATGAAGAGTGGTCGATGGAGTCAGTGGGTACAGTCCCACTGAGAGCTCCAGGTGAGTGTGTATCAGAGGAAACACTCATTCTTTGATTCCAGTATTGAGGTTCGCACTAACCAGTGTTAGAAATTCCTCCTGATGTTTTCATGCAGTCACCTACACATGGATTCAGAGATGGAGGTCTGCTGGCTGGAGATTGACCAGGCTGAGAGCCGCTCTTATTCTGCACTGCACTGGTGCTGTGTTCTATATTCAGCCAGGGGTCGATGCTGTCAGTGTTCCAGGTTGTACGTTTTCATCTGAACAGAATTCCTCATGAACAGTTTTCATTTCCATTCTGTCTAAATCACTTCAACACACTTGAGATGTGTTTTATCTCTGTTAATGGTAGGCAACTGGCGGCCCGCCAAAGCTTCCAATCCGGCCCGCGATTGAATTCCTAAATTGTGAGGAGGAAAAAGAAAATATCTTGTGCTATTGAGGGCATCTTTTAAAAAACTAAAAATCCCTGCTCTTAAAGCAGGAGTGAGCTCTGCTGGTGGGCCCACCTCCCTCAGTGGCCCAGAACAGGTGAAGCTGAAACAAATCCCCACCTGTTATGACTGTCACAGTCTGTTTACATTCAAGAATGAGGACAAACTCATTGCTCTCATTCAACATTGAGTGTTTTAACTCAGTGGTCAGCAACTGGCCCGCCAGCAATAATATCTGGCCCACCAGATTATTTTGATAATCAGATTTTTTAAATCCTACAGTATGGACCTGACAGTGTCACATTCAGCTGTAGCTAATGTAGAAACAGAGAGTCTCCTCCCACCTGAAGATGCTTATTATACTTTTATCCACGTTGAGAGTGAATGACAGACACAACCTGTCACTTCAGGAGCAGCGCACAGCTCCTGGTTCTACAATAGATCTCTGTCATAGCAGTAACACTTACCCACAGATTCACTTCCTCTTTAGTGAAGTATATATATATATATATATATATATATATATATATATGCAATTCCATAATTAAAACAAGCTTTTAGCTTTTATGATGAAAAGTTCTGACAGGAAGTTCAAAAGGTTCTGTCTCTCACTTTGATAGACCTCTGAAATAGCGGACATGTGATGTCATTAATCAGGTTCTTAAAATTAGCCTTTGATTATGTTCTGGCCCAACATGTAATGGGTTAGAAGAAAATGGCCACAGGCCAAACTTGCTTGCTGACCCCTGCTGTAGAATATTTGCCAGTATAAACAGTCCTGTCTACAGGGCCCCTGGTGCCGCCCCTGACTGCAGGTCTGTGTTAGCAGAAGTTGCTGTTCCTGATTAGTGTGAAGATTCAACAGTAGTTGGACAGTGAGGTTAACATGGTTAATGTAGACTGGGAATCAGTGACCAGCATTAAAGAAAAACATACTTTTTATTGATTTTCATCAAATATTAAGAAAACAAATGAAATACAATTGTTCACAGATTTTATCTTTATGTTTCAAAGAGCTGCAGTATTTCCTCCTGTCAAACTGCCAAAGAACTAAATGTGCTGGTCCAGTCCCTCCAGGTGAACATGTTCAAGCTGGCACTTCTGAATGTGATGTGGGTGTGAGGGGGTAAAAGGCTCTAACTGACTCTGAGTCAGGACCCAGAGTCAGGAGTGGATGTGAATGTGTGGGGGCTGTAGGAGGAGTGGTCGACAGGACTAGAAAAGCGCTGTATATGTGTAGTCCATTTACCTGCAGCTCACGTCCCACACTGGCCTGCAATTTAGTCACTGTCCTGTGCTGAGGAATTGGCAGAGTTTACATGGATGTAACTCCAGGCTCCTCCAGCTTGGCTCTGTCCCAGTCAGCTTCTCTCCAGGTTTCCTCCAGCAGCTGAAACCCTGCCTCAGAGCAGCACCCGCTCTCCAGCTCCCTCCCTGCAGCCGAGCTCGCTCTGGCCTGAGGAGCTAACAGTGGTAACACTGGTGCCTCACCATCACTCAGTGGTGCAGATCAGTCCATGTTGGATTCTGTGCGTGACACAGTGAAGATCTGTATTCGGAGTAACTGCGACACACAGTAACATGGACAAGTCCTCAGGTTTCACATCACTCTCTACCAGGGTGACATCACTCAGTACAGAGGTGACAGATCTGCTGCATATTAACAGTCAAAGGCCAAAATCCACAGCTTCAGGTAATAATAAACCTGGTGCCAGTAGACTTGTGTATACAGGGAGCAGGCGAATGTGTCCTGTCGACGGCGACCTTCCTGTGAACACGATATCTCAGAAACACCTCGATGGAACCTCTTCAAAACTTTTAACAACATTTGGACCAAAGGATTTTGGTGGTTCAAGGTCAAAGTTCAAGGTTGCAGCGATCACACAAAACATATTTTCGCCATAACTCACAAATTCATACCCTAATTATGATGTAATTTAACCCAAATGTCTAAAAGGACAGAATGAAGTGATGATTTTTTAATATCAAATGCTCAAAGGTCAAGTTCACTGTGACATCATAATGTTCTGCAAAAACATCTCTGGCCGTTATTCAATGTTGTAACACAGGAAGGAGATTGTTTTTCATTGACTCAAGAAGCCTGTAGAACAAAGAGGATGAACTTAGATGTGTAGATTTCTAAAATTTGGAACAAATGGGCTTAAAGAACTTCACTTGAGTATGTACCAAACAACAATAAAACAATAAAGCTTACAAAATGTAAACTTTTTTTTTTCAGGCAACTGATCCTTGGAAAGTGCCTCATGAACCTTCCACCACTCCAGAGGATCCACTTCACTGTCAGCATTAAGTAATGAAAGGTGTCCACTGAATCCTCCCTCTGTGGCCTCTCTCAGAGGTGGGGTGGTGGATGAAGCTGCAGGTAAAACACCAGATGTTTTAAAGAGGCAGGAAAGGGTTTGTTTTTTTCAGTTGGTGGGGGCCCTGTGATGAAAGATAAAGATAAAGATAAGCTTCTGGCATGTTCTTTGGGATGTTTTCATTTGAGATGATTCAACAAGTTTGTGGTATCAGCTCCAGCCGACCCAACAGCTGCTCTGCATCTGAGCGGGAGAAACCAAACCAAGTCCATAAAGAAACGAAACCTTTTTCAGGTACGAAGTCCTCTGACCATGCTGTCTTCTGTTGACAAAATGAGTTTTACCTCCAAGGTGTGTAGTGTGTGAAATGAGTATCTAATAAGATTCCTCTGAAAAGGTCATATGCCAAATTCACATTGTCCATCATATAAGATGGTCAGCTCACCTCGCCCTGTTAAAGGGTCTATTTTAGGGCTGTCAGCATTAACGCATTAATCGTGATGAGATTAAGGACCGAGCATGTTATTTTTTTAAATTGTGTTAATCTCGTGCCTCCAAAGATTCTTTATTTTACACCGTCACTGCTGCTGTTACCAAAGATTCTAGGTTCTAGAATCTAGAATCTTTGGCTGCTCCTATTTTGACCCTTTGACCCACCCTTACTTGTTGTCAAGCTGCCACAGACACTTGCTACAAAGATTTTACATGGTGGAGCAAGATACTTCATGGCAGCTCATGTCTATGGGAGCAAAAGGTTTGCATGAAGGGGCGTGTCCAATGCCTGAATCGTCGTTGGTGAAGATCAAATAAGTTGGAAAATAAAAATATAACTCACCTAGAGATAAATAAATGATCAGACATCTTCATAATTGCACGTCAGACATGCAAATGTTAGCTTCTAGTTCAGACAGACCGATGGTTATGTGTTGTCAGGCAAGAGAAAACTGTTCTGAAATGCAAAATAATAGAATTTTAATCATGTGATAAAATATGTGATTAATCGCGATTAACTATTGAAATTCAGTGATAAATCGTGATGAAGAAGAAAATCATTGTTTGACAGCTCCAGTATATTTGCATGGTTGACAGGTATCTCAGCCTGTCCCTCTACACTAACTGATCCCAGCACAGCTCCAGGTTTCCAGGCTTCTGCTCCAGTAAAGCAGATGGTGGTGAACCTGAACTCCAGCCATCAGAACGCCCCGTCACGAACCTCACATCCCTGTTCTCCACAGGCTGCGGCGCCTGTTAATGTTACTGCTCTGAGAAACAGGCAGAAGTAATCACGGAGTGACAGGGTGGTGGTCCCTCATTTACCGGAATGAAGAATCAAATATGTACACGATTTCCTAACAAACACACAGGCTGGTTTCAGTACAGTACTTACCCTCTTTATGTTACTGCAGCACAGTGTTTCTCTGAGACCTATGCTGGGTACAGTCAGTACACACACGTGGTGCAACTGTGTACACAGTATAATCACTGCTACAGCAGGAATTTCAACAGGTCAGTGCACTGCATGTTTCCAAAGGTGTCACACTGAAATGATTAAAGTAGCTTCAGCTCAGCAACTCTGACGAAACTCATAAAGGTTACTAAATAACCAATAAACTACTGTGTAAAACACATTTACATTTGTGTGCAGGTGACTTCACAACATGGCAGACAGGGCAGTTACTGGCTGAAATATCACGTGCACATTCTCAAACTCATAAGAAAATGGTAATGAGCACGTTATCGGTGTAAGATACTGACATCACACCTGAGAGACGGGAGAAAGGATCATGAGAGTGATGAGGCCATGTTTCCTCAGTGAGAGCGTTAATTAGCTTTAATTAACGACATGTGGGAGGAGATAAAGGCCATTGATCTCAGGTTAGCAGATGGAGACACAGTAGCTTCACTTTTCAATTCAATTCAATTTTATTTGTATAGCGCCAAATCATAATATACATTATCTCAAGGCTCTTTACAGGGTCAGGTCAAGACCTTACTTTGTTATAGAGAACAACCCAACAGTTCCCACAAAGAGCAAGCGCTTGGCGACAGGGGGGAGGAAAAACTCCCTTTTAACAGGAAGAAACCACCAACAGAACCGGGCTCAGGGTGGGGGGGGGGTCTGCCTCAACCGGTCTATTCACTTTTAACAACAGTGAATAGATTAAAGACGTTTAAGCATTTTAACCACCTTCAATCCATCTCTACTGTTATTAAACATTTTTAAACACACATTTCTCATGATCTTTCTAACTTCATCACAGAATCTGAATCTTTTTACAGACCATGGACCATTAGTGTATAGTTCTTTTGACATTAAGGTGTCATCATCACGGTCATCTGTGTCCTCCATGTTTTCTGACAGCGTATGAAAGCAGTAAATTAGCTGCAGATGAGTCACCCACAAACATGAGCAGTTCTCAGCTGATTTGTTTTGGCTGTCTGTTGTCTCATTGCTGCCTGAAAAAAAAACCCACACACACACACATACGCACACACACACACACACACACACACAGGCCCACTGAGTATTGCAGTTTCCATAGCAACAGTAATAGTGATGGAGAGTGGGTTGGTGTTAGTGGGAGGGTGTGTGAAACTAAAGCAATAACTGAGGTCAGAGTGGAGCCGAGTGTGTGTGTGTGAGTGTGAGTGCAGAGCAAAGCCAAAGACAGAGAGAGGGGGGGGGTTTCTTTATTTTCTCCCTAGTGCACACATTCATTCAAGCATCAGCCCTGCTCCCCTCTTCCCAGGTGGAGGGACAATGACGCTGGCTGCCTGACTATCTGTGCTCATTATCATTCCCCCTCCCCCTCCATCCGTCTCCCACTACAGCTAGATAAGCCAACCACCAGCAGCTCGACTCTCCATTACAGAACAGGGATTTGAAGATTGCATCCTCACATTTGCAATCAGACGTAGGAAAGGATTATCTCAAGGTCTCCTCCATCTTGTGCACAGCCAGGGGCTGCCCAGACAAAGGAGGGAGAGGAGAGGAGGCTGTGGAGGAGAGCAAAGAGGGGCGTCAGGCAGCTCGGTGAATGGCGCGGAGTTATAGATAGAGAGGGAGGGAGCGAGGTCACCTGTGGATGTGAGGAGGAGGAGGAGGAGGAGAAGGAGGATGAAGGCTTTCTAAGGAGCTGCATCCATCACCCGACTGATTCGAAAAGGGAGAGGAAAGAGGGAAGATAGAGGCTCAGCAGCACGCAGATCACTGTGAGAGGTAAGCTGTGGATGGAAATGTTCAAATCCTCTTTGCTCCTGAGGAATACACTCATCTTGTGTGTGTGTGTGTGTGTGTGTGTGTGTGTGTGTGTGTGTGTGTGTGTGTGTGCATGTATGCAATTCTTACTGCATCTATATATTGTGTGTGTGTTTTGTGTTCATGGGTGTGAATCTGATTTGTGAGAGGGGTGTAATGTGAAAGTCTTGGTTCTGGTTGAAGGGGGTTCAGCCCACCTCCTGGGGTAAACTAGGGCCAAGAGACACTGCACGTTGTTTCTGTGAATGAGTCAGAACTGAAAATGTGTCTGTGTGCCAGAATTTGGCTTGATCGGTATCATCAAACTAACATCTAAAAAAGCATCTGACAAAAAACGATTTACACAAATCAGGATGAAATATCATTTTAATGGAGTGTCTGAAATTCAGATTGAAATATCTGAGACACTACATGCAGAGATTTACTGCTATTAGCAAGCGCTATTTTGTTGCTGCCTGGATCCTGTGACTCACTTCATGATGCTTTACAACGCCACACATTCTCATGATGTCATCTGGACCCAGTCAGCTGTTCACATCATCACGATCACCCTGCAACTATTTCTAAAGTAATGGTTCATTCTGGAAAGTTCACTTCTTCACCCTCTCTCTGACAGTGGGATGAGAGGAACAACGCCACTGTGTGTGTCCGAGCTGGAGTCAGGATGTGGTTAGCTTAGCTTAGCATAAAGACTGGAGGCAGATGGAAACAGCTGACCTGGCTCTGTCCAGTGTTCAAATACACACCTACCATCACCTCTAAATCGTTCCTACCTACTAAATCGTTCCTACCTACTGTGGTCAGACTGTACAACTCATCTACCTCTGTCAGAGCCAAGATGACACAAGATGACTTGTCACACTTTGCACTCTGAATTTTCATCACAACACTCCACTCCAAATACTAACCGTATTGATATTATATATCATATTCATACAATATTTGTATCCATCTTTTTGCACTTTCCATTTACATATGCATATACATAGTATATTATTATTTATATCTGCCATTCTGTATTTTTATTTCTTTCTGTCTACCTCTGTATTTTATTCTATTGTATATTTTGTATTATAATACACCGGACAGCTGTAACAAACTAATTTCCCTTCGGGGATGAATAAAGTCATCTATCTATCTATCTATCTCTAAAGCTCACTGATGGACAGCTTCTGTCTGATTTGTGTAATCTGCAGACAAACAGACACAAAAGTTACAGTATGTGTTTTTGAGGGGAATCTTGCTGGAATTGTTTCTTGCTGAACAAACAGTCAGTGCAGTGACTGTGTGCAGGTCTTTTAGTGCCAGTGACGTTTGGCAGCATTGTGCCTGCACAGAAACCAAAACTTAGTGAAGCTAAGATTCATGTGTGATGTGTGTTGGCTGCAGCTGAGATGGAGATGCTGGAGTCAGTGTGATCTGAATTCAGGAGCTGTTGTTCCGTGTAGCTGTCATTCTTTGTTTTGTGAATCTGATCCTGGAGATCTGATCAAGCTACTTGTTGAACTCTCTGTGTGTTTGCATTTTTGCATCAACATTATTCTAATAAAATCTTGCAGATGAACTGCGAACAGTCGCAGCAACATTCACCTGGAGAAGGCTGTTTTGGTTGGATTTAGTACCTGTAAGCTATTATTTATATATGCCCCTCAGCATTAAAACATCATACAAGCACATGTGCTTCAAATTGTGCTTCCCCAGTTATTTTGTCAAGTAAAACAGAAAACTGATTTTGGCAAGAAAACCCAGTAAATTGGACGACCCTGACTCCCAGGTTTCAGCCACAGTTTACTCATCCTTTATCATTAACTTAGCTTTATTGAATCAGTTTGCTAGTTTAACTCAGGGCAAATTATCTAGTGCTTCTGTTCAAAACTATTTCAGAGCTCATAATCATGAAAGAGGATTGTTGCATATCTTACATAGATCCCAATTCAATTCTCAGACTGGTTGATGTTGTATATACTACATACAATCTACAAACTCCCAAATTAACTTTACAGACAGAAGGCAAATGGTTTGATTTCTGAGCTGTTTCATCACCATACACACCATTAGTTTGAAGGTTTTCCAGCTGTGAGTAGCTCCTCCATTTTCATTTTGCATTTATTTAGTTTGCATATTGACTTTTTTGATTATTATTGAGATTATTGAGATTGTCCCATTTGTTTCACACTTGACATGTGAAGTTAAGTGATGCAAACTAGTAAATGCTGAATAAAATGAACCAGAAAAAGTTTGCTGTGTAACCTGGCTGGTCATATACTGTAACCTCAGTTATACATGTGTCCCCTGGGGGACATGTAAAGAACCTCAAGCCATGTGAGATAAGGAGGATTTCATATTTGTTCAAATAAATACAAAATGCACAAAGTATCTTTTAGTCAGGCACTGTGACAAAAAGCAGAAACATACCATCATGAAATGGTTTTAGTAAAGACCATAAAGACATCTAAGTAACCAGACTTCAGTCTGTGACAGCCTGACATTTATTGGGCTGAACCTGTTGGTTACTCAGTGGATGTCCTGGTAATATCATCATATGTCCAGGACCAGTCAACAATAGGTGTTCAGCTCCACTCCTGCTCTCAACAGTAGATGTCAGGCATCCTCACACAAATTTAGGTTTGAGTTTGGTTTCATGATTTAAAGAAGTGATCTACTCTGCTCTCCCATCTAGTGGTGATCACATGTTTTTTCCACACTTTGTGCAGCAGTGATGTTGTGTGGCTCTATTATACCTTTCCATTTCAGCTGATATTGTAGTGTTTAATCAAACTACCACACAGAAAGAGGAAGAATGGGGGCCAGTCAGCCAGTTTTACCCAGGTGCCCCCCTCAGGCTTATCCAGTCTGTTCTGCAGGAGCAGAGCTTGTAAAGGAGCAGCTCTCTATGAGTGAGCTACATATGATGATCGATAACTGCGCAAAGGTTAATGATTTCACATCTGGTCTGGTCAGGAAGGGCTGCCAGGGAAGGATTAGTGTGAGCCTGATTTGAGTGTTATTTTAGCTGCCATTAAAAACTGTCATTACATGTGATTTGCTGTGTTCTCTCTGAGCTGACGTGTGAAACATCCACATGCTGTGTTTTATTTCTTCTTAAAGGTCTTCCATGGCAGAGGCCAGGCACCCTGTGTCAGAGCTGAACCAATGGGGGGGAAATGTTTCCTTGGAATCAACCCACTCTGGTCAGCCCCTCTTTGATGCCTCCAAGAGCTCCACACAGACAGGAGGACCCTCCAGACCCACTGGGGGACCAGGTCACACCTGCCAGGAGGAACCAAAGGAGGCCATCAGTGGGATCTGTCCCGCACCTCCGCCTACCAGAGAAACTCATTGCAGCAGTCTGAAGGTCAGCGGAAAGCCTGGTGAACAGGAACAAAGCCCATCTAAACACTGTGCTCCCCCCAGGGCACCAAGCCGCCCTCATAGTCTGGCTGAGATGAATACGCACCCACATCACCACGAGATCATCGTGAATGCAACCAATGATACCCCCCAGGCAGGCAGGACACTACAGAGTATGACACCAGCCTCTCTGTCTGTTCACAGGAGTCACTCTGACATGTTACCTCTGGTTAAACCAGCAGTGCCCCCCCAGGCTCCAGACAGCGAGACTGGAGGACCTGCTTACCATGGAGGAGAGAAGCATATCAGAGAAGTTGAGAGTCCCTCCACGGCAGCCTGCAAGCAACCCATGCAGCTGCAACAGTGCAACATTGTCACCACTATTTGCCGAGGGGTCAACAGTGGAGAAAGTGCCCAGCAGCCCCAGAGCGGGTGTGTCTGTGCCTCGTCCCCCAGGGCAGCAGTCAGAGTGGAGGGTGTTGAAGAAAGGGGCCATCTTCTCCCTGCCTGTGACAAGGCGCTCTGTTACGGCTCTTACATCCAGCATGCCAATTTTGAAGACACGTTCGCTGCCTACTGCCATCCCCAGCCCATCCCAGCCCCCTCCCAGCTGCTGCCACGCCTGACAGGAGCAGAGCAAAGCTGCGATGTGCAGCGTGCGATGGCGCTTCCCTCAGTGACGAACCACCTCACCCTGCCTCGCCTCATCTCCTCCGTCAGTGAGACAGGCCTGGATGCCAAACATCTGCTGCGGTGCTGCAACCTCAGCTGCTCTTGGATCAGTTCACTGCCTCCTGGTGGTCACCAATCCCAAAAACACTTCACTGGAGAGGGATGCTGCAGCAGTCCCTCAAGCCATGATAGAACCAAGACCCGGGACATCGGGACCATGACAGGCCACAGAGAGCTGAGGGATGTTGGGGTGCAGACGGGACAGACTGTCACACCTCATGTCTTCCCCCAGATCTGTCTGGCAGAGGAGAGCAGACGTGAGGCCTCCTCCAGCCAGACTCCATCACTGACAAACGCTGACAGTGATGGAGGCAAGAGACTGGGCGGTGCTCACAAGCCTCCCGTGAAGGAGGTGAAGTGGGATGCTGAAGGGATGACATGGGAGGTGTATGGGGCCTCTGTGGACCCCGAGGAGCTGGGTCTGGCCATCCAGAGACACCTGGAGCTGCAGATTAAGGAGACAGCAAGCCGTGCAGCCAAGCTGTCACGCCAGAATACCAACACCTCCCGGCAGAGCGGGAACACCAGCTGTCAGAGGAAGACGAGCAGAATGATGGGCTCCATCCGAACCTGCTGCACTCACACCACCACAGCTGTTGACTGACCGACTGATGGACAGGGCCGTACCTGAACACTGTGTTCAGTAGCCAGTGTGGCTACTCATAGCTTCAGCCTCAAATATCACCCATCTGATCAGAAGGTCTATGGAAGATAGAATAATCTGCATACATACAAGAACAGTCTGTGTCAATGGAAAAGCTTCACATGAAATGTCCTATAATGAAAGATATGTGTTATTATCATGTTCGCTGAAATCAAAAGAAAAAGGAAACTGATGTTAGACTAACAACAGATTGATGTTCCGTCATTTGCTGTCGAGGGTTGGAAATATGATTCTTGCAGCTGTGCACTGCCAGTGGATCGAGAGGGCCACTCCACGGAGGTGGCTCTTCAGATTTAACTACTTACACCAGAACGCAGCGCCTGTACAGTGTAAAGCAATCTGATACAACTGTCCTGCAATAAGTATGACTCTTGTAAAGTTTAAAGTGAATGTGCAGGGTGGGGAAAACATTGTAATACAGTGAAATGTAAATGTAAAAGGTCAGTACAGTTTTACCTTAACTTAACCCTAACCTTTGACCTGTGGCTGGGTTTATCCCTAACTGTCTCAGTTTTACCCCCCACTGCATCCTGGCTTCTCCTTCTCCTCTCTCCCTCCATGACATTTTTAGTTGTGGTCCACTTCCTCCCACCAGAGTGGGGCTCCACAGGGGTTTCGGGTCCTAAGTGACAGGCCCTGGCACATGACATCTGACAGAGGGAGTCATTCATACACGTGCACCATAATAATACTGTAAGAAAAGTAAAAGTAATGGACAGTTAAATGGACCTGTTTCTGCCAGTGGAGATAGATTTATAATGTCCTTTGGGAGGGAGTTCTTCCCCCTGTAGTCTCCAAAATAAATGAATACTAGAGGAATGAATGTCTGTTACTGAGTGAGTGGTGGACACAGCTTGGTACATACATTTGATTGTATTTCATAAATATGGTTTAAACTCTTGAGGCTACAGATTCAATGCATCTTCCTTTCCTGCATATTCATCATAGGTCTCACTAATGAGATTTTCTTCTGTTTGTTTTGGACGTGATTAAAACGATATGAGGCTGCCTGGAGATATTTTCTACTTCCCTTTATGAATAAACACGACCAGTGATCATGAGACTAACAACACTGAAACATTTTAAACCATCTTAGGACTGTCCCTAACTGCTCACCTCTCTCCTGGACATACAAGGATTCTTGTGCAAACAGAGTGTTGTGTGCAAAGAAATGTACACTAGCTCTGCAGCATGTGGTAAATCACTGTTATAAAGAATAATAAATAATCCATGAAAAAAGGATAAAACAAAGACAAAAGGATAAAACTATGTAAGAGAAATACAAGTGTTAGTTCCACATACCTGGTAAAACCACAACCAGGCTTCCTCATCTACCCCAGTATTCTGAAGTCTCCCATGCTGTTTTCTTTCTTGTCTTCTTTAATGTTTGTTTTATCTAACTTTAAGTACATTATGGGATTAGGTTTAGGGCGTGGTAATAATGGCTGTGCTGGTGTTTGAATTGTATGTACTTTCCTTAAATTAATTTATTTAATGCGTAAAAATACTCTCAAGAAATTTACAAATATTTCATGCTCCTTAAAAAAATAAATAAATAAAGTGAGCTCCAAATGAATTTCCCCAGAAATTGAAATTAATCTGTGTTAATATAAGCTTTTAAAAGATATTTAAGTGTAATGTAAGAGTACCTGGAAACATTTCAAGATCACCTTCTTACTTTGGTAACACAGTTTCTGTGCTACTCTAAAAAACCAAAACACTGACTTTGACTTGATGCAGAGTCTAATGGGATAGTTTATTGTCACCTGAGGAAAAAATAATAAATAATACAGAAATAGTTTTATAAAGATCTTTTAAAGAGTTGTGTTTGTTTCTTTTGCTCACAATAGATTAAATGAATACACTGAAATTTAATTTATTTTATTCACATTTTAATTTCATGTTTGTCTTATCTGTTGTGTCATTAGTGCCATTTGTCATTTTAAAGACTCATTCTGTGGGGGGATTATTACAGAACCAGACAGAAATCTACCAGAACTGATCACTTTCAGTTACTGGTGGTTTAAAGCCAAGGTTCATTAAGAGAATTGTTGGTTTGCTTGTTAAAATGCTGATTAAATGTATTCCTGAATGATGTAGATGCAGGTATATTTCACTTCTAAACAACATAGAAACCTTTAGCGGGTCAGTAGGCTCCAGGACAGAGTGAATGTAACAGTTAAATGTCTCAGTGGTGGATATTTCACTCTGTTAATGGTACATCAGTATCTTCTATTTTACAATATAGGAAATGGTCTAAAACAGAGGACATATGGTTTCATCTGGTCTGGATCACAGTATTAAATGTTTTCACTCGGGGTGGCTAGGTGGTGATTTTATTCCCCTGGTTGTCATTTAAACCAGAAGCTGAAAACAGACCTGACTGTACCAGATTGCTTTTCACTCAGTCTTCAATGTTGATATTGAAATGTCCTTTTGGTGTTCCTCTTTCTTTCACTAGCATAATGGTGAAATGTATCGTAGCAGCTACTGGGCAGATGATCTTGAACTTGTTCATGATCTTGGTGACTTGTGTCTAATACCACCATTAGGCCATAAACTCACATTTTGGCACCAGAAATTGACATGAAATCAGCTGATCACACTCATGCTTGTGAGGGGATGAACAGTTGCTGTTTGAACAGTGACGATGAGGTTGTTGATGGTGGTATTCTTGTTTCAAAAGGCTGATTGACAGTAGTATGTCACTGCTGACTCTCTGTGGGCAGAGGTGACAGGTACCACTTTCACCAGCAAGTAGGCTACAGTGTAAAACTGGTAGCTTATTCCATACCATAATACTCCTGTATGCAATCATCACTGTTTCTGGTAGCTAAACATGAGCTGAGGTATTGGCTAGCATACCAGGCAAAGCCTTGGACAAGGTTTGACCGTGAACTCTACTTAACAAAATGCGTTATATTAGTTTCAATCGAGAGTGGGTCAGCCTCTTGTTGGTGTGATGGTGGAGAGAGGTATCTGTGCAACGTGAATGACATGTAGTACACAGCAGTGACATACCACAATCAGCAGTGGCACAGGAACTGGTATATGCTGGTTTGGAGAGATATCTGCCAGATGATCATGAGTGGCATATGTCAGCAGAGCAGCATGACATTATTCTTAATCTCACTGCTGCTGTATTTTAATGACCCCAGAGTCTGTCCTCTAGCATCCCCCTCAGGAAAACCTTTCACCACTCCTGTGGTACCACTGTGACCTGCCACAGTGTTGGCCCAACACTTCAGTATTTATTGTGGGGTAAAAGAACATTGCAGCCTCCAGTGGGCACTAGCAGAGCTTTAGTGTTGTTAATCTTGGATGTAATATTAACACGTGAAAGTTATTTATGATGAAACTATAGATGATGTATGAAAACATCTGATAATAGTACTTACACATGTATCATTGAAGACATAAAACATCAATCAATACCATGTATTTACAGTCCAGACAATAATCAACCCCACCGCCCACTTTAATCCTCACATCTGTACACGTGACGTTAATGTCATACAACATACATCATCTTAGTGAAGAAGCAGAAACATCACTAATGGAACATATATCATTTAAGTGGTATAAAAAAAAGTCAATCAAAGTTTTTGGTTCACTTTGAACTTTTAAGTGCAGAATAGGGCGTCTTTATATCAGATGGTTATAGAGGTGGCACATTCATACAGCAAAGACCATCCTGATCAGAGCCCCACAGTAAAGCACTGTGAGATTCATTAGTGTCATCTGTGAATGAATCAGAGATAAGGCATGAATCCTGATTAAGGCTCTAGAGTGTCATGTTCCCACTGTGACAGCAGACAGTCCAGCAGTCCTGCCACTGGGGGAAAATCCACTGTTAGAGACTTCAACTTTCATCTTCAGTTACCGTTGAAAAATATTTAACCAATGAATTAATTCAACATGTTGAGGTTGTTGACAGGTTATTTTTGTGAACGGGATTTAACGGGATTCTTATCATAAACTATATGAGTTCTTATGGTGTTTTATGTTGTGAAACTATACTCTGTGTCCACCAGCAGAGATGAATGTCAGCCAGGTGGCATAAAGCAAGAAGGGCTTTTTTTAAAACTCAGTATTCTCTTTTCTTTCTCTGTACTCTGCTTATATGTTATGGCTGATTTTGAAAATAACTGCATCAGTGGTTGCTGTGTGTGTGCAGGCCCTCCATAATCATATTTGAGGTATCAAACAGGAATTATTGCAGGATTCAGCTGAGTGTTTGTCAGTTGGAAGTGATGTTAAAATGTTTTGATTGTGTTTATCCAAGACAAATGTGCCCGAATCTTGATGCCAGCAATAAAATTACAGAAACTCTGTGATCTGTGGATCAATAACTTACAAAGCCAACAATTAGGGAATGTGATGCTTTAGTAGAAAGGCCATGATATTCAGATTTACACAAAATTTCCAAATTAGTTGACAGTTTAAAGTACCCATATTTTACCCTTTTCTGTGTTTAGTTTTTATTAGAAGAATATTAGAAGATATATTTGTGGTTTTAAGAACCAAAAACAACAAGAAGTCAATGAGCCAATCAGAAGAGAGACTCAGAGCCTCTCTTCTGATTTTCTGTCTGTTTTCTGAGCAATCAAATAAAAATATGGCAGATTTCAGGTAAACACTTGGAGAAACCAAATCCGGCAAGACTGGATGGTGGGTCAGCCATGCTTGGAGCGTGGCTCAGGTTCTGAATACAGGCTGTGTGCATTTCTCTGTGGACTGAGGCTTTGATACTTTCACAGTATTAATATAGAACCTAGACCTGCTTTATCATCACACTTTCACTATCACCTTATACCGTATGGGCTCTTTAATGCCATCAGGACACTTGTCTATGGCAGCCACTCACAATGTCATCATCTCAGTAAACTG
Source organism: Trachinotus anak (assembly GCF_046630095.1). Classification (NCBI taxonomy): domain Eukaryota; kingdom Metazoa; phylum Chordata; class Actinopteri; order Carangiformes; family Carangidae; genus Trachinotus; species Trachinotus anak. Next base: position 25,811,989 of record NW_027273858.1, on the reverse strand, counting down.
TTTCATATGAATCTAGTTCAATCATGAAGGTGCCCACACAACCAAACTGATAATAATCCTGATAATGATGATTCCCTATGTGTAGGGATTTCTTCTTTTAACTCTGTCCTATTTCTGTCAGTCTGTAGGGGTCTACACATAAGGGGCAGTCACATGACACCACAGCCCAGTGTTCATCTCTATTACTGTGAGAGTGCAGCTGCTCTGTGATTATGTGGAGAAGCCTGTTAGGAGAGGTGTTAGTGTGTGTGTCTGCTGGGCATGGCTTCCTGATTCCTGCTCCTGCCAGTTCACCAGCACAACTGAGACACATCTACCAATCCGCTGCTCGTCAGCTGCTGTCTTTAAACACCAGATCTTCACTAGTCTTTGCCATTCACCCAGTGTGGGATTTACGCTACAGCCAAACTCTTTCTGATCTTTACTCCTTGCCAGTTTATCTGTTTTCCTGGAGTAATTATTGCTTGCCTGTGTCTCAGGTTCACCACCCAAACCTTGCCAGTTGCCAGCCTTGTCTTTGTCTGCTGGTCCTGTTTGGAGTCACTGCCTGGCAAACATTCTGCCTGCCATTTCTGCTTTGTGTTTGGAACCCTACCTCATACTAGCTTGCTTACAACCCAACTCGAAGACTTTTTTCAAGTTTTACAATAAATACTTTGAATCTCCACCCTCCTCTGAGTCTGTGCTCTGCCTATTGAACCCAGCCACTTTCTAAAAGAGCTAAGGTTGGCAGGCCTCTCGTTGATAGTGAGTGTAGGCAGATGCAAATATTTGAGAGGCACCTGAGGTCCCAGGCACAGAGAGAATGCAGACTAAAATAGAAGTCAAGGTGAATTAGGTGAGACATGAGATCATGTCCAGCTCTGAGTATCCAATAGAAGTCTCATACATGTATGTGAGAGATATGGAGTCGCCTTATTTGGGAATATAGTTGGTAACACACAAGCCTGAGCCCTTTGGGATGGATTAACACTAGTTAACCTGTTAAAGATTGTAATTATCTCCTTGATACATCAAACAACAATAAGTACTTCTGCTTCAGAGGTATTTGATAGACACCATACCATGGTATCTTATCATGTAAGTTAATGGCCATGTGCACTGTGTTCCTTCCTTATGATAGAAGTTGTAGCATTACTGTGCATGATGATGCAGGATAAACAGTAAATACACTGTGATATTGCAAGATGAATAGAGTGAACACAGTTAGTATCATTTAGTCATGCAGCTGTATAGCAAATAGCCAAATCACATTCTTTCCCACCATTCCCCAATTCATCTGCTACTGATTCCCCCTGTTCTTTCTCTCCACTTTTCATCTTGGAGATTATCACACATTGGATGTATGCTGTATTGGTACAGTTACTTATTGCACTGTCACTGTCACTTTGTGACCATGGTTTTTACCCTGCCCTTTGCTATATGTTCATTTATTATTATTTATTGTATTGTCTTTTACCAACTTTATTATGATGCTGCCTTGATTGACATTGTAATTCCGTTGTGCTGGCTCTGCTTTGTAAAATGACAATAAACTGAACTGAACTGAACTGAACAGTTAAAAAAATGTCGTCATTTAAACTAAGTCGGATTCATTGTATAAGTTCATATTAACTGATTAATGTAATGATTAATAAACGCGCTGATTTCCTTGCCACAATTAACAGTGCTGGTTCAGGATGAGCGGTGTAAACACGGTGAGGCAGCGATAGCGCGGGACGCGCAGTGTAAACACTGATGATGTAGATGAACTGGACCGGAAGTGTGGGCGGAGCTAAGCGGCCTACATGACAAAATGGCCGCGACCATGAAGAACGTGGATGAGATTCGGAGCCGAGTGATACTTGGAGAATTCGGAGTGAAGAATGTAAGTGGTGTTAGTGATGGCGGTCTTTAGCCTCGGTCCACTGGCTGTGACCCGCAGCTGAACTGCTGAACAGCTACCGATGATCGATCGGCCTGTGCCTGACAGGAGTTAACTGTGTCTGCAGGTGGTCAGGCTTGTGCGTGGATAAGTCATGAAGATGAAGATGACAATAATCATGTCAGTGTGACTGGGATGCGTCCTGAGCGTTCAACACGTCGCTCCCTGGCTTCTGGTTTAATGTGTTTGCACCAGGTTGTGCGTTTTCTGCATCGGTGTATGTTGTAAATGTCTTTATTGATGTCAAGGAAAACACGAAAGTCCAACAGCAGGTGATTTGTGTTTGTCAAAAAAAGCAATTGCAACTGAAACGTGACATGCGCGGCCTTTTCCATTTCCACCATCCTCAGGCGTGGAAAACACTCTTACTGTAGTGAGAGTTCACTGATACTTCAGTACCTGGCTTTCTGCCATCATGTGATGTATGAATTAAAGTTCTCTGACAAATGCAGATGCTGTAGATAACGAGGGTGGCGCCTATAGAAGTGACCTTAATAGAGAATGTTTGCTGCCAAGCATGTTGTGTTATCCAAATAATTATTTGTATTTTTGTGTTTTCAGGTTCATACAACAGATTTCCCTGGAAACTACCCCGGCTATGATGACACCTGGGATATGGAAAAATTTCAAAAGGTACATTTTTGTCATTTTAGCCGTGAAATTGGCAGCTGGTGAAGTGTGTTGGATCCGTCTGTAAGTCAGTGGTTTCACATTAGTTTACACTATATCAGATTCTTCTGGACACTGCCTCCCATGCACTGACGTGTTTGATGTAAATGATGAATTTGCTTTTCTCGGGACAAACAGTCGGTCTCTTTTCTAAACCTCAGAGGAATCCAGTTTCCCCTTTTACTGTGGGAAATTGTAATTTATGTCCAACCAAGTTCAAACATTATTCTCTATCTTCACGAGGACAGTCTTACATAAGAAATATTAATTCTTTGGAAACGTATTTTAGGATTCGCTTAAGAGTCTTTTATGCATTTTGCACAGGAACCTTTACAAACTGGAGGAGGATGACTGACATATCTTTAAAATGTATTCATATGTATCTGAGAGAAGAATGGACAGAGTGAATTATTTCATTTTTCATCTGTCTGTTTGCAGAACTTCAGAATTGACATAGTGAGTCTGGACGAGAGCAGTATGGAGTTTGACATGGTGGGCATAGATGCAGCCATCGCCAACGCCTTCAGAAGGATCTTACTAGCAGAGGTGGGAGTCTCATTCAGTCATGTTTTTGTCAGTTGTGTTGTTCGGTAGCCTCTAAGGACACTAGGACAAGAGAGAGACAGCAGCAACATTAAGGGAAACATGCTCCAAATTCAGGAACAGAAAATACATGCAGCAAGAATTTCTACCCCCGAGGAGCTTCAGGATGATGATGGGGAGGGGCATGGGCTGCCATGAGAGCATTTCCCTTTATGTCTGTGCTTGTTCTCCTGTACGGCCGACCACAGTGTCATTAGTGTGTCACCTAACCATGTGATGTTGACATAAGATGTTTTTCGCCTGTGAAAAGTGGACACACCACTTTTTCTACCCAGTTAGTTTTTTTTTCTATAAAGCTGAATGAAATGTTAAGAAACTGAAATTTTGTGCATCTGCATTTCCAAAAGAAAGTTTTAGATTTTTATGCAAATATGTAGTGAAAGCTTGGCATTGTTTTCTGTAGGTGCCGACCATGGCTATAGAGAAGGTGTTTATCTACAACAACACATCCATCGTCCAGGATGAAGTGCTGGCCCACAGATTAGGCCTCATCCCCATCAAAGCTGACCCCCGCCTGTTTGAGTACAGGAATGCTGGTAAGGCCTGGAGTATACTCGCTGTTTGCCCAAGTGTTCACGTATGTAACGGCTGCGTTGTGAATGAAGACTTGCTTCAGCACAACGCGGCCAGTACACGTGATACTGGATGTCTTCCCTGCGGGCGGACCTCAGAAATCACACCCAGAGTCTTAAACAAAGCCGGTCTCGCACACTCATGTAAATAAACAACATGGCCACACTGGAAGGGGTCTGTATTCTGCTTTTGCTGTCATCACGGCAGAAAAACAGACAGGCTTAAGACAATGCTGTGCAGCACTCATACAGATGACAGTATTTGACTGTCACTGAAAGTCCTAATCTGCTTATCAAATACAGATCTGTTTTCATTAGGTTAACATCTCCGTCCAGACCTCAAACTCAGATTTAGTTTAAACCTTTGTTGGCTGAGAAGGCAGAAACCCATTTTCATTGTCAGTCTAATTCATTTTCATGACCTGTAGCTTCAACCTGAACATACCTGAAGATATGAAATGTTGATTTGATATGTGTCCGACATACAGCTCCCCATCACTGCCTCCAAACACTGGAGCCGTTGACTCATCAGAGAACCTTTGTTTCCCATTTTGTAGGAATATTTGTTTTGTAGCTGTGAATGATATGGTTTGTTTATTCCAGGTGAGCAGTCGTCAGAGGAAGAAGGATCAGAAATAGACACTATACAGCTGCAGCTGAAGATTAAATGCAGCAGGAACCCCAGAGCCAGCAAAGACTCGTCTGACCCCCGAGAGCTGTATCTGAACCACATGGGTAGGTTTCATGTCCGGACTGCTCGTTTGCAGACACGCTGGTTTAAGAAGATCCTTGGGTGAGATCAAACATTAATGTGATTGGTTATTCTCCCCTGTCCCACGCTGTCTTACCTCAGTTTATTCCAGGGACATAAAGTGGGTCCCCATCGGCAACCAAGCAGATGTGTTTGCAGACTCCAGCATTGGACCCGTAAATGACGACATCCTGATAGCTCAGCTACGACCAGGACAGGAGCTGGACATTATCATGCACTGTGTCAAAGGAATTGGTAAGAATGTTAGAGCTCAGTGGGAGTGGAACAGAAGCCTCTTTATTAACATTCACTGTCTCTGCGTGTTTGAAAACCCATCAGGTGCTTGAGGGAGATAATTCTTGACCTGAGATCTGTGTATGTGACAAAATCATCTGAGCTTACAGTTTCTTCCAGAGCTTCCAACAGAAATATACACACTTTATTTTGGTGAAATACATCAGTGACAGAGAATTTTAACTTCAATGTTTAGTTAAGATATAAAATATGGAAAACCCTGCATGATAGGCTGCATTTCTCCACACAGCTTACATACGATATGACCGTTGTTATAAGGCCAGACACTCTCATGTTTACCAGTCAGTACTTTCTGCTGCCTGACACTGAGGAGTGTTCTCTGCTCTGTGCTCAGGGAAGGACCACGCTAAGTTCTCTCCAGTGGCCACAGCCAGTTACCGCCTCCTGCCAGAGATCACGCTCCTGGAGCCAGTGGAAGGGGAGAAGGCAGAGCGTTTAAAACGCTGCTTCTCACGAGGAGTCATTGACCTGGAAGATGTTGATGGTGAGAAAGAACCAACCCAACTGATCGGTGATCAGATATAAACCTGCACCGTGTAACTGCTGCTCTGAGGACAGTGTGCTGTGGTAATCCTGTAGTGCTGCGGAGCTGTTTACCTGTGAGCCGGTCCCCGTTTCGATTGTCTCGTGCACAAGATTTGCAGCAATAAAGGCATGAAGAAGAAGAAGACTGCTGACTAGTAAACATGGATATAAACAACACAGTTTTCAAACATGTGAGAAAAATCAGTTTACAAGTGTTTTGAGCAAATTATGACATTATAGCAAAACTCCACAGGAATGCAGTATATTAAGGAAGGCGTCAGGATAACCTTCCAGTTCTGATAAAACATTCTCACCATTGAATCATTTCTGTGGTGTAGATTTCTGCTGCCTGTTTTCTACACTCCAGCTGTGCCCAAGCAAGAATGGAAACATGTGAGAATGGTCGAGGAGTTTAAGGATTCAGGAGGCTCTGTTGAATATCATATTCATAATCATGTTTCCATAAGTGTATAATCACCTGAAAGTAAGAATTGTTTGAGTTTTCGTTGGAGTAGAGGGAACCCTGTGTATCTACAGAGGGAGCAGGTCCTCCTCTGTGGTGCTCATGTGTCATCAGAGGGGTAAAGAGAGGGGTCCTCACTTGGTTGCAGTCTGCAGCCTGACTGCTAGCTGCCACTAAATCCTACAAACTGGTCCTTAAAAGACTTGTATGCAGTGTGTGAATGTAACCATGTGTCTCCTTGTGTTGTCCACCTCAGGGGAAAAAGTGGCCAAAGTGGTGAACAGTCGCCTGGATACATGCAGCAGGGAGGTCCTCCGTCACGATGACCTGAAGAATGTGGTGAAACTCGGCAGAGTGCGAGACCATTTCATTTGTACGTTCATATACATTGTTCATGTGTACGGTTTTACAGACAGCGTCCACACTGTGGGCTCAGGGCTCACTCTAAAGGAATAGTCTGATATTTTGATGTTCACTTAATGTTCTTCTTGCCAAGAGTAAAATGAGAAGATTCAGCCAAGATTCATGTCTGATAATTTGAAGCTACCACCAGGAAACATTTAGCATTAAGGCTACGTCCACGCTAATACGTTTTCATTTTAAAATGAGAATGATCTCCTTCCAGACGAGCTCTTTATCAGAAATGATCTTTTTCCACACTAACACGCTTAAAAACACACATTACATGACCACTCACATACACTGGGAACATGCACGTGCTGGTGTGAACAGGATTATCTACTCTGCAGCTGATTAGTTGCAGAAAATACAATGAATGAGGAACAGCAAAGACAGTTGTGGCATTAAAATGCAGAATTTAACTGAACAACAGCTGCTGGCAAAGACAACAAGCTCAGTAACGCTAGTAATTCATTATCCATGTTGCTTTCACCACTGAGCGTTGTGAGTGATAACACCCAATCAGAGAGCGACCTCAGGTGTATGCGTCATCGTTTTAAAGGTCTCTGGTTCTTACCCCTCCTTACTTGGTTTCAGGTTCTTGAGAACTCCAGAGTAGTGTGGATGGGTAAACGTAGAAAAAGTGATGCATTTTAAAACTAAAACGTATCAGTGTGGATGTAACTGCCTCCCAGCAGCTGTAAAGCCCAGTCAGCAGGATGAGAAGACATCCCTGTTTATGTTTTCATGTGACTCTTAACGTTGCTCCTTTTTTAAAAGTCTGTTGTGCTGACACAGAAATGTCTTAAATATTTGTTTCACTTATTCTTAGTCTTCTCTCCACAGTTACTGTGGAATCAACTGGCATCCTCCCTCCAGATGTCCTGGTCACAGAGGCCATCAAAGTCCTGATGGCCAAATGTCAGAGGTTTCTCAGTGAGCTGGACTCTCCTGACATGGAGTGACATGATGATCTGCTGTTGACACGTGTGACAGATTTGTGATGCTCTGAGTGGAACGGCTCTGTTGATAAAAAAAAAAAAAACTGTATTGTATTTTCAGAAGGCAGATGTTGTGTTGGTTGTAAGTATGTATATACTGCTGTCTCTAGTTTTTATACCACTCTTGATTTATTGAGGAGCTCAGTTTTCCTTTTATTAGCATCGTGAATTGAATGAAATATCACCAATAATGTCCAGACATACTGTACAATTTTCTGTATAGATCTGTGCATAACATAATAAAACATAGACTAAACCATCATAGAAAGCACAGATGTTATTACAGGATGAGTGAAGTGTCTTTAGTATAGTATATAGTATATTTTTCTTCAGTACCACAGGTTTCCCTCATTTATCTATATCAGTGTGACCTCAGCTCTCTGGCTGCCAGCATCCTGTTACATGATCACACATTAAAGCACCACTAATACGTCATTGTTATTTATCCTAATGCTCCATAGATGCATTTTTCTCTCATGTCATATTTTATTTACAGCAGCACAACATGAGAAAGACTAGAGAAACAATGTACTCACAGTACATCATACTTGATTTACTCAGCTGTGGACCTATGGACCTATGCCCCATCGCCCCTAAAACAACCCAGGGCAGAGTGTGCAGAGCAAACCCAGGAACTTTTAACTCATTACTGACTGACAAACAGCTGTAACGTCTTTATCATACCTGACATCAAGAGCAACAGAGAGAGAGAGCGAGAGAGCGTGTGGAGCTTTGCTCTCATTGGCTCTGGCAAAGGCATAAGCTATCAGCACAACCCCATCCAGAACCTTCAAGTCCACTGTCCAACATTTGTAAGGTAGTTGCTGCCTGTTCCACTGAAACTAAGTCCAGGTGTTCCTTAGTCCTGTTCTCCAAGCTAAAGCAGCTGGGTTTTCTCACGTTCCAGTGAATGAGTATTGTCCTTGTCACAGAGAGACAAGCTTGTCCAATCATCTGTACTAAATTGGAGAATTGATTTCCACAGGGAACTGAATGATAATGATTTATGACTCAGTTTTTTTGCTTGTCCACCGACAAGTTTATTTTTTAAATTGCAAAATGTCCCACTCGGTGCATTATGGATCATAACTAAGAATTAAGAAATACTAAGTACCCCCACCCCACCCATCAAACACAAAATTATTATTTGAGATATTCATGTTTCATTAATCCTGTAGATTTATCTAGAATTTAAATTTAGTTTCAAAGCTTTGTTCAAATCTTAAATGATCCATATCTTACAAACATTTACATTTATTTTTTTTGGCCTTAAAGTTGGCTACTCATTTAAACACACTGAATCAGCCTGTCAAATATCCACTAAATGTTAGCTTTGAATCATAGAATTTTAACTTCTCTGAAACAGCTAAAAAACTTTCACCAAAATGCCATAAAAAATGCTGAGGTCCCAACCACTGTGTGCATCATCCTTGCATATAAAGGTCAAACTAACCAGAGGGTCAGTGTTATGTTTTCCTGTAATATATAAACTCATATAGGCCCAGGTAATTGTTAATGAATGTGGATATCTGTATCAGTCTCAAAAAAATCTAATACTGGTCAGACTTTACTGTATATTGTATGTTTGCACAGTGTGTGTGTGGATGTGTGTCCCAGCTCCAAAGCCAAGAATTGGCTTCAAGTGTGATCTAAGAGACTTGTTAGAGGACCCCAGTCCTGGTGTAGCATCACCAGCACTGCACAGTAGAACTGCTTTAAGACTTTAACAGTGAGTGTGTTGTTTTATTTAGGAAAAGTCTAAAGAAAGCGAGGGGTATAAAATTAAAACATTTGGAATACTTTTGAGAGACACGTCTTGTTTCAGTGTAGCTGTTTTGGACGTGTAAAAGAGAGTGAGGAATGTATTGCTGCGGTGCTGTCTACAGAACCAACTAGAAGGTCAATCAGCAAAATGTTAAGAACTAGGTCTAAATATAGCTTCGGTTTAATTATATAAATAAATACGATTGACTTGAACAAAGGTTGAACACAGCTCTTCCTAATGAGCCATCGTGAAAAGGTGGTAGGTTCTCTGCAGATATAACTGTGAAATAAATCTGGGCTCTTTCAATAAGCCTGGTATGCAGTCGAACTGTCTGCAAGTTGTCAATAAGTGGATTTTGGTCCTGATGCTCTGCAGAAGGTCAGAGGTCAAGTAGGCCATTGGGATGGGTCATCTTCACCATGAACTGGCACAAAGACTAAAAGTGACGCTCAAAGAGGACTGTCCAAAACCTGTCCACCAAGAAGTCTGAATAATAAATAATTTATAACTATTCCATTCATTGCACCTTACAAATCCTTCATAAAAGGAAACTTAAGAAGTGTGTCAGCGCCACTCATTAAGAAGAGACCTGAGAATATGAAGCCTATTCTATTTTTCATGGTAGGCCTACACTTTAAATGCTTTAAACAGGATCTCAAAATTGTTAAATAACCTGACGTAAAAATCTCTTTATTGCATGTCTCACTTGTGCATTGCTCCCATCAGTTCGGTTCTGTTTTCTCTTGTTTTTCACAGCGTCCCTCCATCAGCAGCCGCAGCCTGCGGACCGTGTTTTCCTCCCTGGTGTAAGCATGCTCCGCCCGGCTCAGTGTCACTTGGGGAAAATGGCCCGCTAGCTTCCTTTTCAAACGTCACTTCCGCCTCCTCCTTAGCGAAGCAAGATGGCGGCCGTCGTAGAGAGAGTTGATGGATGTGTTGGGTCCTTGGACTCAGACGCGGTGTCACCGAGACAGTCCACCCCTCCACCGGACCAGCCGCACCAGAACAACCCGCTGTTAGGACTTCCCATCGTGGCCATTGAGACGATTCTCAATTTTCTGTCTTACGATGAAATCAGCCTGCTCCGCTCGGTAAGGAGAACAAAAACAAGCCAGGTATAAGGGGAACAAAGCTACTGCTAGCCCCGCGCTGCTCGTGTGTGCATACCACTTCTGTGAGGTATTGGTGGAAGGAGTGTCGGGACGGGGCTGGACTGAAAGCCCGTGTGTCATGTCTGTGCAGTGGACCAGCTGCAGCCGCGGCCCGCAGCGCTCATTGTGCTAATTAGCAGGACAGCCTAGCTGAGGAGAGGCAGCAACACACCACACCGAGCAGATTCATGTTGAGACGAGCTGTCTGAAGCAGACTCTGGGTGTGGGAGACTCATCTGCACTGCAGACGCTGCCTGCTCCTCTGGGACGTGTCTGTCGTGCGGTTGGCTGGACGTCGGTCGCTGCTGCGTTGGCACACGGACGGTGCTTTTCACCGCGGCTCCTGCAGCAGCTCATGCCCAGTTTGGAGGTTTTGACAGGTCTTCACAGAAGCTCACTCGGGCTTTGTTAAAACAGTTGTTTTCCTGATCACAGCTTTCTGTACAGCAAACCCCTCAGTCTGTGCCATTCATGTAGGCTATGTTTTGCACGGGCGGATTAAGAGCAAATTGCCCCCTGGGCATGGACAAGTAATAGGAACCCCCCACCACCACCAGCGCCTCCTCCGCATTGTTCTCGGCTGTGTGCATGTTATTGCCTGGCATTTTACAGATGATGAATGATTTTGCCTCTGCTGGACATGACAAGGGGATAGGTGTGAGCGCAGCACAAGAGGGCACACCCAGTGCTGAGGCTGCAACCACTCTGTGGCAATGGCTGTACTTCAGTTGCCATGGTGAACAATGGCTGTAGCTGCGGCTGTAGGGATGTCATGATACCAGAAATTTGGTAGTTGGTACCAATACCAATGAAATACCACAATTTTCCTTTCCAAATTTGATACCACCGCAAAAAAACCAAATCAAAACAGAGAACAGCTACACAGGCTGCTGACACATGCATGTGCACAGATCTCCATGTACAGTATTCAGTGTGCAAACATGGTGTAAAAATAATCATTTAAAATATCAGTGTTATATTTTGACAGACAGAACTAATGTTAGGAGCTGCCTCCACATTAGCCTAAACAAGCTAACATTAGCCTTTGAGACCGCTGTGTGTGGCTGTTGCAGTTCACAAACAATAACAGTCACATTTCAGGACGTGAACATGTTGAGGACATGTGACTGTAAAGTTAGTACTGAAGTTCACTCAGCTGCATTCACCTGTTGCTGCTCCCTCACTTGATGCTGCCGTTCTGTGTGTTACTGTTTACTGTGCCTGCCTCCTCCTGAGTTTGATGTAGCGTCGATGGAGTAGAACCTGTAGTGTTATTATAATTATACTGCCCTGGTCAGTCCTGAAAGAATCACATCTCCAGGACCTAGGACACTCGCAGCTAGTCACTAGTTACTAGCTCGTTATTAGCCCAGCCCATTGTAGCTCAGCTACAATCACAGTGACAATCAGAGGAACAGCAGTACCTACAGTTACATCCATGTCCATAGTAATCACAGCTACAGTTAAAGCCCGTCACATCAGCCTCATGGCAGCAAAAGTGTAACAAATCTTACCTGATACATGCTAAGCTAAGTTGTATTACAGTGCTCTTCTCCACAGTCAGTCAGTCAGTCAGCCCCCTGGTCGCAGCCAGTGGCTACAGCTGCAGCTGAAGTTTTGTCCTGAGGCTCAGTCCTGTCCTGCCACAGCAGATCCACTCTGATACTGATGCTTCCCTGACATGATACAAAAACCACAGAACATTAAAGGAACCTGTGACATAGGTTTTCACTTGATGACTTTAGTGATGATGTTTCCACCAGTGGTCAGCCAAGTGCCCTGAGTTTCCTGTGCAAACAGGTTCTATCAGGGGGTGTTTACTGTCTGCAATGTTGCAAACTTAGCACATCGTCTCCAGATTTGGAGGTTTTTTCAAACTCACTGGGTATAAACCTGGCTCATGACTGGAATGTGTATGGATCCCCACCGGGGGCTCAGAGCTACACCTTTTGTCATGGGTGGAGTGGAGGAGCGCTTCAATATACTGCGCCTCCTCTGGACTGCCTGTGTTACAGCAAACAAACTACTTTCATGTTTCATTATTACTAAAGGAGGAATAACTAAACATAAGACACACTGATCAGAGAGGGAGGGAGGAGAGAAGTCATCAGTAATGAGGCTTCGCACTAACCTATGACCAGTTCTACATATCAAACAGAGGAAGTGAGACATACAGACCTGTCTCCTCTAACTTTCTGTCTGAGTGATGATTTTATAAGTAAATATAAGTCTGGCTGAATGAATGAATGTGGGTGATTTTGTCAGATGTCGTCGAGGTTATAAGATCAGGATTTGACCCTAAGCAGTCCAGACATGTACACCAGGTTTTGACCTGGTCTTGTTTTCTGTCAAACAGTAGAACATTTCTTTACAGTTTTAATGTAGGTTCACTGAAGCCCTAGTATGCACTGTACTATAAAAAATCAATTTCACATCCTTCAACTATCAGGATCAATCAATCAACATTTATTTAGATAGCAGTTTACAACAACCAAAGGTGACCAAAGTGCTTTACAGTAAAATCAAGAGATAAATAAAATCAACAAAATAAGAACACAATATACAATAAAATCCTAAAAAGCATAAAAGGTACATAAAAGGACAGAAGTAAAAAGTGGTTTGGACAGAAAGGCCCAGTGGTTACCTGGGATACCACGTACCATGAAGGCTCAGTCCTAGCCACAGCAGCTCTGGTTCAAACCTGTGGCCCTTTGCTGCATGTCAAACAACAACAACAACAACAACCTCCTCAGAAATGTCTTGAATGAAAATATGTAAAAATGATGATACCTGCAACTAGACCTTCCTGCTGAAGAGACCCTGAAAACTGCAGCAGCCCCACAGGTTCACTGCATACAGGTTCATGTACATACTGATACAACAGAGTACCTCTTCTTCACCTGTTACCTTTTGTCTGTCTCCTCCAGGTGTGTAAGCGCATGGACATGATCTGCCAGCGTGTCCTGAATCAGGGCTTCCTGAAGGTGGAGCGGTACCACAGTCTGTGCCAGAGGCAAGTCAAAGCCCAGCTGCCCAGGTCAGTTTCACACCAGCACCAACTCTGCATCAAGAATATGTTTTCTGCTGTTCAGCTTCAGCCACACACTGAAATAACAAGATCGTGGCATCAGGCCCATGTTTCTGAGGGGACACTGAGTGGTCGGGGGTGGTACTGCAGGGGTCATGGGAGGACTTTTGAAATAAATAGGTAGATATTTTAAATGAGATGTACACTAATGTATTTGTTTCCTTATTAAAATGATTAACGTCAGTCAGCCTGAGTTCATTCTGTCATCTAATAATAAAACCTGGAACTTAGCCTACAACTTGTCAGCACTGGCAGGGCAGTGAGGGAGCATGTCAGCAGCAGAACAACAGCAGTGTCTCTACACTGGATGTACTGAGCCGCAGCACCTCTGTGAGCTCAGGCCAGACTGTACATGTTTACAGCCCGTTACAGTAAGCAGAAAAAATGCACTTGAAGTCTGAAAGGCTGATTTGGGTCGCAGGTAGGTGAGTGGAGCAAAAGCTCAAATCTGGCCTGTGCAGCATTATGATACCAAATGGACATAGAAAATGCAGAAACTTCACCAAATATTTAGACAGACCAATCACTGTCTTTAACACACAGTAAAAGACAAGTCAAAACAATGACAAAAGAAATATCATGGGAGTTGTTGTCTTCACCACCACAGCTGCCAGGTCCTGCCGTTCTGGATTCCTCCAGTGTCAGTGGGTCGAGGTTTTTACCAGGAGCTGAATTATCCACAGAGGTCTCCTCCTCTCCTTTAAAAATAAGCGACTCAATGACGCTCTGCGGTGGAAATAGGACGTCTGAGAGGAGCTGGGAACTGAGCTGTCTGATGTTTGCTCAGCTGTTTTCTCTGGTAACTTAAAAACCAGACGTGAGATGACTAAAATCCTTCATCTCGTTAAAATACATATTTGAAAATGGCTGAGGTGCATGTGCAAAGGTGATGTGACAAAATACACTGCCTGGCCAAAAAAAAAAGTCGCCACCTGGATTTAACTAAGCAAATAGGTACGAGCCTCCTATTGGATAATTACTGCATGGGCAATTATCTTTCAGCTGGCAACAAGTTATTTAACCCCAACTGGTGCAATGAGTCGCTTCTCATTTCTTAAACAACCATGTCGAAAGACACATCCCGTGGTCGTGGAAAAGATGTTAGTCTGTTTGAGAAGGGTCAAATCATTGGCATGCATCAAGCAGAGAAAACATCTAAGGAGATTGCAGAAACTACTAAAATTGGGTTAAGAACTGTCCAACGCATTATTAAAAACTGGAAGGATAGTGAGGACCCATCGTCTTCGAGGAAGATATGTGGCCAGAAAAAAATCCTGATTGATCGTGATCACTTAAACGTTTGGTGAAATCAAATCAAAGAAAAACAACAGTAGAACTCAGGGCTATGTTTAATAGTGAAAGTCAGAGCATTTCCACACGCACAATGTGAAGGGAACTCAAGGGATTGGGACTGAACAGCTGTGTAGCCTTAAGAAAACCACTAATCAGTGAGGCTAACTGGAAAAAAAGGCTTCAATTTGCTAGGGAGCATAAAGATTGGACTCTGGAGCAATGGAAGAAGGTCATGTGGTCTGATGAGTCCAGATTTACCCTGTTCCAGAGTGATGGGCGCATCAGGGTAAGAAGAGAGGCAGATGAAGTGATGCACCCATCATGCCTAGTGCCGACTGTACAAGCCTGTGGGGGCAGTGCTATGATCTGGGGTTGCTGCAGTTGGTCAGGTCTAGGTTCAGCAACAGTATGTGCTCAAAGAATGAGGCCAGCTGACTACCTGAATATACTGAATGACCAGGTTATTCCATCAATGGATTTTTTCTTCCCTGATGGCACGGGCATATTCCAAGATGACAATGCCAGGATTCATCGGGCTCAAATTGTGAAAGAGTGGTTCAGGGAGCATGAGACATCATTTTCACACATGGATTGGCCACCACAGAGTCCAGACCTTAACCCCATTGAGAATCTTTGGGATGTGCTGGAGAAGGCTTTGCGCAGCGGTCAGACTTTATCGTCATCAATACAAGATCTTGGTGAGAAATTAATGCAGCACTGGATGGAAATAAATCTGACATTGCAGAAGCTTATCGAAACAATGCCACAGCGAATGCGTGCCGTAATCAAAGCTAAAGGCTTTCCAACGAAATATTAGAGTGTGTGACCTTTTTTTTTTGGTGGCGACTTTTTTTATGGCCAGGCAGTGTATAACATGGGTCTAGACAGTTTTAGACATTTTAAAGTGGAAAAGTTACATATTATATCTTTAAGCTGCATTAAAATAGATGAAAAATAAAATAAAAATAAAACAGGATGTTTTTTTCCCCCACCAAATCTCTTGGATTTCTCCCCCACTGCTCAGTTCCCACAGTGGGGATTGTCTCATATTTCAGCACCAGACAATAACGTGTTCTGTCTTTACAAAAATTTCTCTTTGAATGGAGAGAGTACTACAGTGTAATTACAGTCTTTTACAGAGCGTTGCATTATGGGTTGTTTGTAACCTTAAGGTTGCCAAGCTAGTGAGTGTTTTCAAGTCACTGTGAACTCATTTTCACTCTTCATGAATTTACTTCCTCTGTGGCAGCAAAACATGTGAATTCATTTGGTGCATGTGTCCATTTCACTGCCCAGCAGTGCTCAAGCTCTCTTCACCCGTGTGTTTGTCCAGGCGGGAGTCGGAGAGGAGAAACCACTCACTGGCCCGTCATGCTGACATCCTGGCTGCTGTGGAAACGCGTCTCTCTCTGCTCAACATGACCTTCATGAAATACGTCGACTCCAACCTCTGCTGCTTCATCCCTGGAAAGGTTAGCTCAGCCCTCTGTGCTCCAAAACAGCAGCAGCAGTCCGCACCAGTTTTAATTCATGCTGTGATGTGATGTCTTGAGCTCTTCTCTGAATCAAGTATATGTCAGTATCTCCTGATTTTTTTTCTTTTGTCCGTTCATAACAGTTTAAGGATTTAGTTTTGAAAACAAAATAAGATTTCTTTTATTCAATCAATAAAATCTGATCTGAATTTTGTTACATTTTTGGGAAGGAATATGCTCATAGCTGTCTTATCTTAGTTATGTATTTTTGTCAAATTTAGTTAAGACATTAACTAAAGCAAAAATTGCAAAACAACAAAAGAGACAGAGTCATAAAAGCAACTGTCATGTTGAATTGAAAGTCAAAGAATAAAGATGGGATTTAAAACCAGGCCATGTAGAGGCCAGTCTAACATGCACAGGCATCTCGTCATAAAGGGCGGGAGATGAGATGAACACATGTACGACCCTTTCAGAATAACTAAGCACTTAAAGGACCTCAGAGAAGAGCCTCGGCTGGAAAAAGCTGGATTTGATGACTCGAATAATCTGTTTGTCCAATTTAAGATCATACATTCATTATCATACCTGGATTTTTACACTGGGTTATACACATGGTTCCAGGGAACACAGGCCCTTGTGAGGGGCCCAGCAGTAACCTGTGGGTCTACATATCAGTACTTCACTTTTACTTTAATTTGAGTTTAAAAGAGTTAAGGCCATCTAAGCTTTGATGTCTCTTAGACAGACCAACAATGGTTTTACAGAATTTCTATTTCAAAGGCAGCTAAATCTGAGTGTCATCTGTACAACCTTATATACCAACACAGTGCTCCAGGAGAGAGATGAGGACACTATTGTCTGCTGTGTGAAATGAAACTGCGAGATCTGAAAGCATAGTGTGTGTGTGGCTGCTGCCACTGGCTGATCTGCTGCGGAACAAAACCAGCGTGTGTGTTCACACTGGCTGCGTGTCTGCTCAGTCTTTAACTTAATTTTTTTTTTTTTTTTTTTTAAATTTAAATAAAACGTTTTTTTTCTTATAAATGCCTCTAAAACT
The DNA here is from genome assembly GCF_046630095.1 of Trachinotus anak. Taxonomy (NCBI): domain Eukaryota; kingdom Metazoa; phylum Chordata; class Actinopteri; order Carangiformes; family Carangidae; genus Trachinotus; species Trachinotus anak. Next base: position 25,794,935 of record NW_027273858.1, on the reverse strand, counting down.
CCACTGTCTCCATATGCAGCTGCTAAAATGGTCAAAAAAATATCTTTATATTTGTTCATGTGTATGACATGTTCAGATTCAGCCTAGACATAGAGACTATAGTATTGCTGGTATGATGTCAATATGACATCAACAGGTCTTTTCTGTCTATTTTTGCTGCAAGACGTGTGCGTCACGCATGAAAAATCGGTGAGACTCTGAACTTGTAGAATTTGCAACGCGAGAGTTGTGTGTCTCACACAGGCAGTGTGTCTGCTCTAATCTGTTGACATGAAAATGAAAACCAAGATGGCACACACACGCAACACATTCAGTGTGTCTCCGTTTAAAACCAAACTGTAACAACACAAGAATGCCGTGAATGTCTAAAACAACTGCAGTTGTATGAGTACGACTTTCTCTGAAATTGGAGATTAGTCTAAAATTGGACAGGACTGAGGTGTCCTGATTGGATCTTTTTGATCAACAGTTGCATGATTAAAATTTGCTGGTACAAGACCTGAAGCGAGACTGTTGTATTAAAGTGACATGAGTTTGACAGATTGATAAACAGACCAACAGACTTAGCAAAGACAGGTTGTGTTACGGTGAGGAAAGAGTGACTTGTCTTCCTCTCCCAGGACTGTGGTGCAGTGACATCAGCACTTCATACATTTCCTGCTGTCTCCACTGATTCTGTGCTCGCTGAACTTAACATGTTTTCAAGTGAACACTTCTTAAATTCTGCATGTTTTGACTGTGAGATAGACATGCATGTGGTGTCTCAGCCTCAAAGACCCCAGCTTTTCAGCTGCCCACGTATTTCTGAGAAAATGGCTGCAGTTCTCAGATCTGGCCAGCAGACGGCTCACTGAGATCACCAGGGATGAAAAAAAAACAATCATTGTGTGTTGTGTGTTGTCAGGTCATAGATGAGATTTATCGCGTGCTGCGCTACGTGAACTCCACTCGAGCCCCCCAGCGAGCTCATGAGGTTCTGCAGGAGCTGAGGGATATCTCCTCCATGGCCATGGAGTACTTTGATGAGAAGATTGTTCCCATCCTGAAGAAGAAGCTGCCAGGAGCCGACCTGTCCGGCCGCCTCATTGGTTCTGCACCAGGTAACGCTCATGTTTCTCCTGGATCATAGGGTTAAAAAGAACAAAAACCCAGAGCTGCTCCTGGTAGTTGTTAAGACAATGATGGCATGTGATTAAAAAAACGCAGCTCTCACAGTTTTAAATCACAATTTCATGAGAAAAAAATGATAGATGGTCAAAACTTTGAACTGTCTGCGTCTTATTTTCTTATTTTTGGTCAGAATATCTGAAAATACAAACTCGTACACTCTTTGCTTTGGTGCAACACACTTGGACATAAAAAACTGACATTGGTGTCAATACAAATAACTACAGCAGTTAAGTTCAGATAGCAATAAAGTCAGATGAGTTGTGGAAATATTTCTTCTTTTAATGACTGTTATTGGTCTATTCTAGCTACAAGTTCTACATCCATTTGGTATTATTATGCTGTTTTTTGAAGAATGCTTAATTTTATGCAGAACTAAAATTCTGAAGACCTCTGACGCTCCGTTCTTCTCCCCCAGTGGCAGGTCCATCTACCTCCCTGACCACCATGTCCCTGCTGGCCAAGAACACGCCGTCACGCTCTGAGATGACCAAGGTGCAGCAGCAGGTGAAGGTGAATGGGGCGTCCATGACAGTACTGCGGAGGGAGATGCAGGAAATTCGCGTCAAGCAGCTGGAGCAGCAGAAGCAGCTGCAGGACCAGGAGCAGAAGCTGCTGGAACAGACCCAGGTGATTGGTGAGCAGAACGCCCGCCTCGCAGAGCTGGAGCACAAGCTCCGCGAACTGATGGACAGCAGCGCTGCTGCTATGGGAGGACCCAGGCCCAGCACAGCTGTTCCCTCCACATCCAGCAGCACTGCCGTGTCTTCCACTGTTGCCAGCACGTCTGGCGCTGTGTTGGCAGGTGGCAGCGTGGCTGCAGCCTCTATACCCATAGAGCTAGAGGGCGAGGGAGGGTCATCGCTCAAACGCACCAGAAAGAGCCCAGACCTTCCACGACAGTCCAAACGGCTGCGCAGCAAGAAATAAGAGACTGAGTGTGTCATTAGGTTCAAGTTTTGTTTTTGGTTTCAGGGTCTGACTGATCACACCTTATCCACAATACCCCGACGTCACCCCCCAACCACACTCACACCCTGTACTGTCTGTCAGATGAGTCAGGAGTATCCCTGTAGGCTTTACCCCAAAATATACAAACTATTTGTGCTGTTGGATTTGACAATAGTGTTAAAGGCTCACTGCTGTCCTCAGGAAAATCCCTGAGCCCACAGCGTCATCAGGACTTTGCACATCGTTGACAGGGTCAACATTTGATTGTCACATATTGTTAAAGTCTTTTCTTATTCTTTATTTTTCCTATTATCAACAAATCCCATGAAAACACCCAAACCTACAGTGTGTCAGTCCATCTCTCAGCACTCTCTGACTTCCCTCTCCTGTCTGTGGCTCTCAGCTCTCAGCCCTTTGCTTCCTACTGAAGAAAAAAATTTCATTTTTTAAATGCTCAGTAGTTTCCCAAAACATCTGCTCACTGTAGTTTTTCTAGAAGAAACACTGCAGGAGGGAAACTATGCGTGTGTCGGGGACGAGTTGAATCCATATTTGGAGCTGTAGTGAGTATTGGGGGCAGTAGGACAGTGTGTGTGGGACTGAGCCAAAATAAACTACAGTGCGAGTGTGTTTACAGTGATGAAGGAACATGTCACCCAGTGCAACAGTGTTATGTCACTGATGCAAATGTAATAGTTTGTGGAAACAGGAGCTCCATGGCTCAGAATAATCAGATACATCAGGCTTTGGACACACACAGTGGTTGTTAGTGGGATCAATCCATCGTCACTCGTGGGATTTGACCACAAGAAGAAAAATGTAGAGTACTTCCAGATTTACAAGGCTTCTGAGTCACCTGACCCAGCGTGTAGACAGGCTACCTTTTGCAGCTAAGACTGTTTAGTGAAGGTTACATTAAAATGGCTGGACAGCTTTTTAATGTAGATGCTTTTCTAAGAGGCTCCTATTTATGAATAATTTGGGATCACCAAACAGGGATCCAGATGGTTGGTGAATTTGGTAAACAAATGTTGTTCCTGTTTCTGAGGTAAAGTATTTTACTTTGGAAATGTACACAGCTAAAAGCCTATCACAGTTCAAATACAGAGTCATGACAGTCCTTTAATGATAAGTTAAAATAATCTAACCTAATTGAGGTTGCATGTTATTGGTAATCAGTGACCTCTTTTCCATTTTCATATGGGTAGGAAGTCGAAATCCAAAAACATTTATTTAATTCACACTTGCTTCTTCCTAACTCGGCTATGTGCAATAAAAATCATCTAAAAAGTAATAAGTAATTTATGTTTCTTGCCAGTAGCTCAGTTGTTGCTCAGATCGGATCAATCTGATCAGTACTTGAATCACCATAAACAGGAAGGGAGAGAGGCAGTGTTCAGGTGGCATCAATCAAAGTGTCCTCTGTAGCCTCCTCTGCAGCCTCCTCTGCCTGGCAGGGGGCCTAACATGGAGGTGGATGTTGTTTATAAAAGGATTTCACTTCCACAGGGACGCAGCAGTTATGATGCCGTCTGAAAATCATTTCTTTAAAAGGTTTCCATCGAGAGCAGACTGTGCTGTGCCTGAAAGCACCTGATGTTCATGCTTCACTTTTACATGAGAAGTGACTACACGTGCTGAGGAGGACAGAGAAGCTGTAAAACTGCTCTCTCACAGCAAAACAGTGTTTGGCTCCTGTCCTTAAAGGATCATACCAGTGTTTAATGTGTTTCATCCTCTGTGCTACAAATAATGTACAGCAGGTGTTTCTGTTTTTGTTCTACTTCCCAGACAGCCTTTGATTTCTGTTCATTTCACTGCAGAAAACTGCATCTCATCTGTGCAGCTGTTCGTTCACATTTCTCCTCTCCATCAGAATCATAGAAACTGACCATGCAGTTGCTCAATCATGCTTCGGTTTATAATAAATAACTGTTCTTAAGACTCAAAAAAAAAAAAAAATTAACTCAAAGTCCACTTACTAGCTTGTTATAGAGCGTTCAACAACATTCCACAGTCTTCATCATTGGAAATAGTAGTTTGAAGATTGTGAGTGAAGATGTTTTGTCAAATTGTAAATAGTTTGAAAAAATCATTTTAACCCAAGGACACCTTTTCTGACACTTTCAACCACATCTCAGTCTTCATCAGCACATGATGTGACAACTAAGCAACCTCTTCAGCTGATGAAGACCTTAAGATGTTGAAAGCTCATAAGTGGACCTTGAGTTAAGAGTATTTTGTCACATTGTAATTAGTAGTTTGAAGGAAGACTGTAAGATGTGGTTGAGAGACTGAGTCATTCAGATATCATGTCCAACAAATACCTGCTGGATTCAGACACTCAGTATTCCAGGCTAATTATTTTAGGTAAATCAGTGGAAACACAGAAAAACACTTGTATGGTCCTTAGGTCAAAGTGGAAATGATGTAAATCTTTTTTTAAAAGTACACTGTGCACTGAGCTGACATTTACAGGGGCTGTTCACCCAGTTACAAATGTTCTCTCCCTCTCTGGTGCTATGCTGATAGTTGTGATTTTTCATGTCCATGTTTAATGATGTCTGTCTCAGACGCCTGCCGCTCTCCAACAGGTGTGAACGGCTCGTCTACAAGCTACTACCTGTCAGTCCCCATGCATGGGTACATGCCACCAGAGGGAAGAGAGGAAATCTGTATTTTAATTCTCATGTTGTAACACCAACATTGAAACTGAAGTTTAGACTCAGCCCATAGTCATCAGTGTGAGGGAACTAGCAGAACTTGTGACTGGCTTGCAGTGACAGTAGAGATTTGCTGGAAATCTTTTCAGTTTGTGTTGAGATGAGTTTCCCCAGCTGTTAGAAAAGCATCATCTCAGCTCCCCTGTGCAGCGGCGCTCTGTCCCTCTCCTGTACAAACCCGTCTCTTGCCTTGTGAGGCTAGGTTAGCTGTGAGCCCATATTGTGGCTGCACTTTTGTTTTCTTTGTTTGACGCTTTTCTGTTGATGACCTGAACCACTCATGGTATGAACTTTGGGGAAAGAAACTTTGGAAATGCAGTTCACATCTTGGTGAACACAAGAGTGTATTATAATGACACTGGGCAGCAAAACACAAGAAGATGTAATCTAGTGGCTTAATTTGAGACTGCGTCTCAGTTTAGAAAACTGTACTGTAATCTTCATGTACTTTAAAGTGTAGATTGTGAATTATTTCATGTATGTATACCAAGAAAACTATCTTCTGAGTTGGCCAACTTGGGGCTAACTGTATGGTTTTGTTGCACACATTACTGTTACAAATGTACAAATCAAACCTATTAAAACTCAACTTATCCACGTCTTTTTGTGTTTACACCCATTAGAAGCTTGTTTTGTATCTCACTCACTGCATGGCTTGATCTATACTGTATCAGGCCACTTAAAGGGGCTGTATCCAAGTTGTTTTTTTCGTGCATGTTGCCCCAGCCCAGCCAGAACATGTAGTCACTTGCAGATACTGAGTCACTGTAGGTTCCAGCCTGCTCTGAAGTAGTGCTGCTCAGACGGTGCATTATAACCTCTGAAGCTCTTGGTAAGTGACCGTCACAACCACCTGTTGCTGGTGGAGCTCTGAGCTGGATGCTACTGTGATACAAAACAGGCGGAATTAAAGAGGTTCACCAGAGTGTTTCCAGTTCAAGCTGTGGGGAACATGAGTGTCTGTTCCACATCTTATGGTAATCATCCAACAGCTGCTGAGACATAGAGGGTGAGCTAACTGTGTTTGAACATGTGAATACCTTTCACATCAATATCTAAGTTGTAATTATGACTTGAAACCACTGCTGAAGGCAGTTAAACTCAGAATTCATGGACAGTGAACGTACAGTATTTTTAACCCTCTCACAACCAACTCCATCACACCATCACACAGACATCTGGAGTTATCCTGTGACATGAGTGCTCATATGTTTTTAGTATAATAACCTAAACTTTCCCCAAAGACCTCAGTGCAGCAGTAGACTCTGCCAGCCTGGTACCCAATCAGATCTTACATCTGTGCACTCACAGGCTTTCAAAACGTAGTCCCAAACCTGAGCTGATGACTTCATCAGGGTTAGTTTGTCAGACCTGCCTAAAGCTCCTCCAGAGACATGCAGCTGTTTACTGAGCTGTAACTCTTCTAAATATTACTCTTCATTATGAGTAAGATTATCTTCACTTTGAAATCTGCATTAAACCTGATTTTTGAACCCTTTGGAGTTGGGACATCCAGCTGGAAATATAACAGTGTTGTCTATTTGAGACTATAGGAACTGAAGATTTGGTGATTTGGTGTTAAGTGTCCTTAATCTGCCCACTAGCTATAACTGTGCTCAGATCTTACTGGATTTTAAGCAGCTAAGACTAAGTGAAACACTGACACTTTATTAAAATCTGATATCATTTAAAGGCATAACCCACAGATGGCACCTGTTCCACCCCAATCACTCACTGAGTTCACATTGTCTTCATAGGTTGCACAGCAGAATATTCCACAATGAACATTTAGTGTCTCAAGAAAGGATGAAAAACATGTGGCATGTTGATGTTAGAAACCTCATTTCTATTGTCCAACCACTATTTTCTCAATCACTCAATTTCCTTTGGAACATAACAGGAAATCTTCTATTGTTCCACAGCTGCAGCAGCCCCGTAAACTGATAGGCTGAAGGGGAGCAGCAGCAGCGTTATCGAATGGCAGCACAGCCAGAGGGGTGTGTGTGCATGTGGTATGTGGACAGTTACATAAATTCACACAAACAGTAAAAAGCAATACTGTCTTCTAAATGTTTCTCATATCAGGGTCAGTGTCCATAAAACACTGGAAAGATTGAAAACCTTTGGTTCATTATTTATTCAATCAAACATAAAAGCTAAATAATGAGAGTCTAAGGAGTAACATGCATTAAAATGAAGCTTTCTTCAAACATTAATGCTCTGTTACTTTTTATTTCATCAATTTAAATTTTTTTTAAAAATGAAACAATAGTTGTGATGTGCAAAAGTTTGGGCACCCATTACGTCAGCTCACAAACACTCTTTCCAGCAGCTGAGTCTCTCTATTCTTGATTGATGAATTTTCAGCCTCTTCTTGCAGAACACTTCAAGTTCTGGGGTATTTCACAGGAGGTTTAACGCTGATTATCTGTGGGTGAGTGTTAAACCTGTGGGGGCTGTGGGGGCTGTTCCAAAAGCTTCAGCCTATGTTTCTTGAAGTGGTTCATGGTGGACTTTTAGGTCTTCTTTGGATCCTGTTGTAGAAACCAGTCTCTTTTCACTTTCACTTCAGGCCCATGTGTAACTGTTGGCAAGGTGTTCTTTTATCAAACGCTGCTCCTTTGTTTGTCCAAACACACCTTTGGTGCTCTGGCCAAAAAGCTCAGTTTTAACCTTAATGTGTCCACAGCACTTGTTTCTAAAACCACTCTGGCTGATCCAGATGTTGCTTTGCAGACTGCAGGCACAGTGGAACGATGCACCCCTTCTCCTGTGTCAGCTCTGCACAGTCATATGGAGGTTTGGTTTAGTCTTTTTGCTCGGCAGACCTGCAGTTTGATCTGAACCTTGTCTTAGTCTGCCTGATCTCGTCCTGACTTCCATAGTTTCCCTGAACTGCATTTCTTCATTACAGTGGAAATTTCAAGCTGGAATTGAATTTCTTTCTACAACCCCCACCCACCACCACTTTGTAGCATAAGGGGGTTTCCCAATGCTCCCACAATTATTGTCCAATTTTTTTATTTATTTTCTTATTTTATTTATTATTATTCAAATTGAAAAGGAGCACAGCATCAGCATTTGAGGAATGGTTTCAATGTGTGCTAGCTGCAGGGATTTGATTTACTTTTTTTATTTCAAAAACAACAAAATATGGAATTTGTCCAAACAACTTTTCCCATCTGGAACAAAATCAGGGATGTTGCTATTACATGGTATGTTCCAGTTTACTAGTCCACATGCACACCTTTAAAGTTATATTCTGGCAGTGATAGTGAACTATTTTGTAGAATTTAAATAGGGGTTGCTTTATAGTATATAAAAATAATTATGATCTTAATACCCTGTCAGATAATAATACCTAATACCTTCAACCTTCATCCTCTGGGACCCCCTCAATACCACAAGACATGTGTGAAGTAGATGAATTTCTGTAAGTGGAGAACAGCAGTGAATTCCTCTGACAGTAATTGTCTTTGCTTTCCACTTGCTTACACACTCCCAGTGGTGCCAGTTAGGCTTGATGAGATCCCTCCGGGCCTCATTTGGAGAGACAGTATACTCCTTTGTTGAACATACAGCTCTGGTGTTGTTGGTGGCAAATATTCTCAGGCTGTTGTATAACACTCTCACTGGTCAGTGGGAGCTTGGGACTGACACTTGCAGCCTCTGTGTATTAAAAAGCATGTGCATTAGTGTCACTGTCCCTGCTGAGATGCATTTCAAAATTGTTTAGGAATTTACAGTGCTGTGAACTGTGTGGGCCTTCATTTATGAAAAGTAAATGATGCATATAAGTGTTAACATGCAGGAATATTCCTGCAGTCGGGTCTGTGGCTTCCACAGAGGTCACGTGTTGTCTCTGGAAGTGCGGATTTGAGGAGGGGTGACATTCTGTCGTACGCGACGGGCTCTGATGGCTGAGAAACATGTTTTCACATCCCCCTTAAATGTGAGCGCTCCGTGAGATAACAAGTAAGAGTGCATGAACCTATAGGCAACATATGCTACTTCAATGAAAATGAAAGGGATTTAATGTGGCAGTGTGGTGACAGCAATGCTGTGCCATATACAAAAATATTATTCAACTGTTAAAAGAATTTCAAAAAATATAACATATTCATCTAACATTACATCTAACATTAAACTGGAGCTTTTTCATGTTACTAGTCAAATGGACGAGGCAGCATCTTAAGGTAACTGTGCTATTTCCACTCCATGTTGAACAGTTTTCTTTTACATCCACTGAAGTTCAATTGAACTTGAGGAAGACAAAGAAAGTGGCAACAGTAAGCAAAAATACCAAATGTAGAAAAATGCATGCATTCCGATGAAATCCAGGATAACGCCCATAGAGCATGTGGTGAGGACGCGCGCTGTTACTTCACTGTTATTCAACGTCGTGTGCGGGTCATCCGACCGCGGGAGGGAGGAGCTGCTCACTGAGCGCGGTTCACCGATGTCCGGGCAGGTCAACCAGGCGGACCGGGTCTGAGGAGAGAGGAAGAGAGCACGATCGCAGAAGCTGTTTGAACGACCTTCTGATTTCTCGGTCTTGTTTCTCCAAGTTGTTGAAAGCAGTAATCTGAAAGATGGGGAACCGGCTCGCCCGTGAGGACTACGAGTGGGTGTACACGGACCAGCCGCATGCCGACAGGAGGAAAGCGATCCTGGGTGAGCTAGCTTATCGTTTAGCAAATTTTGGATAAATTAATAGTCAATTTCACGTAGATGTAAAGATGCTAACTCGTCTGTGTGGCCAATTTAACGACATCATTGTTATTTAAACGTATTTTGGTTATATATACTACCACCATAGTAGTGAGCTGACCCGGTTTGCTAATGTAACTAAGCTAACGGTTCCATATCCGCCCGTGTATTTGCCACAAGCCCCAGCTAACTGACCGAGGTAAGGCTAGTCGGTGACTAGTTTACGCCCATTTTAATAACTGACATCCAGTACCTTGGCTATTATATATAATATAGCTAGATAAAGACAAGCTAGTTGCAGCTAGTTAGCTTAATGTAACATATTAACATTAGCAGTGCACAGCCACTCCCTGTAACATAACCGCTTCCGAGCTGCTCTCCGGAAAGTTACGGTAACGGCCTGGGTATCTGCCAGAGGTGGACTCGCACCGACTCAGGTCTTTGACAGCTGCTTTCGGGAGATATGATAAGTGGGCAGTGTTAAATAACCTCTTAGGAAGAAAGTGAGTACATAGTTCATATTAAAGCGATGCCAGTATGTAAACACTTAATTTTATATGTATGTTTACGGAAGCAAGCCTAGCTAGTTAAACATTGTGAACAACTCTTAGACCCAGCGGAAGGGAGGAGTCGGGTGGAGCCCATTCAAAATGACACCAATCATTGTCTGAAGATGCAGTCTGTTTAGGACCTGCTCCAGGCCTCAGTTACAGTGGCCTGCGGGCACCACGAACCACATGATGCCAATGTCATACTCTCTTACTTTATAATCTTATACTCTCTTATAATGTCATACTCTCTTATAATGTCATACTCTCTTACTTTATAATGTTATACGCTCTTATAATGTCATACTCTCTTATAATGTCATACTCTCTTACTTTATAATCTTATACTCTCTTATAATGTCATACTCTCTTACTTTATAATCTTATACTCTCTTATAATGTCATACTCTCTTATAATGTCATACTCTCTTACTTTATAATCTTATACTCTCTTATAATGTCATACTCTCTTACTTTATAATGTCATACTCTCTTACTTTATAATGTTATACGCTCTTATAATGTCATACTCTCTTACTTTATAATGTTATACGCTCTTATAATGTCATACTCTCTTACTTTATAATGTTATACGCTCTTATAATGTCATACTCTCTTACTTTATAATCTTATACTCTCTTATAATGTCATACTCTCTTACTTTATAATGTTATACACTCTTATAATGTCATACTCTCTTACTTTATAATCTTATACTCTCTTATAATGTCATACTCTCTTACTTTATAATCTTATACTCTCTTATAATGTCATACTCTCTTACTTTATAATGTTATACGCTCTTATAATGTCATACTCTCTTACTTTATAATGTTATACGCTCTTATAATGTCATACTCTCTTACTTTATAATGTTATACGCTCTTATAATGTCATACTCTCTTATACGTCCGCGAGTACACAAGGGTCCAGGTGACGTAAAAATCGTCACGTGTCAAATCGCCCTTTATGAAAATCATGTGTCTGCCTGAGTCTCTGAGTACAGGGCTTCGTTTTGGACCGAGGATGTAGCCCTGTATGTTTTATGTAGGCTACAACTTTTGTATCTCTGTTGTCTATTCACTGTTAATTGGCACTTAAGTTAATTGGCCAACACAAAGTACTGGATTGTGTTGAGAGTGAGACCAGAGTCATGAGTAAAGATATTCATGGTTGGCAGATCTGGCTCCTGGGTTGTATTATTCATGTTAATGCACAGTGAATGCTACACTATCAGGAGACCACTGATTAGTGAGGGTCATGTGACTGTGTTTTTGTAGAGAACTTTATATTAGTATAGGGACATTGAATTAAAAAGTAGCTTTTTGGTATTTGTGCTGAAACTTAGGTAACCCTTACAAGATATTCTGCTTGCACCAGGATCCAAAAATTGCCTCTAACTCCTTATCTTAAACTTATGAAAGCTTACTAGCAGCATTTCTTAATTTACTGCTGGTATTATAACTTCATTGCATTTTAACTTCCTTGTTAGAGAGACCAGACAACACAAACCCAGCAACGTGAATGAAATTCTTGGGTTTTATTGTAGAGGATCTGTTAATAAAACTTACAACAGAACAGTAATATATAAATTTATCAGCAGGCGCTTTTAACAGACTCTCACCTTTGCTCAGTCTGTTGTTTCTGTTCATGTTGGAGTTCTGTAAGTGGCTCTGCAGTTTTTGATAATATTGGGGCCTTGTCGCTGCTTGTAAAGGGCTTAGTTGTATGCAGTCACATGCCTCAGGCCTCTCCCACTGAGCCTTGTAAGGTGGGGGGTGGGGGCGGGGGAGTGGAGGAATGTGTCTTCCAGCTGTAACCTCCTGGTGCCCGGGCACATAGAACATGTTTATGTAGCCTGGAGGTCTCCTTTGTTTCTCTTTGCATCTCTTTAAAAACAATTAAAATGTTCAATGGCTGAGCAGCTAAAGCTTTGTGTGACTTGGGAATCAGTGTAAGCATCTGCAGTATATGTCTCTGATTTGCATCATACATCCCTTTAGGTTCAGCTCCCAACAAAAATAACAGTGGCTCAACAGGGATATTCACATGTGAAATGTTGTCAGTTTCCTCTTATTTATTCGGCAGTTCCAAAAGATATGCTTATCATGCGCAATTTGTCTGCATTTTCTCCAACATAATTCCATGAAAGGTTCTTTCACATATGAAGAAATGGGAGTCATTGATGGGAGGTCTTGCAGTAGTAAAGCAGTTTCATTATGAATGAAGGAGTTCATAATATCAAAATGAACCGTATGCCCCCCCCCCAATGACAGATTAACCTCAGTCAGTAAAGGTTAGTAATGCGGCTATGTTCAACAACTTGTTGAAACCATCAGTCAGCTTATCAACACCTGGGTGTTTGCATAGTCAGCCACAGTCCACACACTGAACCACTCAATATGACTTAATACAAACGAAAGTCTCCCTGGATTCCTCCAGGTGTTTGCACGTACATGAATTTAAACAGTCTGGCAAAGGACTGTACATGAGACTTAGTCCTGGCTTCATCTGGCACAGATGTATGATAAAGTTGGGATAGATAGATAGATAGATAGATAGATAGATAGATAGATAGATAGATAGGAATCGAGAGGTGGAGTATATTGAGACATAATGAAAAGATTCATGTTTTCTCTGTACATGTTTTATAGTGAAAATAACCTTTGAAACATTTGTGGAAATACAGAAACGTCAAACAAGTTTTGTGAGTTCATTGTTGACCTTGGAAATCGTTGATAAAACAATCTCAATAGAAGGTCATGCACATAAAACTGAATCAATAAAAAGCCAAGATAAAGAGATGGGTTTCAAAATCATCCAAAAAAGTTCCAGTGGAGATTAGAGCTCTGATACGAAGTCTGAGAAGTCTGTAGTAATGTTTGTTTTGCAGCAGCTGCTTAGTTTTCTCTGGATTTCAGTTTGGAGCAAGGAACAGTCAGTAATCAACAGTCTATAATCTGCTGCAAGTGGCTTTACAGTGTTGGGTAGATTTGAAAGTCCAGCTGCAGTTTGAAGAGCGCTGAGAGGCCAACACAAGAGTGGTGTGGAAGGTATGTGGGAGGTCAACCATTAACTCCCAGCTTCTGAGTCGTGTCTGCTCCCACAGTGACTTCTGTCATTAAACAAACACACCAGCTCGCTTCGTGCTCGGTCTGACTGGTGTGTGAGAGCAAGACATTTATTTCAACAGCACTGTCTTGCAGTAGTGAAGAGATAAAACATGGGCGTTAATGCTGGAAATGTTTGACAGAATCCTGATATTCGAAGAATCATGGCTGGCAAGTTTAGCCTCTAGTTGTAACACAACCTGCTACATGAAAAACATTACAACTATACAACACCTGGCTACCAGTTATACTCTGAGATTGTGTCCCCCTCTGCCTACATCACGATACAGAGACAAGGTACATGCCTGAATACTGGGCTAGTAATTATTGGCACAGGCTAGTAAACATTTTGCCCTAGCAGTCTGCTGGATAACTGCTCACAGTCTCTGTAATACCTCAACATGTGGAGGAGGCCTGGAGCTTAATGACGTCTTGAGCAAGTCTCCTGAAATTCCCTGACACGTTTCCAGTCTCCTCTCAGTGATTAAGATAACAAAGATTTGATAAAAGGATTTAATGCACGTGTCTCCAACACGTCCCAGTTAGAGGAGTGAAGGTCAAAAGTCACAGTCTATCAGCTGTCTACCTGCAGTTTGACATGACTGATAAACAGGACTGAACCATAAAAAAGAAAATCATGTTTCCATTATTTTTGACAGATATTGTGATGAGTCATGATTTTAGTGGGAGTTTTTGCATTTTATTGTTGCTGAAAAAATATCAAAATGATGATGATGTGATACCAAATAAGTATATTCCCTCACATGTGGAGAAAATGATTAGTCCATGACTAGCACCATGACTTCTCATTTCTAACATTTTACCTTTATCAAAACGATAGCAGCACCTGACCATATTATGATTTTGATGAATTGTTCAGTCCTACCAGTAACCAAGATGCATTAGCATTTTGCATTTGAAGACTGCATTTACATCAACATGAGCCAACATATCAGAGTATTTGAAGGCTTATTATATGAATGCATTGGCATTATTTGTATAACATCTCCAAGAATTTTGCAGTTTGTAAGTACAATTTTAATTGCAACAATACAATTTAATACATAATAAAGCAAATTTATGCTTTGTCAACTATTAGTTCACCATAAAAAATCATCTAAGAACATAAGGTCACATTAGGTCACAACATAAGGTGTCGGTAACTTGTTGGTAGGGAAGTGTGACCCTGTAGGCAATATGGATGTGCATCTTTAGCACTAACAACTTCAGCACTTGTTTACCAGCTATTATATATATATATTCTGAAGTGATATACAACATTCTTACAACAATGTAAACATATAGGAACACAGATGAGAATGAAGGAGTCGTTTCTGTTAAGAAATAACATGAATGCACCTCTTTAAAAAAAACAAAAAAAACCATTTATCATTAAACATACAGTACAGTGCACCTGAGACAGGGGTAAACTGACATCACTGGGTGATTACTAAAGAACAGAAGAACTGAACTTGGGGTGTGACGGGACAGAGATGTACAACTCATTTTCTAAACTGAGTTCAAGTTGATCCTAATATGATTTTGATCTGATATAAATAAAATTTCAATTGGAAGATTCTGACCCCTGAAACCGATGTGAGATCAGAGAACACTCTTCACTCAGATGGAGTCGTTGGAAGTATAAAAAATCAGTTTATGCAGAGGTGACAGATAGATGATTCTGTTACCCAGACAGATGTTAGAGGGCTTGTTCTCCTCAGTGTATAATATTCTTTGAATCTAAAGAACACTGGTGTATGAAACTTTTTCTCTGTTTTTACATTGACATTTTTGAATGGAAACATTAGGTGAAGTCGTTGATGTAAATGTGTGTTAATAGATACTATGTTTTGTTTTAAGTACATGAATGTTCACTGAATTTCACTCTAGTCTCTTGTTTTGCTTCAACAGCCAAATATCCAGAAATCAAGTCGCTGATGGGACCTGACCCGAGGCTGAAATGGATTGTGTGCATGATGGTGGTGATACAGTTTTTAGCTTTCTACCTGGTCAAAGACTTGGACTGGAAATGGGTTTTGTTTTGGACCTATGCCTTTGGCAGCTGTATCAACCACTCAATGACCCTTGCTATTCACGAGATCTCTCACAACACAGCCTTTGGAAACAACAAGGCCATGTGGAACCGCTACTTTGCCATGTTCGCCAACCTGCCCATCGGTCTGCCCTACTCCGCCTCCTTCAAACGCTACCACCTGGACCACCATCGCTACCTGGGTGGAGACGGTGTAGATGTAGACATCCCCACTGAGTTCGAAGGCTGGTTCTTTTGCACACGCTTCCGTAAATTCATCTGGATTATTCTGCAGCCGCTGTTTTATGCCATCCGACCCCTCTGCATCAACCCCAAACCCATCACCCAGCTGGAGGTGACCAACGTGGCCTTCCAGCTCACATTTGACATCCTGCTCTACTGGCTGTGGGGGGCCAAGCCTGTGGTCTACATGCTGGCTGGCTCCATGCTGGGGATGGGCCTGCACCCCATCTCTGGTCACTTCATAGCTGAGCACTACATGTTCCTCAAGGGCCATGAGACCTACTCTTACTATGGCTCCCTCAACCTTCTCACCTTCAACGTGGGCTACCACAATGAGCACCATGACTTCCCCAGCATCCCAGGACGCAGGCTGCCCATGGTTAGTACATTTGGGTGGAGAGAGGACTGTCTAGACAGGCATCTTAACTAAATCCTCTGTCAAACGCAGTGGGAGAACAGTTTCTGTGCCAGCTGTAGTGATCTCACTGTGTTGCAGTTAAAAGTTGTTTTGGCTTTATTGTGACAGGGACAGGGTCATAGAGACAGGAAAGTTAGGGATGAGAGAGAGGGGGGGCAGGGTCATAGAGACAGGAAAGTTATGGGGGGGGGGGGGCAGGGGGGGAGACAGGGTCATAGAGACAGGAAAGTTAGGGATAAGGGGGGGCATCCAGCAAAGGGCCAGAGTCAGGTTCAAACCCAGGCTGCGGTGGTGAGAGCTGAGCCTAAATTGTATGTACTTTACCAGGTGAGCCACTGGGGCGCCCCTATATCCTGTCATCTCCTTGAATGCATCTTTTGGAATCTTTAGGTAACTTCAAGATTAAACCCACTTTTATAGTTAGTTAGTTAGTTAGTTAGTTAGTTAGTTGATAATGTCATTGTCCACAGTGTGGAAAATTGTCTTTGTCTCCACTACAAACTAGTAAAAATAACACAAGACAGTGAATGAGGACAGACATCAAGAACACGGCAACAACAAACATGACAAGACTGAGATTTGTCTCATCATCTTGAGACAAAGGGAGTTGTGTGTTATAACCAGGAAGTGTTTGTATTATACTGATTAAATCAGTGTCTTGTGAGAATAGTTCTAAGATGTGAATCATTTTTTATCTCCTCATAATGAGTTGACACAGTTTTACAAAGTGCACCTGAAACTAATTTATTCACCATGAGCCTTCCTGCTCTCTTTAAAGTTGATAAGGGTTATGAAAACACTTGGTTCTTACAGTCTGCTGGTGTCAGGACTGTGAAGGTTTAACATGATTCATGTTAAGCGTGTGTATTTTTATATTCTCATCAATGCAGGTAAATAAGGATCTGATGTGAAGAAGCAGATTTCATTTAGTAAAAGCCCCTGACTCGTAGCTGAGAAACATTTGGACCTGATTAAATTTTTTTTCTCACATTTGTCTGGCACCTGTCTTAAATGATAAAGGCAGAAAAATAAACTGAAGTCTTCAGCAGTAAAGATAAGACAGACTATAAAACAATCAGGAAGAGCTATAAAACCATCATCCAGCAGATGAGAGGTTCAAACTCAGTAGTTTATTCACTACAGACCCAGGACCAGTCTAAAGCAGCACCAGGTTTTGTTGGTAGTAGTTAGGCTCACTCTCACTCTCTCTCATTTGTACATTTGTACGTGATCTGTCTGGACAGAACTATGGAATGTGGTTGGATTTTCCTCCAGACTCCTGTAAACCAAAGGAGATTTTCACCATCATTCATTCATTATTGGAAATGTTATTTTCCATATACATCATGTTGAATGGTGTCAGCTTTGCACTTACTAACAGTTCCCTGGGTTACAGCCACAAATGGAAGTGGACTAATCGATCACAGTCTCATCTCAAAGTCCCTTTTCAAACCTTCAGACCCGTGAGAGAAAGTGTTGCCATGTGATTGAATGTGTTGACTGTTTAAAGCTTTAAAACACACAACACATTATAGTGACATTGATGCGTTCAGAGAAAAGAGCTATACAACCACCATGCAGGTTTTTGCAGTATTATAAGGTTCATTTGGATTGACTGATGTTTTCTCAGCTCCGTTCAGCCACAGTTCACATCGCTCTCTAATTAATCAGAGCCTCCTGCTGTTTCACTGCTGCAGAAACAAAAGTGAAACTCTGCTTCTCCTTGTGTTCCAGGTGAAGAAGATAGCAGCAGAGTATTATGATGACCTGCCTCAGTACACATCGTGGGTGAAGGTCCTGTACGACTTCATCATGGATGACACGCTCAGCCCGTACTCCCGAGTCAAGAGGAAGCTGAAGGGAGATGTGAAACAGGAGTAACTTCACTGGAACAAAGCTGCAGTGTCACCGTGACGGCAGCCGGCTCACCATCCTTATACACTTAACAGCTTCTGCACATTAATACATTCAACATATGAAATATGGGTGGAGATTGTGTACATAAGTCTTCAAGTGTGCTTGTCCTCCACAGGAAGAGGAAATCTTTTCTCATGTTTATTATCAGGACAGAAAACCCAGGGGAAGTGGTGTGAGATTAAAACGTTTGTTTGTACCTGGGACTGGCTGCACAAAGACTTAGATTAAACAACGTAACTAAACAAAGATGTCTAATTTGACAGATATTCTGAATGCAAGATTATTGGCCACAACTTTTGGTCCAGACATTTACGTTCCCCACAGGATGAATTGTAATCAGCTCTGGTGATCTCTCCAGTTCTGAGGTTTAAAACTACCCCCACATGTCCACTGAAGACGGCTGCGTCACATTCCGGCTCTTTGACGTCGGTCGGAGATGACCTGCTGCTGCGAATGTGAGCGCTCTGTACACGCTGGGTCTGTTTTCAGTGTCTCTGAGGCCAAGTGTCTGTTCCAGTGCTAATCAGTAAAACAACAGACTGTGGAGGACACTGCTTCTGAAACGCTGCAGTGGACCTTTGAACCACACTGGAGACTCACACTTTGCAGAACCAGAATGTGATGCAGCCACAGCCAGTGGACATGAGAGGTGATGAGCTCGCACACTAACACTAAGACATTAAGACAGTGGCCGCAGTTAAGATTCCACCTGCTAAACATAACTGTGACAGTGCTGCTGCTGTTAGCATTTAGCGCAGAGAGCAGTGTCACAGAGCTTCCAGCAGGGCTGTTGCCTCGTGAAGCTCGAGCTCTGTCAGATTTAAAGCTGGCAGCAGAATTCTAACTCGAGAACTCGAGACCAGTCGGAGACGTCTTTGTGCATCCAGCCCCAGAAATGATCACTAAGGAAGCTACACAGCCAACTAACAACAAACCCACACAGGTCGTTGTGTCGTCCACTCCTGTTTGGTGACTGAGGGCAAACTGTGTGACAGGTGTATGTTAAAGTTTGTGTTCTGCTACACACGCAACTGAATGAACCCAGATACCTTCCTCCCACCTTGGACTGTGTGTGTGTGTATGTGTGTGTCTGTTGAAGTGGACCAAAGTTGAACTCTGAGTGAATCCACTCACATTAACTGATTGTTGCAACACACTGTCTGTTTGATACTACTTGTATTGAGTTGACGGGGAGGCTCGCATTGGTTACTTTTCTTGCCCGTGACCCTGTTTTCACCTGCTCAGCTTTTTTAACACGTGACACTTTAACGTACCACAACATTACACAACCTGTGAGTGTGACGCTCTGTCACTCTGAGGTTGTGTTGCATGTGAGATCAAAGTGTGTTACTCGTTAGTGCCTCAGCTTTCTCTTCAATTCTGCCGTTGTTGTCTTCATTTACATTTTATGCCGAGAAGTGAAAAAGTGTGTGTTTTTTTTTTTCATTTCCTCCAGCTTCAGGTTGTTGTAGCAGCGCTGCAGCGACAGCTGTGAAGTCATGTCCTCTGGGTTTCATGTTTGAAATTCATTTAGCAACCTGGAACCAAATTACATGTGGTTGATGCTGAATTGGCTCATTCCACTACTTTTATATTGAGCATCATCAACTTTGACCATTTTAAAGCCAAATAAATAAATAAAGACCAATTTCCAATAAGAGTGTCATTCCTGGCAGTGTAGAAGCCTCACACTCTAATTACCTGGCAGCACCTGGAGTCTCAGCAAGTCAAAACCACAGCTGCTCTCCTCCTCCAGCTCCTCCTCTCTGTGAGCTTTAGGAAGACGCCGCAGGAAATCAGGGCAACAGGAAGATGTCAGTTTAGGTCAAATCAAACATCTCTGAGAGGAGAACCTGAGGGTGTGATGGAGACCTCATACACATGAATTATGAATTCTACACATCACTGTGTGCTTTGATGGGTTTTTATTTTTTCAAGCTATTGATTGAATTTTAAAAAGTGTCTTAAGTCTCTATAAGAGACGCATCATAAACTGCACCATACATCATTTTTAACCTTAGAAGCAGCAGATGACAGAACAGTTACACCACAAGGTCCCTTTAGCAGCTGTTCTGGAGCTTTTGATCAGATCACATGGTCTTCACTTGTCATGAAACTGTAGTTCAATTTTTCAAAACCTTTTCTGAGCACTTTAAGGACTTGAGCTTGAGATCTGGAGTTCATTCTAGTGTCAAACGTGTTATTGTGAAGCACCATCATCTCGGTCACATTTAACAATTTAATACCCTGCAGCAGCACACAGAAATACAACGTGATAGCAGTAGAATAAATCTTAACACAGTCTCCCTTCTTTTGAGTGGTGCTTTAGTTTCTGATCCACAGTCTCAACTTCGAGTCTCTTCCAAAGGCAAAACTTATGTTTGCAGTGTTTCATTTTTTTAGTCTTGTCCTTGAGGATATACCTCATCCATGAGTGACAGTGTTTCTTTCTCTCTCTAGAACAATGTGAGTGTCTGCTTTAATAAAGCCATAAAACAGGAGCTGTCGTCTCCAGTTTATTTGAGTCCTCATCAATTCTAAGGATCAACCTGGATCTGGAATGATGTGCATTCTTAAAGAGACAGGAAGGAAGTCTGCATCTGAGGATTTCTCACACACAGACTCCTCCCAACCTTTTATTGGATGATCTGTGGCTGTGTGGCAAATATCTTTAATACATCATGCAAAGACCCCATACAGCTGAGAAGGTGATGCTTCATCTCCCTGAATTTCCCCTGCAGCTGCTGGAAGGACCCACACTCTGTACACAGACCAGCTCAACTACGTCCCTGATTCTTTCCCTGTGTCTCCCTGTTTGGCCATGTGGGTAAGAGAAAAGTTCAAGTGCTGAATCTTTAGTCCTTAAAAAAAGTTTTAGTGAGATAGATGTGTGTTCACAGAGATAAATGTTCCAATACGTCCCAACAGAAGTGGGACAGTTATCTGTCACAAACAAACAAGCTCCATGTAGGTCAACAACATTACAAGCACTAACTGACCCCAGATAGAACCAGTGACACGGCACCAACCAGATCACCAGAAGCAGCTGGCCCAGTCCTAAGTGTCTGACAGCAGGTCAGTGAGGTGTTCAGCTGCTGCTCCATGAAACTGCATGAAAACCCAGTTTAACCGATTGTAAAACTGTTGTTATGTTTTCAGTCGGATCATTGACATTTACAGCGTGAGAAGAAGATTAAAACCCTGCAGACTGGTTTCACAACAGTGTGAAACCCCGGCTCTAGTTCTGCTCTGGGTCCATTGTCAGTCACACAATGATGAAACAAATAAGGGCTGCACTTCTGTTGTCAACCCAAATGTCATGAGCTGTATTTTTACAGTGCTCAGACAGCTCAGGACAGACATTTAACACAACCAACAGTCTGCATTCAGTTTACAGGTATGACATCACCAAGGTCCAGGTATCATGCCTGTACTCTGTCTGCAGTGTAAGGTTCAACTGTGTCAGCATGAAGGCTGCACGTCCAGACACTGGCTCATTCACACTCTCCACCTGCAGAAGCAACACATCAGTCACAGGAAACATGTTGCTGTTTTTAACCCACTGACAGAGTCACTACGCCGTGGTACCTGACTGGCTTCCTGAAGTGTGGAAGATTGTGTGTGTGCTGCACAATACACATATTCTCTTTTTAAAAGGTGTGTTACCAAAGATCAGTTCTGAGAATGCTTACAGGTGATACAGTAATCTGATACCTTATAACAGTTCCTGTCTCACGATGAACACAATGTGATGAGTCAGCTGAATGGACAGGTTTCAAATGCTCACAGATGTGATGCCAAAACAAACATCTGTCAGAACAATAAAGAAATGCCAGCTTTAGCTCCTGTGCTCCGTGTGTCAGCAGTTTCGTTATGCATCAGATGGTTTGTAAAGTGTGCGACGCTGCACGTCGTTGTGAGACACTGGTTCCACTGTCTGCCGGTGAACCCTGGGAGACACATGTTGGATGTTGATGATGACAAACTGAGCAGAAACTACCTGGTTAAGACCTGCGGTGTGTGCAGTGCAACTATCAGTGACGTGTGCAACTGAATGAGTTGACAGACTCAGGGTGAGGTCACACTCAGCCCTGATAGCAGAACAGTAGCTGATCTGATAACAGCTACCTCTTCTATCAGAGAACACGCTTGTTTCTTTCCACTCACTTTTTTTTTTATTACAAAAGCAGAGGCAGTTTCATGATCCATCCAGAGTAAAATGTGGAGAAATACATGACATGTAATAATCAACTGGTGAAAGTGGAACAGCTGCTGGAGGATGGTGGCTCTGGTCTCAGTTATCTGCTGAGGGATTCTCTGAGCTGCTCGTACGTCCTCTGGTCCTGCACAGGGAACAGAAGGGAACAGAAGCCACAGTCACTGCAGGTTGGTGGACACACACACAGACACACACACACCAGGAAGCTGAGCAGCTTCAGAGGGATGTGAAGCAGGACGTCGGTCCCGCCTCTCCCATCACCCCTCACAACACACACCAGCTGACTGACCCCTCTGTGTGACAGTCTGTGGATCCTCAGTCCACACCTATATTTGTTGCTGGTGTTTGAGTCTGATCCCTGCAGCATGAACGATTATTTTCAGACAGTGTGGAGGAATTGTGGGCAGAGTAGCCGACAGCTTAATGTCACAGTGTTGAGTGTGGACGAGTCAGACTGGTTCTCCTGGCTACTTGCTAGCAGGAAGGTGATGGGACAGTGATCTGAGAGACAGTGGAGCGCAGAGCTGTCTGCACTATCTGCAGCACCTGGAGAGCTGCAGAGTAGTGGACACACTGAGCCACTGCATTACTCTGTGAGGTGTGAGGTGCTCTGTCCCATGATAGTGAAGCAAAATCTAAATCTGGTATGAAAAGTCTTGTTGACTTTAACTTTGATCAGATGTTGATTTCAATAAATTCAACATTTTCTCAGCTTGAAACTATATTTTCTGTTTGTGGAAATGTGTAGAAACACATTTGAGATTTTTTTAAAAGCAAGGTAGAAGAATAAAAAATTATAATTATGTAAAGTCTAATTATTGTTTTATTTCATTCTTTTTTTAATAGCAGAATGTTAATGTGACAGAAAAATGTTCAAAAAATGTTTTAGTTGTTTAAGAACAAGGCACAAGACACAGATGATGTATAGAAACCTAAAGAGAACAAATACAATTCTGTTGATATTTTCTATTTTCCTTACTGTCATTTTTTTCAGGGTCGACGTGTCACTGTTGACACTTTTTTTTTTTACCTTTTTGGACACAGATGGACGGACTTTCTTGAAGGCATCCTCAAAGTTGTGTTTGCTGACTCTGATGTCAGCGACAGCGCCGGAGGAGCATGTGTGACCTGTGTGTGACAACGAAAGCCTTTAACTCAGAGAACAGAAGCATGAGACCCCGTCCTGTGAGGTTTATGATGATTCCTGTCAGGGAAAGGTTCCTGCAGATGCTGTTTTCCAACATGTTAACCAGAGCCACTAAGTAAATGCAGGAGCTGTCGTCCCTCTGTGGTCGGGGCCGGGAGTCTGAGGAGACGGGATGGAGCTGTGAGGATGAGAATGATCAGCTGTAAGGTCTGACCCTGATATAATGTATATTATGATTTGCCACTGTACAAATAGAAGTGAAGTGAATTGATGTGGACTTGGCCTCGACTTTATCTTGACACTGCTTTAGGCTTGAGTGGTCCTGACCACAGCCTTAATCTGAATTTGCTAAAAACAGGATTGCACCACTTTATTAACATGATAATCAATCAGAGATAATTGATAATTGATCAGAGTTGAAGATAACCTTTAACCTCGACCCTGTGAGGTTGTGCTATTGCCCAGACTGACTGTAAATAAAGAAAGACAGTGATGTTAATAAACCGTAAATGAATTCTGTTTAGGTCCGTGAACCACATTAAACTCCACAGTGAAAGTGAAACCATGGGAATTTCCAATCAACACATTTGCACACGGCCTCAGGGCTCCACCTTTAAATACTGAACAGGTTTACAGAGGTGAGTCAAGTTACCAGAGGAAGCAGCTGGGGAATTCTGGGACTTGAGGTAGGCCCTGAGGGCGTTGACAGATGCTTCCCTCACTAACGCAGTCAGGTCAGCACCACTGGATCAAACACACACATAAACACACAGTTAGACTCATCAGGATCAGCCCGGTCACTGCTCAGACCAAAAACAGGACAGGACAGACAGGAGGAGTGTCTGAGGACAGCTGCTGCTTCCAGCTGCTGCTTCCAGCTGCTGCTTCCAGCTGCTGCTTCCAGCTCAGACCTACGTGAAGCAGTCACAGCGCTCGTCGAAGGCGATCTCTTCCAGGCTGACCTCCTGCTCCAGCTGAGGTTTGGTCCCCCCCTGCAACATCATCAGTGTCCATCAGTCTCAAGTCTGAGAAGATCAACAGCTTTTCATCTCTCTGCTCTCAAACATGTTCTGAGATGTGTTTAGTTTGGTCCTGCTAGGGTTGTCACGATACCAGAATTTCAGTAGTCGATACCAATACCTGTGATTTTCCACGATTCTCGATACTAATTCGATACTAATTCGATACCACAATTAAAAAACAACAACAGGGGGCCCGATGACGGAGTGGTTAGGGCGCGTACCACATGAGCAGATGCTCTTAGCAGCTGAGCGCCGGCCCGACTCTTTCCTGCGGGTCATTCCCCCTCTCTCTGCCCCTGTCCTGTCACTCTCTGCTGTCCTGTCAATAAAGGCAAAAAATGTCCCAAAAAATATCTTAAAAAAAAACCCAAAACAAAACAAACAAAAAAAACAGAACCCATGTACTTTTAAATTCATTAATTTATTGAAAAGTGCTTTAAACTGTCAAGTATTTAATACCACTATGAAAACAAGCAATACTGTGCTTTATGGTAATAAATAACAACAATATTCAACTATTTACATTCAAAAAAGAACAGCAGTGGCATGGAGCCATAAAACAAACAATATTCTTCTTCTTATAAATATGCAGATAAATAACTAAACTACAGTGGTGTGGAGCCTGATCTCACATCACTAAAACCTCTAACACCAGCCACTGTTTGCATGTCGGCTTGTTTGCGTCTAGAATTGCTCCGTATTCATCCGCCTCCGATGCAAAATATTTCCACTCGCGACTCTTCGTACCTGCTTCGTCACGGAGCCGACGTGTTGTTTCCGCTCCCCCCTGCTGAAGCCATTGTCATTGGCTCAGGTTTTCTTCTTCAGCGCCGCTGACTGCTCTGTGCTGCTCACACGCGGACACTGCCCCCGTCACTTCCGCCAAGAATCGACACGGCTCGCGAGGGAAAAGTTGAATATTCGGTTCTGACGGTTCCAGAAAAAAGGTATCGATGTATTTTTTGCGTGTTGGTATCGAATTGGTACCGGAAGTATCGGTTCTTGTGACAACCCTATCCTGGCCCATCAAAACCTCAAGAACCACACTGCCTTTACACATCACGGCTTTCAGACTTGTGTTCCTGGCAGCACTGCTTCAGAATGAATTGCTGCACGACAGCAACAGTTTGTAATTGGACAATTTGGATGTCAATCAAAACCCTGTCAAAACTGTAGTTATGAGATCTAGTTTGAGTTCCAGTTACTCTTCCCTTCCAAATATAATCGAGATAACTGTAGAGATGACAATCACCAGCATCGTTCTTTTTATTATAATAATAATAATAATAATAATAATGATAATAATAACAACAACGATAATAGTAAAAATAATGATGATGTTTATGATGATAATAATAGTAATGATGATGACGATGCTGATAATAATAATAATAATAACAATAATAATGATAATAATAAAAATAATAGGTGCAGCTATTATCACTGCTGTTTAATAGTGTTATTAATAATAATAAGTATCAGTCAGTCAGACACAGCTTGAATACAACACTTCAAACAGCTGTTCTTGGTCTCTCTGTATTATTTGGCACTAAATAAATAAATCAAACAATAAAACTGAACTGATTATGATAAGGAGGCAAAACTAAATGCTACTGAAAGGAGAACTGTGTCTGGACTACAGCAGCACTAAATCTCTCCCAGCTTAAACTTCTGACAGTCCCACCACCACATCTGATGTCTGTTAAATGACTCGTCTCATCTTCTCCATCAGACACTGGACTCTGTGTCTGGATGTGTTGAGTTTCAGCAGCACTCAGTTTCAGTGCTGCTGCTGTCAATGCTTCATGTCCAGTATCAATGTCCCCTGCTTCATTTCATCACACCTGGCTTATGTTTACCCATCGATCTAATATAAGTCTTTGAATGAAGTTTATTGATAAATAAAATGTATGATATGGTACGTGGCCTCAAATAAACAAAATAGAAAATATCTGGCTGAATAAGACAACACATTATTTTACTTTCACCGTGTCACTCCTGTCCTCTGACCGTGGGGCCTCTGTGTGTCTCTGGGTGACATGTACCTTAGTAATAGTGAGCAGGATGGCGTGGCGGTCGGCTGGAGGAGGCAGACCCACATACAAGGTTTTATCCAGACGACCTGGCCTCAGTATGGCAGGGTCAATGATGTCTGAGAGAGACAAGACAGTAACAATCATTTTCTGAACAACAGTGGGAAAACCTTGATACAGGCTGAAAATACTTTTTAGATTCTGTCATTTTCATGGAAAAATGCAGCAGCACAAGTAAAAAAACATCTCAACTGACTGATCCTATACAATTCTAATACTGATGCATCACTGTATGAGCAGCTGCTATAGAAAGTAGTTTGTTTACTGGTTTAGTCCAGTGGTTTCCAACCGAGGGGCCACGTCCCTCCAGTGAATCTGAGTGGTCATCAGGTGACGAATGGAAGAGGAACAATCTGTTGTTTTTCTTTCCACTGGGTCTTGAAAATGATTGACTTTTTTTTTTTTTTTTTTTTAATAAAAGAGGCCACAACTCAATAATGTTTGGAACCACTGGGCTAATGTTTAATGTTTAGTAAGGCATTGTGTTGTAGAAAGTTACACATTTTAATGTCAAATCTTCCAATGAAAAGTTAAAGTTTAACTCTATAGTGAATAAAATACTCAAATATACTCACAACTACATCTAAATTGCACTTAAGAATGACACTTAAGTAAACTATGCTTAGGTTCCTTCTTCCACTGTTGGACAGGGTCTTAAAAACAGAACTCTCCCTCTCTGAAGCAGCTGGAGGCTTCAGCAGGTCTCTGGTTTCCCAGAGGGGTTCGGGTCTGACTGGACCCGGACCTGGACCCGTACCTGGTCTGTTGGTTGCAGCCATAATGAAGACCTGTCTTCGAGTCTCTAAGCCATCCATCTCCGTGAGCAGCTGGTTGACCACCCGCACACTGGCTCCTGACTGAACACACACACACACCGGAGGAGTCACATGATGTATTGGAGGCTGTGCAACAATATCAATGCAGTACTTCTGCTTTTATTCCCATTATTTCATGAATTGAAATAAAAGTTCTTTTTTTCTCCACACACAGAGCAAAGGATTGTTGAAATTTGTGTTTTTGAGCCAGACCAACCTCCTCTCATAGGTGACAGTCAGATAAACACAGAGGGGTCCAAAAGTCTGAGACCACTTTCTGTACAATCTACTCTCTGTCTAATAACTGAAGTCCATCCCTCTCACCTCATGGCCCGAGCGGCGAGGACACAGAGCATCAATCTCGTCAAAGAAGATGACGCACGGGGCAGAGTTGCGTCCTCTCTGGAACACCTGTCGGACAGCTCGCTCACTCTCTCCCACATACTACACACACACACACACACACACACACACACACACACACACACACACACACACACACACACACACACACACACACACACACACGGGTTACATTCAGCTGGTTCAGATCTGGATCTGAACTGGATGTGAATCGGCAGCCTCCACTACACATGATCATGTGACTCACCATGTTGAGCAGCTCTGGTCCCTTGACAGAAATGAAGTTGAGGCCTGACTCATTGGCCACAGCCTGTCAGGAGAAGCCAGTGAGACACAGTGAGACAATGAGGAGCTTCACTCTCTGAACATGTGGATCCCCTGAACAAACACATTTCATCACATTCCTTAACCCGGGAGGTGATTCTGTTTCCTGCAGGGTTGTCCCAACATGCAGGGATCTTCCAGGAAGGATGGGAATTTTGTCAAAACACTCTGGAACTATTTCTTGACAGGGAGCCCCTCTGTCTCCAGCTACAGAGCAGGAGCCGCAAACAGCTGGTGAGCAACCTCAGCGTGATGTCATAACCTCAGGACGCTGCACACAGACTGCACCAGCTGTTTAACAAGAAATAGCTCCAGCACGTATTGTAACCCCCCCCCCCCCCCCCGAAATCACAATTTGTCATTTTTACATTTACATTTGCAAACAGATTAAACAAAGAAGATATTTCCTGTTCATCAGTGAGTTGATGTTCGGTGTGTTTTGAATGCTGGACAGAGCCGGGCTAGTTAGCTGTCAGCTGTTAGCTAGCTAACATTAGACTAGCTGCTAGTCTAATGTTCAGAGCCGCTGCTACAACTGGGATTCTTCACAGAGACAGAACTCTGAGAACTAATCTAATCTAGATTAGCCATGAGAGATCAGACTAAACTGATCATTTAGGATCAATACTAATCACTATGTCAGTTAGCTGAGCAACACTAGATGTAAATAGTTTCAAACGGCATTAGAGAGAGATGACAGTGTTGTGTTACTGAGTGAACTCTCAGGTGGGATTGTGTTGCTGTGGTGTGGAACCTTGGCAAGCAGTGTCTTCCCGCATCCTGGAGGTCCAGCCAGCAGCACTCCAGACGGAGCACTGAGCCCCAGAGCCCTGAACTGCTCCGGAGAGCGCACTGGAGCCTGCAGGACGGACACACACACACACACACACACACACACACACACACATTACAGTGACAGTGAACCAGGTCAAATATCTGCTCATCTCGTTCACATGGATGTCGTCAGTACATGTGAGTAATTTGTATCCAATAACCTGTGGAGAAAACCCACTGATCTAAGGATAAACTAACTGCACCTACACACTGAATAACATACGGCCACACAGCAGAGAGCTCCTTCTCCCACAGGCCTCAAATATGACAATGAACGGGTTACACTAAGTACAAGGTAACAGTTGAGAAGATGAAAGATGAAGACCACCCTCCTCACATCTGACTACAGTCTGTGAGCAGCTGAGGGCCATGTTATGACTAATGATATGAACATGAGAAGCTTCGTCTCAGGGAATTTGTCCTTCAATTTAAAGGACAGAGATGAGGATGAAGCTCATTCTTAGTCTGAATCATGGATGTTACATGTGAAGAAACCTGCTGTTTACCAGTATGGCCATGGTGAGCTCCTCCCTAATGTCCTGCAGCGCTCCTACATCATCCCAGGTGACATCAGGCACCGTGGCAAAGCCCTCCCTCTTGGCTGAGGGCTGCACACTGGCCAGAGCGGCCTGGAAATCTGACATGAGGATGGACAGGCCGGCCAGCTCCTCCTCCGACAGGGTCCCAGCATCCTTCAGGAGGTGCAGGAGGTGACACAGCTCCCCCTGCTGGACAAAGCACACAGTGAATCAGAACAACACAGGGAAGCAAAACAAAAGACAGTCATCCCCCAGCAAAATTCAAAAACACAGAACTGGAAACTGCTATCATTCTCAAACTAGCTGCTATGTCTATGAATAGTTTGCAGCGGCAGCCTGCAGCAACTACACCAGCCTGCAGAGAGCTTTTAATTTGAAACAACAGATACAGGAAGCGGAGACGTGCAGTGACACCTGAGAGAGAGAAAGAAGAGAAGAACAACTAATGTAGCTTTAACTAGCTAATAACTTAATGTTAGTGTCTTATTTATTACCGCCTGTGCACCACACACACACACACCACCCAGGTACAACAACAGCCTTCAGATAAATCCCACTAGACTGACAGTCAGTCTCTTTACCATTCCTCTCTGTCACTGCCTATCATTCAGGGTGTGGGTGTGTGTGTGTGTGTGTGTGTGTGTGTGTGTGTGTGTGTGTGTGTGATGCAGGAGCTCCTCTTACATGCAGGACACCCTGTCCAGACTCTTCCTGAGGTGCTGGGTTGATGTCTCCGTCAGCCTCAGTCTGAACACTGTTCGTTAACAGCTCTTTAGTGGAGCCTTGGTTCTGTGGTGTTCCTCTCATTTCCAGTAGAACCCTGTTTACAGCATTCATGGCAGCTTCACGGCACAGAGCCATGAGGTCGGCGCCCACGTAGCCTGGGGTGAGGTGGGCCAGCTGCTGGTAGTCAAAGTCCTCCGGCAGCTTCAGCTTTCGACACAACGTCTTCAGGATCCTGATGGAGCACAAAGTGTCAGTCCAGACCCTCATTCAGTACATGCCTCAGTTCCCTGAAATCAACCCCTGAAATCTCACTGGCCACCCCAGATATGATAGGTAGTTGGTCAAGTTCCTCAACACAATAAGGGACAAATGCTGGTCAGTCAATGACGACGGCTGACTGAGTCTGCCATTTCCAACTGTGACATCTGATCTCTGGTCAGTGGACATTTGACCAAGAGTCATAAAAAAGGCTCAGCGGCTTCAGACAGAGAGCTGCTGCCTCACTGGACATGTTGAACTGTGACTGTAACTTGTGTGAGGGTTTTATATCCATGGGCCAAACTCAAATTTCAGAAATAAACCTTGCAGGCAGCTACTGTCAGTCACAGCTGAAGCTGAGACAAACCCAGCACGTATGGAACTAGAAATGTTTCTGGAGACTAATAATCTATTAGTTAATTATCATGAGTACAATATTTAGCATGACAATGTGGATTATCATCTCTCTATAGCCATGTATGTCCGACCTGAGACGAGCTGCTTCATCCGGGATCCCCAGGCAGATCTCTCTGTCGAAGCGTCCAGCTCTGCGGAGGGCGGGGTCCAGGGAGTCCGGCCTGTTAGTGGCACCGATGACCAGGACCTGAGCTGTCACTGTCAGACTGTTCAAGTCTGCCAGGAGGCAAACAACAGAAGAACAAGTTGAAAAACAAAACATTTCACCCGCTGAAGTCCTGTGAAGTGATGCTCACGTTCATGTCACATCCTCCAGCTCCTCAGTCGGTCCATTAGTGGTCGCAGATTTCTGAGTGTGTGTGTCTGTGTGACACTGCAGAACATTCGCATGACATACACATGGGGCAGAGGTGATGGCATTAGTTTGCGTCGGTTTTTCACATTCACCAAACTGAGCGTCCATAGGTCCATTCAGATCAACCTAAAACCTCCAGTCAGCTATGATCCAGTTACTATCACACACTTCCTGTGACTGTCGAATCTATGATAAAGACTTCAAAATGAAAAAAGTTTGTTCAAGTAAAAATCAGGAACAAGTTGTTTGTTCCTTCAAGATTCAAACAGGGAGAGTTTCTGTAAAGACACAGTGCTAAAACCTGTGCACTGCAATGACTCCACAGTCAGTGGTTCTCTATATGGCCCATCAGCATGACCTCTGCTGATTGGTCAGTGTCAGCAAGATGAGAGTCAGCTTGTTCCTGTAAACATCACATTTCCTCAGGGAGACGTCATGTCTCTCTGAGGGCAGAGCATCGTACCGTCCATGCAGGTCAGCAGCTGGGCCACAATCCTCCTCTCCATGTCTTTAGAGGCCACCTCCCTCTTAGGGGTGATGGCGTCTATCTCATCTATGAACAGGATACAAGGGGCGGAGCTCTGTGAGGGGAGAGAAGAACCAATGACAATGAACACTATTCATCACACACTAGTTATACTGTATGAACAGAGGAGCGTCCCTTCTCTTTCTCATGGCACAAAAGAAGAAGAGCTACTGACCACCGCCAAGTCAAACAGCTCTCGGAGCTTCTGCTCAGACTCCCCAGACACTCCAGACACCAGCTCCGGAGCAGACACCTTCAACATAGGCAGCTGCAACTCCTACAACACAAAGTCACAGCGCTTTACCCAACAAGCACACAAAATAAAATACGCACAATCTTCATTTTAGTTGGAAAAGTGGCAGTTTTACTCACTGTTGTCGTTTTGACCAAAGATACTAAAGTCTGAACAAACATGAAGCAAACATTAAAGGTAAATGTGCAACGGAAACCGAAAACCAACAATAACCACTCAGACCTAAGAAACCTGTTTTCACAGGTTCAGGTACATTGATCACTGAATAATACCTGACTGAGGGACTAGGGCTGGATGATCCATCCTGGTCATATACTTATCCAGATATGTGCAGCATGAATATCACAAGAGAAACGGTATCTAACTTCTCTCAGCCGAGTGTTCACACACATTCAGAGCCTCCATGTTCAGACAGTTGACACAGCAGAAGGAAACAACTGAATAAGAGTGTGAATACCACATTCATACTGTTGCATGTCATAGAAGACAATGTTGAACAGGTCACACTTTACAAAGTTCAGTTCACAGAGATTAAAATGAATTAGTTCTTGTTCATTTCTTCTGTTATCTAAAATTCTTTTTTTAGATTCTCCCCCTACCTACTACCTCCTACCATCCATCCTCAGCCCTCGCTCATGACCACTTCAAAACTAAGGAACCGCTGTACCCTCA
This sequence comes from Trachinotus anak, assembly GCF_046630095.1. NCBI lineage: Eukaryota > Metazoa > Chordata > Actinopteri > Carangiformes > Carangidae > Trachinotus > Trachinotus anak. The sequence continues at coordinate 25,762,553 of NW_027273858.1, read as the reverse complement.
TCAGCCGCTTTATTAGCTACACCTTGCTAGTACCAGGTTGGACCCGTTTTGCCTTCAGAACTGCCTTAATTCTTCGTGGCATAGATTGAACAAGGTGCTGGAAACATTCTTCCGAGATTTTGGTCCATGTTGACATGATAGCATCACACAGTTGCTGCAGATTTGTCGGCTGCACATGCATGATGCAAATCTCCCATTCCACCACATCCCAAAGGTGCTCTATTGGATGGACCCATGCTTTCATGTTGTTGATGCCAAATTCTGACCCTACCATCCGAATGTCGCAGCAGAAATCGAGACCCGTCAGACCAGGCAACATTTGTCCAGTTTTGGTGAGCCTGTGTGAACTGTAACCTCTGTTTCCTGTTCTTAGCCGACAAGAGTGGCACCCAGTGTGGTCTTCTGCTGACCTTGGTTGTAACGAGTGGTTATTTGAGTTACTGTTGCCTTCCTATCAGCTTGAAGCAGTCTGGCCATTCTCCTCTGACCTCTGGCATCAACAATGCATATTCCTCCAGAGAACTGCTGCTCACTGGATATCTTCTCTTTTTCAGACCATTCTCTGTAAACCCTAGAGATGGTCGTACGCTTCAACTCAACCAGTCGTTTCAAATTTGTCGCCGATGTGGCTGATTTATTTTTTCAGACCCAGTGGAGAATTTTTTTTGGGAATCTACACGATATCTGAACTGGCTCCAGCAGTGGCAGCAGCTGTGTTGTCTGTACTGTTGTGTTGCCTGCCTGGACACGATGTATGCCAGGTGCTGTAAATCCTTAGGTGCTGTCGTTTTTTCACAGATGGCAAACAGGTTTTATTGTGCATTGCCACCACCTTTTGTTTCGTGACTTCACTTCTACGTTCATTAGTTACAAACAGACACATTCAGTTCACATTAACCAGACTCTGAACACGTTCACTGATGATTCAGTAATCCAAAGTATTTACAACACATTAATCAGATAGGATCTAAGGGAATAGGTTACACATGTGATCTGGATTAGAAGACATTTTAAAAGTTACCTTCCACACACTTGTGAGGAGGACACAGTGGTAAGTGAGAGTGGAGAAGAACACAAGGTCTGTGATTTGGTGATGAAAAAGGAATCATCCTCTGTTATTTGGAAATGATTAAATATCTTTTATCTATTTCAGTTTTTGAAGAAGGCTTAATTTTTACTGTTGCTACACTTAAAAGTTCAAATAAGTATGAATCATGTTATGTCGTGTGGCTATTGAGGTATCTGGCATAAATTCTGAGCTATGAAATTTTATCCATACGGTGCAGCCCCATCAAAAAACAAACCACCACCTTCTTCCAGTACTCACACCAGCCACAGCCTGGGCCAGCAGGGTCTTTCCACAGCCAGGGGGTCCGTGGAGGAGGAAGCCCCTCGGAGGAACCATTCCCAGATGCTGGTACACCTCTGGATGACGCATGTGGACCAGGAGCTTACACACTTCCTGCAGCAGGTCAAATAATACAGAGTGAAGATTACAACACAAATGGATAATATAACATATGCTCAGCACTAAATTAAAGCCCCATTGTAAAGGTTTCACAAACTTCTGCAGCGAGAAACAGACAGCAGGTCAAGACACTAACCGTTAATGTGTCTTCGTTACCTCCTACATCTTCAAACTTCAGAGTGGGATACTGCAGCTCCAGGGACTTGGATTTAGCTGAGAAACAATGCATCAGAAGAAATGAGTGTGTAATGCAACATAGTGGAGTGATGAAGCAATAAAATAACCTGAATACACACACAATATAATAAACAAAAAAACTAAAACATTCATCAAAAATAATAAAAATGAATTGTTAGTTGCCACTGTTTTTCTGTTGAAATTCAGTCGGGACTCCACTGTTGTCTCAATAACAAGTCAAGAATTTGTTTTTCAGACTGGATAATGACGCACCTTTCTTGACCAGGGTCTGAGACTCTGTTGGTTCAGTGGAGCTCTTTGTCCGTTTTTTAGACTTCCTGTGAGATTTCTCGGGCTCCAGCATCGACACATCTGTCTGCTGGGGACACAAACACACGACAGCTGAGCTGAGTCGCACCAGCTGAACACACAGTACAATGTAGATCAATCAGAAGGCCACACACAGACTCAGGAGTCCACACAAACCTCAGTGTGTTCATAATGTACACGTTGTTGTGGTAATAAAAACTTGACAAGAGACAGCAACATTTTATAAAGGCAGAGTTTCAGTGAATGTTTGGTTTGTTGGTCAGAATCATCATCCCCCACAGAACAACTGTTCAAAAACTCAACTCTCGTGTTCACACAGGAGTCCAGGCAAATGAAAACGAAATGGACTCAAGACGTCACACAACAACAAATCTGCGCAGATGAGGTTGCTATGGCAACACAGGAACCATGGCATACACTGGTGAAGGTAAAAGAGGAATCTCCCTTGATGTTTGAACCAGATGAACCTCGAACCTCCTGAACCTGCGCATGTGGATCTGTGACACAGTATCAGTACACTGAGGTGTGGATTCAACTTATATTGAAGTGATCGACAACTGCTCTGATGATCAATCAATCATTTATGATAATTTCTGTGCAGAACTGTCAAACTGTTGATGGTTCCAGTCTCTCCAGTCTGAGGAGTGTGGACTGTGGGTGCTGCTATAATAACAATGCTATACCTATTATTATTATTATTATTATTATTATTATTATTATTATTATTATCATCATCATCATCATCATGATAACAACCAGTTTGACAGTGCTAATACAGCTGTTCCAATCCCCCCTCCTCCCCAACCACCACCACACTGTAAAGTGCCTTGAGATAATGGATGTTATGATCTGGTGTGATATAATATATGATTACATGTCCATATGAAGCTGCAGCTGTAACAGCCTCGCGGTTTTATCCCTGCGCCAACCAGTCAAGTTGGAGGAAACATGGTCACAATCTCCTCTTCTTCTGTTCCACTAATCATACTGATGCATAACGGTCAGAGGTGTTTTTGCAGAACATTCTGATGTCACAGTGAAGATGACTTTTGACAGTTTGGATATAAAATGTCATGACGTCATCATTTTATCCCGTTAGAAATTTGTGTGAAATTGTGACACAATTAGTGTAAGAATTCCTGTGTGGTCACTGCCACTGTCTTTTGTTGAATATTGACTCATCTGCATACAGACACCCTCCATCCTCAGTCAGATGTGCAGGTTTCTGCGCTGTGAAGAGCAGTGGTTGGAGAGTCACCTGCTCGCAGCGCTAAGTTAATGACAGGTCATTAACTCACCAGGAAAGAGCAGCACAGCCCAACTTGGCTTCGTGTTATTCTTCACTTTTATCTCATCACAGAAAAAATGCTTTCAAGTTGTCAAGCTGATGTTTTTTCTAAACGAAGGCTGTGTCTGAAATCACTCACTGCTCCCTTCACAGTCCACTATACAGTGAGTTCACCACTCTGCAGTGCTGTCTGAATGTAGTGAGAATTATCATACCCTATATAGTGGACTCATAGTATCCCACAATGCATCATAAAAAGTAGTGTACAACCGATGGTCACTAACCAAGCAATATGTACCATCATGCATTGCACTGGTGGTTAAAGACTGAAAAATGATGCATTGTCCAAAAGTGTTTTTCAGTTTTACTGATGAGCTCAGTAGAATGTCTGAGGACAGGTCTGAGTGTGACCTGTCCTGTATCTCAGTGCACGCACTCGCTCTCCACAGGTACATACGCTTGCTGCTGTGTTAGCTGGCTCCTCCTCACACAGGTCGATGAGGACGTTGTTCTTCTCTGGGCCTCTTCCTCTGTCAATGAACCAGCCTCCTGTAGAAACCAGTGTCCCTGCACTGGGAGGGGGGGTGGCTGTGCTGACGGGACTGCCGGCAGCAGGCTGCTCCCTCCGGGGCGAGCAGGTGCCGGGATCAGGGTTTCCCTTCCGGTAGAGAGATGTGAGAGAGCTGTTCATGTGGTTGGTGGGCTGTGGGTGGCAGACACAGTGAGGAGAGGTCAGAGCTCATCATTTCAAACAGTCCAACATTAGGGAAATGTGCTCGTTCACTGTCAGATGAGAGAGATCCAGGATGTGTTCAGACTTCACACAAAACATAACGAGAGTGAAACTGTCAAGACACAGAATTTTAGGTTTAAATGTCTTTTTTTTGGCCACAATGTTTTCTCATAATTCCTCGTCAAATTTTTTTAGGTGTCATCTATTTGTCAAACTGCTACATCTATTTGACATTAAATGACATTAACTGGGCAGCCTCTTCTTAACTAAGGACTCAATATGTGGAGAAGAGGGGCTAGATGAAACCACAAACCCTACATTTGACCAAAAACCTTGTGTGTAAATATGTGATTACACTCAATCAGCAGACAGTGGGGTTTGAAGGAAACAATGAGATAAACTTCCCCGGGTCAGCGATATAAATACAACCCTGTTTCCACAAAAGCTGGGACACTGTGTAAAATGTGAATAAAAACAGTAAACCCATTTTAACTGAAAATAGAACAAAGACAACAAATCAAATGTTGAAACTGAGAAATGTTATTGTTTCATGAAAAATATCTGCTTTTGAATTTGATACAGCAACATGTTTCATAAAGTTGGGACAGGGTCATGTTTACCACTGTGTTCATCACCTCTTCTTTTAACAGCACTCTATAAACGTTTGGGAGCTGAGGAGATCAGCTGCTGGTTTTCAGAAGTGTTCCTGAACCCATGCAGTGATTTCCACTATAGAAGCATGTCTGTTTTTAAGGCTGAAATTCACTAATCCTTTGAATTTTACATCAAGGAACACTGTTTTTAAACTGTTGCACTATTTGCCCACACAGTCTTCACAGAGTGGTGAACCAGGTGTTTTTTTAGCATTACACAACTTCTCCAGTCTTTTGTTGCCCCTGTTACAACTTTTATGAAACTTGTTGCTGCATCAAATTCAAATTGATTTCAGATTTCAGCATTTCAACATTTGATATGTTGTCTTTGCTCTATTTTCAGTATGGGTTTACATGATTTACACATCATCACATTCTGTTTTTATTGACATGTTGCACAGAGTCCCAGCCTGTCTGTAAACAGGGTTGTAGAATCCCTCATCTTTCTCTCAGGTTTAAGCTCCACATGATTTCTTACAGTGTTCTCCAGAAGGTGGTCATCAGTGTCAGAAGACTCCTCAGAGCTGCTGCTGCCTTCACTGTGAACACACACATTAGTTGTATGAGCAGAGCAGAGGTGGGGGGGGTGGGGTGGGGGGGGGGGCTGGTTTAGAGCCCTGAGGTGACAGATGTAGTCGTGCTGTAGTGTGTCCTTTACCCATCGTCATTGTGGCTGTGCTTGGCTCTCTTAGCCAAGTGCTTGCTCTCCAGATGATTCAGCCCCGACTCCTTTAAGATGGCATCATACACTGGAAGAAGCAGCAGTCAGGTCACAACTCTTCACACCACATGCTGACTGGTTACTGTTTCCTCAGTGATACAGAATATTTCTTTTATCTTGACATGAGGTCTTTTCACCTGTGATCACATGAAAATAACGACACTGGAAAAAAAACAAACACTCCCCCTGAAACACATGTGAGCCACACTGTCACTGTGTAGTAAGGCCTCTTACCTTTCTCTACTTGAATCCTGAAAGCTGTCTTGTTTCTTCTGCCGTACTCCATCCTAAAGAGACAATAACATCTTTCTCACCAACATTACAGACACACACATCCTGGGACACCAAGCTAACTTCCTAAAAGGCCAGCAAGGGAGGGGCCTGCGGGTGTTTCATCTTTACAGAGAGAAGAGGAAGTTAACACCTTCCACGAAAAAGAATAACTTCTACACATTTCAGTAGAAATGTTGGTGCTGATTTATTGGGTCATTTTTCGTGACAACAACAGTGCAGGACACACTTCAGAAGAGCTGAGCTGAGTGGCTGCTGTGACGACACTTGCCTGTAAAGTCTCTGAAGCTCCAGGGCCATGGCTGAAAGGTCCACATATTCACTGCTGCTGGACGCAAGGTACTGAAACACAATTCACCATCAAACAGGGTCAAGATGACTGACATCAGTGTCAGATATTCAGACCCGGGCTCTGATCTCTCTTAACAACTTCAAGGACCATTCCAGTGATTTTGCACCAGTAAAGCCTGAGCTCTTACTACTTCATTTACCAACAGCCATTGCAGAGTTAATGTGGCGTGGTCATTTTTAAACGAGGGGAATTCCTTCTTTCCAGGGGACGGTTCCACCTTCCATACAATGACTGTTGAACCGTATGAGTTTGAGCCAGAGGATGCTGAATAGGAAGTGCTGCTGTCAGGAGCACTGGGACCACTGGGACCACAGCTGGAGGAGCTGGGACCACAGCTGGAGGAGCTGGGGTGACACAGTAGTGTATGTGTGTGCAGCCATCCTGATTTCAGCGCTCACCAGAACCCCAGGGTGTTGGACACGTGTCAGCTGAGGAGCCGATGTTTTCACTAACTTCACTAAGTTCTGTCGGCACTGCGTCAGAGTTGAGTCGTTCACAGTCACGAGGTCTCTGCCCGCACCTGCTATCTCCTCTAGGGAGCTGAGGCTGTATTCTGGATGTTGGACTGAATGAGCCACGACCTTGTGCTGCTTATAGCATCTGTCCGTCTAACTGATGCAACACAGAACTACTCAGAAGGAAGGTGTACCTCCACCACTGTTTTACAGCCAAGCTATAAATGCTGACATGCGTTTTGTAAGGCAGAGCACTGAACTTTAAGGTGGGTGCATCACCTGAAAATTTCATTTTGAAAGTTTAAAGGATTCTGCCAAATATTACAGAAGCTAAAATAAGACTGCATGTTTTGGAATATGACTGTCACTAATGGAAGGGGTGAGTGGGTGGTAGTTATTAGCTGAAATATGCAAAATCACTGGTACGTTCCTTCAACAAGAAGAATTACAGTTCATGCAAGAATAAGAGCAGACCTGAGCTTTTACGTTTTATCACACCACTGTTAAAACCAGGGAAAACACCAACCCTATGTGGCTCCTATAGACCAATGTCACCTCTTAATGATGATCTCAAAATTCTTTGTAAGGTATCAGCTCTATATTTTTATATGTGCCTTCTTGTTCTGTATCTGTGCTGTTCCTGTGCTCTAACTTACAACTTAAAATTCAATAAAGAAATGTTTGGAAAAAAAAAAGAAAAAACGTAACACTGCCACATTTATCACATTTTTCATGTCTTAATGAGGGTGTGCTCTAAAAACATGTGATCAGGTGTGTGTGTGTGTGACATGATGGATTGTAGTGGAGGAAAACTGCGTATCTACTGTAACTGAACTGAATGCCACACCCACACCCACACAGACGTGGGAGACACTTGTACCTGCTCCACTCGCTGTCGGAGCCGACTGTCCAGCCAGCCACCACCACCTCTGTTCTTCATGTCTGTGCCTCTGAGCCTGCAGCAGGACAGACAACCACAGCAAGCAGCAGCATTAATTCTACTCTAAGTGTAAAAAAAAAAAAGATCTGCCTTACTTGCTTTTTCCCAGCTCTGTTAAGTGAATCTCACCTTGAGCTTGGAAAAAGCTGGTCAGTGAACTATGAGTTGAGAATATAAGTGGTCACAGATATGTGTTCCTAAGGTCAGCAATGCACCTTCCCAGTGATGTTACAGCAGTCAGACACTCATGTGCTTTCAAATCATATTCATAGATTCTCATTACATTTATAGAAGATTTCTTTTTAAGAGAAGGATGATATAATCCAACAGTGTTGAGACTGAAGCAAATCCTCACAAATGATTACATGTGTTAATACCCAGGATCATTAAGGAAACATTGTTATGAGATTATAACAAAGAAAAGACATAGCCAGAATTACTATCATTCAGAAATATTCCAAAGAGCTACAATATGAACTGTATATGGGTGTGATGCTCTTCTACAATCACAGCTTGTATTTTTCTTTCCTCTTCTCAGTGTGACACTGGGTTCCGTGTGTTATCATGGCTAATACTTAAATATGGCTAACATGCCAAACATGAGGGGAATTATCAGCAAGCAAACATTTTTCATCGACTGGCAAGGAGACAACATGTAAGGAGACCGACGGGACTTCATCAGTGAACCCAACATGTCCTGTAGCGACGGCTCAGCACTGGTTATACAACACCGTCCACTTACCTCTGCACCACATCACCGAGGGCCCCCGACCCCCGAGCTGGACCGCCGAGCAACCGGGACTACACTCCACAACGTGACTGCGAAACACACTCTCAACCCGGAAGCGAACAGGAACGTATCCGGTTGAGATTCTTCAAAATAAAGGAAAATCTATCTATCTGTCTGTCTGTCTGTCTGTCTATCTATCTATCTATCTGTCTATCTATCTATCTATCTATCTATCTATCTATCTATCTATCTGTCTGTCTGTCTATCTATCTATCTATCTATCTATCTATCTATCTGTCTGTCTGTCTATCTATCTATCTGTCTATCTGTCTGTCTGTCTATCTATCTGTGTATCTATCTATCTATCTATCTATCTATCTATCTATCTATCTGTCTGTCTGTCTATCTATCTATCTGTCTATCTGTCTGTCTGTCTATCTATCTGTGTATCTATCTATCTGTGTATCTGTCTACATGTCTCTATATCTATATATCTATATATAGATATATAGTACATTTCAGATGCTTGAAGAGATGCTGACACTGGATTTTGTAACGGGGAACTGTCTCAGACTTGTTCATCTTGCTCGACAGCTCTTCAGACATTCTCCTAAAATACAAGACAGAGAAGGAAAAGCGGTCCGAGATAACGGTGCTCTGTAACAAGACAGTGCAACTTCACAGTATAATGCAACTTAGGTACATTCGTACAGTTTTGTCCTGATGTGGCTGGAAGATGTTTCTAAGTGCTGTTATATTTTATAGAGCGTGTTTTATCACTCCGTGTCATTTCCGCGGGGACGCCCGCTGCTCGCGCCCGGACAGGGTGCCGTCTGTGCGGACAGGCAGCAGGAAGCACGGCCGCTCTCACTTTCACTTCCTCGTCAGGTTGTTTGACGGCCACACTTCCTCATAGTTTGCCAGAGACTCGCTGCCGGTGTGTCGGGCGGTGTGGCGGTCATGAAAGACGGTCCCGGAGCGGCAGAGCAGGCGGAGGTTTCCCGCCAGGAGCTCTTTGACGACTATGTGAGCGGCTCCCTTCAGCCGGGCACCGAGGCTCGGTCGTGCGGCGATGCGCGGCTGCTGAAGAAGGCGGCTCAGTATTTGCTGAGGGACCCGGAGCCCAGAGGGACTTTCACCGTGTTCCCTTTCTACCAGGCCGTGGGCCAGCACTCTGAAGCCCTGAGCACAGACTGCAGGAAGCACCTGTCCGCCTTCATCAGAGCCACCGAGCTGCTGGAAACTCTGTGCGTCAACCTGTTCCTCCAGCCCTGGAAGAAGGAGTTCAAGACGCTGAAGGTGGCTCTCTCTCTTCCCTCCTGTCTTTCTGCTCCTCTTCATCAGAGGTCACTGCTCTCTGTGTCTGTCTGCACTGTGGAATTATCCTGTCACACTCTCTGAATGGTTTGTATATTGATTATAGATGAGTGATTGGAATATTGCAGCTGTGATGTGAATTCATTCGTAACTTCTCTGATGTGTGAGCAGTTTGATGGGAAGCCTGTGCTCGATGATCCTGGCACACCGTCGGGAACTACAGTCTGCATGAATAAAGCTGCTGTGCCGTTAGTCCTGTATTTTATCTGTCAGTCATTACAGGTTTCAGTCTTGTGGTCTGGATTTGGTTGGGTTTACATTATAAATCAATGAGCTGACTGTTTTCCTGCCTGTCGGACTTTGGAGCCTTCATGTCTCTTTATCAAATGACCCCTGGGCTGGTTCTGAATCAGTTTCTCTTTCTCTTTTCCTCCTCCATTGTTTTCTTTAAATCTGGAATCAGTTGCAACCTGTTTACTGTTTCCACTGTTGCATCCTGTGTTTGTCTCTCTCTCCTGTCTCCTCTCTTCACCTCTGTTCATTCACTCTCTGGAAATACACAAAGCCTGTGTTTTAGTTCATCCAGCAGTATTCAAACTTGCATAGTCTTAATGGCTCAACCGTTTATTGACGGGGAGCACAGCCTGATGAGCTGTGTGGAGTTACTTAAATACTGGTGGCCCCACAGAGGAGGTGAAAACCATGACTGGATTAAGTTACTAATGGGCCCAAGAGCAAAAATGAGCTGCTGAAATGAATCTTCGGAAGCACTAACTTCTTTAAAAATGTTTACTCGGAACATAAATAAAGTTACAAGATCCAGTCTTTGTGCTCAACTTGGCACACCGGTGAAAAAGCTGTCCTGCTCCATAGACTTTTATGGAGCAAGAATTAACTCCAGCTGAGAGCGATTGGCTCTGACGTAACCAGCAACATGACTAAAGGAACATTTCAACATCTCTACTATTAGGTTACCAAATAGTTTACCAATTATTAATATGGCTCCTACATCAGGTGACACTGTGTTTTAAAGGTGCATTTTTCCACCTAAAGCCAGTTCATAATCCAGTCTCATGTATGTACATTAGAGGTGACTGGTATCAAACTGTTTTTATCCAATAACTTGTATGAGAGTTGATTTTTTGTTTTGTTTTTAACACACACATTAAAACCCATCACATACATCCAAGAGATCATTATGTATTATAGAACAATTGTGGTAGAAATCCTGTTGAGCAGGTGCTAGAGGAGAGATCATGTGATTTTATTTTGGAATGAAACTTCAGAAGTGGTTCCAGATGGTTGTATATCAGCTCTTCCAGTTCCTGTTTGTGTGCAGGCTGCGGTACGGAAAAACACCTGAAAGCACAGAGTGATTAACAATGAGACAGAGACACAGCGAGCAGGTAGAGACGCACTGAATTTCTAACAGTGTTATAAAACAATTATCATCATTCATTCATGCTGTCACTGTCCCACAGAAGCTTTGGTAGAAGTGAATGTCTGAACAAAAATGAGGATACATCTCTGATATGTTAGTGGGATCAGGACATGTTGTTGACAGAAAGAAAAAAGTTAAACCGCAGACAGTGATGCTACATGTTGAATCTACCATTACACAGATATTAAAATCATGAAGAGTTTGATCATCACTGTAAATCAAGTGTATATAAACACACAAAAAAGAAAACCCAATTCAGATTCAGAAAAAAATATAGTGATGAAAATTGCTGTTGTTGTAGTTGAGTCTAATGTTGGCAGTGTTGGTCCAACCCTCAGTGTGTCTGTCACCCAACATTCTGCAGTAAGACATCCAGAGCAAGCACAGTCTACATCTGTATGTCAGCTGATAAGAAGAAATGTTGGGGCGCCTTGGGGGCTCACCTGGTAGAGCACATACCATTAAGGCAGCGGCCGGTTTGAATCCGACCTGCAGCCCTTTGCTGTATGCCATCCCCACATTCTCTATCCAACTTTCCTGTCTCTCTCTCACTGTACCTATAAATAAAGGCCTAAAAAATGAAATGTGTGTCTCTTTTAGACTTTTACAGGTCCATTTGTTTACCACCTTCTGCCAGTTCTCAGCAGTTCCACCATTGAGTCAGTCCTGGCTTCTATTGGCTACCTGCCCCATACCGACGCCCCACAAAGGTACAGAACAAGAGGGAGAAAAGGAGCAAGTCTGTAGACAATACTGTAGACATCAGGCCACGTGGCCTGTTCCTGCAGCTGCTATAGTGTCTCTATACCTGGAGAAACATATCCACTTGTTCACAGTGTAATAGGCCTGAACTCAAATCAGGGAAATGGCACTTAAGAGATTTTAAGTCTCATTTTGTTTTTAAATTTTGCAACGTGTGCAAACCACTTAACTGGAAACTGCTCTGACTTTACAAATGTCAGCAGTGAGCTGGTGGGACATTTGGGGGCTTGAGGTTGACACTGGATTCAAGGCTTTTGCCCCACTCTTCTCATCACTCTTTGTCTCGCTTGCCTCTTTACTGCTTGATGATTTGCAGTGAGTTCAGACTCAGTGAGGATGCTGACCCAGACAGAGCCATACTGGTGGGCTTCGAGCTGCTGCTTGCCAGGGTGGAGTGCTACCACCTCCTGGAGCGGCTGGAGAAGGATCAGCTGGCACCACAGGTGAGATCAAAAATCATCCAACCACACTTCACATTTGCCATATTATAGTCCAATCAAAGAGCAGCTACTTATACTACAATCAGTGTTTTTAAAAAACCGCTGTGATTAAATCATCTTTCAAAGGATTCTGATGCATCTGTAGGTCACTCACTTCTGTCTGTCAAATCCTACACAAAGCGGCTTTAAAAAGAGTCAAAAACAAAGAAAATAACATGCATAATGTAGAGACTAAGCCAGAATCCATCAATAAAAGCCATAAAAGAAAATGATATAGTTCCCGGCTGCAATTAGCAGAAGTTGACTTTTAGAAAAGGAATATGTTGAAAAAAGAAGCACGGCTACATTATGCTCATAATATTGAGTGACCTTCTTCTTTGAACAATGATTGAGCACACAGTGTAAGTGAGTGTAGCTCATTACTATGAAAAACCAATGTGATACTGAGTGTCTCCACAATACGTGTATGCAAATGGTGGGCAGCCACAGGATGTGGTCAGTGGTCACAGTGACCTGGTCTCATTTCATGGCTCAGTGTGACAGCTGTGACCTTGCACTGCAGGAGTGGCTGGAGCTTCTGCACAGGAGAGTGGGGCATTCAAAACCAGAGGAAGCCACAGAGAAGAAGACAACAACAGAGCAGAAGGAAGAGGAGAGGAAGAAGGAAGAGGCAGATAAAAAAGAGGTGGGACAGAGTGCAGAGAGCAAGTTGACTGTGGAGAAGGACGATTCAAGTTTCTTTTTTATTAGGGCTGTCAATCAATTAAAATATTTCATTGTGATTAATTGCAAATTAATCATACTTTTTTTCCTGGTCTAAATGTACCTTAACAGGATATTTTTCAAGTTTTTAATACTCTTACCAACATGGAAACGGACAAATATGTTTGCTTTATGCAAATGTATGTTTATTATTATTGCATCAATCCAAAATAATGACAAATACTGTCCAGAATATTCTCCAGAATAACCTCAAAGGTCCTGCATGCAGGCTGTGAAGCAGGAGGTTTGTTTCTGCTGCCATCCACAACGCCCCTTTCTGATTTCCCAAACTACGGGGCCATAATCACAGAACGTGCGTCTATGGTCGCGCTTCAAAGAAAAACCTTGTGGCGTCTAAAGGCATTTGCGTAAACTCGTTATTATCACGTTAAATTTGACAGCTCTATTTTTATACAGCACCAGGTCACAACAGAGCTTATCTCAGTACTTTTCATATAGAGCAGGTCTGTAGACTGTAGTTTTTATAATACAGAATACAGAGGCCCAGCAGGCCCCAGCATGAGCAGGCACCTGGTGACTGCTTTGTTTTGTAAGGTGCAGAAACCTGGAGCAGAACCAGACCCAGGGAGGGAGGGGGAGACGGTGGGGGGGTGGAGACATAGACAGGCATAGACAGACATAGACACTCATGTGCTTTAGAGTTGTTCAGAAGTTTTACAGTGATCTCATTAGCACGACAACATGGACTCTACTGTGTTAACTGATGTCAGCAGGGAGGTTGTTCCACAGAAGGGAAAGGGCTCTGCAGCCAGCAGACATCTTTTGAACTCTTTCACTTTTTAACTTGAACTTTTTGAACTTAGGACAAGAGCCCTTAATTCTGAGAATGCAGAGCATGAGATGGAATATGAGGTGTCAGACAGGAATGAGGGAGCGAGTTAATTCAGAGCTTTGCACGTGTTTTAAAAGCAGCTTAAAGAGAAAAAGAAAGAGAAGGAGCTGACGGCACAGCAGTGAGAACTGAGAGGAATGATGTCAGATATCAGTGATCTTTCATGCTGTGCTCAACAAATGTTTCATCTTCAGCTAAAACACTAGTTCATCAGCTGTTTCCACCACGAGTCTCATCATATCAACACACCAGCACACAACTTTGCCTTAAAACCTTGATCCATTATGATTCAGGTGTTTGACACACATACAGATGGACAACTTGGATTTTCTGAGTCAGACATTCATGATGCCATTTTGTCCACAAGGACATAAAACTAGAGTCTAGCAGCAGAACTAGCAGTCTGTGCTTTTCTTCCTCCAGGTACATCTGTATTCTGACACTAGGCTTGCAGTGAACCCACAGCCCAAGCCTCGACACTGCCACCTCAGCAGTGCAGACCAGTCCATTATGGAGATGCAGAGAACCTACCCTGACCTGGCCTTCAGGGGCCGCCCCCTGGTGCCAGACAAACCTCACCAAGCAAACAGCTGCAGAAGCAGCAGTAAAGCTGTCAGTCATAATTACAGCAATGATTGTAAAGCTGCTGAACTCCCCAGAAGAGACTGTATCAAAGGCACCAAAGCTGCTCTGACAGCTATCTGCAGTAAACATGATGGAAGCAAAGCTGATGAGGTGTTGGGTGACAATGACCGAAGTAGCGGTTATAATGACAGAAACAGCGGTGGGACCAGCACACCAGGGAACACCAGCAGCAGCAGCTTCAGTAACACTGATGGAAGCAGAGCTGATGATGAGTTCAGCTGTCCTCAGGCCATTTCCCTTCACATCACACTGAGAGCTGGAGCCAAGGCAGAGCACGGCCTGAAGCCCGGAGAGTCTCAGCCCACAGCAGGGCCTCCTGCCTGGGTGCAGCAGGAGACCGGGGCAGGTAACACACACACACACACACACACACACACACACACACACACACACACACTCTCACTCACCAACTACTATATTTTCATGCTCAGTGGATTGTATGTGCGAAAACAATCAATCAAAACATTACATACATAAAAAACATACAGAAAATTTTTAATAAATTCTGCACTCAACAGCATAAAAAGCTCAACATTTTTGAATGAGGAATTCATTCCCATTAGACATGAACTAAAATCCTTTATCATAGTATATGTAAATTCATAAAATATTCAAGGACACTTTATGGATAAAACAGTCTGACAGAAACATTTGTCTCTGGCCAAATGTCAAAATACTTCTGTCCTCAGTGGTCTCAGAGGAGCAGAGGTATGCAGAGGACAGTGACCGCAGGAAACAGCTCGTCTCATAGTACGCAATACGTCATCATAATGCCCACCCCTAATCTTCATGAAGTTGTTACGCTACTGACCCTCTAACTTCACATGATGAACATCTGTTTCATGTTTTGTTACTTGCTTTAATGCAGTTTACATGTGGAACCGATTTTCACAGGTATACAAAACAAGAGTCCGACCCAACCAGAGCCTTCCTCCCTGGGCACTGAGGATGAGGAGAAGGATTTGAGAGAGCTGGCAGAGAGGATGGGCCAGCTCTCTGTGCAGGAGGGCAAACAGGAACCCAAGAGAAAAGGAGAAGTCAAGAGAAGAGAGGAGAACTCAAACAAAGAGAGGAGGAAGAAAGAAAGAAAGGTGAGCACGGAGGGAGAGGCAGACATGCAGACCCTCAGGAAGCCAGTGATGGAGACAGGTCCAGCACTGAGCCATGATGCTGGTAGATGCACCAGGTCCTCTCAGCTTGATCCTGCAGTGATGAAAGAGCAGAAGCAGCCCACTGTGTGTCACCCCTCAGCCCTGACGGACTGTCAGAGCTGTGAAGGCAGCAGTGGGCAGCAGGGAGGAGAAGATCCTGAGAGAGCAGCAGCAGGCCGAGCAGAGGAGGAGCAGCCTGCACACAGCTTTGTCATTGTCAAGCATCACAGGAAATGAGATCACTTCATTTATGGTTTTTCCTACTCGACTGCTCCTGCTGACATGAACACTGCATCATGCTCAGTACTTTTTTACTGTTCTGTTAATCACAATTTTATCATATCAGTTGTAGGTATATTTAAATGCATTGTTGAAGAGCTGCGGCTGTGGATGAATAAAACAGTATTTTGTGATTCTCAGCCGACCATAATTGAAAAACCTGCTGTATTCAGTGTCAGTCTGTGTATTAAAACACCTGTCAGACTAATAGCAGGTTCACATTAGTGATTTAAATGTTGATGGTGGGGTAACCCTTTAAATTACTTTTATTTACATTGTTACATTGTTTGAATCAGCCTTTAAATTCTTAATCAGTTCACAAAGCTGAGGAGCAGATTAGACCACGGTGAAGATGTCTTCACTTCACCAGGCTGTGTGTGACAGTTTGGTTTTCTCTCACATCCTCAGCACGTTGATTACGCTCACCTGTTTGCCTTCACGTTCCCTCCAAACCTTTGTGCTCGTGACTTTGACCTTATTGCAGATGAATTACAGGTTAGATGTGTTTGCATAACTATCACAAATCAAAGGATGAAGATAGAGGAGAGCTTTAAGTGTCACCACGTTCACCACTTTTTTTCTTTTTTTTTTTGACTGGTGTTGTTCATACCTCTCTACCTGTGTGTGTGTGTGTGTGTGTGTGTGTGTGTGTGTGTGTGCATGGAGAGCAGATAAGTCTGTTATACTGAAGGATGTTTGGATACTTTTTCCAAAGTAAGATTTCTTACCACTCCACATCATAAATACGATCGTGGGGACTCACCTGGTGCCACTGATTTTCATGTGGGACAAAACATTTTTTACACCCATAACCCTAAAGGGAAGTGAAATTATCCACAGAGTATACAGTTGTGCTCATAAGTTTACATACCCTGGCAGAATTTCTGATTTTTTGGCCATTTTTCAGAGAATATGAATGATAACAAAACTTTTCTTTCACTCATGGTTAGTGGTTGGGTGAAGTCATTTATTATCAAACAACTGTGTTTGCTCTTTTTAAATCATAATGACAACAGAAACTACCCAAATGACCCTGATCAAAAGTTTACATACCCCAGTTCTTAATACCGTGTATTGCCCCCTTTAACATCAATGACAGCTTGAAGTCTTTTGTGGTAGTTGTGGATGAGGTTCTTTATTTTCTCAGATGGTAAAGCTGCCCATTCCTCTTGGCAAAAAGCCTCCAGTTCCTGTAAATTCTTGGGCTGTCTTGCATGAACTGCACGTTTGAGATCTCCCCAGAGTGGCTCAATGATATTGAGGTCAGGAGACTGAGATGGGCACTCCAGAACCTTCACTTTATTCTGCTGTAGCCAATGATAGGTCGACTTGGCCTTGTGTTTTGGATCGTTGTCATGTTGGAACGTCCAAGTACGTCCCATGCGCAGCTTCCAGGCTGATGAGTGCAAATTTTCCTCCAGTATTTTCTGATAACATGCTACATTCATCTTGCCATCAATTTTGACCAAGTTTCCAGTGCCTTTGTAGCTCACACATCCCCAAAACATCAGCGATCCACCTCCGAATTTCACAGTAGGAATGGTGTACCTTTCATCATAGGCCTTGTTGACTCCTCTCCAAATGTAACGTTTATGGTTGTGGCCAAAAGGTTCAATTTTGGTCTCATCACTCCAAAGGACTTTGTTCCAGAAGTTTTGAGGCTTGTCTCTGTGCTGTTTGGCGTATTGTAAGCGGGATGCTTTGTGCCATTTGCGTAGTAATGGCTTTCTTCTGGCGACTCGACCATGCAGCCCATTTTTCTTCAAGTGCCTCCTTATTGTGCATCTTGAAACAGCCACGCCACCTTTTTTCAGAGAGTCCTGTATTTCAGCTGAAGTTATTTGTGGGTTTTTCTTTGCATCCCGAACAATTTTCCTGGCAGTTGTAGCTGAAATTTTTATTGGTCTACCTGACCGTGGTTTGGTTTCAACAGAATCCCTCAATTTCCACTTCTTAATTAGAGTTTGAACACTGCTGATTGGCATTCTCAAGTCCTTGGATATCTTTTTATATCCCTTTCCTGTTTTATACAGTTCAACTACCTGTTCCCGCAGATCCTTTGACAATTCTTTTGCTTTCCCCATGACTCAGAATCCAGAAACGTCAGTGCAGCACTGGATGAAAGATGCAAGGGTCTGTCAGGAGCCCAGAAACTCACTGACCTTTTATACACACACTGATTAGAAGCAAACAGATCACAGGTGAGGATGGTTACCTTAAGTAGCCATTCAAACCCGTTTGTGTCAACTTGTGTGCATGTCATCAGGCCAAAATCTCCAGGGTATGTAAACTTTTGATCAGGGTCATTTGGGAAGTTTCTGTTGATTCAAAAAGAGGAAACACAGTTGTTTGACAATAAATGACTTCACCCAACCACTAACCATGAGGGGAAAAAAAGTTTTTCTCTTATCATTCATATTCTCTGAAAAATGGCCAAAAAATCACAAATTCTGCCAGGGTATGTAAACTTATGAGCACAACCGTACTTCCACTGAAGTTTGTCTTTGATATCACACCCATGTCTCATTCAACACAACAGCTCCTTTGAGACATTTGACAGATGTCAGTGTAATGAAAGGTCGGGCTTTGTTATTGTCTTGTCTCATGTATCATGAAGATGCAAATACAATGTCAGATTGTTGGTGATTGTGGTCCCTGCTGTATGTGACACTTCTATAAAACTAGTTTCTGTGTCTGTTCGAGCCAAACTTCTCAAATGCATCAGTATTTAATGTCTGAATGAAACAGCCACACAGTAAGTAACATGAAATCTGAACTTGAGCTCCACACAGGGAGTGATACCTGTCGCACAGAGAGGAACAACATATGAACGACATACACATGACTGAAGGAGGAATAAACAGTGTGAATTTATTGATTACATTCTGTGCTGCTGCAGTCGTTATATATATGTATATATACTTTTCTCGACTCATCTGTGGGATTATTGGACATTTTGGTCAGAGGTCACTGACCGTTGCTCTCGCAGTGAAACGCCGGAGGAGAGGAAAACGTGCCGGTGCGCCTGCGCGTCTCCGCCGGCGTGCACTCCGCACACCTCTCCCAGGTATCTTTCTCTCCAACGTGCGTTCACTGCCCAACAAACTGGATGAACTTCAGCTACTGGTGCAGAAGAACAGAGACTTTTCCTCATCTGCCGTCCTGTGCTTCACGGAGACGTGGCTGTGTGGATCGATTCCGAACTCTGCGCTGGAGCTGGCCGGCTTCCAGCTCTTCAGAGCGGATCGCGACACAGAGCTGTCCGGCAAAACCAAAGGTGGAGGAATCTGCTTTTATGCAAACAGTGGCTGGTGCAAAGACGTGACAGTGATCCTGCAGCACTGTTCTCCTGACCTGGAGACTTTCATCATAAACTGCAGGCCCTTCTACTCCCCCCGGGAGTTCACCTCATTCATCCTGGTCGGTGTTTACATCCCACCACAGGCCACAGCAGATACTGTGTGTGGAGCGGACCAACCCGGACTCCGTAGTTATTGTCCTTGGTGACTTTAACAAAGGGAACCTCAGTCATGAACTGCCCAAATACAGACAGTTTGTTAATTGCCCGACCAGAGAGGGGAACACTCTGGACCACTGTTACACCACAATCAGTGGAGCTTATCACACCGTCCCCCGGGCTGCACTGGGCCACTCTGACCATGTCATGGTCCACCTGATTCCCACATACAGGCAGAAACTAAAACTGTGTAAACCTGTCGTGAGGACATCAAAGCAGTGGAGCAGTGAAGCCATAGAGGATCTGCGGGCATGTTTGGACTGCACTGACTGGGAGGTGTTCAGGACTGCTTCCAACAGTCTGGATGAGTTCACAGAGGCTGTGACGTCAAACATCAGCTTCTGTGAGGACTGCTGTATCCCATCACGCACCAGGGTGAGTTATAACAATGACAAACCCTGGTTCACAGCTAAGCTCAGTCAGCTCAGGAGGCAAAAGGAGGAAGCTTTCAGGAGTGGGGACAGGGACAAGTTTAAAGAGTCCAAGTACAGGTTTAGCAAGGCGGTGAGAGAAGCTAAACAACTGTACTCTGAGAAACTTCAGCTCCAGTTCTCAGCCAACGACTCTGCTTCTGTCTGGAAAGGGCTCAGACAGATCACTAACTACAAACCTAAACCCCCCCACTCCATTAATGACTTCCGTCTGGCCAACGATCTGAATGAGTTCTACTGCCGCTTTGAAAGACAGTGGGACAAGCCTGACACTAACCTCCACATCAGAGCCACATCAGAACCCCCCTCCTCCTCCTCTACCAAAGGAACGTCTCTCTCTATCCTGGAGAGAGATGTCAACAGGCTTTTTAAGAAGCAGAACCCCCGCAAAGCAGCCGGTCCTGACTCTGTCTCTCCATCATCCCTGAAGCACTGTGCTGATCAGCTGTCTCCAGTGTTCACAGACATCTTCAACACCTCACTGGAGACCTGCCACGTGCCAGCCTGCTTCAAATCCTCCACCATCATCCCTGTCCCCAAAAAACCAAGGCCCACAGGACTAAATGACTATAGACCCATTGCCCTGACCTCTGTGGTCATGAAATCATTTGAGCGCCTTGTCCTGTCCCACCTCAAATCCATCACTGACCCACTCCTGGACCCCCTGCAGTTCGCCTACAGAGCCAACAGGTCTGTAGATGACGCCGTCAACATGGCTCTCCACTTCATCCTCCAGCACCTGGACTCCTCAGGGACCTATGCCAGGCTCCTGTTTGTGGACTTTAGCTCTGCCTTCAACACCATCATCCCGGCTCTGCTGCAGGACAAGCTCTCCCAGCTGAGCGTGCCTGACTCCACCTGCAGGTGGATCACCGACTTCCTGTCTGACAGGAGGCAGCACGTGAAGCTAGGAAAGCACGTGTCTGACTCCCAGACCATCAGCACTGGATCCCCGCAAGGCTGCGTTCTTTCTCCTCTGCTCTTCTCCCTGTACACCAACACCTGCACCTCCAGCCATCAGTCTGTCAAGCTCCTGAAGTTTGCAGACGACACCACTCTCATTGGACTCATCTCTGATGGCGATGAGTCTGCCTACAGGTGGGAGACTGAGCGTCTGGTGACCTGGTGCAGGCAGAACAACCTAGAGCTAAACGCTCTGAAGACAGTGGAAATGATAGTGGACTTCAGGAAGAGCCCAGCCCCACCCACCCCCATCACCCTGTGTGACTCCCCCGTGGCTACCGTGGAGCACTTTCGCTTCTTGGGAACCACCATCACACAGGATCTCAAATGGGAGCTAAACATCAGCTCCCTCATCAAAAAAGCTCAGCAGAGGATGTATTTCCTGAGGCAATTGAAGAAGTTCAACCTGCCAAGGACTATGATGGTGAACTTCTACACCTCCATCATCGAGTCCATCCTCACCTCCTCCATCACCATCTGGTACGCTGCTGCCACGGAGAGGGACAATAACAGACTGCAGCGTATCATCCACTCTGCTGAGAAGGTGATTGGCTGCAATCTTCCGTCCCTCCAGGACCTGTACGCCTCAAGGACTCTGAGGCGTGCAGGGAAGATTGTAGCTGACTCCTCCCACCCTGGACACAAACTCTTTGAGACACTCCCCTCTGGCAGGAGGCTGCGGTCCTTCAGGACCAAAACCTCTCGCCACAAAAATAGCTTCTTCCCATCTGCTATTAGCCTCATCAACAAGGCTAGAGAGCCCCACTGTTGCTGATCAATTGCACCAATCACCAGAAAAAATTCCTTGTATGTGAAAACATACTTGGCAATAAAACTGATTCTGATTCTGATTCTGATTCTGATTATATGTGTGGGTTATTTGTTTATTCTTTGTAATACTCTTTTTGAATGGTGGGAGGTGAATGGCTTCAGAAGATCATCAGTTTTAACTCAGTCTAGCGATCACATCGTGGCTTTGAGGAGAACTGGTCACCACGGTTCAGTGGAAAGCTGTCTCTGGAGGATTGAGCTGGAGCTGATGTTTGCACATCTTTTTCTTTAGTCATTGTAAGACAGCAGGCCTGAATGAGCAGCCTGACACAGCAGAACAAAAGCCTCTCTTCATCTCAACCGGGAGCAAAATGCTTTCAACCAACAGAATCCTGGAGTCATGGTTAATCTGTTAAATACCACAGAAAACATGCAAAAACACAGGGAACCAGGTGTGGGGAGTCATTGTCGGATCAGTGGGGTGCAGGGGGAACATTTTCTGTTGGGCCTGCTATCATTTGTTTTAGACCAGCCCCCCTATGATGGGATAATACCACTGCTGCAGGTTCTCTGTGTGTAGTTTGAACACCACTTTATTTATTTAAAATAGCAAAAGGTACAGTTATTAATAAACTAGTTCAGACACAGCCCATCAAGGTCACTTGAGAAATTCCTTCCATCAAAGACATAAGTGATCTGTCTGCTGGCCAATCACGTTGGTTTAAATACAAAGAAAAATGTCTAAATGTTAACAAACACCTCCTCACATCACACATTACCAACTCTCTCAGCTAACATGTGACCACCATAATGTTTAAAAACACAAACTGAAATTTTTACCCACCTTGATATCTGATGACACATTCCTTATTCTCTAAATAATCCTTATTTTCAGCTCCTCTCTCTTCCCCTCCCAGTGGGAACTATGACCAATGACTTCCAGTGAGTGTGTGCTGCTAATTTATATGTCCTTATGCAGGTATGTGTGTACATATATGTGTGAATGTGGCAATATACATACAGTGGATATAAAAAGTGTACACACCCCTGTTAAAATGATTGATGATGATGATGGTTTTTCTGATGTAAAGAAAATCATGATCATGATAAATTATTTATTTGGGGTTAATCAGTCATTTTAATTGATGGCAGGTGTGTACCCAAAAAGACTGGATGCTGTCATTAAATCAAAAGGTGCTTCATTAGTTTAAGGTGTGCACACTTATGCAACCAGCTTACTGTAGGTTTTTTCTTTTTTATGTTTTTCCCCCTGACAGATTTGTTTGTTTTTCAGTTGAATTGTGCAGGTTATTGGTCACATTAAAGGTGGGAAAAGTTTTGAAATTATTTATTGGATCTGTTTTTACATCAGAAAAACCATCATCATCATCATCAATCATTTTAACAGGGGTGTGTACACTTTTTATATCCACTGTATATAGAAGACTCAGAGTGTACAAGGTGGGGGCTTGTGAGGGCTGAAGGGGTTCAAGCAAGCGTTGTGCTCCTAATGTGTTTACTGTATACAAATGAACTGTTTTGTTACCTTGTTTAAAAACCAACACAAACTGAGGATTTCAGAGTTTTCTTTTTAATATGGTAAAACAAGTAAAATTAAGAGCAAAGATTCCTTCAGGGTTGTTAAACTTTTGCCCGAGCCGCTGCTGATCCACTCAGGTTTAAAATCCACTCCTGGAGGACAGCTAAATGTAAACTTCACGTTCATCACATCACATAGAGACGTAACAAGCAAACTAATAAATAGCAACTGAACAGGCTGATCACACAAGCAGAATGAATCAGTTAAAGGTCACAGCCGGAGCAGTTGGTGAATGAGAAGCTGAGGCTCAGTGGAATGTTTTAGCTCTGCTTCTGAAGCTTTTCCTGTGGGTGTGAGAATCCTTTTCATTTGTGACGTTGGTGAGAACAACTGTATTTGAAAGCTGCTGAATATGAGCCTCTGAGAACAGACTGGCCGAGCTGCAGTAGAGGAGGAAGTTATCACAGATGAGCTGTCAAATTTCTAAAACTTAAAATCTGAATCTTAAAGAAGTAGTTTGTAGTTTGTACTGAAAAACCAAAGTAAATGTAACAATGAATTGTGTGACTTTTGTAAACAGTTTTTCAGGACGTTTGATTGTGTGTGTGTGTGTGTGTGTGTGTGTGTGTGTGTGTAACTCTAGGTGTGGGTATCAGACGTAGCTAGCTGCGAGGATCTTGTCTCGGTTTTCTTCGTACTGATGCTGCATGTTCTGGAGGTCGTGGTCGGCGGGAATTACCTGCACACACAAACACAAAAAGGGTTTTTGGACACAAAATCGACAACTACTGACTGCAAAGTCACTGACATCTGGACAATATTATCATGTGGAGACAGGAGGGAGTGGACCACAGTGCAGCTTCAACTAGTCTGGTGAGGTGAAGAAGGGTGGGATCAGGAGAGTTTCTGCTGTCATTGCATTCAGCCACTTCCTGTTAGGATTCCAGCCTCAACTGTTCAAGAGGTTCTTACTGGGAACTGAATAATCCACAGAGCTCTCCTCCCCTCCAAAGCAAACAATTATTAAATCTGGTAAAAACACTGAAAACAGACAAAACACAGACATCTTCATCAATTTAACAACACGTGCTGCAAACACGCTGCGCATACACAACACAGGTGTTTTCGGGGAACACAAAGAAAGTGATGGATGTTCAATACATTGTGACTTTTGAAGTTATAAGCATTCAAGTGGTCTCAGCCGGGTTCATCGCTTTTTTTTTTTTTGAAACTGGCAGAGAGAGAGAGAGAGAGAGAGAGAGAGAGAGAGATAAGAGAGAGAGAGGGTGAGAGAGAGAGAGAGAGAGAGCACACAAACACAAGATGTTACTTTAAGTGTGTGGAATCAGGTGATCAACCAGGCATCTACCAGAAACTACGCAGACACACATGGTGAAAGTAAAATATCCACACAAACCAAAGCAAAGAGAAGAGTCACTCACCAGAACAGGAGCAGGGAGAGGGAAAGAGGTCCGCCTGATGAGCCAGTCCTCATACAGCTGGTGGATAGACTGCAGATACTCCTGTGGGAACACACACACACACACACACACACACACACACACACACACACACACACACACACACTAAATAAAACCCCACTCATTTCCCTTGAAGGTGAGTGACAGTTTGTGAAGTCTGCCTCCTCACCAGTGGAATGACTTTCTCCTCCTCTCTGCATCTCTGCTTCAGCCTCTTGTGGCAGGTCTCAGGAGACGTCTGCAGATAGACTGGAGCCAGAGGGAAAAGTCTCATCAACAAGCTGCAGCAGCTGCTGCTGTGACGATAAAACTAAAGTGACGAGGGTGGATCACACTTTGATGTCTGAATGGTGGGATCTCTGGTTTCCTGCTCCTGATGGTGATGATGATAATGATGACTTGTTCTGTGCCTGCTCTGTACATGAAGACCTGCTGCGTGTTTGCAGCTTCTGTCACTGCGATGTGTTCAAAGACAATAGTTTCAGTCTATTTGATGTAACGGAATCTGGATATTGTTCTGGACGTGTCTTTTCACACTGATCATCTTGTGGTGGGACTGTGATGAGGGAAATTGATGCAAATTCACCAGACAAAGTGCATTTCTTATCTAAAAATGCCCCATGTGACCTGTTTACATATCATGCATTCAGAGCTGTGTGAGATCAGTTCAGACAGGATGCCTGTGGGCACTCTGCATGTGAAATGAGGGAGGGCATGCAGACATTGCCAATCCTCCATCACACACACAGCAGAATAATTTGAACTACGACTCAGTGATTCCTGCACAGTTATTTTGTCACTTTTTACCAGAACAACTGGTGTCAGGGCCAAGCAGTGAAGGCAAAAGAAAAAACACAACCAGTATCCAGAGCGTCACAATGTAAAGCTGCAGTCTGTGATGTTCCACACGTTCAGAGAGAGAACAGAGGGTGTAGTGTAATGTTTCTCCTCACTGGTGATATGAAAATGTTTAAAATTTACATAATCAGGTAATATGAAGATTAACACCTCCACTCCCTGATGTACAAATGCAAACTAATCATCATCTCAGTTTCAGTTTTTTTAGTATTTATATTCTCTGTGTTTCAATGAGTGTCTATCAGCAATAAAAAAAAAACTGTAGCAGCTGTATTTCATGTCTTTATCATGTTCATGTTTGTGTTCCTGCTTTATGTTATTCTCACCAATCAGATCAACGGGAATGGAGATGTTAGCTGTGATCCAATCAAACCACTCGCTCAGGACAGCATAGTCCACCTCTGGCATTTTCCCACTGAAACAAGAAGCCAAGCAGCAGGACATCAGCACTCAGCAGTGAGTACACAGGTTTTTTTTGGAGTGAACAAAGTTGAAGGGAAAATGCAAAATAAAAAGGAGACAGAATTTAATATAGACAAAACAAAACCTTCATTCATTATTATTATTATTATAAGTTTTGCTGTATACATAGAGAAAACTATTTAACAATTGATAAAGTGAAATAACTGTTTGTGTGCTCATTGTTTCTTTTACCATTATTTAATCTTCATAATAATAATAATAATAATAATATAATCTTCATCCTCATTATTTATTGTGAGTCATTGTGTGAACTGTTTCCAGACTATTGTAATATTGACGAATCACAGTTTGACGTCTGTCTGGAGCTGAATGAAGACTTCACAGCTGGAGTTGTAAAGTTTACTGATGAGCTCCTGTTTGTGATCCAACCAACAATCTGTGAAGTTGTGTTTCTCTTTGTCGTTTTCTGGGCCGTGCCTGATAACCTGTGGCACAGACTGTCTGCAAACTGATGGGTTGTGGGAGTGTCTTCATCCATTTATGGCTAATTGTGGGAGTGGAATTGAGGTTTGTGCACGTGCACCCAATTTCTCAATGAGTGAGATTTATAAAAGGAGTCATTCTACACACGCCTTTATAACTCCAACCACTAGCATGCATCTGCATATTTCTGGTTTTGTGCATACACATAGTTTCTACACTGAGTTTTATTCATCCACCCCCAGGCGCTGAAGTTCCCCAGACCACAGATAACAGTACCTTCTGAAGAGATTCTCCACAAAGACGTGTTTGGCACTGAAGATGGACCTCTCCATCATCCTGACCGGAGCCGACTGCAACCAATGAGAAACTTTTAGCACAAACAGCTGGTTTCCTGACAGGGTGGTACGTTTGCACCACCAGTCCACAGTTACCACTGTGTTTCTCATCACTGCAGGTTGACACAGCCTGCACTAGCTAACAGCACACTTACTATGGATGACAAGTGTCTGTCCAGCATGGTGAGCTGAACATAGGTCTGCAGTGTGATGCCCCAGCGCTCAGGATCCTGGTACATCAGAGCCTGCAGGGACAGAGACAAACAGCTGTTTATCTGCAACTGCAACCGCTGGATAGGTTTGATCTACATCACCACAGTCCCCAGAGGCGAGTTGACCTTTATGAACTTAGTGTGACCACTGTCACCACTTGTAAACAGTGCAAAGGTCATATCCCATTCAGCTATTCACCCAAATTCTGAAAACAAACACTGCAGCCCCTGGAGGCCTCTGCTGGGTCTTTACAGCTTTTATTTCATTTCATTAAAACTTTCATTTCAAAAACACTTTTCCATTTAATGCTCTAATGCAAATACTTTCAGGTCATGACCTGACTACACAGGTCATCAGTATGTGCAGGTCAGTACGCTCACACTATGACAACAACACCGTCATGCACAGTACCAGAGGGTTGTGTCCACGGACATTCCTCCATTTAGCGACTGGTTCTGTAAGGACCTGGAACAAATGAGGGGAGAGAAAAAATATGTTATCAACCCGTCTGACATCCGGGGTCACTCTTCCTTGGAATCTTTCGACAGCACTGATGTCAAAGGAAGGAATGGGTCTCCCAGTGTTGAGGCAGAAGGACGAAAGTGGGATGTAAACAGTTACAACAGTTCCAGTCTTTTATATAAAACCTTTAAAGTCCAGCCTTCCCCTCATGTCAAATGTATGGTGGCCCTGAGGGCTCAACACACTGCAACTTAAAAAAAAACAAAACACATACAGATAGAATCTGACAACACATATGCTGCAGACACACAAACACAACCAAATACACAAATGTGTTTGGTTGTGTTGCGAGTATTTGTAGCGAGTTTGTGTGTTTTCTGAATTTGTTTGTCTTCTGTCTATTTGCATGTTGTTGCTTATGTTGCAGTGCAATGAGCCTCGGGGCCACCCAACCAATGGCAGTTGTTACAACTTAAGTCAATGTGTGTCATAGACACGTACACAAATCTTCAGTAAGCACAACACTGCTACGTCAATGGCCTGAGTAGTCCAATCAAGACATCTGAGGTAATAGCACAAATGAACAAAGATAACACACAAGTCATATTTCCACAAGTAGAAAAGGAAGATGAAAAAGTTCGGCTGCTTAAACTTTTTTTTTTAGTTGATGTGAAAGTATCTGAAAAAGAGGAGTGGCTAGTCTAATCTGTAATAAACTCAACTTTGATTAGTTGATTAGTTAAGGAAGAGAGTGACAAAGAGGGTAGATAACCCGGACCTTATAGTTTGGTCACATTAACTAATGCACATCCCTCCAGAGAGTGACAGACAATTCTTTTAGTCTCTATTGGATAGATTAATCTCTGAGAGTGAAGCACAACTCTGCTGTGGAAGGACGTTGTTTTACCTCTATGTTACTTGTTCTGCTGAAATACTCCAGACACGTCGTCTTCCCACTGGCAATGTTCCCCTCAATACAGACCTGAGAACAGATGTTAACAGGCCTTTACTATCATTTCATGTATGAGCTCTTATTTCAGTACGTAAAGTGTGATGATTCATATTTAGTGGCTGTAAAACAAATAAAATAATCCCACAGCAAACATGAGTGCACATCATCTGTGGTGCGAGGACTGAACGCAGGGGAAAAGAAAACATGGCTGCTGATCAGATGGTGGAGACTCACCACTGGTTTCTTCTCCTCTCCATTCCGGCAAAGCTTTCCTTGGAAGGAAGACAACATAGTGAGACAAGACTTCCCAGAGCTGGCCTCTCTCAGGTCAGCAGGCTAGGGTGAGTTCAGAGGGACAGAGGGACAGAGGGACAGAGGGACAGAGACGTGTTCACATTCAGAGCAGAGAGGGAAGACGCAGTGTGTAAGTAGGTGTCAGCAGCAGGTTTGCTCTGGCTCTGTGCTCCAGGACACTGGATTGGAAATGACACAGTCAGCAGCAGACAGAGGTGAGGAGCTCCTCAACAGCTTTTCACCAGACTCCTGAGACTTTCAGTCAAGAGCAAAGACAATCATGAGATAAGAGGAGGTGCAGGGTAGACCTCGATGCCTTGTGATGTCTCACGAGTGAGCTTCCTCCTTCCTCACTATGTCCACAGTGTGTGACAGGTGAAAGGTGTGTCAGTGAATGTGAAAATATTCATTAATGTGAGGAACTAATACAGCTGATTCAGACAGCTGATAACTATTTAATGTGCACTCGACCAAGTGTCCAACAGCTCCGTTAAGAGCATCTTGCTTCTGACAGCTGAGCTTATCAGATTTTTCCACTGTGTCTGAGCAGCACAGAGCTGTGCAGACCATCATCCCCAGTGTATTATCATTCTCTTTATTCAAAACACTGACACAAAGACACGTTACCAGCAGCACATCACCTGGCCTGGGAGCAGGTCTCAGGGAACCAGGAGTCCTCTGTAAACTCTCTTAGACTTGGGACATACTTCTAGCACTAAGAGGCTTTGTGAATTAGCCTTAAACCTTTAGAGTCTTAAACACTCCCCATATTTTAGGAGTTCCTCTGAACTCAGTCAGTTAGAGGCTACATTGTGAGCCCCAGGGCTCATTTAAACCACTGCACACATGGTTACTATCTGGCATTGGGACTAGTCGGAGCACCTTTCTGGGAGAGGCCACACAAAGAATGAACTGAGAAAAACCAAAACCAAAACGTTTTGTTACAGTTTACATCCATTTCTGTCCAGACTCATAATATATGGAGAGAGAGGTTTGAAAGAATTTCATGGAGGCTATAATGAAAGTGTATTTTATCATAACTAAAGCTGATGTCCTTCACTTGTAAGCGGCTTTGGATAAAAGCTTCTGACAAATGAGTAAATGTAACGTAGTGTAGTAATTAGCATATGAACACCAAAAGCATGTTACATAAGGCCACCAGCTTGACCTTTGACCTCTGACTACCAAAGTGTAATCAGTTCATTGCTACTTCCAAGTGAACGTTTGTCCCAGATCTGACACATTAGACACATTAGACAACAGGCTCGTCTGTCATACTGGACTGGTCATAAGGAGCACTGAGAGGAAACCCGCTGCATCAGTGGGCCGTGAAAAAAGCACGCATTAAGTCGTTACCGCCCCGTCTGTCTCCTCACTGTCTGTGTGCCCGACATTCAGGGTGCACATGTGAGAGCCGGGACTGGGCTCACTGCTCAATCACCGATTTGTTTGACAGAAACAGTGGAGCTGTGTGTGTTCAGTACTGTTTTCGTCTCACCTTACACATGGTGGCCTATGAAGGTTTTCTTGTGGTTTCTGCAGCTTCACCATGTTAAACTTAAGCTAAATATTTTATAGACATTTTCAAAACCAGTAGAATTGAATTTATGCCTGTTTACAGACATACTGACTTAAAGATATGAATAAACCAATAGTCAATATGCCCTGGAATTATTTACCAAGTACGTAATTTATTGACACACAGCTGGCACTTTTGTCAGTTCTTCCCAGCTGTAGATACTGCTAGAGTGTAGGTTTGCGTATGGACAGTTGGGACATGTCCCCACCAATACTTACTATACTGTTTTGAGTGAAGTCAAATTAGATTATTCCGATCTGCCCCAATAGGGGCTGCGTCTCAAAGATGACTGATTTAGGCGTAGTAGCGTTTGCTTGGCTGAACGGGTGGGGGCTATCTGTAGACACATGTCATGAGGGAATATTGCATTTACTGCCAGACACAGAGGAAGCCAGAGTGGTGAGGCCAGTTTATCAGTGTCAGTCCAGAGCTCAAACATGTCAAATGGCAAAAATGTAGTACTTCAGATGACTCCCTCCCCTCTGTTGCCTGAACTACAGCACACATCATTTAACTTTGTCCATGCCCACAGGGTTTGGACTTTGTAGATATCATGCCAGCAAAGAGACTTCAGGAGCTTTCACTCCACCCAGAGCATCGGTAATAGGTAGTAAACTGACCATCCTGCATCCACAGTGATTTAAAATGAAAACCTGCTCTAGCTAACTCACGTCACCAAATTTACATTATTAGATTGTTTTTACATCACTGGATTAGCAGCATGTTACTTTTGTAGCTGCTCATGGTGGAGCCAGCTTTAAATGTGGAATCTAGACCACTGATGGGACCGCTGAATATAAACATGTTGATGCAAAAATATTGTTCGTTTTTTCATTTCCTAAAGTTTACCTTCTTTACTTTCTTTGGTCTGTTATTGTGAAAAGCTTTTATTTAAATGTAAATGCTAATGCTAATATATAAAGAAATAATTCCGCTGACAGCATTAAAAACCAATGTTGAGACCAAACCTATGCCCTTGATATACTGTATAATATGTATTAATCATGACCTGAAGCAATGGAGAATAGATGGATGGATTAACCACCTGAAAAAATTAATAGTTCATTAAAGGTCCACATGTTTTACAAGAGGTCTGAAACAATAACACTGAGGGTTTTTCAGTGTAAAAACACAAATAAAAACAGTGTCAAGTATGAAATATGTGTTAGTACCTTGGAAGAGTGAGGTCATTCGCTCCTCCGTGGTCAAACCAGGGGACCCTACATCTGGAGGGCCCCCGTGCTCTGGCCTTTAAGTAAAACGCACTGAAACGGTCCACAGCCAGCTGACATACAGGGTTAGCGAGATCCGATTTTCAAAATAAAACGCGAACAGTGAGTATACGCAAAGTAATACAGGAAGATTAATTAGGTATTTTCAAATGAGTACAGCATCGAAAAAGATGAGGAACATTTTGAAGCCTCTGGAAAACTATACTGAAGATTTGTGACATCACGATACCGTGAAACCACAATGCATTTTAGAGAAATGTTAAATTGAAAGTCCCCTATCTGTATGCAGAAATTGATTCATTTCTGAAATCTGCAGCGCTATGAAAAAGACAGGACTGAGACATCTGGGTACAGGACACCCATGACTTCCCACATACTGACAACCCGCCATTCTTACTGAAAAGTGGCGCACACAGGCTGGAGTAGGTTCCGGGCTCTGTGAGTGACGCCGGAGGCCCGTGGGCCTCAGTGTCGAGCCTTGCTGCCACACGGACCGTGCGCGGCTCAGCGCGGGGCGGGCTCCCGGCGGCTGGCTGCCCCGGCGGCTGGCTGCCCCGGCGGCTGGCTGCCCCGGCGGCTGGCTGCCCCGGCGGCTGGCTGCCCCGGCGGCTGGCTGCCCCGGCGGCTGGCTGCCCCGGCGGCTGGCTGCCCCGGCGGCTGGCTGCCCCGGCGGTTCACCTCTCTATCACTCTGTGCCCACTGTGTCCCACGCCACTCACCTGGGGGGCCGTGCTGCATGCCGCTCCGCGCTCTCCTCTGGACCCGAGGCGTTAGGGCCCGGTGACAGCCCGCGGCACGACCCGACGACGGGGCCACAGCACAGGGGCCAGACAGGAGCCTAACACACCTCAACAACATGGCGCAGCGCACACACACAGGCGGTGCAGGGAACAGCGCAGGGAACCGCGCAGGGAACAGCGCCACCTGCTGTACAGGAGTGTGCCCGGGCCGCAGTCAGCTGAGAACCGGTCCCGCCTCCTCACGCCTCTGTCCTGTGAGTCGGTGTGCTCCGCCTTCACCACCGCACAAGGCCGCGGGAAGCCTGCGGGCTCCCCGGTGATGCGGTTCTGAATGCTGCATTCTTCTTTTGGGCCCCTCCCCCTGGCTCTATCGCCTGTTGTTTTGTATTGATGGCTGTATTAATGCTTACACTGTTGTTGACAGAAAAAACCCCTTCCGTCACTATATGGGAGTATAGGGGCGGCCACAGGGGGGCGCTGCTGCGTCCCCAGCTGGTCCCAGGCTCCGTGTACAGAGGAAGAACAAGAGGTGGAGCTCAAAGGTTCGGGACCAGCAGGGGGCCAGCAGATGAGACCCCCGTCAGGATGGCAGCAGACGCAGAGTCCAAACTCCGCCTGGTTCACAGACACGTCCGACCCTTCCCGGACTTCCCGAAGAAAGGGATCCTGTTCAGGTGAGGTACCGAGCGCTGTCGTTGCGACCACATGCCGCAGTCCTGTCAGCCGCCGGGGCCCCACATGGTCCAGCCTGTGTAGCTGGCTCCATGTACCGGAGGGTCCCCGCGCCCAGCAGGTGAGGGAGGTGGTCTCCGTCACCCAGCGGACCAGCTGTCTGTGTGGAGCTTCCATGTTTCTTCAAACCGGATAATCACAGTTGGGACCAACGAAGCTTTTGCAGTTTACCGGGCACAACGTGATTATAGGCAACACTAACGAGGTTCATGTGTGTTTGGTTTGTCTAATGGCCTTGTTTCTATGTATAAACCAGACTAATGATTCACAGATGGGTTATAAAATAAACCATCTGTATGCATGTCCAACTGCCTTATCTGACCTACATTAAACCAGCCCAGTCCTGTTTAGAAGAAAGGGGATTTTTTTTTAATCATTTATAATAATTTGATAAATTATTTTTACTATAATTTCATCCATGTCTAACACAATGACACAATATGACTATTTTGGTCCTGGGTTTCAAAGACTTTCTGTAATAAAAGCAGAAATCGATGGGCCAAAACTTATCAAATGGGGGCCTGTGGTTGAATTTGTGTCACTTGAGGAGACCTTGATGTGAAAAAGTGAGGGCCCCTGCTTTAAAGGGCCAATATCACACATTAAATACACTTTACTACTTGCCAAAAAATGATTGCGGCATCTACAGAAAGGTTGTTTCTGACTCAGAATGACCTGATTTCACTCTCGATGATTATATTTGACTGGTTATTGCCCATTCAGTCCTTCTCACCTGTTGAAATACCGTCAAAGGGCCAATTCAACCCACATATGGGCCCTGAAAATGTTCCTTTTCACTTGCCAAAAAGTGATTGCAACATCTACGTTGTCACCGAGAGGTTACTGGTTTTCAGTTTCAAGAGACATGAACGTTTCACAGAGACAGACCTTTGCTGTTATCATGGACATAAAGTTCATTATGACAGTTTGATCCAGATAACAGCAGCTGTAGACGATACAGCTTTAACAGGCTCCACTCTTTGGAATGAGTTTGATCTCATAAAGAAGAAGATTTTATAAAGATCTTATAAAGTTCTGTAACATCCACTTTTTCTTTGCTTCTGTACATTTGTTATTTGAACAAACAGTGCATGGTGTGTGTGAAGACAGTTAGCAGACAGTTAGCATGCTGATTTCACTATTTGCTTCACTACTTGTTAGTCAGTGCTGGTCTCAGTCAGTTGGGGCCTCAGGCCAGATAAATAACCACTTTGGTTGTGAGCAATGAGCAATGGGGGGAGGATGTAATATTAGGGGCCTCCCTCCTCTGCCAATTGTACTGTGTCACTGTGTAGACAACAAGATGAGAAACAAGAGAGAGGATTATTTTACAGATCAAAGTTCAGTCAGTCAGATCGAGCTCCTCGCCAGCTGAGACACAAAACACCTTTCTCCACCGTCCTCAGGGAAATAAAGGGGGAGAGTTGTTGTAACCATACATTTAAATATTCAAGCAGCCTGAGCAATTATATTTTTTATTTTAGGATCATACTATTTATTTTAGCATATATATTACTTATTTTAGTGATTATAACTATGTATTATTTTCGGACATAATATTTTAGGATGCTGCTATATAGAGTGCTGCTGAGCTACGATGGTTGTATTGTTTTATCAGTGCAGTCCTTCCCACTGTCAACTACTACATTTTGTGCATGTGCACAATTTTGCAACGCAGGTCTGAAATATCCAGGGGAGGAAGTGTCACCAGCGGTTGTTGCTATATTTGTTCCTCATGTGCACAAAGTGAAGTGCGGAGGACTGTTACTGAAAACATCTGTTCACAGGAGGCTTTCAGTGGCAGGTCTGAGAGCAGTGAAGGTGATTGATCCAGTCCGAGCCGCGGGATGAGCAGTACTGAACAGAGCACAAGAAGAATCCCTGAGCTTTAGTCGTGGTGTTCATCTGTTGTCAGACAGTTAGAAGGAGCTGACGGCTGATGTGCTTGCTTGTACTTTTGTGGAACACCTGATGACAGTGTTGTGTGTTGTGACCTGCTGCTCACAGTCATTTTGCTCTCTGAGATTAAAGCTTCTGCTCAGGGCCTCGAGGATCAGTTAATTAGCAGATGAAGAGAAAACTAATAGACAAGGATTTTGATTATTGATGAATTGTTTAAGTCATTGATTTGTGCTGCTTTTCTGTCTTTTACATCATTGTAAGTGTATTTGGTGTTGGACTGTTTGAAGACATCTCATCCTGAGTCCATGATAAAAACAGTGGCAGCCCCACCTCAGGTTTTGATTGACAATGTGAATGAAACATTATTGTGACTTCTAGACATACATTAGATTTACAGTGTAGGAGATAACTCACTGAAATGTGTTTTATATTGATCTCCATTTGAAATAACTGCATTGCTGATGTAACGTGTGTGTGTCCTGCAGAGATATCTGTCCCATCCTGAAGGATCCAGCTGCTCTCACCGCAGTGATCGACCTGTTTGAGGAACATGTGAGGAAGAATCACCAACAGGTCGATTTGATAGTAGGTAAGAAAACAAAGCAAAGCCTCTTTTGATGGAAACCAGAATCCTTCCCCTGATGAGCCGTAAAGACACAAAACGAGGAGAGTGGCACCAGCATCTTTAAAAGTATTCATCAGCTCACCTTTAGAAAGTAGTTCTGCTGTAAATCATTCATAGAGACCAAGGCTGGCTTCTCCCTCTATCTCCACTTAATCCAGTGGGTCGAGGCAGATGTGTCTCACAGGATTGAACATCTTCCATCCCACTCTTGTTTCCACACTCTTGGTTTTAAGGAGTTACACCCTCTTCACGGTCAATCTGGAACAATAGAAAGTGAACGAAACATGTCTTGTGTGATGGGCAGTGGCAGTGTGAGGGCACTGTGACCACTGGACAAATATACAGTGATAACGTCCAAACGTTGGGACAAATGAAACCAAAATGATCTTGACTGTTCTTTTTTCTTCCATATGTACAGTTATCAACAGTAATTAAGAAGCTCAGGGATGGTGTTGCCCTGAGTCTTGCTCAGAACGTGAACACGGCACCCAGTGCTTGTTGCTCCACCGAGCTTTCATGGGAAGTGGTGCAGCCTCAGGAAATGTTTGGAAAGGAGGGATTAAGTCCTCTTAATGTGAGGTATAAGGTAATTCATTATGAAGTTTTGTGCAGGGCTTATATAACTGCCATTTGACTTCCAAAACTGAAGACAATTATCCTGACCAATGCACATGGACTTTACACATCCATGTTTACATGTAACACCATAATGTCAGCTCAAAAATGTTTTTAGATCCTTGTTTAATACAAATACAAGAATATTTATCCCCTTTTCTGTGACATACCAAACCATCAGCCAGGCAAGATGAACTAACTGAATGACTGAGAAACTTTTTTTTCTTAAGGTTACAAACACATCTGGATCTGAAAGGTCCAACATTAGTTAGTTTTAGTTCATATGATTGAAAAGTTGCAGTTGGGGAAAGATACAGCCTTAGTAGTGGGAGCAGCTCACTGATTGGTGGAGAAGTTACAGGGCAGTTAGGATCTTATCTGATCTTAACCATCCTGACTGTCCACCTGTGTGTTTACTGCTCAGACTGCTTATTTATGTCCTTTCCTAATCTGTCCTTCTAATGCGTATTTGGCTTGTAACACATTTGCTTTGTTGTTTGTGTGTGTGCAGGGTTAGATGCTCGTGGTTTCCTGTTTGGGCCCCTGCTTGCCCAGAGGCTTGGTGTGGGCTTTGTCCTGGTCAGAAAGAAAGGCAAACTGCCTGGAGCCACTGTGTCTGTGGCGTATGATCTGGAATATGGCACGGTAAAGAACACAAACACACATGCTCAGGATTTAGTTTAAAACAACACTTTACTCTGTTATGTTCAGTTTACATTGTGGACAGAACTGTAATTGGAAAATACAGACTCCTAGAAATTGAAGTCACAGTGTGTTGTATTTCCATTATTTACGTTTCTAAAGTCTAAAGAGCTTCTCATTTGGCTCCCAACATATTATTATACGAGGGGTGTGACCCCACAGGGGCTGTGCAAGTACTGAACATGTGTATCAGTGAACATTCTCCTCTCCCCCCACGGGGGCCGTTCTTGACCTGCACCATTACAGTATCACTTCCGCAGCTGTTAGTCTCCTTGGCTTCAGATCACTTCATACAAATTAGAGCTACAATAAGCTTAACTAATTAAAAAAAATACTGCCTTGCAATAACTGTGAGCAGGTAGCAGGACCACCAACACACTGGAAATCCACTCAGCTACAAATAAAGGCTGTTGATGCAGTTGTTGCTTTAGCTCCTCTTCAATCAGCTGTTCTGGTGTGAGGGTGAAGCTTTCAGCATTACAGCTCATCATCATCATCATCATCATCATCATCATCATCACATCAGTCCTGAGCAGCTGCAGTCTCTGCTGTTGAGAAGCACGAGCGGGGTTTTTTAAGAGTCTCTCTTCTGGTCCTCCAGGCAAAGGTGGAGATCCAGGAGGATGCAGTGGCTCCAGGACAGAAGGTTCTGCTCATCGATGACCTTCTGGCTACTGGAGGTATCTCCTGCTTTCACCTGCTTTTCAAACATCATGTTCTCAGTTGTCTCCTGCTTAAATCTTTCCTCAGTGCTTTTAAATGTGCTCTCTTCAATACAAAAACATGTGTGAGAATACTTTTTGAATACTTTGATTTTTGACATTAGGACAAGTACACAGACCAAACACAGAGCATCCATTCAGATGATTATATAAATTAACTGAGAGACAAGAGATTCTGAAATAGAGCTTGTAAATACAGCTACACAAACAGACAAACAAGGAAAGAATACTCTTGTCTGCCAGGAGAATCATACACAGTCAAACAAGACTGCAGAACAAAATAAGAAAGATGGGAGAGAAAAAAAGAGAGGAAAAAAAACCCTGGGTGGAGTAACCACGATATCAGTCGCATACCAGACATTAAGGCTACATGGAGTACAGCAGCATAGTACACAGCAACACTCAGAGATTAGGTAGTTAGGTCTCGACCATTGTCAGAAAGTCTTCCAGACCTGCTGGAGAAACATCTGGGAGTTCTGTTTACAATAATCTGTTCCAGTTTAGCAACAGAAAGCATCTCGTTCAGTTACCTTTTAAAACATGGAGCTGTTTTGCTGCAACCATGCCAGCTTTAAGAGCCTGCGTTTAGTAAGAAGGAAGGGCCCTTGTTCTGTCAGAACAACCAAAGAGAGCTGTGCTGCAGTCGGGCTGAACGTTAGTTCCATGCTGTTTAGAAAACCAATTAAATATCTCGCACCAGAGGATAGTGGTCCTTCAGCTTTGCCACATCTGTGACACATAGGAGAAAGTGATTCAAAAATCTTACTAAGTTTAGTATTAGAATAGTGTAGTCTGTGTAAAACCTTGAACTGGATTCATCTATATCTAGAATTTCCCTCCTGTTTTTGACCAGAGCGTTGCAGGCTCATGGTATCACACTGGCTTAGTGATGTTGAGTCAATTAAAAGGTTATGTCTTGGGCCACAGTAGGAACCAGCTTGTGTTGTAGAGAGTCATTCAGACATTTGTGTGTTTGCTGCAGGGACTCTGTCTGCGGCCTGTGAGCTGATGAGGAAGCAGCGAGCTGAGGTCCTGGGCTGCGTGGTCGTCATCGAGCTCAAAGAGCTGAACGGCAGCGACAAACTGAAGCCACACAGTGTTTTCTCCCTGCTTCAGTACTGAGGACGGCGGCAGCTGCAGTACCCAGCAGCAGCTGTCCAAGTGTCACCCCTCTCCAAGAAAACAAGAAACTTTCAGTTCACTTTTACAGCCAATGCTGAGGTATGAAATATTCTATCATTCATTCATAAACCCGTTCCAGCTTTTCTCAGCCGATTTGATGCAGCTCACACATCAGAAACATCATGCTCAGTTCATCATGGCCCCACATACACCAGCTTTTCTCACTGTGTTTGTACAAACGGCCATTGTGTACATATGTTTCACTACCAAAGATATTTTCTCATTGTGTTGTTTTTCTCATCTGATTCTAACGACTCATAAAACCAGTTTGTATCAGATAGAACCAACCTCTCTCTCACTTTGATAAGATCCTGCATCGAATCAGTGTTTTTCAATCAAGTCACTTTTAACTTCTGTCAAATATGTTTGAAAAAGCAGAGCCAGTCACACACACACACATACACACACACACAAACACACACACACACACACACACACACTTTGGTGCTACATTTGTTTTCAAATGACTGCATATTTTTCTTTGTCCATTTTTCAATGCACAGCTCCATGCTCTATCATTTAGCTTTCCTCAGTTACAGCAGTTTTGTCATTTGAATTTACAAATACAGTTTTATTACGTGCTTTCACGTTTCACGAGTCTCATTTTTCTAAACTCTGCACACAAATCAAAAATCACACACACAAAATGCAAAGTGCCACAAATCTCCTGCATTGAAAATATGATAAATACATCTCAGAATCAAGTATTTGCGTCACTTTTTCATTATAGTTAATTTATGGTGATACCATGTTTGCTCTAAATCTGAAGCTCTGCTGTCATCCAGAGGCTTGAATATTCATACACTGCTCTGAGGTGACAGTACAGGAATCTAGCAACACCACTGCAGTGTTGAAACAGAATATATTTATTTTTCCAAAATGTTACTGTTGTAACTACTGTATGGTGTGGTGTGTACCATATGTACCATATGGGGATTTGTACAAACACATGTAAAAACCATATTTACAACAGCCACCTCGCTCTCATTTTTTACTCTGCATGACATTTTTTGCAGTAGCCTCCTCATTTTGGAAAGACGTCCAGGTTTTTATGAAAATATCACATCATTTGATGAGTGAGTCTAACAGCCCTGGAGAGAGGGTTTTATTCAGTGGTGACGATGTTGAAGTGATTGACTGAAGTTTCATGTTTCCACTTGTATGAAAGAGGTTTTGATAGTTTGTGGTTTTTGCACAGGTGATGTAGTGCAGTGAGAACTGCCCTAAGAGTTGTGAGAATGATGTTTCTGATGAGTGAACTGCATCAAAGCGATTGAGGAAAAATGCAATACTGGAGCTGGAGCCTTACCCAGCATGCTTTGGACGTGTGATAAGGAGACAGTTTGGTTTCTACAGTTCCTGAAGGAGTCTTAAAATGTCTAGAATTCTCTGTTCCTTTCACCTAATGCATGCTGAGCTGGCTCTCAGCACCGCTCTGTGCCACAAGAACGACATGTATCAGAAGGAATGGACTGGTATTAGAGAGGCATAACATTTCATCTATGGCAGACTGAATTACCTGGTGCTTTTTTTTTTTTTTTGCACAATTTCAGTTTTATTGTATTTGATACTGTCCAAAAACAACATACTCTCCTCTGAGCGTTGAATAGCTCACACTGCTGCATGGAGGTGGTGTATTTGTTTAAGAACAGGCATGAACATTTGTTTGTTTTTTGCTTTGGGGGAATTCAAAGTCTTCAGTTCTTTACATCTGTGCACAGTGTGCATGTTTGTTGGAGGTATGAGGTATCCAAACATGGCTGCCTATTTTATGAGGAGAAAATCTTAATATACAGAATATTCCACTGTTCTATAACATACAGGCAGAGGGGGGAAATAGCAGTTACACCAATTTAGAGATAAGAAATAAATAAAAGTAGGAATATTCTATTCCAAGCCATACTGTTGTTTGCTACTGTTCTATAATGCAGGTGTCCTGTGTTCAGCATGGCATTGTCATTTCTGTCGGTAATGGATAAACCTTTGTGTTTCTATGTTGAACCACAGACAAATAAAGGAAATGACATTCTCAGACCTGGTGCTGTTATTTTGAAGAACAAACTGACACTGATTAAAGAAGTAACATTTTTTCTCTCACAAATGAAGAGTTGAATTTATAAGCAATAAAACATGTTCTTGCTCAGTTCAATACTCTGATACTCAACTCACAGCTGAAGTCGGATGTTTACATATGCTCAGGTTGAAGACATTACATTTTTAACCACTCCACATATTTCATGTTATCAGATATACTTTTGGCAAATCTCTAAGGTCATCTGATTCGTGCAGAATTGTGTCCAAAGAGATTCACTTTTAATTCACTATATCACCTGATCCAGTGGGTCTTGAAACTGCTTGGAAATTTCCAGCAAGTGACGTCATGGCTTTAGAAGCTTCTGAACTAGAACTGAACTGTTTGGACGAAATGAAAATCCTATGGAGAAAATGGACAAACAGCACCCCAGCTGTGAAGTGTTGCGGTGGCAGCATCATGTCGTGGGGGTGTTTTGCTGCAGGAAAGACTGATGCACTTCACAAAACAGATGTATTGAACCAGTCATACTGATGTGTCAAAACATCTGCCAGGAAGTTAGAGAAAAAGAAAAGGGTCTTCCCAGTGGACGATGACCTCCAGCATTCTCCCAGAATCAAACGGTGAATGAGGGAGGCAGTTGTTAGAAACTGACTGACCGGTTCATCTGATGATTGTTTCATTGTAACTGATCTGCAGGGATAAATGAGTTTTTAATCCATCTTATCAGAAGTCCTGATTTACCTTCACACCTTCCTTTTCTCTGTTGGTACGTGGTGTGGCCTTGACAGAGACAGTTTACCATGACTCGCAGATAATCAGTACCAGTATTGAATTCATTTCACGGACTGTTCTATTTAATAAAATGCAAATACAGGAAAACATTGGAGGCAGCAAGACTCTGACAAAGTTTTGTATTTCTTAAACATTATCCAACAGTTACAAAAATGTAAATGTAAACACTCATCAGTTCTACATTGTAGAAAACAGATCCAATATTACACATCTGGGGAGGGAAAAAAAAAAAAGATCAGTCATTATAACAGATGTGGTTAAAATGGCCTGTTTATAACACAGGACTCAGTCTGGTTCAGTGTGGCCCCAGAATACTGGGACATACTGGTGCTGTGAGGCTGTGCCTGGATCAGTCTGTGACCGTCTTCTCACAGAGAGCTAAAGCACAGGACACATCCCAGAGCTGAAAAGCTGTCAGCTGAAAATGTCACAAAGACACATCAACCTGCTGCCAATAAACCAGTCAGATTCACTAGAACAGCAGTAGTCTCACGCTCGTGCTGCTTATACAGCACCGACCTGAGGACAGAGAGCAGCCAATCGTCGTCTGTCACTGCAGTCTCTCAAAGTCTCTCCTCCTCTCTCAGTCTCCTGCTCAGTGTGTCCAGAACGATGCTAAGCTCCATGTTCTTGTTCATCTTCAGGTAGAAGTCCTTCCTGATTGGATGGATAGTCAGCCAATCAGCAGCCACTTCTGCCAGCAGACGGATGTGTTTCTCCATTTCACCTGTTCATATGAGAGGAGGAACGGGCCAATCAGATAACACCTCTTTTCTGAATGATATTAGTGGAAGACAGAATAATTTTCCTGCTACAAAACAAGAATGAAAGCTAGAAAACAGTGCACTTTGCCTTTTCTGTTTGCTTAATAAATGATACAGAACACACTAGTTTGGAATTTGTTTCTCAGCTTCTCCTACAAGACACAAGATTCCCATCCAGCTCTGCTGCTGTTTGAACCGACCTGTGCTGAGAGCAGACCTGTAGCTGGCCACCATCCTGTTACAGGCCACCTCCATTATCAAAGCCGATTTCTTCTCTGCAACAAAAACGCTGCGGAGAATCCTTGCCAGCTCCCCAAGCCGTGACATCATCAGCAGGCGCTCCTCCTGAACAGGCTTTCGAGTCATAGCCACCTGGAGCTTCTGAGCCTCCTTTGCCCGAATCTGCATCACCCACAAAAAAAAAAAAAAAAAAAAAAACGTCTGAGAAATCACAACATACATTTCATATATGTAAAAAAGCGTATTTAAATCCCCCCCCCCCCCTTACCCTGTCCAGCAGAGACTGAGACACTCCCTTCAGGGCAGTGGGAACCTGGGCTGCAGGAGCAGCTGCTGGGGCTGATGTCTGGGGGTCTGTTGGGTTCTGTGGAGGAGATTCTGGCACTTTACTCTCTGCAGCTTTATCTTCTCCCTTCAGAGCCAGAGCAACCAGAGCTTTCTCCATCTGCACACGGGACAAGAGAACAAATCCATCCAACAGTGGATTAAGACATCCTGTTTATTAAATACATAGTGGTCTCACAAACACGGATTACAGTCAGAAACCTGCAGGTTTTAACCTGGTCAATATATTTATTAAACAGCATTTCTCACCAATTAGACATGATTCATCTTAAATACAGTAACAAAAATACAGACAACAACTTCAGAAAGTTGGCCTAGCGACCACTTTAAAGATGACACAGTACCTTGGGTGTAATGAGTGAGCGGGCCTTGTCCAGCACTTCCTGGGCTGTTGCCAGTTTCCCTGTGTGAGGAGGCTGAGGCAGCAAGCAGGTCTGGACACCCGGCACAGTGTCCACATTAAAGCGAGGGTGCCAGCGGGTCAGTTTGTCGTCTGGAACAGACACTGGAGGAACCAACGAAGAGAGGAAGACCTGCAGACAGAGAGGTTCGAACCTTTCAGCCACACGCCAAAACATTCATTCAAAACAGACTTGGGCGTGTGCCGCGTTTGAAATTGCTGAAGTCTGGCTGTGAATCTCACGATGTGAAAGCAAATGAAAGCAGTGGCTGACCTTGTGGTGCTGTTTGACAATGGAGACCAGGTTCAGGTGGAAGATGTGTCGTCTCTCTAGGAGACGAGAGGCCGACAAGACGGGACGGGCTTCATTCTGGTCTGAGGACACATGTAAAATAAATGAACACAACGGCGGTGGACACATCAAGAGCACAATGAAAAGGGACCTACAATTACAAAGTTTACTCTTTTTTTTCCAATGAAAGGAGAACTGATCCAAGCTGCTAAAAGGCTGAAATAATGTTTCCAGCAGAAGAAACTGTATCTGTGTGAAGTGTGTTCTAACCAGAGAGAATGACGGGCTCCACAGTGAGCTGGTAGCTGCCCTTTTTAATGCTGCTGTTGAAGGTTGGGATGTTCTTCTCCTGTCTGAATGTGTAGGCCTCAGGAAACACCGTCTTTATCTGACCCATGTGGCTCTCCTCAAAACGCCTGCAAGGGGGGAGGAAGCAAAGAGGTAAACATTGGCTTCTGTCAAATCCAGGAGCCCAAAGCCACATATGTCTACAGCACTGTTTACTGCCCAGAGATGAGGAACAGCGTCTGTGTGGCAGGTCACGTCGGCAATCACAACCTGATTCAATGATTTCTGTGAGAATGGACATTATTCTGTAGCATGGTGCTGTATTCATACCTGCACACTTAGTAAATGCTTTTACTGACTTCTACACTCCATCAGGTATAATGATGTAACTATTATAATATATAGCACTTCCTGCAGCAGCAATATAACATAAGATTATATTATTCCTATCAAAATTTCATTTGGCTGTTTTTTATTTTCTTCCTGTGAACATGATTCCTTGTGACTCACAGACTTAAACCCAAATGAAACCCTCTTCTCCCAATCCGTCCACCTACTTGTGCATCATGTCCTGAACTCCCTGTTTGACCTTGGCAAAGGTGGCCGTCTCACAGCGGTTGTACAGCATGGCAACCACAGTGTCCATACTCCTGAACATCTCAGCCAGCACCTTGTACTGGTAAGGTAGGGAGAGGCC
The DNA here is from genome assembly GCF_046630095.1 of Trachinotus anak. Taxonomy (NCBI): domain Eukaryota; kingdom Metazoa; phylum Chordata; class Actinopteri; order Carangiformes; family Carangidae; genus Trachinotus; species Trachinotus anak. The sequence continues at coordinate 25,718,158 of NW_027273858.1, read as the reverse complement.
TGGGGGGGCTGCCTGGGCGAGGGTGTGGTACCGCTGGTACGCTGGCTGCTCAGTGCTGAGGGACAAGAGGGAAAAGAACACTTTGGCTTCTGGTGTGGACTCAGTAAGCAGGACCTTGTGTTGTTGGTGTGTATGCGTGTGCATGCTCACCTGTCCTGGGTTTGTGTCTCACTTTGCTTGCTCTCCTCTGTCTCTCTCTCCTCATTTCTCCTCTGAGCTTTAGCTGCAAGCTCTTTGGCTCGCACTACAGTGAGCTTGAGGACTTTAGCATCAGAGGTGGGGGGCGTGGCAGTGCTGGGGACAGGAGAGCAGATAAAGGGGGCTGTAGAAACTGAGGTGCTGCTGTTTTTTTCCTCTGCGTGCTTCCTGATCCTCTGAAGGCGAGACTTGAGGGCTGTGATGTCGTCTTTACACGGAGCCTGGCAGAGAGGGTGACATGCTGGTGAATTCAGGACTTTGTGGCAATGTTCTATAGTTTCTCGCTGTCAACTTATTCCATGTATATAAAAGCTGATATCCCTCATTTCTCTGCGCCATTGAGCTCCACTTTGTCCAAAAAATTCTTAAAAATGTCAGTGGATCTGTTCACATTAAAGGTTTGTAGTTTTTCATGGGATTTGTTAATATGAGAAATATAGACCACACGCCACACATCATTTGTATTTCAGACACTAGGGCAGCATAACACCCAGACTGCTACCTCACAGTTATCACATACATATGCTAGAATTTTGCAGCACTGTATGGGGCAACATTGCTCGCTCTCTTGAGAACTACACACTCTGCATCATGATCAAATACACATGTACACAAAAGCATTAATACTGATGCAATATTTTTCACCAATGCCTCTTTAGGCCTTTGACTTAAATCACATAGTGTTACCACAAAATGTTTGGAAGAACAACACAGTGCTTGGCTCTGTCGCATGGTGGCCCACATTCTGACTGCACAACAGTGAGGTCCATACACAGTTACCTTGCTGGCCTGTCCTCCAGTGTTCTTACTGATGACCTCTACACGGCTCTCAGCTTTCTGTCCGGACACAGGAGCTGCTGAAGCTGTTGGAGCTGAGTGCTGCTGGGTCACTTCATCAGGAAGGGGCTGCGCTGCAGCCTGGACATATGCAGCAGAACAGAAAGGGATTTTACTTTAACTTCAATTGTCACAATTGTGTCACACGTTTGTTCATTGTGACTGTGAAGAGTGGCAGGAAAAAGTCGGTGAACGCTTTGGAATCAGCATTTATGTATAAATTTGTCTTATAATATGATTGGATCTTCATCTAAATCAGTTATGAATAAACACAGTCTGTTTCAACTCATAACACCAATCTGTGTGATGTTCATCACATCACTCAAACGTCCACAGTGTAGGTCAGAGAAAAGTGAAGTCAAAGGCTAATGACATGAACAAAAGCTAACTGATGTCAAGAGTTCACACACCTGGAGGTGTGGGTTAGAGACAAACCGACTTTAAAAAAAAACAAAACAAAAAAAAAACAAAAACACTTCAACATTTTGAGTTTGTTGTTCACAAGACATCTGCTGGTGTAAATCAAGCCTCACAAAAAGATATCAGAAGACTGAGGATGGAGAACTATTGGTTTGCATGAAGCTAAGAAGTGTTAAAATATCACCTCAAAGAGCTTAGATCTTCATCAGCCAGACAAACTGTCTACGCTGACTCCCAAAGCACAACACAGACTGATCAGTGAGGGGAAAAGAAGCTAAAGGTTAACATCATCTCTACTCATCAGTCTGCCACACAAATCATGACAAACTGAAGCTTGCAGAAGAGCAGCTGGACTCTCCACAACATGCTCTGAGATGCTTTGTGGACTGATGAAACTGGGCTTGAATGGTTTGAGGACATGCAGCTCTCTGTCTGGTGTAAACAGGGCTCTGCAGACCAGTATGAAAACAGCAATGTTTCATTACCATTCACATGTTTCCAGTCCCCGTGTGTTTAGGCTTAAAGTTTCTCAGGCAACCAAAGCAGTGAATAAACTGTGTATTCTGGCTGCCATCTTTGTTTGAATCAAAATAAGACGCGGTTTTTAATATGTACCTAGGTGAGGCACAACCACAACACACATTTCTCTCAGACACGGGTGAGTGTGTCTTACACTGGATCCCACCAGGACAACTTTACCTGCGGTGTGTCCTGAGGGAGAACCAGTTTCTTCCTGGCCGTCCTCCTCGGTGCTTTCTCCGGGGCTTTAGCGTCTCTCGGGGCCTCCGCTTGCCGTCTCTTCTTGGCTGTGCTGTGGTCGGCGGTGGCTGAGAACACGGCCGACCCCAGGTCAAACTCTGCGTCCGCCGAGCTCCGCTTTGGTGTCCGGGGGCTGGAGGGGGCAACTTTCGCGGTGTCGGTGACTGAAGACTCTGCAACGTTTAGCCCCGCTGCCTCGTCGATAACTCGGACAAACTCTTCGTGGACAGGGGATGAACAAAGGACGGCGTCCTTGTTTTTACCGGATCTTGACCGTGTGCTGGTCCCATCGGAGCCGCGGCTGCGCTGCTTGGCTGGTTTCACCGGACCGGGGAGGCCTTTCTTCCTCTGGGAAAAGAAGTCTGTAACTCGAGCCTGGGACATGTTGCTGGTGCCTGGTGTGGCCAGAGGAGCTGCGAAGAAAAACTGCACCGCTGAGCTACAACCCGCGGCCGCTGAAGATATAAATACCGTCCATCTGCAGCGACCCCCGGAAATATTCACGCTTCACAGGAAGAAGAAAGAGCCTTCCCGCGAAAACAGCAAAGCCACGCCCCATCCGGGCCATGTGCTGGGACAATGAAAGAAGGATGGGCCATGTTGATGAAAAGAGCAGTTATTAAAGTCACACCTCGTTTTCGGTTTAAACTTGATTGAAACGACACTTGTCCGTGTTACAGAAAACATCAGTGAATATCTGTCAGGTTATTGGTTTGATTATTTCTGGGATTGATTGATTCTTTGATCATCACTTCGAACGTTTCTATGGCGACGTGGACCCATCCCTCTCTCATTATCCCAGTGTAAGAATACACATGTAGCTACATGGATAGTAATAGAATATACTCTACACACTACAATACTGAACAGTAAAGTGTAGGGTTGTCCACAGACAGAACTAAGACATGTTAATTCATTCATAATTTGCAGTGTATTACATATGATAACGGGACATACAGACAGCAGGCTGCTTGAAAGGTTATCAACAGATGAATGTGAGATATAACAGATGTGATCGAAAATTTACAAAAAACAAATAAAAGTCCAGTTGAGCAGGTTGTCTGGTTATGAGGAGTCTGAGGAGTCACTGTACAGTGATTTTCCAGCTGGCTCCCATCAGGCTTTGGACTGACTTCATTAGGTCCAACACAGGGTCGCACCAGCTTAATACCCTCTGTAAACACAGTCAGTCCTCATGTGATTTGATGGCATAAATCCCTGCAATCGAAGCTGTTGGATTTTGAACAATCTTGAGAGTTGACTCATTCTAGCACCATGTTACAGTCTAAAGTCGAGATGAAAACATGAATGAATTGCCGTAGACTGGGCCTCCAATACAAACGAAATACATCAGTGTTTTAATATATTTACACTGAAAACTGAGCACAAATGTATTTATTTTGTTGAAGTTTAATTCTATCCTGGTGTAATAACCCTAGGCTGAAACTGAATCCATCAAAGAAAAAAAAAAGAAGGGCATGATTAATCATTTTTGATCATCATCAGCCTCACAGTTCATGATCAATGACACAGAGGGAGAGCTGCTGCAGGGATCCTCAGTGACAACAAGCTGTCAGTATGCAACTGTCTTTTTTGTGTTAATGTCTTGAGTTTTTCCAATGCTGTGTCCTTAGCTGGTTCTTGGTTACATGTCCCTGATATGTTGTCAGCAAACCAAATGTTCCATCCATGCAAAACAAAACACTGAGTATTTTCACATATTAGATCCTACTAAATAAATGATAAAAACAGCAGATTATGAGTCTGGGCTGGATCTTACACTTCCCAGTCAACATTCAGTGGTTTAATTTTAGCCAGATAACCTGACTGAGTACTCAGTGTTAATAATCTCTTAAACTATATGCTCTACCTTTTAACATGAGTTCAGGGGCCCTCAGGTTTCCTCTTGCTTTGTAAACTTTGGGGACAGGCACCTTAAATACAGCGTGTAAGGGAAACAAATACACTGATCATTAATATAAAAGGCTAATGGGGTATTTAAGATATAAACACTGCTTTCACTAAAGAAGTGAATGGCAGTGGTTCCTAAATTGGCAAGCAGGACCCCTTAGGGAGTCCCAAGGAAAGATCTGAGGGGTCAATAAAGCATTAAAAGGATGAGAAGGAAATAGATGCATCACATATATCATGTATATGTTTACAGACTCTTCGCTCATTCTGTCTTATTTTGCAAGGTACTGTATACTGTAATTCCCCTGGTCTCTAAAAAGCCTTCAAATAAAACACCAGGCAGAGAGGAACCCTTAGACTTGGGCTGCGTTTCACACCGACACACTCTCAGGCTCCAGGAGTCACAGGGTTGATCGGTACACCAGGGGGCGCCGCAGCCGCACACAGCTCCCTGGATCCCGGCGGCCGGTGGGGCTGATCCGGTATGCGGTGTCTTCGAGGAGAACCCGTTTCTAACATTAGTGGGATTGACGTGATAATGTCACAAATACCAGTCTATAAACCAGCAAAACGCGTCGACAGCCCAAACACACCAGTCACAACACAGCTGACTGTTTTCTGATGCGTTTCCACGCTGAGCTTAAACTTCGCACCAAAACTTAGTAATGAAACAAAGTTGTAAAGCAGCCGCAGGGCCGCATTGGCCATCTGCAGCGGGGAGGTGACCAGCAGAGAGAGCAGCTCCTCCATGAGCGCCCTGCAGGCCGTGAATCACATTTTCCACCTACAACACTGTGAGACTGGGCCCCACCGCAGGGACACATGCTGCTAAACTTTTCTTCCTCACCGGGACCAGTCCACGAGCTGCCGAGCAGTCAGCTCAGAGCCTCACTCAAGAAGATCAACACAGTCGACTGATCGGGGGCTTCTGTGTGAACCTGAAGACGGCTTTTCTCTCTTCTGATGGGAGATCAGGAGCGCGCATCGGAATAACGGCCTATTAATCCCTCTGTTCATCAATCCACCCCGATGGAGCCGCTTAGATGAGCGACGCAGAGTTTCTGCTCTAATCGATGGTAGTTATTGATAACTGGCGGGTGATCGCCGTGTGGTGAGAGTGGATCAGCAGTGACATGGATCTTCAGGTGGTCGTGTGGCTCTTCTACTGCTTCCTGCTGCCCACGGCGCTGTTCACAGGTAACTAACTTCTGCTTTCATATGTGAAAACAACTGTAACGGGCAACATGTGTCACAGCAGCGTTTCACGTTGGCCCCGTGTGCGCTGACGTGAGCCCTGAAACTCGACACGCACTGGGTGGCGAGTAGTGAAGCAGCTGGAGGGGAGAGTGTGAAACCGGAGCAGTGTCTGGTTTCTGAAATGACAGAAGCCGAGACAACGCCAGTGCAGACCATCTGCATGATTTTTAAATTAATTAATTAATTTTTACAACACCACAGGTTAAGTCTCAGTTTTGAGCTCAGATCTCAGCCCTGTTTGGAGAAGGTGTTGGTGTCTCCTCCTGCGGTGTAACGTTGTTGAGGAATGCGACAGTGGAGAGAGAAGCTGTGGAAAGAAACCAGATGAACGGGATCACTGATTTGGGGTCAGCATGTTAGCCCCATGAAGTGTGACTTCAACTGACTGATATTTAAGTTACTGTAGGTGTGGGGAGGATGACTTTCTGCCGGGCTTACAGAGAATGTGAAAGGTGGATTTGTGAAAATTAGTGCACTGTAGGACACTGATGACTCATGACCTTTGACCCCCCATCCTGTCAGAATTTCCCGGAATGCTTTAGTCTTCTTCTGTGGTGTTCTCAGCTAGATAACTTAAAATGATTTCAGGTTGAAAATCAGAATCTTAGTCAAGGCAACAACAGTATCACTTCACTCAGTGCTTTTTGTTTTGCCCCCTTTGATGTATGACTTTAGCATTTCTAGTTGAATGAGTTTATTATCTTGTAATGACTGTATTCAGGACCCAGACTTAAAGGTGCAGTCACATTGAAACAAATTCTGTCTTTATAAGTTGTGGAAATATTTCTGTGGAAGATGATTATTGCCTTGTAGTGTTACTTTTTCCTCCAGTATTTTAAAGACCAACAAAAATGAAGTGGGTTTCTTCACACAATTCTTGCATGACGCAGCATTTGCCCTGGTTGTGAGTATTGACACACAGTGATTAGGGAGAAGTAGTGTTGAGAAATTCATTTCACTCTCAGTGAAAATGACGTGTTGTATATTATTCCCAGTATGGAAGCTGTTTCATTTGCATTTTGTCAGTTTTTAATGTACTGACTGGAATAACTGCTGTGTATATTGTATGAAACACCTTCAGGGATCCTGTTGGAAATAAAAGTAAATCAGCACCATTACCTAATATGTAGCATTAAATATATTTCACTATAAACAAGGTCAACTTTCATCCAGATGTTAGATGCCATGTTTGAAGTGAACACATGGTTCTGCTGCAAAAGCTTCTTGTATCTGGTGTGTAACCTTGAAAACACTGCAGGATCCTGTAGAACTGACACATTCATTTTCCAGTGATTTGACTAGTCAGTAGCCAGACTGTTTAAAATCTTTTATCCAATCCTCTGAGCTTCTCTGCAGTAGGATCGTGGTGCAGCAATGCAGTATAGATTCCACTGTTATACAGGTAATCCTGTGTAAAGCACAATGACAACTGCCTCACCTACTAATCTAATCTCCAGGCCCAAATCTCGTAAATCAGAAAAGATAGAATTACACACACACACATGCACACACACACACACACACACACACACACACACACACACACACACACACACACACACACACACACACACACACAGCATAGTTTCCATAAAAAACACAGGCAATTGAAGCTGTTTTGGTTTTGGATTTATCTCTATCCTCAACACCAGCCAGTCTTTGTGTAAGCAGCATTTTGGTATTGTTTTGAAAGGCATATTTTTTGTGTGGTGTGGGTGAGAGAGAGAGAGAGAGAGAGAGAGAGTCTCCTGACAGGATGTTACCAGCCAGAACTTGCAGTGTTGCTGTCAAGATTTGACATGAGTTTCTTCTGAGGACAAAGGAAGTGAAAGGCGCCAAGATATTGCCGATGTTGCCATGATATTGCCCCACATCCCCATACACACACACACACACACACACACACACACACACATGCATGCATGCACACGTGCACAAACACATGCACGCAGGCACACACGCATGCACACATGCAGACATACACGTGTACAGGCACACATGTAACCAGCTGCAAGCTGGTGAAGTAGTCCTATAAGGAAATACGTAGAAAGTAAAAGAAAGTTGTCCCATAATGCACTGCTGCGGTGTGACTTGTCTTGCTTTTTATTTAATGTAAAATGTATAATGTAAAGACTTTTTGAAACTAAAGTTTGTGATGACCATACAGTTCATATAACACTTGAATGAAGTCAGTTGAGACAAACTGTTTTTGTTGCTCCATCATCCAACCATCATCTATCTTTTCATTATTCATCAATTCATCTACTTTCTGCACATTTACCCTGTTGTGTTTTGGGGCTTGAGTGTATCCCAGCGTGATTTTGCATATGTGTCACTCCATAAACCACTGAATGCATCAGTAGTTCTGTTGCCTTACTTGCTTTGCATGTGACCAGATAACTGAACCAGCTGAAAGTGTACTAGACTTCTGAAGGTACCACAACAGGGCGACAGCTTGAACTCCACCTTCTTCAAAGTGGTGATGTCAAATATGAACAATGAGTGGATAGCTACAAAAGACAACTCATCCAAATGTTTGCCGTATGGGAGGTGGCACAGTGAGCACAGAGAGCCCGCAGGTATAGATCTGGTTTCAGAAGTGACAGGGACACAATGAAGTCAGACGATTAGCCAAAAAGACACTGTTCTTTCAAGTGTCTAACAAAGACTTCAAATCCTATTCAGTTTCATAGGTAGAGGTCTGATACACAATCATTGCTGTTTTCACTGAGGGGAGGTTGCAGTAGTTTTTCAGATGGGTCATTAAATGGTTATGAAACTCTGTGCAGTACACACACACACGCACACACTTGTACTTCTGTCTTTGAGAGGACATTTATTGACATAATGCATTCCCTTGCCCCTTAGTCTAGACTTAACCTTAACCTGATTCTGACCCTAAAACCGAGTGTAAAGCTTCAAACAGGTCTTTGAAGTTGTCTTATTCAAACTGGTGTGTGGTCTGTAGTTTGTGTGTCTGTGTGGTCTGTAGTTTGTGTGTCTGTGTGTGGTCTGTAGTTTGTGTGTCTGTGTGGTCTGTAGTTTGTGTGTCTGTGTGTGGTCTGTAGTTTGTGTGTCTGTGTGTGGTCTGTAGTTTGTGTATCAGGAGAGAGGAAGTTGGCTCCGGATTCCTCATATCAAATGAAAAACGATCCTGTCTGAGAGTGTTGTGATTTGTTCTCTTGTGTATGAGTGTTGTGATTTGTTGTGTATGAGTGTTCCTAAGCCAGTGAGTCAGAGCCACCCCAGACCAGAGCAGCTTAACAAGACTTCATTGCTCAGTGAGAAATACTTGGAGTGTGTGTGAGCGAGCTGTGGGCCTGTGGGAGTGAGAGAGGATGAGACAAAGGGCAGGTCAGGGATCTGATCGTCAGTAGCAGAGTTTGGGTTTTGTTTTTCTATCTCGACACCATCAGGTGAATTAGCAGCAGCACTTCTGACTGTACGTCCTAATAATGTTTAACCCTACAAACTTTTTTTTTTGACTCTGGAGATCTAAGTCAGATTTTCCTAAGTGCTACTTTCTTTTCCCACCTTTCAGTTTGGTAAAGAGATGCTGTTGCATGTTTGAGCCAGCATGCTGAGAGCGTGGCATGTTCAGAGAGTTCAGAGCCAGGACGGCATCTGCTCCAAGGCTCTGACTGGTCCATCTGTAATGGAGCATGAACTCATGGAATATCTGACCAAACAAGTGACTTTCTGGGAAATGTAGATGTCATTTAAACATGAACCAGGACAAAAGTTTTTTTTTAATTATCCTCCAGCAGGAGATAAGTGAACAGTTATCATGGGTGAGCAGGTTTCTCTCAGTAGTTGTGTCATAGATTGTAAGATCAAATCTAGACGTCTGTAGTGAACACAAACATCCTTTAGTGAAGAATGTCACTTATTGTACTGCACTCCACTTCCAGGGCCAGTCTGTCAGCTGACAGCTCCCACAGAATATAACCGTAGTCCTATTTCAGTTCCCAGACAGATGCCAACTCTGAGGAGATGTGCTCATGTGAAAAGCTGGGCAGTATTATTATCTTACTGCTGTACTTTTGTTCTGAAGCAAGTTTCAACATGTTTTATCTGAGTATTGCTGATTCTGCCTCCTACATTTACTGTGCTGTTACAGAGCTGTAAAAACATGAAATGAATCAGGTGTTATACAGTTGGTGTAAAAGTCCCAACTCAAGGCTCAGTACTTGCTTGTTCTTGATCGTTCGACCTTATCACGTGGGCCTCATCAGCAGATTGAATTTGCTCACAGCTCCGTTTGCTCAGCGGTGATGGTGCTGTGTGGGTGGTGACTACAGACAGGGAGTGGTTTCAGAGTCAAAGCACAGGACAAAAAAAGTGATTGCATTAATCATTAAGAAGCTGAATATCGGATCTGATAATTGGCCAGGGGGCGGCATGGTGGTGTAGTGGTTAGTGCTGTTGCCTCACAGGGGTTTGAGTCCTGGGCCCGGGGCCCTTTCTGTGTGGAGGTTGCATGTTCGCTCCGTGTCTGCATGGGTTCCCTCCGGGTTCTCCGGCTTCCTCCCACAGTCCAAATGCATGCACGTTAGGTTGACTGGTGACTCTAAATTGCCTGTAGGTGTGTGAGTGAGTGTGTGCGTGGTTGTTTCTCTCTACATGTCAGCCCTGCAATAGACTGGTGACCTGTCCAGGGTGTACACCGCCCTGTCAGCAGGGATTGGCTCCAGCCCCCCCTGTGACCCGGTTTCAGATAAGGGGTATAGAAGATGGATGGATGAATAATTGGCCAGGCCGATGGTGTGTGTGCTGGGGATGTGTATCTATCATGTCGATTAAACAACTGTTCTTTGATTGTTACCAGAGTTCATTAGTCAGCTACATCATGGCCTCCGTCATGTTTCTAGCAAACATTGTGTCACACCAGTTACTGTACAAAGTTCCCATTCACAGCATGAGATACAGTAGTGGCGGTGCTGGATTATATAAATGGCTTCACCAAACATTTATTATTTATATGATTTATTTCTCCGACTACAATATGATTTTCGCCATTTGATGAGTCGTTGTCATGATTGTGTTTATTAATCCTTATCCCTCTGTTCTACACTTCAACCAGTCTTTTAGCAGGTGGGCGGAGCCTACAATGTAAATCACATTAATATTTACCAAGTGTGAACATCTGTACAATATGATACAGTACAGTGTCCCTGCAAATAATTCTGTAGTTTCTGGTGTTAGCTGACCAATCAGAGGTTCTGGTGCCCTTCCTTCATCAGGCCAAATTTCAGTTTAGACAGGCTGGTGTCCGTGATCATCTGTATTACCACGTGCCATCCTTCAGTGCATAAACATGTGTCATTTTCATCTGCTTGTGCAGGTGCTGTCAGATTTCTGTCTGATCACTGCCAGTGAGCTGCAGCCCCTGTCATCATCATGTGCATGTGTGGCGTGTCTGTTTTCACCGACACTAAAGCCGCGAGGCCACGGTGGGAACTCTGCAGCCAGCGCAGTGTTAACATGTACACACCGGGGACCAATGATTTTAACATCAGCTGCTCATAAATTACCCTCAGCTCCATCACAACACATTGTTTATTTAGAAACTGTGTGTGTGTGTGTGTGAAAGAAAGACAAAGAGAGAAAGAGACAGAGAGAAGGGGAGAATGAGTGAAAATTATTAATGTCTCTTTTGCCATTTTCTTTCCATAAAAACAGGAAAGCTGGTTCACATGTACTTCATTACACACACACACGCACGCACACACACACACACACACACAGAAAGAGAGAGAAAGAGAGAATGTTCCATTCCAGAAAAGGGAGTTGGACAGCACCTTCATCACATGTAGCTTCACTGCTCTCAGTTGTGATGAGCTCCGCAGCAGACCTGTTGGTTTTTCCAGTGGATGTGAGAAGTGTAGAATAAAACAAACAGGCAGAGCTGTCTGCATTATAAGGGAATGTAAAATTGCTGCGTTCAGTAGAGTTTAGGATATGATTGTTGTTGTTTTGCCAGCCGTGGCTCAGTGCACATGTTGACATGCCTGGGCCCTGCCCTGGAGATGTTCATCATCAAGGAAAGGACAAGAGGAATGTGAAATCTCCATTTTTCCAGCCAGTTCCCTAGGTATCATGGTTTCATCTCTTTAAGACTAATCTTCTCAGCAGGAGTCAGCGAATCAAGCTAGAGAGGTTTTAAGAGCTGTGTTTAAGGGCACACTGGGCAGGCTTCTGCAGCCTGAGGCTTGTAAAGCTCAACACCACACAAAACACACGGCATCACTGGACATCCTCAACCTCAGGCAGAAAATGAGGAGGAGTAAAAGGGTGGAGCAAAATTGACCTCAACTGTACTCTCATATGTACATTATTATTATCATTGTGAAATAATTATTGGTCACTGCTGCTGCGTGTAAAAATGCAGCACTCGCAGTCTGTGGAGTGGGTGTCTTCATCCTGGTGGTACAGTCATGAGAAACAGCAACGACACAGATGGACAGACAGACAGGAGGTGTGAGCTCACCTCACCAAGAACCGAGAGAGAATGGTTCTGCTCTCTGATTACAGACTGGGAGAACAGAGGAGGAACTCCCACACCACACACACACACACACACACACACACACACAATATTTCCAGTCCCCATAAAGCCTAAATATACAGTAGAAGTTGGTCATGACAGTGAGGTACAGCAGGACCGTGGAATGTGTGTGGAATGAAAGTTTTTAGTTTTCAGCAGCAGCTGAATAAACGGTTCTGTCACAAAATAACTACATGTAACCAGACTGTACCACTGTAGAGAACAAAGTCAAACACAGTGAACCTGAACGCAGCATGACTTTGATCTAAGTGTGGTTGGTAGAGCAGGTTTACCGTGGTTCACCATGGTGGAAGCTTGGCTGGACTGCACTCGCTGATTTTCTGTACTAATGTTGTCGGATGTCAAAGCTTCACTTGTAGTCTCCCAAAAACTACAAGATCAATGGCAGCTTGGTTGAACTTTATTCACAAAAAGTTGTTGACAGAGTGGCATTATACTGTAGGTATCAAAGGTTGTGCAGCAGTTTAAGATGAACGTGTTATGACCTGTTAACATCAGTTTAAGATAATGTTATTTCAGATCAGACCACGGCAGCTGTTTTCCTTCTGCCAAAAAAACATCAGTAGAAGAAGAATGGTGATTTACGGCATGTGCACTGAAATCAGAGCACCTCTTTGAATGAGGCCAGGGGTGGAGCCTGTACTGGCCTGTAATCTGCTGCATAATTTGTCTCATGCAGGCTAAATTAAATTCCAATTACATCTTTAAACTAATCTGCTTTGAGTTGTCCTGCTTTGTGACTCATTCTTTAAGTGGTAAAACATACTCACTAGTATATACACTATACTATATACACTAGTATGTAGTAATGTGGCAGTAGGGGTGGGGGGTGTGGGGGGGTGGGGGGGTGAACAAGGTTCTAATGAATGTGAACTAGTTCATTTTAATCTGTGTGAGCTGAACTCTGAGGCAGCTCTTGTGAGATTTGAACGTGCACAACACTTATTATATTATTATTACCTGAGCAAGCAGGTACAGTGACCCTGCATGGATCTGTGTCTAACTCAAAGTGTGGAGCTGACATCTGCTCCAGTCTCAGGCTCTGATCAGGCCCCATGTCACAAGCTGACAGAACACTTGTGAACTAAAAACAGCTCCAAGCATCAGCTCTGAAACCCAGGAATGGATCTGATGAAGAGACAAGTGAAACAATCATGCAGATATGATTTCACTGAACAAAAACCTTCTGAAATTTTGTATTTATCATTCCATCAACAAAATATTTGATGTCATTTAAGATGAGCCACAAAGAAGATGTGATGTAACAAAACTAATTGACTGTAACACTGAGAAATTTACTCAAAGATTGACTGAATGAGTTAAAAAAAAAAATCATAATCGAATGCAATTTAAATGGTTTTCAGGTGTCATTCCCTTTGTGAGTGACTATCGATCCCGTGACGTCATACCATTGAAGACCCTTATGTATTAGTGATACTTTTCCCCTGATGGCAGAGGGATACCTGCGAGTTAGTAAATTAGTTGTTAATCTCATCACAATCTGTTTTAGCGTCTTAGCATCCCTGTGCTGCAGGATGTGTTTCTTTGTTTAATTTTATGATCCACATACACAATAAAAGAACAGTGGAGCATGAAAGAACAATAAAAAAGCAGATACGGTTTGAGACATAATCACAGACCCAACACTACACAGTGCAGAGCTGTGTCCTGTAGTGACTCTAACGTGCAAAGATTCAATATGAGGAAACAGTGTTTGTATGAACATGTGTTGTGCAGCATCAGCAACTGTTCTGCAGTGAGTAGAGAAGATTCATGCAAGAATTTTGAAGGGATTTTATGTTTTTTATGCTTGTTGTTTGTTTGTTGCTTACATTTAAATAACCCAAAACTTATAAATAAAGCTTAAAAATAAATCCTATAAAAAAAAGTGCAGTAGAGTAGAAGTTTAATATCCCTAAGGTGCACTTGGTTTAAGGACTAAAGAAACAACAGTTATACACAGATTAGTACCAACTTCACTCTTGTCATAATCCATTAACCAGTGGACCATCTTCCTGTAATCCTCTGACTTGATACAAGGAGCAAAGGTCATTTCAGTTTACACCATTAAAGATGTAATAAGCTCTGAAACTGTCCTGGTTAGTGTTCAAGTCATACAAGTTGATGAGGTCAGAGACTTTGAACAAACAATAGAGAAGAATGGCGCTCAGTAGAGTGCTTATGTCCTTCTCATCTGGAAATCCAGAGTATTTGTGTATTAAAATTGTTGGAAAAATGCACGACAACAGCTCACGAGACTGAATCAAGCACTCCCTGATTTTCTGACTTTTTTTAAGGAGCATTTGTAGAAAAGGTGAATGTGCTGAGAAAAAGAGAGGCAAAGATCTGAACACTGAAATGAGGTGTTGCCATATCTTCTACTACAATGTGTCAATGAAGAGACAAACCAAACGTAATGGCTGTTACATCAGCCAGTGAACAAAAAGAAATACCTAAATATTAGACATGCAGAGGAAACATGGGCAGAGTGCTGCAGAGAGATAGGCGCTGTTGAACAGTGTTATCATGTGTGTCCATAGCCATCATTCTGGGTGTGTTTGATGATTAACTGGGCAGGAGGGTGGAGCTCCTTAAGACCTAGTTTGTTCTGTATATGGGGACTGAAGTTGTAGTTTAGGACAATAATGTGCTGCTCTGAGAACCATCATTTTATTTAGGCAGTCCATCTGCAGGGTCATTGTTGGATTGGTAGAAGTGTGCATCAGTGTGTGATGTGAACAGAGCTTTGGATTAAATAAATCGACCTCTTTGAAGGTGAGACTCTAAAGCACAGTGCCATGATCAACCTGCGGGGTCACAAGATGATTAAAGAAATAAGAAAAAATGAAAGACATAAGGAAAGTTGTATTTCACTTTCATTACATCTACAGGTCATGTCCACACTGAAGCCAGAGTGTGTGACGAGGTTGGGAACCAGTGCTGGCTCCCTGTGCACTGCAGCTTTAATCTGGCTGGACTTGCTATCAGCAGATAGTTGGTATAAATGACTTGAATCAACATGATCAGCATAAACATGATCAGGACATCTCTGCTTTTTATTGTTGGTTAAAAAATGTATTTTCTGTTTTAAAGATAATTTTGATGATGATGCACTGGTCCGTTCCAGGGACTCGCAAAAACCTCTATCTGGATTCATGGCTCTAACTTGGCAGTGGATAAGTGTCCCTCTCACTGTGGGGTAGAAATCTTCAGGTACCAGTGACAGCAACAGAAACTTTCTGCGATCAGCTAGTCACCCTGCTGGACCAACTGCAGCAACTCCATACTGTAAATACATGTGTTAAAAAGACGCCAGTTTTACAACTTGAACTTGAACTAACACTATCCCTCAGATTCTGCTCTTTATTTTTTTGTTGTTGAGAACAGACTTCTAACAGTCCCCAAAAAGCTTCTCTTGTGTTATAACACATAGTTGTTTCTTGAATGCACACGGAGCTAAGGGATGACATCATTGCACAGCGATTCATTCCCTGCCTGCTGGAGAACAATGAGCTGTGTGAGCTTCTTGACTGTGACTGGCTGTGACGTAGCTCACAGGCTACAGCGGATACACAAAAAGCATAATTGGCCAAGGTGACCTGACATTTTACCAGCATGTCATGTGACCAACCACATGAGTCACATGCTGAATGGAGGAAATGCTTTCTTCCTCTCAAGGCAAATGCTGTTCACTGTAACAGCTGGATTGGTTTACAGGGGTTTTCCTGAATTATCCAGTGATGACCAGTCTGTATCCACACAACACATAACACCAAACCCTCTAATTTAAGCATCACCTGGCTCCAAATCAAAATCAAACAAATCAGTGTTTCTCTCTTCTCTCTGGTGGCACCTCCCCATGCAGTTAGACTTGATTACTATTGCTCAATGCAATGCAGAGAGACAAAAACAAGAGAACAATGTCCTTAAAGTTCGTGTTACAGACTTTGCATCAGTGAGTACATGAGGGTCTACCACGGTCCATTTGATGTAGATTTAGTCATCAGAGGCTGCAGATGAGGCTCCGTGTGGATGTCCATGTACCATCCAATTTGATGTGTCTACTACAGTCCAGCTGTCCAGCTGTCCACAGCTGAGTATAACTGAGGTCTCTCATTGTTATCTCATTGAAAACTGCTCTGATCTTGTATTGGGGTAAGAATGAATACAGTTTGGTTTAAAGTGGCACTGATTTAACATATCAAGATCAAGTTACTTGTCAGCTGTCCTCTAAAAAATGAGCTCATATGTCGTCTGTGCAGCAGGTTATAATACAATAGTTACATTTTGTTGTTAGGTAACATCTAGTGGCTAATTATGACAGGAGCAAAGAGAAAAGTGTGGTGACGTAGTATGTTTGACAAAGTTAACCACATTGTTATTACTGTAACCAAGACAACAAAAGGTTGCCTAATGTAGAGGAAGTGCTTATTTTAACCAAAATCACGATCGTTTCCTAAACTTAACCAAGCCATGACTGTTATTACAGTAACCATGACAATCTTTTCTGTTCTGTCAGATTTTCATTCACCAGTGGGATTTCATCAAGTCACCAAGAGACATTTGTAACAGAAAACCCAACTTACAAACTGTGTGTATATTACTGGCAATAAATTGCTGTAATGTTTAGAAATTTTAAAGTTAAAGTGAAGGCTGTAACTGATCTCTGGTAAATGTTAGTGGTTATTTCGTATTCATGCTCATAGTCTGTGCAGATAGCAGGCCTGGGAGTTTGTTTTTCTCCCATGGTTACTCATATTGTTTTATTGACATCCACTCAGTCTAAACAGCTGTATACAACCCAGATTTCCAAGAGAACTGGCCGATTGCGCAAGTTAGAAATGTTGAGAGCGGTTGGAAAGGAAGGCGCTCAGCTGTGAATAGATTTGTCAGGAACTTGTGGTGTTGAAGTTAAGATTTGGTTTGATTTGATTTGATTTGACCTGGCTCTCAGTAGCAGTATAGATATGGGCCAGTGGTTGAATCTGAGTGATTTGTTGCATTTGCATTAAAACTTGTGACCTTACGGAACAGGAAACACATGATGAGCGAAACAAAGAGAGCAGGATGTGTCAGTGACATTGGTCCTAAACCAGGAACAGGAACTGTGAATTTGAGTCAAGCTGCAGTAACTGTGGTATACTGGTGTTTTAGATGTGGCTTTTCAGGGCTGGGTGTGTTTGGTCAGTGTTATCATACAGATTACACATGAACAACCTTTGGCTTTAATAAATGACTTCATCAAAAGACTTACAGGTGGAAATTCAACAATACACCTTTTTTTGTATTGTGTCTTTATGTTTCTGTTTGCTTCATTACAAGACTGCCAGGTAGGAAACATGATGTTTACAGCCGGCCCATGGTTTGGTCTGATTCCTGCAGACAGGCAGGAAGACAGTAGGTTTCATGCTTTGGCAACTGGAGGAAATAACAAAGTGTTTAGGTGTTTGATTCTTTTGTCTGCGCCTCAGTTATTGTGTGAGTCATATAATTACTCTAGCGGATTCAGAGACAGAGAACAAGCTTGTAACTGATGGTGACCTTTCTTTTCATTTAATAGCATAAGTGAACAAATGTAAAATTGACGGTCTACAGTCCTGCTGTGGCAAGAGCTTTTACTCTTTGAGGAGATTTTCCTGTTAGATTTTTTTTGTGTACATATAAAAATATCTGCCTAATGGTGACACTAGATGAACGGATCACCTTAAAATCAGGTGACATCCTCTGGGATCAGTGTTAGCTGACGTTCATACTTTATGTGTCAGATGGTCAGGGAAGTCGCTCAAATCTGTGTGAATCATCCTCTGGGGAAACTGATTCAAAACTGATAACTAGTTACCTCAACTCTGCTACCGTTGTTTTTTTTTGATTTCCTGACCTCCTGCTGTTATTTTAACATTCATACACGTGTTTGGGATTCTGCCTGTATGTGTGTGAGTGTGTACTTTCACATGTGAAGTCTCATAGTTGTGTGTCCAGTGTTGTATTTGAACCTGTAAGCTGTGCACTTTAAGGAAACTGAAGTTGAGTAGAGAATTAAGGTAGTGTAGTAAACCTCTCACCTTCATGCTCAAACTGAACACGCTGAGATACATCTAGACCTTAACTCTAGGTGAGCCAGTAATTATCACTGCATGTGTTTAACGGGAGGAAATAAGCCTTCACATTTTCTTTATTTCCAGGTCTTAATGTTGGCAGATCCTCTTAATTCCTTCAAGCCAGTAGCACCTCATAAAACCCCTCTTGCACTGTATGTGCAGGAGAAAGACAGCTGTGGAGCTTTTCTCTTCTGGGAAGACAACTCTGCATCAGCCAGTCCAACCTTGTCTCCTAGAAATTAAGTTTCAATATAAGTGAACTGCAACACCAAACAAGCTCTGTAAGAAATGTCAATGTGACTAGATCAGGTTCAATGTTAATGGTAAGAGGAATTGTTGTTGTCTGTTGTCATGGTCCCACCTTCTGAAATCTGAGGATTTGCTGCTTTTCCCCATTTGATAGCATTCAATGATGATGATGAAAGTGAGTGTTATTTGCTGTAATCCAGACGATGACGCTTACAATCAAGCTGATTTGCTGAGAAATGTGTGGCAAGTCTGCAAAAGAAGACACACCACCAGAACAATGGGGTCATAGTAATGAGCAACATGGGTTTGAATTTTCAACTCATAATAAAATCATCACAAATATGTGAAATAATTTGAAAGCTCAGTCCAATACTTTGAATGGTTTGACAGAATAGTGGATAGTAACGCAGTTTCTAAATTTCAATAGTGCAAGATCAGTATATTATTCTTGTTATAGGAAAATTTGGCATATTGAGAAAAATGGATAAACAAAATGTAAAGTTATACTGTCTACATGTCACTGACATTCTGGGTGGAAATTTTATCTTTTAATTTAACTTATACAGGATATTTTTACAGGAAGCGTTCCAGGCACAGTTTTCTTCTTTTTCAATCAATATGGCTCTCCATACAGGCTACACTTTATTGGAGCTTAAAAGTGGAAAGATGAATGAAAAACATCAATAACATGTATGAGTTTGCTATGTTTAAATGTGAGTGATTAATTAGTTAAAGCTAAAAACAGATCAGATCATATCTCAGAACAGCTTTGTGTCTCATAAAGGTTCTGATGCCTGTTTGCATTCATCATGTAATTTACTGCCCTCTTGTGGTGGCAGCGGCAAAGCAGGGCACTGACTGCTCAACTGACTCATCTCGACTCAGCTTCTACCATTCTGAGATCAGGAATGATTTTGCATCATGCCCATGCGCAGCCGTGCGCGGAAACTTAACAGGTGTTATGTGTCGAGAGACAGCATGAGCAAGGAAACGAGCAAATTACACTGATTTATCATCCCAGTGCAAGATCTGCAGTAAGTTTGAGAAGTTTGAGACAGAATATTGTTACAGGAGGAGAGCAGCTCTTCCAGGAATAGATTAGTACATAGGTTGTATATGTAGTGGGGAAGAGAGAGAGAGAGAGAAAGAGAGAGAGGGCAGTGATGTTGGCGACCGGAGCTAGCAGTGTAGCCGTGAACGTACAGTGCGATGTATGTGCAAACGAGGCTCTTTGTCAATAAATAAATGCTATGACTCCTCGAGACCGACATTCCCTTGTCTCCGCTGTGCTTCAACTACAGTCCAGAGGATGAGCCAGGAAAGGTTAACAACACTGAGGCGGGAAAATACAGGATTCTACACTGGAGTGTCATTGTCAGTTAATGGTAAATATGTTGAGGATTACCATAGAACCATAGAAGTGCTTTTTAGATATTTTCCTCTATACTACACATTTGATGTGTTTAGTGTCAGTTCAGAAGAATAATCCTGAAACCAGGAAGGAGAACAAGATGTCCAGGCAGAGAGCAGCAAAATGCAGGAGACTGTCAGCACAGGAAAGACAGGAGACAAGACAGGTCCCCAGTTTATGGGAGACTTGCTACAGCTACTGTCATGAAAAGGTTTGTTTTAGTCTGGTCCATATTTTTGTGGTCAGTGTAGTACACAGCCAGTACACAGTTGGCTGCTTGGTACTTCACGCCACTGGTGAGTTCACTGAATGAAATGATAAATACTGGGCAGTGGACCTGCTCTGGAGCACAGTGGACCGTACAAAATTCACACCCTCCGGCCCCTCTACCACGCCTTTCCTTCCACAGGGGGGGGCATGGCAAGTCACCAAGACAGCAAATAGGTGCAGTTCAGGAAATAACCTCAGTGGGCCACAGGAAAACACCAGTTCATTGGTGCACTGCTGTACTTTGCGCCATGTGTCAGCACAAAAACAGAGTCTTCACTCTATTTTCTTTCTATTTGAAGCTTGGAACTACTGAGTCTGACCTATAATCAATATTTGGCCTGGAGGTTTTCTGTGAAGACAGTAACACAGCACTGAGGCTGCTGTTTTCATTGTGCTGCCTTTGCAGACACAGTGTTAGAAATTAGAAAGAATATAAATACTGTCATGTACTGGATTAGAGGAGACATTTTACTGAGATGTTCACATTACGAATTATCTTGAATTGAATTGATCTTGAATTATTCTTTACACAGTCTGAATAACTGGTACAGACTCATGCAACAAAACATCAGAATACTGTAGCTCAACACTCAAGTAAATGTTTTCTGATTTGCCATTTTTATAGTTAAGGTCTGGTTTGGTTAACCAAAATGTTTAACATTTGGTTAAAGATTCTGGTTAGACTCAGATGTGTTGTATGGTGAGTTCATGAATGTTTTACACTTCTCTGGTAGTATCAGGGATTATGACCCATAATGTAAACATTCTGGAAACTGAATGTATCTCTGAGCGACTGCCGTTGTTTGATTCGATTGTTTGTGTCTTTGCAGCTTGTCTTTTTCGCTACAACATCCTGTCACTGGTTTATTTCCTCTACCTGCTGCTCCTGCCATGGTTCCTGTCTCCCAACAAACACACAATCAGAGGTAAGACCATCTGCCTTTGCATATCAGATCTCTTATGGCATTTCACACCTATTTGTTTTTCCTCAGACTGCAAGTTTGTCAAATTATTCCAATTACTGTGACTCCAGAAAGAAGTTTTTTCTGTCTCTGTCCTTTAATCAACCTTACAGATATAATGTGATGTGAGCTGCTGCTGGACAGTGAGTACTGTCTGTTGGAGTTGTGCCTCCCTTTAACACAGATGAAAGGAGAGCTGGGTACTCTGTGAAAGAAAATGCAGATGGTTGGAGTTTATCTCCCAGCAGGAGTTTTCATATGCTTTCTCTTTAAGGTTTCTGTCTAGCATGTTTTTCTTTGTCAGTTTTTTTTCAGGAAATGCTGAACAAAGGTACAGTTAAAGAGGGGAATGAGCAGTTTGTACCAATTACTCTGTTTCCACAGGAAACCTATCCCACCATAATAACACGTCACTTTATTTTATTGCATCATAAAACGTTCTCATTATTACACAAAATCAACATGTGTCATTAAAAAACACTTTTAACATTTTAACATGACAAGTTGGTCTGTTGTTATAACAACAAAATGACAGTGATGACACTGTGGTGTACGCTGGCTCGAAAAATGACTCAAGACACACCTTCAGTATCATGACTGTATCTTTACTTGCTTGTCTGTGAGACTGGACAGGTCACCAGTCTGTCACAGGACTATCACACCATTCACACCTAAAGCAATGCCTGTAGTTCACTATGTTTTTGTTTTTGTCCAGATTAAAATCAGTATGCAGGAAATGGAAAACCCATGCAGTGATTTGCAGCACTGAATACTTTCTGTAAAGTTTGAGATGACAGGAGACGTCTGTTCTCTCCAGTAGCAACAGTGGTCCGACCAGTGGTCAGGGTTGGAGAGAGTTCTGGAAAATTGTACCTGTACTGAAAGCACTGTCACTGAAAAGACATCTTACTCAAGTAGAAGTAAAATTATTGTGAAGAGATGTGTTCAGATAAATGTACAAAGTGAGTCAGTTAAAATGTGAAAAGGGGGAGGGGGAGGGGTCAAACGTGTTGTATGGTGATAATGATGATGATATGATGAAACTATTAGACTAGAGAACATCTTTAGGCTGCCAGGTGTATATGCAGCTGTATATGCATTGGTATTTCAGTGCACATATTCTCTGTTCCAGGTAAGAACTGCACCAAAAGCAATTGGTTAACTCCAGTCATGCACGTTGCAGCCTGTGCACACAGCAGATAACTACAAATATACACTCAGATGGCAGGTTATTAGGTACAACTTGCTAAAACTAATGCAGTCTAATACAACAGCCCTTCAGTAACTCTTCCCTTATAATGTACAATGATAGTTGTTGATTCAACTATGTGATCAATTTCCTTACAGTAGTGGAAGCAAAACATGCCACAGACCAAGATCTACTATTTTTAAATACTGACATGAGTCTAAGTTTACACTGAACAAGCAGAGCATGTCTGGTAACAGGGTTTGTTGCTGTATGTTGGAGCTAAGTGGCTCAGCTCCAGTCGTCTGGTCCTTCTTGCTTCATCACGTGCTGCTTTGAGTAAATTTTGTCTCAGCCTCACAAATGGGAATATGCTTTCAGTCTGTGGCTCTTGACTCCACACACTTTTATTCTTGTGTCACACTGGTGTAATTCTTCACTTCAGTTGAAACGATCTCTAGTAACACACATTCTTGCATTAGTTTGTACGACCTAGCTGTTCATACTGCCCCCTCTGCTTTACTTGGTGTAATCTGAATCTGTTGTGTAATCATACATTTTCTCAACTTGTGCTCATTAAATTGATAGTTTACCCTAAAAATAAAATAAAAAAAAATAAATAAAAGAGAAGCTGTTGTTCTATAACATACGTTAAGATTTTTACAATATTTTCTGGCATGCTGATCAGGTTGGTTATACATGTTATACATAATATATATTATATATATACTATGCAGTACTTACTATCATGTATGATACATATCCAACACACATTATTCTTCATGAAAATTTAAACTGTGTGAATTGGAAGTTGTTTCCACTCATATCTTCCCTGATGTTGAAATGAAAATGACTCCCTCCCCACACAGGCTTATGATCCTTAGTCCCAGCTCCTGGTAAGACAGAAGTCACAAATGTGTTGCCTTCTCATAGAGAGACTTTTATTTTAGTGGGAGAAAAGTTAAAGTGAGAATAAGTGGGGCAGAGAGCATGGGTGGGGGGGGTGGTGGGGGTTCCCCCATTGGAAAACCCGCTGGCCTGCCAAAACACTGACATGTGCAAACACACACACGCTCTTAAGTACACACACACACACACACTGAGCTGTATAAGCCAAGCAGGGAAAAAATTCCAGGGCTCTGAGGATAATTAAGAGACAGTTTAAGTCGGTGCTGGAGATGACTCAACTCCTGGCATGTTTTCAAATATTCAGTTGTACATCATGTACAAGACTCCTGTACTCCTATAGTTGGTGGTGTTGTCTCTTCAACACTGTGGTCCAGAGGAACATACATATATATCTGCAGCTGCTGCTCAGACGTTAAGGCCTGCAGAGTAGAAGTGTAACAGTACAAACTCAGTGATGCCTCGATATTTCTTTTTGTGCCACCATCACATCAACATTTACTTTTACTAAAGCTCTGTTTCCACTGGTTAAAAAAACCTGCTAAGACCCACTAACATCAGACTTCTATCGCCAGTGGAAAAGACTACAATCATCGTAAACACGCAGGTCAAATGACTCTGCAGTAGACGTGGGTATTTATTGGTTCCAAGACTGAAAATAAGTGTAGATTTTTCAGTGTATGAAGTGATGTGGTCTGATGAAACCATTGTAGTTTCATCAGAAGAAGAAGCAGCAGTGGCAGCGTGGGCATTTAAAATGTCTCTTGGGATGATTGCCACAGCAAACCTATATCTTCTTACTTTAATCAGGACATGCTTTGTACGGAGCTGCTGCACCTTCTTAAAATTTTTTAACTTGAACTGCGTACTCCAGGTCATCAGAGATCAACTCCTAACTGCACTGCCAAGCCTGCTGTGATAAAGACAGCGTCAGCTGAGTTCATCAGTACTTTGTTAAGGTTGGATGTTACAATAATAAACGTGGTTAATATAGAACAATCATAGTGAGTGGGTTTGTAATGGGAAATGAACAACGGACCCCCGTCCACCCCACCCTCCTCCCTCCCTCCTCATTTCATTAACTGTCAGAGATGAAAGCAGCCGTTTGTTTCATGTGTTAGTAAGTCTAAATAAGGTTTGAGGTCAGGTGGACCGCAACACCTCAAGTGCTTCAAGGCTCAGTCATTTTCAATACAAGGTCACGGAGCAGCGGTGTGTCTGTGTCTGCTGAGGGAAGAAGGCTTTTGTTTGACCAGACCATGCTGTAGCTTTCTCAGGACTGTGTCAAATAAGCAACAGAATTCTCTATGTTAAATGTAATAAGAGATTCAATTAATGAATGAACAGTCAATAAAGAACAGAATCATCACATCATAGTTTTCCAACTCTCATGCCCTCCATCAGTGCTGCATGCCATGTCACGTCATGGAACTATTCTGTAACACAGAAGAATGAGAATGAGAACAACACTTACAGCCCAGTGGGTGCTCCAGCTGTTTTCATACCTATTCTCACCTTCACTGCAGAGAATGGGTTTACATAATTTGTTGGTTTCACTCTGCAAATACTTAAAGCATTTTGACTGGAAGGTCACTAGACAGAAGGAAAAACTCTCTCGCATATAGTATAAACATAAAAAAACCATTTCTTGCACCAAGATCAGCCTTAATATTTTGTTCCAGTAAGAAAATGGCTTTAGGAGAAGTGTATTTTGAACTGTTTGGTTTCAAAAGCGTCTTTAGTTTTGATGGTCATCTGTGCTTGCTATAGCCCAGCTCCATAAGGCTCTGCCTGCTACCCCGGCCCTGCAACGTTAGGACAACCAGTGATGTCACAGGGACTTTTTTCTACAGTCTGTGGTCACACAGTTGCTGCCTTAAGACAGTTATATGAGCAGTTTGCAAAGACAGAGACATGAGAATATTCAGCCTAGTGTGAACTGGTTCCCTTTACCTGTTTGCTTATACATGCACAGTATTTTAATACAACGCCCCAATGAAACTGTTCTCATCTACAAGTTTTTTTTTCTGCTGTCAGACAATTAAACAAATATGAAACAAGTCCCATTAAGATAACATGTTAACCTCGAAGCTTTCCAAGATTTCCAAGCTGCTGCTCTGCTGCTGCTCTGCTGCTACAAAAATCCTGATTTCATAACCGTGACAGCATCTGACAAAATCACCATCAACCATAAACATAAATTAAAGACAGAGACTCCTGTGATTTCAGCAGAAGCAACAGAATATGAGTCTCTCACACAGCGCACAGCCTCCGTGTGGGTAACACACTGCAGCTCTCAGCTCCAGCTCACTCTGTGGCTGACAAATGGAACTGTGATCAGTCAGCTCTTTATCAGTCAGTCAGTCAATCAGTCAGTCAGTCAGTCAGTTAGTCAGTTAGTCAGTCAGTCAGCAGTCAGTCAGTCAGTCAATGGCCCTGCTGTTGCAGTCCAGCCATTTTTAGAGACACATTCTTTATCTTTAATCTGCGTCTAAGGTGATTTTATCAGAGGCTGTTGCAGTTTTCAAAGCTGGAGGTTAACATGTCGTCTTAATGGACTTTTTCTATGTTGTCAGGGCGTCAGGGAATTCACACAACCAACTATTAAAGCTACTGTCCAGTTTAGTTACACAGTGAGTTCATCTCCTCTTTTAGTGGAAAGTGGCACACATACCCACACACACACATACCCACACACACACACACACACACACACACACAGAATGGCTGTAGCTATGTGTAAGAGTGATTTCCATCTAGGGAGGGCCGGGGCTGGAAATACAAACAGTGGCAGGGGAAGCTGCTGTGACTGTGACCCCACACACTCTGTCCTCAGCAGCATCAACTCTGAGTCAGCTGGTGCCCTCTGCGTTAACTCCCTTCACCTGAAGACACTGCTGTTTAGAGATGAAATGATCAGTTAAATCTTTGATGGGTCAATCAACAGAAAATTAATCAGCAGCTATTTTCTAAGCAAAAATACCAAACATGACCTAGTTTCAGCTTCTAAATTGTGAGGATTTGCATTTAACAATATAACCTTGGACTCTATTGGGACATTGTGATGGACATTTTCATTATTTACTGGCATTTCACTGGCCAAACAATTAATTTAAAAATTAGAAGATAATAGGCAAATTAATCAATACTGAAAAGTTGCAACCCTTGTGCAGTTATTAGATTTTGCTGTTTTGCTGTTCTTTGTTGTTATTTGCTGTTCTTCCTATGCTGTGTGTGTGTGTGTGTTACAGTTACAGTTACAGCCCGTCACAGGTTACACAGGTTTATTGTGTATCGCATTACTCATACACATCTCGCCCTAATAAATCTAACGCTGCACCCCCACACCACCGTGTATCATGTATATATGAGTGGATGTTACATTGAGTAAGAAAGAGCGCACCTGCCTGTTGAGTCATTATTGGGTGAATCTTTAATGAATAAAGCTGGAGGCGTGCAGCGCTGGTGACAGCAGTGAAACCAGACTTGACTACACATAACATGTTGAAATCGACATCACGTCATCTGGCTTCTTTCAGATGGCAGTATGTCTGTTGAGCACTCATCAGAGAAATTCCTCCCTGGGGCGACCTGATAGTCAAGTAGTTAGGGCGCGTACCACATGAGCTGATGCTCTTAGCAGGCGAGTCGCCGGTTCAACTCCCGACCGGCCTGACTCTTTCCTGTATGTCATTCCCCCTCTTTCTGCCCCTTTCCGTCACTCTCTACTGTGAGGCATAAACACCTGGAAAAAAAAAATTCCTCCCGAGAATTACTGGACAGACCTCCATGTGCAATGCATATTGCCACTGTCAGACCACAGTTTCCCTTAAGGACCTTATAAACTAAAATTTACACCAGATTTGCAGCCATCCACAGGTGACAAATATTTGGATTTAGTTAGGGCTAAAATAAATCAGTACTTTCAGAAATTAACTTTAATTGAATCATATCTTTATGATATGATCATATCAAGTTGCCTTTTCATTGTCTGAACTGCCTGGTGCTTAACTGGAGGACATTAATGAGAGCTTTGTGGAACTGCTGCTGTAAATGGTCTATCTAGTGCCTCTGCTTGGTCTTCTTGATTGTGGGTAGGTTTATATGATGGAGGAATGTATTTAGATCTTTGAGGTCTGGTTCATTATCTGATGTGTAGAATTAATGGTGTGCTGTTTGAAAAGTGAATTTTATGTCATCTGGTGGGCCTTTTGTTGAACTTTATTTGTAAGAAACATCCATGATTTATTCTTACTGCTTGTCTTTTAGTTGCTGAATTTGTTATGTCAGACATATATGATTTATGTGCTTGCACCTTTAAGATTACTGAGATTTTCTTTAGTGGGTGTTTTGCACTGTATTTGTATTTTCTAACTCTTTTCGTTCCTGATTGTTGTCATGTGCCATCTCTCTGTTCTTCTTGTGAGATAAAAATTATTTTTCCGTTGTGCTGTTTCTGCGTTTTCCCAGATTAATGCTGGTGTGTTAGTTGAGAGTCATTTCTGTCCATGAGGGACACCAACTCTCACTGCACAAACTGGTCAGAGTTTGAGCAGTGAGACATTGAAGCACCATCTAGGGGTAATTTATGGAACTGCTTGTTATGGAGACATGAGGAGATAGGAGCCTGATCGCTTATGACAATTGATCAATTCAGCAAACGAACCCACATTTGATGCCCCAGTGAGTGTTTGGGACCGCAGGACTGTGTGTGTGTGGGACTGAGTCGAACTAAACTACAGATTCAATAGGTTTTGAAAAACAATGTGTGTGATGATGATTTATCAACATGTCACAATGGTCCTTAAAGAAATTCTCACTTTGTGCATTTTACTCTGTGTTTGTGTGAAACTGAGTATTGTTTATTAAGTTGTCTTTTACTGTACATTGAACTCATGTTTCCAGGTTTGCTCTCCATCCTTTTCTCTCTTGTCCAGAGGTGATCCTAGACTCTGGGGCCCCAGGCAAAGAGGCCCTAAACATTTGCATGGTTTGCCTCTCCTGATGGTGGTCTCTGTCCTTGTCTCTTTGTCTTCCAGGTCACACAGGTCGCTTCATCAGAGCAGTATTCTGTACCAGTCTACTATTTGTACTGGCTCATATCTGCTTCCAGACAGTACTATATACGTATCATCCTCTCAGAAGTGCCATAGGAGACAACTGCTCACAATGGGACACCATAACCAGACATATAGGAGTGTCCAGGTATGTACCTGGTGATTTAGTGAGTGTTGCACCAGTTATCCATGCCACGGTCATTGATGGTTGTGGGAGTGACTGGGGAAAAAGGTGTTCATAAGAATATGAGAGTGTGTTAATCCAGATATTAATCAGTTCAGTTCAATTAATGGATAAGTACAGCTAGGTGTCATCTGTGTAACAGTGGAAATGTACCTGGTGCTTCCTGATGATAATGTCTAAAGGAGGCATATATATAGAGTGAAAAGTGTCAGTCCTAGCAAAGAACCTTGATGGAACAGGATCTAGAAGACAAGCTCAGAGAGATCTACAGGAGAGAAGCAGTCTGTAGAAAAGCCAGTTACAGTGGACTCTGAGCTGAACTGGACAGTACATCTGAGTCAGTTGTGGGGAGGAGATGGTGAATTTTTCCATTAAATAGATACAATTTTAAGTTGTACTTGTAAGTCCAAGATGAGAGCAGATCAACCTTATTTGCTATGAGACGCACACAGTATAAACATAGGCACAATGAAGGGTGCAGAATATTAACTAAACCGAAGAAATACAAATGTAATACAAAATACAAATGTGGGTTAGTGACAGTCACTACAGCACAACACAAGTATGAACAAAACATTTGGAAAAACAGGAATTAAACAGGAATTACTGAACTGAACCTCTTGGATAAGAAATGAAGTCCAGTTGCTCTCGACTCAACTTTTCCTGGAAAACTTCAAGTTGCATCTAGTGCAGGTGAAATGTTTGACCTCTTGACCTTTCCATGTATGCATGTGTGTATTTCACAGGCTTCCCTTGGAGGATCCTTGGAGTGTGTTACGCCTTCTGTGTCCTGATCTCGGCGTGTGTGTGGTTGCCCTGTTAACAGTTGTCCTCTGCAGCAGATTGGTCAGGAACAGAGAAATGGTGGCTGCTGCCAACATTACATCGGTGAGTCATTGTGTGTGTGTGTGTGTGTGTGTGTGTGTGTGTGTGTGTGTGTGTGTGTTATTTCATTAAAAAGTGGACACGGTGATTGATAAATGTTGTGGAGGTGCTGTTTGTATGAAGTTGCATAACTGGATAATCAGGTTCATCATCAGCCTCATTCACTGAAGTCAGGTCTTGCATTGACAGTATGGGTTTTGTTGCCATAGTAACTATTAAACAAGCCTAAGACCTGTGCAGGGCTAAATGATATTAACACTTTCTTTATTGTGTTGCCTTGTGATGAGCTGCAAGACAACTGCCTCATATTTTATTTGCCTTGTTTCAGATGAGTTGCCTTTAAACTGTGGCTGAGGAGTAGACACATCACTGTGATTACCTAACTGACATGCCTCGCATTATTTCTTCCTGACCAAGACTTCTTTTAATAAGCAGGTTCACTTTTTTTTAGCCAAACTTGCTGTTATGTTTTGGTGCCATTCAGATTCTTCTTGGATTTGTAAGTAAAGCTGATTTTTAAGAATAGGCTTTCCTACTCGAGTGTGTGGCTTTAACCAAAAATATGCCCCTGCAAGTTTCTTTTCGTTTTTTTTGCCTAGCAGCCTCTTAGGCCTTGTTAACAGCCAACAACCCTATCTCATAGAACTTCATATACTGCTACTCTGTTTTCCAAATTAATGAGTGGTGTCACTAATCACTGGCTGGATTTTGTTCAACATCTTAAATGAATGAAGGGTTATATTTATTGAGAGCAACTGAGTCACCAGGAGGTGACTGGCAGGATGGATTGATTTTTAACAAAAATAAGAAAAAAATAAAAAGTAACCCCTGAATTGACTCATTAGTCACTAGTCATTCTGCATTAAAGCGCGTGAAAATAACAGGATATTGTTGATACATTTTGGGTCCTCTGTGTGATTCAAGCAGCAGAGCTACTTCACATGACTTGGGATGTGCACATTTTGTATGAGGGCAAGAGGGAGAGAGAAAAAGAGAGACGGAGAGAGAGAGAGAGAGAGAGAGAGAGAGCTCAGCGTGTACAGGACTATTGGTGGCATCTGTTGCTAGTTAATGAGCTAAGGCTGTGGATATAAGATTTTTCTAAAATAAATAAGAGGCAACAAGGTGCAAGCAAGGCTAGAGGAGGTGGAGGAAGAGACATGCAAAAAGAACAATGTATTTGTAATTAATGTATTTGTTAATATATCAATGATATATTTAATATACAATTTGCAAACTAAAATGCTGGCCATAAGATGACAGTAAAAAGTCATTGGCACAATGTTGAAATGAAGTGGAGGAAAAGTGGAAAGTCTCAAAAAAATGAAAATATTCAAGTAGCTCTTGAGTTAATGTGGCTATGGTTAACTCTCACTTCTTTAAAATCAGCTCCATACTCTCCTGTCTCTCTGTCTGATCTGTGTGTGTGTGTGTGTGTGTGTTTCTACCTCTCTCTCTCTGATTTCACCTTCTCTCTTTCATTCTTCTCTGTCTCCAGGGCAACGGCCCAAACAAACAGTACAGAGATGTAGGGCAGGAGAGGAGGAAACAGTGGAATATGAGTAGAAGACATATTCCAGTACAAGTTTTTCCATGTTGATATGAGAAACAGTCAATGTGATGAACACATTTTGCGACTGTTTGTGGCCTGCCAGCAGCAGGGTCTGTAGTGACAGTGTTGGTCTGTCAGTCAGTCAGCGTGTCCAACACATCCAGAGCAATATACCTCAAAAGCTACTGGCTAGACTTCCATGGTATTTTCCATGGATGTTTATTATCTCCAGAGGATGAGCCGCGTGATTACCGTGACCCCTGACTTTTCACTGAGTGCAGTTGCCAGGTCAAATTTCCCCTTGACTGTAGTCCGTGACAAGGTATTGCAACAACAACTGATAAGGATTTTCATGAAACGTTCTGAAGATGAGTCTTCATTTTGGTAACATAATATTTTTCGGAATCAACTGAACAAAATATTTTGTGCTTATGACTCCTCTGTATTACAAAATAAGTGGCTGGGATCCAGGCTGAGGCTTGTGTGGTGAAGATGGCTTGTAGGCTGACAGGTTGGAACAGGGAAACGGCAGTGTGTAATGAGGTCCCATTGGTGGGAGCTGGACCAGAAAGCCACACCTATCTATGTTGGGAAGAATTTTATTACTCAAAATGAATATTTTGCCTAAATTTATTTATGTATTTCAGATGTTTCCAATCTTGTTTTCAAGAAAAGTAATTTAAGAAATAAATAGTTAGTTTAGTACTTTTATCTGGAATGAGGAAAAACCTTGTATGAGTTTGGCTAGACTGATGAAGCCACAGAAGAAAGGTGGTCTATCTGGTCCTGATATAAGGCTTTATCAGCTGGCTTCACAGCTGACAGGCTGACAGGTTGGAACAGGGCAGCACTGTGTACTGACATCCCATTGGTGGGAGCTGGACCAGAAAGCCGCACCTAGTAGAGACACACATACACACAGAGGAACGCACAAATACAGGGAATGAGGGGGAGACTTTACCTGTTGGGAAAGTCTTTTCCCAACAGGTAAAGCTTGAGGAACAGTTAAGTGGTCAGAATGTTCATTCTGTCCACCATTTTCAACACTGAAGCCTTTCGAGATGCTAGTGGAGCAATGAGACTCAATAATAGCTCTTACAGTTACGAGGCTGTGGGTCATAACCCCCCCATAGGCTGTAAAGTACATTCCACTCTTCCAGCTGGACTGCTCTGTTTAGGGGTGTGTTAGTGGTGATATCTGCTTGGCCGCTTCCTGGTTCTCCACTTCCACCTTCCTGCTGTCACACCTCAGAGACATGTGGAGCATGGGCTGCTGTCTGGGGAACTGATGCTGCCGAGTCATTGTCTTTTATTAGGTCGGAGTGCGTGGGCATGGCGCCTGGGGAATGTCTTGGTTTTCACTTCGCCATGTTAAGGCACTGAAGCGGACACGCTGCCTGGACGTGAGAGACGCACGTCTCTGTCGTCACGGCTGCGTCATGGAATCTAGGTGTTCAGCATCTCGCCTATTTTTCATGTGTGATGTGCAGCAAAAATAGACAGAGAAAAGACCTGTTGATGTCATTTTGACATCACACCAGCAATATTGCACAAAACTGACACCTTCCACCATAATCTCTATGTCTAGGCTGAATAGAACATACGCATAAAAAAATAAAGATATTTTTTGACCATTTTAGCAGCTGCATGTGGAGACAGTGCAGTTTAGAGGCATTTTCTGTGAGGAGAAGGACTTCCAGTGATGCAAGCAGCCGAGTAGCCGGCTTTGCTGGAACTCTGGCGCATCCTACTACTTTTTTTACCAGGGTAAAATTTCTTTGTATGCTGATGACATGTTATTATTTCTTACTAACCCAGAGGTTTCAATACGGGCAGTTTTGGATCTAATTAATTGCTTTGGTCAATTTTCAGCTTACAAAATACATTTTTCCAAGTCAGAAGTTCTTCCTTTGGGTGGTCTTCGTGATGTTCCTACCCCCTCATCTTGTCCATTTAGGTGGACATCGCAGGGCTTCATGTATTTAGGAATAGTAATAACCCCATCGCCTCACCAATTATATAGAGCTAATTTTACACCTTTGTTGAAGCGTACACGTGAGGATCTTGAAAGATGGATTTCCTTACTGATATCTATGTTGGGACGGATTTCATTACTCATAATTAATATATTATGTATTTCAAATGTTTCTTGTTTTCAAGAAAAGTAATTGAAGAAATAAATGGTTGGTTTAGTACTTTTATCTGGAATGGGAAAAAAACCTTGCATGAATTTGGCTATACTGATGAAGCCACAGGAGAAAGGTGGTCTGTCTGTTCCTGATATAAGGCTTTATCAGCTGGCTTCACAGCTACGGTACATTGTTGACTGGATCAAGAATGACAATGAATCTGTATGGCTTGACTTAGAATCTTCACAGGTTAATCTGTCCTTACGTGGTCTCTTGTTTACTCTTGAGCAAAAGAAGATCAAAGCATTCATTGGTGATAATATGATTATAAACACAACTATTAAAGCCTGGTAGGATATAAGAAGACTGGAAGGACGAGAGGGACAACTGTCTTTCCTCTCACAAATATGGATTTTTTTCCTGGTGCCACAGATAGGGGCTTTGAGTTTTGGGACAGTAAAGGGGTTGCTACTATTGGACATTTATATGAAAAGAAAATATTACTTTAATTTGATCAAATATGTAAAAAATATAATATACCACAAAATGAGTTCTTTAGGTATCTTCAGATACAGAGTTTTCTGAATAGCCGAGGTGGCGCTGGCCTCTGCCATCAGCCTTCTCCACTGGAGAATGTAGTTTCTGTTGGAAAGAAGAAAGGCATTCTGGACCTTGACTATAGAGCACTCTCTAAATGTGATAATGGAAAAGCCTGCACTCATGAGAATGGAACACTGACCTGAATACAGACACTGATGAAGCAACCTGGACACAAATATGGAGATTGGCAAATATCATCTCAGTCTGTAATAGGATGAAGGAAATTCAATTTAGACTACTTCACTGTCTGCAGATTACTCCCCAGCTTAGACATAGAATGGATCACAATAAATCTGAACTATGTATGACGTGTAATGCTGAGGTCGGGAATTTTAATCATTGTGTTTGGACATGCAAATATATTGATGAGTACTGGGAAAATATAGTGGATCGATTATTCTTGATATTAAACTGAGCAAGGAGCCTCTGTGTCTATTGTTTGTTCTGCCAGACACACAACTTAAAAATGCACATTCTAAAAGACTTCTATGTATCCTTACTTTTTGTGCAAGAAGAAATATACTGCTGAAATGGATAGACTGTAAACCTCCAACATTAGCTGGAAGGCATGAGATTATTTTTGATATAATACCTATGGAATATTTGACATACAGGTCTAAGTGTAAGATGAAGGTGTTCTATAAGATTTGGTCCCCGTTCTTAGAGTATATAGGTGCTAGACTGGCAGCCATTGTGTTGAAGGGCCTGGTGAATCACAGCTGGGAAACCACATGACGTACTAGTGCATGACTGATTCGCTAAAGGGTTTCCTGAATTACAATATATAAGTGCTTAAGGGTTAATGATGCTGTACTGTACAGGAATGCAAGACTTGGCTGCTTTTTTGTTGTTTATGTTAACAGTTCCTTTTTGTATTTGTTTGTACTGGTTTGTGTGTTAACTTGTGTAAGCGTGGATAATACTGTATTGTATAAAGGGAAGGGCCTGTTTTGTCTAATAAAAATATTGATTAAAAAAGTAGCAGCGACAGAGCAGACACGTAGCTGGTGTGAACACACGCGTGTTTTTCTACAGCAGATCAGCAACAGCGCCTCACAACGCACACACCACACATCCAGTGTGTCTCCAGCGTTAGTGTCATAGGTACGTGTGCTCGGGACCTCCAGGCAGGTGTTACCTGAGCTGTGGTTTTTTAGACTCATTATTTCCTCTCTTGCCCAGTCAGTTACGGGCTGTAGTGGACAGGACTGGGGTCCAGCTGGGAGTTCTTCCATTCCTAATGGTCTGGTTCTAACTCCAGTTCTGTGAATACATTTGTAGGTTTTTTGATTTATGTTGCTGAGTTCCAAAAGGAGGCAAGCAGGACATGGACTGGGGTTTTATGTAGGACCCTCTACCCCCTGACTGGGCGACTACGATGATCTCTCTCAGGGTGCCGAGGCAACGCCTTGAAGGGGGTTAACCAATAGCAAAGCCCTTTAGAGGGCAACGCACGTACTTATAGAACTGGGGTTACATCCAGTAACTACTATTTTTCTATAATGAACAAAATGTCTGAAAACCTTTATGTATAACAGGGATTATTGATTCTTAGGTGCACTGGGATTGTCTCTTCAGTACATCCAGCCATTAGCTCTTATCCTTTTGAGAGCCACGGGGGGCTGGAGCCCATCCTAGCTGATACTTGGTGAGAGGTGGGGTACACCCTGGAACCCTGGTTCAAAAGTCTGACTTATCCCGACTGTAGCAGTGAAGTCCCAGTTTGTAGGAGGAGGATGAGTTAGTGTGATATTCCTGTCTCTGTAATTAGTAACATTAGATCTTTGCCACCTGTTACTGCATATCATGAGTGGATGTTTTGCTGGTATTACTCTATACTGTGTGTTCACAGGGATATTAGACTGTATGTCTGTATATCTACAGTTTATGGCAATGGTACAATTAGGTGGAGGGGTTTCTATTTTTATATTTCATCTGTAATCCTCTGAACATGCAGTAAAAATGGTACAATCAGTCTGTGTTCAGTGTACCGTTACACGCCTGGGCAGCTGAAGACATATACAGTACTGCAATGTAAGCAAAGGACTGGCTGCAAACAAGCTGCAGATGGAGAAACGCTGATTGCAGCAGCAGAAGAAGAGGGTTCTGTAAAACTTTCCATACACTTAAACCTAGACACAATAAACATTTGCACATGAATACAAATGAATCATGCAGAGGTGCGAACAAAAATTCAGAATTTCATGACCACTCGATTGTTATAGTGAATCCAAAATGTTGCAAACATGCAGGACCAGGACACAGAGATCCTGCAATAAAGTCATAGTCTGACATTGAATCAATAACAAAACCCTGTCACTGCCTAACATCTGTCCAGCTGTTATCTGCAGGTAACCCAGGTAAACACAGGATCCTAGTATGTGCATAGCACACAGCTCTCACTATATTATATAAGCAATTTATCAAACATAATCTACAATTTAATAATCTACAATGTTGTACAACTTGTTGCACAACATTGTATAGAATAATCTAAGGGTGTCTGTTGTGCTTATACGTGGGAGTAAAAATGTGTGAGTCTGAGAACTTTTATCATTACTTTGCAGCGACCAAGCAGAAATCTAAATGAACTGGGCCCCAGTAGTTATGCTGTAGAAAGTGTGGATTACTACTGGTGCACCATGTCATATATTTTACATTTTTTTCTTGCATCCAATCTTTTTGAGAAGAGGTTGGGTGTTTAGTTTCAAAGAATCTGGCTGTATCCTCATCACATTCCTTTGTTCTAAACATTTATAAAAACTGACATGTTTAAAGAGCTGCATGTCTGCATGTAAAAAGAAAAACTTTAGGAAAACCGAGGAAAAATCACTTACTGGTCTTTTTATATTAAAGACTTTTTATATTAAATACTCTTACTCTATGCAAGAGATAGCTGCAGTGTTAATAACAGATGTGTGATTATCTATAAATAAAAGTCATCACTTGCTCTCAACATGCTTATTCTCCAGATAACAGACCACTGGCTTAGAGACCTTGATCAATATTCCTCAGTTCAGCTTTTGATTTTTTTTTTTGTTGACCTCCCATTAACCCTGAATCAAAGCTGCACAGTTAATCATGCTGGTGTTTGTACATTATGAAAACACATGTCTGTTTGGACCATTTAAGGCTGTAAATCAAAGTGTGCTTCTGTCCCTTTATTTCCCCCTGCAAGTTTGCTGTATTTGATCTTAGAAGCACTGATTTACAGTCATTCTGCTGGAAGATGTGCAAAGAACTCATTTTCATCTGTACATTATACTTATTTTTGTGCAAAT
Source organism: Trachinotus anak (assembly GCF_046630095.1). Lineage (NCBI taxonomy): Eukaryota > Metazoa > Chordata > Actinopteri > Carangiformes > Carangidae > Trachinotus > Trachinotus anak. The sequence goes on along the minus strand of NW_027273858.1, from coordinate 25,681,438 downwards.
TTATTTGGCATTGGAAATGGGGTAGTTAGTTAGTTACTGTTCAAAATATTTTGTAGTGCAATCACTTCACCAGCACTGTTGGAACTGAATGTGTGACTGTACTGTCATTTAGAAACTAGAACTTTCCTTTTGTCCCTTCCCCACCTTAGCTAGAAGATGATCCAACGGATAAAACCACAGATGATGAGGAGGATGATGAAGAGGATGAACAGCCATCAGGAGACGACGATGACGAAGAGAAGTCACTACCCGGTGACCCTGAAGAGGTTTCCACAGCAACCAGAGCCAAGCAGCTGGCTGAGCGACTGAAGGCCACAGCTCGGAAAGTTCTGCGGGACCTGGGGAGAATCTTAGCCATCAGCCTGCTGGCTTTAGCTGGTACGGTCTGAGTTACAACATCACCCTCTCTGCTTTCCACAGCATTTCCCAGCACGTGAAGAAGACGCGGGCAGAGTGTGAGCTCAGTCCAGACGGTGGCCCTTGGTTTACTCCATACTCAGTTTGAAATGTTTTGCTGATGCTGTGTCACATCTAATTAGTTTGAGTTCAGGCAAGTGACACTACCTGAACTGCTTTTTCTGTTCACACAATTTTAAGGCTTCAAACTGTCTCAGATGTAGTGGAGTAAATTTACTACTACACAAATGAATAACTTCTTCTCTTGAATTAATCATTTGTTTCCACAAATCTCCAGAACACAGTCTTAAATAATGTGATTGACATTCAAACATTTAAGGAATTAAAATAATTGTTTAAAGAGCAAAACCTAAAGTATTTGCATGCACAAGTTAATGCGAATGAATTTAAGAGCACAAACTTTCTTTTTTTCTCCATTACATTTGACTGCTCCACAACTATATCCACAACATTAATTCCATGAGTACAACAACACTCAACAAATCCTCCTTCCACACTCTCTTTTAAACAAAAGTGGCTTTGGTTCCATGCAGCCTGCTTTCCCGTACCCTATTGTCAGTGAAAATCAACACTTCCTGCACGATATAGCATGTAAATAAGACAGATGTTAGAGGACATATTTTCCCCATGCTTCCACTCTTTAGTCAAAGCTAAGCTAAACAGGCAACAAAACACAGTATGCCTGCACTGGATGCACAAATATGACATTGATATCCGTCCTTGCATTTGAGTTTGGCAAAGAGGCAACATACATGTTTCTCAAAATGTTGGACTGTTTCTGTAAATTTGCAAACACATGCATATGAAAGGAGACTTCTTTTGTTCTGTCAATGTCAGACAAACACAAAGTCCAAGCATTTCAAGTTCCAGTTGTTTAAAGAGTGTGTCTCTTGGATGTGTGTCTCTGACCTCTCCTCCTTTTGCCTCCTAGGCATCACACTGCCCTCTGCCTTCTCAGCCATCTACTTCCTGCTTTTCATCGGTGTGTGCACATGGTGGGCATACCACCTTCCCATCAGTCACCTGGGTTTCAATGCACTGTGTGTGATGGTGGGCTTCTTCACTGCTGGTCACATGGTTTGTCTGTACTTGTACCAGAGTCTTCTGGCCCAGGCCCTGTTCCCGCCACACAGTCTGTGGGCCAGGTAAGACTGTAGCACACTGTGCACAAAGCCATGAAATCTTTCAGTTCAAAAAATGTAATGTTTTACCCTGAGGACGCCTTCATTCTAATGTAAGAAGATCTGCTGGTAATATCCGCTGGATAAGGTTTAATTTATGCTGAATGTTCAATAATACATAAATACACAAAATCATATTCATCAAAAATCACCATAACTTTAAAATCTATGTCAGATACTGAGAGCTCCATTTACCTGAAAGCAGAGAAACCCGAGTCTAAACCCCTGGTGCATCATGGAAGACGGGCTGAACATATTATTAGAAAGAGGAATACAGATCAGCTGGTGCAGCTCGTCCCGTCCCCTTTAAACGGAGCGACAGGTGAACAGAACATTGGACACTAGAGTCAAAGCTCATGTTCTCTCTCTGGAAATCTACAATATCTATTAATAGTGTGTTTGCAATGTGTGGTACCTCTAGAAATGGACAGAAAATAAACAGTGTGTGAGTTTAGAGGCACAGAGGAGAAATCTGACCAGGAACGTGTGAGTTAGAACAGAGGAATGTGAGGTGAGTGTGATTTCTGGACTGGAATGTGTGGAATTACTGGCTGACTACAACTCCTCCCCCAGTTTCCCACTCACCCTGTGCTCTCATCAGCTGTAGATCATTGAGGCACTCATTGCCAGTCAAAACCTGGTCACAACAATTTTCACACCACTGGATATAGACCCCCTGACAGGTCTAGGTATTTAGAAGGCTATAGATATCTGTTGGGCGTCTGCGATGCATCTGAGAGCCTCTTGGATAAGTTCAGTGACTGAATTCAGATTAGCCTCTGGTCTGGGGCTCTCCTCAACAATGTCCTGAAACTGTCGGCAAGTTGAAAATCAGGGCTTGAAATCGTGGACTGTGAACTTAGCATAATAGCAAGCACCTGCAGAAAGAGGAGCGAGTGGTGCAGCATTCCACCGTGACATATGATCCCTCAGTCTGTGGCTCTCTCTCATCTGTCTTCACCAGAGTTCTTGGTGTCCAAGGACACACAGTGTATATATATATACAGTATATATCTATATAGACATATAGATATGTACTGTATATATACACATAGAATTTATATCTATATCTATATCTATATCTGTACCTATATAAAAACACATATATATGTGTGTGTATAAAAGTTACAGACTTCAGCCAAATGTTCTGGTACATTTCCTTTATCTTTTCCCCACATGTTCCATGAGGTGGCCAGAGTTTTGGCAAACAGGCTAATCGTCCTTTTACTTTCATTTCATCAGGTCAAGGAGTCTATAACTTCACATCCCGCTTTTTCCACAAGTTCAGATGGCGTATAAACTCTAAATTCCAGACAGCTATTTAAGTGGATTTGCGGTGTCTCAGTATAGTCTACAACTGCTCTGCCCCTCATGGAAATAAAAGTAAACTTATCAGATTCTGGATTCAACAACAACAATTCAACATGTGGAATCTTTGTTCATTGTTTGAAAAAAAGTCTCTAAATCTAGAGACAATGTGCAGAGTTAGCAACACTGCACACTGTAAACACCCCCTAACAGAAACTGTTTGCCCCAGAAACTCCAACTCAGTGACTAGGCACTTGTGACTAGTGACTGACTGGTGCTAGAGATATCATCACTCAGTCAGTCAGTTGGTCATTCCAGGTTATAGGGCTGGCCACGCTATTGCTGTCCAGCCAAAAACCATGAGCTGATATGTTGCCTGCACAAACTGTATATGAGCTTCACAGTGTCTCATGAGTATCAGCTCTTTATTCCAAATCCATTCATGGATGTGCTTCTCATGTATTGCTGCTAATTTGTCATGTTGAATGTTCAGATGTGTCACTATCTTGCTACAGTTTTGACTACAGGCCTTTTCAGACCTGGACTCGGACTCTGTGGTTTGTTATTACTGAAATAAAACTGTGACGTGTGTGAAGATAGTTGTCAGATGAACAATACATTCTGTGGTTCTGAGGTGAACAGAGGTCACATTTGAAGCAGTCCACCTGTCATCGGCTGCTTTTCCTTCCACGTGTTTCTGTGTGACCTAGATGAAAGAGGTGGAAGGCAACTGCAACACTTGATAGACCTTTAATACAGTTTCTGAAGTGTTGAAATAGATGTTTCTTCACATTTAGAATGTTTTAAAGTCTTAAAATCAGTTCACTGTGATTTATTGTGTTGTGTTGTTCAGATGTGTATTACAGTTAGAAGGGATATTAGAATATAATACTTTATAGTTAACATGAATGCATGTTTTTGGTGGTCCATATTTACATATATTCCAAATGCTGTTCTGACTCTTATATCCTTTTTTTTAACAGCGTAGTCTAATATCTAACATTAATAAGCTCCCTACTTAACTTTTGTTAAATATTTATCTGCCTTGATAAAATATGTACAATTCAACCTTGTTTAAAACTCCACTTGTCCGTTTTAATCCTTGATCTTCCATCACAGTTTTCCAACTATGGTTTCCTTTAAAAATGATAAGTTCCCATTATCATCATTAAAAGTACTACTGTTTTTTCAAAAAACCCGGCCCCGCATAGTATTCCATCTTAACATGTGGACAATATTAATAAGCATTTACCATTAATTTACTGCCTCCTGTTCTATTTATCCCCAACTCCTCTCTCTCTCTCTCTCTCTCTTTGTTAATGTCTTCACCTCTGTTCCTGTCTAGACTCTTTGGTCTGAAGGACATCATTATACCAGGAAACTGCTCCTCGCCCGATGACCTCAACCTCAATGCCAATCATGATTGGCCAGTTTATGTCAACCCAGGAATACTGTTCCTTCTCTACGTTACCATAGCAACTGTTCTCAAGACAGGATGTCATGGAGCACCTAACCAGGTATCTGCTACTTCTTCTTCATTAGCCTGAGTGAATGTGTAGCAGAGCGTGGATCAATAAAAAAAAATCTATTTAAAAAAAAACCATTATGGGCAGGATGATGTTGGGGAAGCCACTTTGAAAACATAGCTTTGCAAGTTACCAATGACCTCACTCTGGAAGAAGTTGAACTAGTAAGGCTATGCTAGGGGGAAATCTAGTTTAACTAAAGCTGAGTAGCTTTGAATGACTAGTTAGCTACTGCAAAATGTAGTTGAACTACCAGTTTAGTTACATGTAGTTAACTCCTCCCCAACGCTGGGTGTCGACATGCTACAAGCAGGCGTCTCCTCTGTGTTTGATGTTGTGCTTCCTGTTTGTTCAGAAACATACAGCCAGCATCGCTTCATCTTGTTCACTTGTTCTTTGAGCACAATTCCTGATTTAAAACAAAAAATTTGCACATTTTCAACTATTTCAGTCAAAAAGCTTGTGTATGGCTGCTTGTGTTTAGAAAACTTTTACATTTGAGGACATTGGTTTTATTTGGTGATAATGAAAAAGAGAAACATTTTCAGATTTCTAAAAGTAAGGTATTGAAAACACCACTGTTTTGGTCTTGGTACCGTAATGGCCCTCTTATAGAGGAAATTCAAACAAAACTTTGTTATTTCAAATTAATCCCTGTTTGAATTTCAGTATTTTCAACATTGAAGAGAACATAAGGTTCTTCACTGAAAATCTTCCTGGTAATAAATGTTTTACACCTTTTTACACCTCTGTTGTTGCTTTTTGGCTTACAGTGATACAGATCAGTGCAGGAGCTACATCTGGTGAGGTGCTAGAAAATGATAAGCTACAAATTACATTTATTGTCAGTAAGTGTTTGACAGTAAGCCTACGACTCTCCGCAGCTCAGTGATTAATGACAAATGTAGTTACAGTATAACATGAGGCACAAGAGGATTTCAAATGGAACAGAAAAAGCTGTCAGTCTGGACGAGTGCTTGTTCTCAGGTGTCGCATTTGTGTTCAGCAGGTTGAGGAGCAGCAGCAGGAGAAAAAGGAGGAGTTACAGGAGGAGATGATGGAGTTAAGGTCATGGCATCAACAGAAGGATAACTATGAAGATGACACGCAGGTAAACACTCACATCTCTGTGTCAGCTGCTCATTAGGCTCAGTCTGTACGGACATTCATGGTCCAGTGCTCAAGGCTGATACTTCAATATTAAAATATCAATTCCTTCCTGTTCTTCTGGGGGTTTATTCTGTCATCATACTTGAAATCCCTTTCAAGCTTCTACTTTAGTTCAATAAAGATTAAATATCATTTTTTCTGCTGCATTATTCAGCTCTGCTCTTTCATTTAGTGTTTTATGAATAGAACAGTTTCTCTGATCTCCTTTTCCAGCTGCTTTTTGCCACAGTAAGCAAGTCACCTGGCAAAATGTGGTTCAGCTGTATCATAGTATCAACGTAGTATCATGTATAAACACAAAAGAGTTTCAGGATAACTACATGAGAGTTTTAAGATTCTTTTCCTTATCTATAAGGATGGACATGTTGCGGAGTCATTGGGGGTGGGGCTGGTGAGGGTCACATGCTGCCCTGCCGGCAGTGTCAGGGGGTGGGATCAAGATCAGCTCTTCATCCCTTACTCCAACCAAGGTCACAAGAAACCTTAGTGTCATGTTTGATGACCAGTTATTCTCCTCTGTTCATGCTCCATCCGTCTCTCGGTCGTACCACCCAGCTCTTGGTCCAGGCCATGGTTACCTCTGGGCCTCCCTTCATACACAGTGAGACCCTTGCAGATTGTCCAGAATGCAGCAGCCTGTCTGGTCTTCACCTGGTCGGTGACTTTGTGCGTGGCATGATTGCTGATGTGAGACAGGCTGTTTTTTTTTTTGTATTTCTGCTGATCATCAAGGAGTTTCACACACAACGGTCACAAACAAAAAACATCCAGTGAGCAGGAGCTCGGTGGAGGTAACACCTTGTTGATGAGAGAGGTCAGAGGTCAATGGAGAATGGACAGACTGGTTGGAGCTGACAGAAAGGCCAAGCTTTACAACCACTCACACACAACTGTGGTGAGCAGAAAAACCTCTCAATGAACAACATGTTGAACCTTGAGGTGGATAGATTTCAACAGAGACCACGTCAGGTTCCACTTCCTGTCAGACAGAAATAGAATCCTGAGGCTGCAGTGGACACAGGATTACCTAGACTGGACCGATGAAAACTGGAGAAATGTAGTCTGATCGACTGATCTCGACTTCTGCTTTAAAATCAAAAGTTGTCTCAAACTGGTTTCATCAACATGACAGTGAGCTCAATGACCTTCAGTGGCCTCCACAGTCACCAGATCAGGGATGTGGTGCAACATGTGATACAGTCATGTCGATATGGAGCAGAGTCTCAAAGGAAAATAGGAAAATTTCCAACATCTTGTGGAATCTATGACAGAAAGAAATGAGGCTGCTCTGAGAGCAAAGGGAGGAACTACCCAGTATTGGTATGGTGTTCCTAATGAGGTCCTCGGTGGGTGTAGTTTTAAAGTATTTACATTTCAAGCATCATTCCGTTTGCTCTTATTGACGAAATGGAAACGACAAAGTTGCAGCTGGCCGATGTTATGTGTGCTCTTTTGTTTTAGCTCATGCTCCTGTCTGCGGGAACGGAAAGCAGCAGAGGAGAAACTGTGGCTGAAGAGTGTCAGCCAGATCCAGGTGTCAAATTCTCACTTTTTCTTGCAAATCATTCATGTGACTGAAATAATAAGAATAACTAACAATTCAGAAGAAGTCATTTGTGGCACAGAAGGTCAGAATGACAAAGGTTACTCAAGATCACATCTTAATTATCACTAATGTCTGTTAATGTTTCATTGTTGGCAGGTCTCCTGATACTCTTACACTGTTACATAAGGTTTATGTATGAAGAGAGAAACTTTTTGTAGATTCAATGAGATGGATATTGTAAGAGATGACTCCAGAAAAATAATAAAATTAGCAATTGCAGATTAGATGAGTGGTTACAGTATTGACAGGTGTCGATTACCTCATTTTCATGGTTTTGCATTTAATTTGATGATGCTGTTTTAGTTATTAGCTGAGATCTGAGTACACAGTGACATCACAAAAGAAGAAGTCAGACAGGTCAAGAAACACAAGCTGTCGTAGTGTCAGAGTCAACACTCCAGGTCAGACATTTATTTAGAGGAGAAAATAAACAGGTAGTTTAGCACAGTTTTCCACATAAAGTGGTTTAGATGATCAGGATAAACTTTTGGCATGTTTACAACTTGTCTGATAGTCTGATTTGCTGTGATGTCATGTTCCCAAATCTCAGCTTTATTAACTAATCCTAACACTAACTGTCAAAATAAGAGCCAAGCTGTAAACAGGAATCATCCGTTCAAAATAATTTCAACAGACAAAATAAGATTATGATGCAGACAACATCATATCTCTTGTTCACCACCCTCTGCTGGTTGGTTATTAATCTATGTCATGTTGTGTACACTGTGGTGACTGTGATTTTTGGCAGGTGTTAGCGGTGCCTCCGGTGGCCAGCAGAGTGAAAGCCCGTTCTTCCTGTTGGGAAAGGTGGTCATGCAGCAGAGCTATGTCTGCGCTCTCATAGCCATGATGGTAACAATTGGAATAAATCATGATTTTACACAATTATAAAATAACAAAAGATCAATACAGAATACTTTGCTATATCAGCCTATTCCATCTACTTAGTTAAGGCAGCTGAGCTTAAATCAGTGGGTTGTGATCACACACTGGCTTTTGGCAGTTTAGTTTCTTCAGGCTGTAAGTTACTGTGTTGCTATAGTAACAGCAAACTAAAGCAGCATCACAATAAGAGTCCCACAAACTGGAACAGTTCCTGTTCTTATGTGCTGTTTCCATGTTGTTCAGGTGTGGAGCATCACATACCACAGCTGGCTGACCTTTGTGTTGCTGCTGTGGGCGTGTCTCATCTGGATCCTACGTGCCAGGTGCAGTTAACACCTGTAGCTGTGACGGAGCACATCAAGAGTCTGATGAGCTGATTATCTTTAAATCTGACTGTTTTTTTTACGTGCTGTTGCTCTGTGAATGTCTTAATTCTTTCCTACAAATGTTGTCTGTGTTTTTTGGTCTTACAAACTAAACAAATACAGGTCTTAAATTTTGAAAGTGATTTTAACACACTGGCACTGATGTGTTGTGTATTCAGTTCGATGTCTCTTTTTGCAGACGACATGCAGCCACACTGTGCTCTCCTTTCATCCTGCTCTACGGCCTGGCTTTGTGCTGTCTGCAGTATGTCTGGGCCATGGAACTTCAGCCTGAACTGCCCACCACTGTGGGAACCATGAGCCTCAGACAACTGGGACTGGACAGAGCTCAGTATCCCTGTCTAAGACTGGGAGCCATGGTAAGAAAAGAGCATATTTTATGATGACAATATTAAACTTGGGGCCTTTTATGACATTCTGTATTTTATTTATCATCAAATATAACCCTTCATCACTGACTCCTGGCTTTGGAAAGGGGCTGTTGGAGGCTGGAGTGTGTCCATAAGGTTGAGTGATACAAACCAGATCTAGTCGGGCTCATCTCTCCACACAGCACTGTGAGGCATTAGCTTGGAACTGCATCAGTCCTACAGCACCAGCACTGGAGCCAAGGTCCTGAATAAGAGGAAAAAGAAGCTAATGTTTAAAATTAGAATTAATAGTTTCTTACATATATCTTTCATATGTATTCATTTATTCATTAGTTATTTTCACAAGTTCATAAGTTCAGCAGCAGAAAGCTCCTCTATTCTTTTCCATACAAGCACAAAACATGTCAGGTTTTATATTAATTATTTAGATAAAGAGCTGTGACTGGGCTCCTTTAGATCAGAAGTAGATATCCTGAAAAAGAACCAATCCAAAGTTTAATTCTCCTATTGGTAATTTGCTGTAGGTTTAATAAACATACCCTGAAGAGTAAATGACGGATCATTTTCTGGTTAGAAGCAGTTTCCTCAGCTTTTTAAAAACCCAGTGAACTGAACTAGTGTTTGCAATGTTTTTTTATGTGGATTTTTCCACCTCTGTCTTTTTATTACCCCTCTCTCTCTCTCTCTCTCTCTCTCTCTCTCCCTCTCTCCCTCCAGCTTCTGTTCACTTTAACTTTCTGGCTGTTGGTCCGTCAGTCAGTGAAGGAGAACTTCAGCAGGAAGAGGAAAATGGCCACACCACTACAGGAAGTCACTACAGGAGGTCAGACATCTTTCACACACACACATGCAACGTTGATGCTAACCAGCTAGCCCTGGCCCGTCTCATCACTTTCTGATAGTGACCCACTGTAGCCTCCAGTGTGCCCTGAAGGCCCTGAGGCCATATCATAACCTCTTGTCTTACTCTTGTTAAGCACCACCACCCACTCCCAGCAAGAAACCACAGTGGCAGAGAAAACCTACGAATCACCCTTTAAAAGTTTTGCATTTGCTTTGGATAATTCACAGTTTTCTTAGAACAATCTTCTTCTATCAAAGAAATATTCTGGAAGCTATTGATGGTGTTTTCTCTGTGTTACTCAAACACTGTGCTGTAGAATTTTGTAAACAGAAAGAAGTAAAATGGGTGTAAGTTAATTCGGCGTGAACTCTTTCAGCAGGTCACTGTTTACTTTGGTTTGAACGTCTGCCTCCTCAGACCACGTCCTGTCATTAGTTCTTTGCTATTGTCTAAGACACTGAACATCCTCCCAGATGTTGTTCTCAGGTTCACTGTCAGGTTGGCAGCTTTGTGCACAAGTAATAGATGAAATCTATGTTATACATGTTTCACAGTCCTTCTTGCTGTGTACAGTATATACCTGATAACTTCCTGATGACTTTTCTCTCTGCAATCAAACACCTCTTCCACTCCTCCCTCTCTAAACCTATTATCCTTGACAGGGGAGGGGGCTGGTAATGAGTCAGTACTGAAGGTTCTGGGAGGCATGGTGATGAGCTGTTACGCCAAATACTGGATCTATGTGTGTGGAGGGATGTTCATCATGGTCTCCTTTGCCGGAAAACTTGTCGGATACAAGATTGTCTACATGCTGCTGTTCCTGCTCTGCCTCTGTCTCTATCAGGTAGGAACATGCCCACAGGTCACTGTGTTCTTCTCATTAAGATAAGCCATCAGATGTAATTCTGACCGCAGGACAAGGTTTTAAGTGGAACAGTGTTTCTACGTGGTGCTTGCTTTGTGACCAAAATGTTGTGACAGTTTAGTTTTAAATGCTCAGGCACCTCCTCAACTGTTGTAGCTATTTGCAGATATATATTTCAAAAATCTCTTGTAATGATTAACTTGCTCATATTTCCCAGGTGTACTATTCTCTATGGAGGCGTCTGTTGAAGCTGTTTTGGTGGCTTGTTGTGGCCTACACCATGCTGGTGCTCATCGCCATCTACACTTACCAGTTTGAAGACTTCCCTCGCTACTGGAGAAACTTCACCGGTTTCACAGAAGAACAGTAAGAACAGTGTCTTTTTAACCAAAGCTTGAGATCGTCGGGTATCTTCCTCCACCTAGCTGATACTTTCCTGTCTGTTTTCCTCTGTCTTTCAGTTGTAGGATGGGTCTGTTATCTTTTAAGTAGTATTTGCAGCTTGTGATTTCTATACTGAATTAAAATTTTTATTATAATTTAAACATTACCTGTGGCTAAATTTTTTTTAGTATTTTTTTACTGCTCACAGTCTACACAACCCAAAACCTGCATAAATAAACTGCTGGGTCTTTATTAATCCTCTCTCTAGGAATACAAAAGGTATAAGTTTAAATATGAGATAATGAAGGTGTACCCCTGTCGTCCTCAGGCTGGCAGCCATCGGTCTGGAGACGTTTGCTCTGTCTGAGCTCTTCACCAGTATTCTGATCCCTGGCTTCTTCCTGCTGGCCTGTATTCTGCAGCTGCACTACTTCCACAAACCCTTCATGAGAATCACTAACCTGGAACACGTTACACCTATACACAAGTAATACAACGTACACACTGCATACTACAACCTACTACTCATGTCACATCAAAAAAAATTCCTATTGCCAGAGGGCTGTGTTTACGTCACAGTGAGTGGGAAATGTGAGCGTCTTCACTGTGTCTTCGGTCATATGACAGATTTCTGAGTGAAACTGAATATCTCGGGGAGCAGAGGGTTTATTTCTGAGAGGGATTTAAATCACATCTGCAGAGAGATCTGTAACACTGCTGAACATTTACACTGTTAGATCAAGAGGAGCAGAAAGGAGCAGTGAATAAATCACAGCCACATTCTGTGGAAACGGAAACAGCGTTGTTCACAACTTCTCCTTTGATAACACTCTGCTACCCACTACAACCCACACGTTAATGTTTAAGTCCAGTTTTACATGCAGGGTTAGCAAGTCACATTAATGTAAATGAGTTCAGGATGAGCCATCACGGGCGCCTTGGTGGCTCACCTGGTAGAACGCCTCACATTAAGGCTCAGTCCTGATCACAGTGACCTGGGGTTCGAGTCAGACCTGTGGCCCATGGCCCTTTGCTGCATGTCATCCCCTCGCTCTCTCCTGTCTCTCTGTCACTGCAACTATAACAAAGGCATGAAAAGCAAGAGAAAAATTACAGATTTATAGCAAGAGATAAATGAACAGAGACTATTTTTGGCGGAACTGCAAGAGCAGGACCAGCCCTATAATAACAAATGTTCCTGACTGACTGACTGAGTGATCATATTTCCACCATTGGTCAGCCCAATGCTACATGACTGGACCATGTATGTTACAGCAGATATGAATAACATAAATAACAGAAGCACATAGAAACTGGGAACGAGACATTACACTTACCTCAGCACAGCAAGTTCTGGAAAGAAATAAAGGTTTTCTATCCTATGAGACACTAGAGGGCTTTTAATCTGAATTGATTACAGGAAGTGTTGAGTTTATATTTACGCAGAATGTAGTAACTTTAACACAAGCAACTCAAAACTAGGCCTCCTACTAAAATACAGGGATGGCCAATTCTACATATCAAACAGAGGGAGTTAGAAATCAAGAAATGTCTCTAGTAAAAGTCTGTTACATTCTGGAGTTGGAGGTGAATAAAGGCCACAGTCACTTTTTGAGGAAAAACAGTGGCTGAAAATTGTTGTGGAAAGATATTCTGTCGCTCCTAACTCGTTTTACATTAAATCCAGCTGAAACCACAGCTCAGTCTCTGTTTTTAAATGATGTGTCTGATGATTTTGTCAGATGACGTTGTGGATGTAAAATCAAGATTCTAGCAGCAACAGAGCGGCTTTACTGTGATTTCAGCTTCATTAAAATATGTGAGCACATAGAGGAGGACAGAGTGGGATGTGATGATGTCGTTGTTTACAGCAGTTCCACAGAAATTTTCAACTACGTCCTGAATTTGGCATGTTGACCATATGTGGTCCAGCCATATACTAGGGTTTGACCTAGTTTCTGTAGCAGTGTCCTTAAAGAAAACTGGGTCCTCTGGTGGTAAAGATAATAACGCCATCTACTGAAAGTGAAGAGAAAAAGCACAGATGTCAAAAGAGCAGCTGATGATGCTGCTGCACATCAGTCGCGGTCTTTTAAAAAACGTTTACAAAATATGAAACTCCACTCAAATACTTAATAATGTTTCTCTACAAACACATTTCAAGCTGTTTTTCACTCTGTTAGCTGACATAAGTAAGTTGAAATAATCTAAGTGTGGAGCGCAGGATATACAGAAATAACCACTATGTTACTATTACATTATGTTTAAATCCACAGGATTACCTGCATTTTGATCTTATCTAAGGCAATATTTACCTGATCATTGTGAAATCAGTGTGATGCATGGAGGTCATATACGTTTTGTCCATTTAACTTGATATTTGAACTGCGGGAAATATTTGCATTTTGCACACAAGATTTTTTTGTTTCAATTTAGTTTTGTTTTTTTCACTTCAGAGAAATTGTACCCTGTCATGAGTGAAAATCAGCAAATCGAACAGAATGGTCCAGTGTCTTTCAGAATGCTCCGGACAATTAAACATAAATCACTGTTTTTGTGGTGATGTTTTCTATTATCTCGTGTATCCAGACAATCTTCCTCCAGGAAGAAGAACAGTGAGACAGCTGAGCCGATTGACTCTGGTAATGAGGGGGAGGACTTTGAAGAGGAAGACCTGGTGACTAATACAGATGAAGAATCTGAAGATGAAGGTAAAAAAAAACAAAACAACAGTGGCAGTTTATATAAAAGATACATTTCACAGTTAGATTATTTGTTGACACACAAATCAGTAAATCATTTCCCATTATTTATGATTACAAACTACACAACCTGGGGATAATCATGCTTTATTTAGAAAGTTTGCCTTCAGGTCGCCATCAAAATAGTCAACAACTGTATTCAAGTGAAAGTGTGTTACTTTCTCCTGTATAGTGATCATGCATGAACTGAACAGTACAACAGACAGTCCGTCAAATCTAACACATCTACTTTCTATATTGTATCTACAGCTGTTGTGGCAGTTCCCCTGTCAGTCCAGTTATTCTAGGATAATAAGGAAGCTTTGGTGGGGAAGCAAATATATAAATGATAACAGCTTGTTCTGAGAGCAGTGCAGGTTGTGAGCTGGTGTGAATTGGACATTAAGTGATTTGAAGCTTACATGAGTTTTCTATTCATCTGACTGTTGGGGGCTTGCGCCTTGAATGTTTTGATGTCAGTACACTCAAGATCACTGATGTTTCTGATTTCTGCTTTTCTGTTTCTCCTGTCCACCTCTCACCCTCTCACTGTCTTTGTTCATCCATCCTCTCTCTTCTCTTGTTAAGAGGAGTTGATGCCCAGTAAGTGGGGTCTGGTGATGGACAGGTTACTGGTTCTGTCCAGAAGATTCTCTGACAACCTCACCAAAGTCCAAGTGTTTCTCTGGATGCTGCTGGAGCTCCACATCCTCAAGCTGGTGGCTCTCTTCTCCGTGTGGGTCGCACTTGAAGAGGTAAAAGCAGCGGGAGACAAAGAATTCATGAAACACTGCACAGCAAATCAGATACCTTTCATTCAATTGTGCCATGATTATGGTATGTAATTATAGTCAAGGTGATTTTTTGATAGTCATATTAAATGAGACTGTCCTCGTCATTTTAAGGTTGGATTATTGCTGCAGCTGTAGAATGTGAACAGAGGAAACTACAGCATCTCAGTAGTAGACTGGCCAATAAACAAAAAGTGATTTATTTAAGGCTGCCGCACTTGATGAGACATAATTAATAACACAACAGCTGAGCCAGCCTTAGGTCCAGGGGGGGCCACCCACAAAGGGAGTCTAACATGCACAGTATGTGCTGTAGGCCCAAAACAGAAGCAGAAACCCAAAGGCATTTTTTTCTTTCATAGGAATTAATTAATGAATTAATGGGCCACTTATTTTACAACACTCCTGGAGCACTTCCACACATCCAGTAATACCCATGTTCAGAACAGGTTCCTTTGGTATTAGTCTGAGAGACGCATGATCTGCACATACTGTATATAATACTTGACATAAAGATCTTAAACATGTTCATACTGCATGGGTGCATTATGATCTAAATGTTGTCCTCTTTCTTGTTTGTCCGTAGCCGTCTGTGATGAACCTGGTCCTGGTGGTTTTGTGGTCTCTGGCGATGCCCTATAGTCGCTTCAGGCCCATGGCTTCCTGTCTGTCCACAGTCTGGGTGTGTGTTATCATCGTGTGTAAGATGCTTTACCAGCTCAGTGTCGTCAACCCCGATGAGTTCTCCAGGAAGTGTAGCCCGGTAAGACACATATCAACACACGCTGCATCAGCAACACAATGTTACATTTCAGTCAGTCGTTAATTCAGACAGACAGTCCTGGAGGACGAAGGAATACAAGGAATGCCAGGATGAGATGTAATGTCAGGTATGGTTACTTGTTCAGTGGTTTGGTAGCCATCCTGTAACCAATTTTCTATTCCACTGTATAAATACTTTATTACTAGTAAAAGTCCTGTATTCACGTTTTAGTGTGTTTGGGAAACTTTCCTGAAACTCAGTTCCATAGTTAGACAAAAAGAGTCCAAGGTGCTCAGGAAATTTAAAAAAAAGAAATGTGTCGAAACGTGCATCTGTCTACATCAGTGACAGATAAGTAATATCACAAACTTTAGTGCATGACACTGAGGCTCATGCTGATCCAGTTTGTCCTCTACAGACTTTCTTAACTGATATCATATTGTAACATTACACTGCATTTATCTGGGGCCTGTTTTCAGCAGTGGATTTGCGTGACTTGTCCAGTCTATGAGTCGGGTGATGTCAAGAAGGTGGCATTCTGCTTCAGAAGCATCCTCCCAAAATTATACACTCAGCTACAAAGACCTGAATCTGACAGCAGTATATGTTTTTACTGCTTTATCGTTTGAGATCAAGGCTTTTTGACCTTTGCAGCAGCATTGTATTGTGACTTTCTCATCTTCTGTTGCTGAGCAATGGGAAATGCCAGTATACAGAACACATATGAGTTTCAGTAAGTAAGCTCAGAACTAGATATGAGCTCAGCCTGTGTTAAAGTCACTGACCCTGAACTTTGTCCCTTGAGCTGGGACAGCTGGTGTTGTTGTGGAGTAATTAGACCTCCATTGGGAGATGAAGTGATGTAAGGTGTTGATTATCATCCTTATGAATCTGTTTCTTTCCTCCTTTCTTCGCAGCCATTAATAAACGCAACTAACCTGTTGCCAGAGGAGATGATGAACTCCTCTCTATATAAGGAGCCAGTGGATCCAGCCAACTGGTTTGGCATCAGGAAAGATGCCACTGTATTGGGATACAGTAAGGTATTTTCAATATGCAGTTTGTTTCCCAGTTGGTAGAAGAATGCAGATGATTGTTGCTCTCCTTTCAGATAGTTTGATAGAGCTCTGCCTCCTTGGAAACATGTTGTTGTTGCATTTTAATGTAATTTTAATTGAGTGGAGGCAAAAATTTCAATTTTTTGTATTTTTTCTAAACCTTGGGTTAAGTGAAACCAAAACTAGCTGCATGACTAGATACCACTAGAGGTAAATGAGAAAAAACTTTGTAATTTGGGGAAACCATCCTTTAAACTGCCTATGCCAATCTTTGGTTTACAGTTTTCAGTACCCAGTACTACAGCCACAGTCCAGCCACTACTCAGAAATGACTGAGGTTTAATATCAAGCCTATTAAAGTTTCCTTTTCCTGTGTTTGTGCTGATCTGGTAACGTGCTTTGGTTCCTGAATGTTTTTTGCAGAACCATTTATTGGTGTTGATGCTGTTGGTGTTTGAGGCGACAGTGTATCGTCACCAGGCTCATCACTACCGCCAGCTCCAACGATCTCCTCCCACCATCCCTGCTCTGTTCCCTGCTGCCACCAGGGACACTCTGAACCAGGGCCTCATACCCTGCTTCAAGTACCTGCTCAACTACACCTTCTACAAGTTTGGATTAGAGGTAGCTTGGAAATATCACTTGATTGTTGAACCGATACATTTTGGAGCAGGAAATAAGTAAAGAGATTGTAAATGAAGGAAAAAAATGTTTAAAAAGAGAACTGTTGTAAACAGAGTTTGCCATTGCAATATATTTTAGATGTTATTCAAGAGAAGATGAAGAGCTTATGTGAGTAGACAGTTCCAGAGCAGAAATGGTTTGGGCTGCAAAACAAAAAAAAAAGTTGTAAAATGACATTTTACTATTTGTATTTTATTTTAATCTCCAAAAAGATTTGTTTCCTGATGACGGTGAATGTGATTGGCCAGAGAATGAACTTCTTGGTGATAATCCATGGCTGTTGGTTGGTAGCCATCTTGGTGAAACGCCGGCGGGCAGCTATTGCCCGGATCTGGCCCAGATATTGTCTCTTTCTGTCCATCTTCATGATCTACCAGTATCTCCTGTGTGTGGGTATACCACCTGCTCTCTGTAAAGGTGAGTCCTGCTGTGAAGTTCAATGTAACTACATGACAATACACAACCACAGCAGGTTAGACTGAGTTCAACGTCCACTGAGTTCTCAGGTTATTAGATACACCTGTGCAAAGTCCTGTCTTTGAGAAGTTTTTGGAGAGCTGAAGGATTAATGGGTTATTTCTCTGATCCACCAAATCATTGTATTTTCTCATAGAAGGTGTCTTTCCTCTCATACTGGGGTTTTCTGTTCATATTCCAAGTGTTCATAGACAAATATTTTAACCCCACACTAGATTGCATATTATTGAAAAGATCTGTCCGTCCCGTTTAGCATGATGTTAAAAATTTTGACCTCAGAATCTCCTGGTCCATTCTTTGTACACTTCTGGATTTTGCCTTTGAGGTGCAGAGCAGCTCTATAGCTCTGGTGATACAAGCCTGTTAATCAAGCTCAAAGTCTGCACTGTTTAGTTCAGCCCTTTGGTTACAAGGTTAAATGATCTCATACTCAACAGATGTTGTGTAAAGAAAATGTCAGATATGATTCCCCACATAATATCACATAGCACTCAGCTGAAGGTGAACTATAAGAACTGTAAAAACAGTGTTACATGGTGCACTGTACCTGCTACTAGCCACTGACCTGTAGCTACCTGTGTTTCCTGTGTGTCTCTTGTCCTGCAGACTACCCATGGCGGTGGAACACTCCAGTTTTGATGAACTCCGCTCTCATTAAATGGATCTATCTACCTGACTTCTTCACTGTGCCCAACTCTAAAAACCTCATAGGTTAGTTTGTGCATATGTGCATCTGTGTGTCAGTGTTCAGTGATTCATTCATTCGTTCAATCAATCATTCAGCTCAAAGAACTCAAAATATAAGTGACTGAAATTAATCAGTGAATGAGAGCACTATTTAAAGTGATGAAAGGAAAGTAAGAGAAGCAGAATGAGTATGACATGACTGTGCTGAATTTACATCTGAGCCACTATTGGACAGATCATTATACCTTATCATTATTATAATCCCTATGACTTTGCCTTTCTTTGTGACCCATCTTTATTTGATTGTGCTGCCAGTGTCCTCGGCTATAATTTTCGACTTGACCATTATTTGAGAATTCTCACTAACTGTATGGCCCCTTGTTATAGCTACAGTAAATAAATTGTGTGCTAAGGTTTCTTTAGAACAAATACATGAACATAGTTGATGACCCAAAAAAAAGAAGAAACAAAACCTTAATGTGTGTTAATCAGTTTGATGAACAAGTTCAGAGATGTGAGAGGTTTTCCTCCCACACTTTCTGCACCTTCAGCAGCTCTTTTCTTCTTTATTTAAATCAGTGACACATGAGCTCAGTCCAGAGTACCAGAGGGAGGACTGTTGGAGCAGTTAGTGTTCTAGACTTGATGATGATGATTATGATGATGATGATGATGATGAGGATGTGTGTGTCTACAGCGGACTTTGTGCTGCTGATGTGTGCGTCTCAGCAGTGGAAGGTGTTTGAGTGTGAGCACACTGAGGAGTGGATGGTTCTGGCCGGAGAGAACACAGATGACCCTGATCCAATGGAGGGTCGACTGTTTAACCCTGCACCCAACTTCATTAACTGCAGGTAAACACATCATGTTCCTGACAGAGAGTTCAGCCTATCGTTTGTCATCTGTGAGCTGTAGTCCCTCCTCCTCAGAAAGGTCGACCATGTGACGACGCTCAGTGTTCAAGAGAGGAAAAAGTCTTATCCTAATATAACTGCCAATTCAAGTTACGCTTAGAAAAATATTATTTAAATGTATTAAAATGCAGCCTGTAAAATAAAAGAAATTGAACCATAAATAAGTTCACTGCACTCAAATCTTTAGCTCCCTTAGATAAACTATGTAATAAAGACACATGTCTGGCATTTTTGTACCACACTGTTTTATTTCATCTCAATGGACATATATACAGATAACATCATGTTAGAAATGAGCTCAAATCAGTGTTGACCAGTTGGTTTGGACTCTAATGCTGTCATGATAAATGGTAAATGGACTGGACTATAGCACTGTTATAGTCCAGTCCACCATTCAAAGTGTTTTACACTATGAGCCACATTCACTCACACGTTCATCTATCACACACACACACACACACACACACACATACTTGTACTTCTATCTTTGTGAGGACACTCATTGACATAATGCATTCCCTAGCCCCTTACCCTAACCTTAACCATCACAACTGAGTGCCTAACCCTAACCCTGACCCGCTTGTTGCTGAGACATACTGTGTTGGCATAGTGGTGGAAACACAGGACCTTTGCTCAGAAGCCCATGATTCAAACCCAGCTAGCGGCGCGAGTTGCCTCTGGGACTTGGCTACCACATACTTCCCCCTCCCCCCTTTTTTTTTCCTCCTGATTACTCTGCTTTCTTACCCCTTTCCCCTACCCTACACTAACCATAACCCCACCTTCACCCTACCAACGTTTTATTTATCCCTAACGTTGACCTGACCTCTACCCTAACCATAACCCCACCCCACCTGAACCCTAACCTTAACCTTCGACCTCACAACTTATCCCAACCCTACACTAACCATAACCCTATCATTGACCTTGCCGGTCACTGAGACTGGAGCCTTTGATGGGGTACTGGATAAGACTGTGGACACTGACATGGGCGACATGGGTGACCTGGGTTCAAACCCAGGTTGTAATAACTACCCAATAGGTGTACACAGTCTAACCCTACCATCACTCTTAGGGTTGTCTCTGTTTTATCCCTTTTCAACTCCTTTTATCTTATTTTTTAGAATTTTACTATTATTTTAAACCATGACCTTCTTAAAATGGTTCATGGTTTCCTAGGTCCCCCTAGTGGTGGAGGGGTTAAGGTTGTGGACCTTCAGATAGATGACTGGGGTTCAAAACCCAGCCCTGGCAAAAGAGGAATATCAAAACCCTAAAGACTCTGCAGCCCAACCCCCCACCACCCCTAAGTGAATTTTAAGCACCTGATACTATTTTAAGAGAGACCTGTTTTAATGTTTTTAATGGGTCCCCATGTGCCCGAGCCCAACGTAGCACTCTACAGAGTGCTGCGCTTTTTACCTAAAAAGAAGACTTTTTACCAAAATGTCCTCACTCTGTTAGTAAAATACTTTTTTTGGTCCTTACTATGTAGCAAGTACAAGTACACACACACACACACACTGATGATACATTGGGGATAATTTGGGGGTTCATTATCTTGCCAAATGACACTTAGACATACAGACTGTTCACTATTAGTAGAAACTCGTCATGAAGAGTAGCTAGTGGCCATTTAAATGTTTAGAAACAGGAAGTTGGACCTGCACTTTAAAATCTCACTTTGTCACACCCCCACTTCTCATATGTAGAGTGTTTGGATATGAACTGTTTCTTTCCCTTCCCCCCTCCAGGAGTTATCTGGACATGGCTAAAGTTTTGGTGTTTCGTCACCTCTTCTGGTTTGTGCTGTCGGTGGTCTTCATCACTGGGGCCACCAGGATCTCTGTGTTTGGACTGGGCTACCTGCTCGCCTGCTTCTTTTTTCTGTTGTTTGGAACCAAGCTATTGGTCAAACCCTCCAGGACCCGCCTCGCCCTATGGGACTGTCTCATTATCTATAATGTGGCAGTCATTATATCTAAAAACATGTTATCAGTAAGTACAAAGACCATGGCGCTTTGGTGACAGTTTGTAGCTTTTGAGGGAATCCAGTTTTCTCTGACTTTTTGTCTTTAGTAAAAATGAGCCATTCTAACATATGGTGGCAGCTTCAGGAAACTACGACAACATGTGTTTCAACAAATTAGATACTGGGAGGTGATGAAATTTTGGGCCTGTTTTAATTATGCACATATGGGTGAAAGTGAATTTGGATCAGAGGCTGTAGTGATCTATACATACCCTGTCAGCCAATCCCATCACTGATCTGATCGCTCTTAAAAGCTGAGCCAATCACAGTGATGCATGATGACAACAGCTCAACAAATAAAGCATCTGGTTCTCCAGGAAATCATGTTATTGTGTGGATGGTAGAGCGCAGCAGTTTTAAGTGTTATTTCATCATTGCTGAATAATTTGTTTTGCCTTTTATACAAAATGTACCGTAATTGTAATTGACAGACGCAGCTCTGAATATTCTCAGGGCAACGTATAGAACCACATTTCCACCAAAACACCAACACCTTGATTTGTGTTGCCTCATGAATGAGCCTCCAGTCTGTTTGCACATCTCCTCCCACCTGTTAACGGTGCACTCTGTGCTGGGCATCACACAGCTTCGCACAGCAAATTTCACCATCAGGAAAATACCAATTAGAGCACTGCTTGAGCTGGTCGATGTGCCGCCATGAAAATTAGGCCCATAACATTACACATATCATATGTCATACATGCTGCATATTATAACAATGTTTGTAAAATGTTTCACTGGCAAACACAAACATCACAAACAGACTCACTATGGAAGAATAAGGTACAAAGATAAACCAGGTTTACTGAGGGTGAATTATGACTGAAACTCTGAGAATAACACATTTTAATAAACCACAGTTATCCTTTAAAACATCAGCAGACCATCAGTTAACAGATGAGCAACTGGTATCGATTAGTAACAACACCTCTGGTCAGTAAACATACACAGATTTAACCTTATTAACTCTCAGAATTAAGTGAAACAGCCCTGCAGTGTTTAACATCGTTCAGTTAATTAGTAGATGTTGATGCTGGTGTCTTATCTTACTGTGAAGAGTCTTTTCTAATTGTGCTTGAAGCCTCAAGGAAAGACTCTGGAGAGAGGAGACTGTGGGGCTGAGTGACCCAGTTACTATGGATGACATCAGGTTTAAGAATGAATTCACTCACAATGTGTACATAAAATAAAATAAAATTAGATTAACCCTAAAATTTAGGTATGCAGATCTGTCTTAGGACCTACTCTGGTACAGCTGCTGCTGCAACGCACGGCACCACCATTGCTGGGGGGCGCTCTTTAAGGAGGTGGAAAGGAAATCTGTAAACGGTAAAAACTGTAACCTACCTTAGGAAACACTGAGTTGTGTATTTCCCTGTGTGTTTGTGTTTCAGATATTGGCGTGTGTGTTTGTACATGAAATGCAGAAGAGCTTCTGTTGGGTGATTCAGCTCTTCAGCCTGGTTTGCACAGTCAAAGGATATTATGACCGTAAGTGCTTTAATAATGATAATATTACACCACAACTATGATCACGCACACATAGTATCTGTGTAATCTAATAAAAGAATAATGTATTATTGCATTGTGTTTTCTACTGTATCTCATGGGATGTTTGGTTTATAAAGGACAAGTGATTAAGTATTAAATAGTGTTTAATTTGGAACTGCCAGCTTTCTATCTTTTTTTATCCACAGCTGTGACTGCACAATTAAGTAGTGATAGTCATGTCTAGTATTGCATTCACATGCTGCAGAAAGTCACACCTGACAGAACCAGTGACAGACAAATGTCAGAATGCCTTTTTATCTTGTTTTTATCCTGACAGCGAAAGCAGCAAGTGACAAGACCTGTAGCCTCCCTGTGGAGGAGGCCGGAATCATCTGGGACGGTATCTGCTTCCTGTGCCTGTTACTGCAGAGGAGAGTCTTTCTCAGTTTCTACTTCCTGCATGTGACGGCAGAGCTGCAGGCTTCGGCCAAACAGGCCTCAAGGTAACACATAATGCCAATGCCTGCCATGCTGCTGCAGCTGCTGCTGCTGCATGAATGATGCAGTGATTCAACTGACCAAATGGAAGTCAGGAGTAAAGTGAGGTCTTCTTTACTGATGACTCTAATCATCGACTTGCAGGGCACAGCTCTAGACTTACTCTTGTCAGTTTGGCAAAATAAAGTAGCATTTATTATTCTGTACTTCAATTCAATTCAATTTTATTTGTATAGCGCCAAATCATAATATACATTATCTCAAGGCACTTTACAGGGTCAGGTCAAGACCTTACTTTGTTACAGAATAAACCCAACAGTTCCCACAAAGAGCAGCGCTTGGCGACAGGGGGGAGGAAAAACTCCCTTTTAACAGGAAGAAACCTCCAACAGAACCGGGCTCGGGGTGGGCGGCCGTCTGCCTCGACCGGTTGGGTTTAGGAGAAGATAGAAAGAGGGGGAGGGGGAGGAGAGGGGAGAGAAGAGAGAGAGAGAGAGAGACCAGGAACAGCTGTGTCGGTAATGGTGTTATCAATAATAATGACAGGTAACAGTGGTTAATAGTAAAGATGAGTAGTGGTGGATCTGGATCCTGCTGCTCCCGGGGTAGAGAGACCTGCAGAATGAGGACAGAGAGAGGGAGAGAGAGGAGAAGCACAAACTACGGGAGAGAAAAAATACAAAGTTAATGGCATGAAGTCATCGAGAGAGAGAGGGGGAGAGAGACAGAAATAGAGAGAGAGCGCCCAGTGCATCATGGGAATCCCCCAGCAGTCTAGCTCTATAGCAGCATAACTAAGGGATGGGTCAGGACATACCCGAGCCAGCCCTAACTATAAGCTTTACTAAACAGGACAGTTTTAAGCCTGATCTTAAAGGTAGAGAGGGGGTCTGCCTCCCGAACCCACTTGCTGTGCTCATGAAAAGTATTCACATTCTTTTGAAGTCTTCATGCTTTAATATCTAACAACGTTAAAGGGAAGTAGATGTCTATGAAGTGATTCTAATTAGCTACAAATATACATAGGTTTTTATAAAGATATATGTACCTAAAACTCCACTGTTGAAGCCAATTGGTTTCACATAATTAGTTAAAAACTACATTAAATCTACTTCAATCACTTCCCTTCATCTGTGACCAGAAATGCTTGCAGTTGATAACGTCAGGGCACATATCAAACGGTTATCACAGCTGATTATTAGCCCCTGTTATATAAGATTTACAATGAAAATGTGAACCTTCAAATCTTCATTCTTAACATTCGGAAGAGCAGATTATGGTCCCTTTGATAGTTACAGATGAGGAAGAAGATCCCAGATGTACAGACTCCTATAATTCATTTGACACAGTTTATTTGTTAATGTAAATGAAGCTGCTGTGGAAACTGCCTCAGCAGTTTCTTGCTGATAAATGCATTGACAACTGTTTCTTCCTTCCAGGGGGTTTGAGCTCTTTAGAGCCAGCATCGTGAAGAACATCAAGTTCCACCAGCAGGCTGAGAGGAAGTCTCTGTCACAGCTCAAGAGATCGTAAGTGATGAAAGTAGCTTTTGTGAGTTATATTATAGTAGCGCTTCGAGTGGCTGTAGGGATGTCAGTGATGATCTGTCGGGTCTGCCCACTATTCAGAATAGTCATGGCCCAGTGAAAGTGAGAAGCGTGCTTCCAACACCATTGTTATTAGTATGGTGGTAGTATGAGGTCTGGCTCACAGTTGGTGTTCAAGTTCAAAGGTGTTGAATGGGTGGAGGTCAGGACTCTGTGCAGGCCAGTCAAATTCTTCCATACTAGAGAGGGAAAACCATTTCTACATGGAGCTGGTTTTCTGCACAGGAACACCGTCACGTTGGAACACGAAAGGGACAAACCCATGCTGTTGACAGTTGTTCACAGTTGAAAGACCACTATGTGCTGTAATATTAAGGTTGCTCTTACTGGAAAGGGTGCAAACCAAATTAGACCGAGATGAAAAGTACACCTAAGGTTTATGGATGGGGGGGCAACATAAATGTTGCCAAATATACAGTATCTCACAAAAGTGAGTACACTCCTCACATTTTTGTAAATATTTTATTATATCTTTTCATGGGACAACACTGAAGATATGACACTTTGATACAATGTAAAGTAGTCAGTGTACATCTTGTATAACAGTGTAAATTTGCTGTCCCCTCAGAATAACTCAACACACAGCCATTAATATCTAAACCGCTGGCGAAAAAGGGGGTACACCTGAAAGTGAAAATGTCCAAATTGTGCCCAAAGTGTCAATATTTTGTGTGGCCACCATTATTTTCCAGCACTGCCTTAACTCTCTTGGGCATGGAGTTCACTAGAGCTTCACAGGTTGCCCCTGGAATCCTCTTCCACTTCTCCATGACGACATCATGGAGCTGGTGGATGTGAGACCTTGCGCTCCTCCACCTTCCGTTTGAGGATGCCCCACAGATGCTCAATAGGGTTTAGGTCTGGAGACATGCTTGGCCAGTCCATCACCTTTAACCTCAGTTTCTTTAGCAAGGCAGTGGTCGTCTCGGAGGTGTGTTTGGGGTCATTATCATGTTGGAATACTGCCCTGTGGCCCGGTTTCCGAAGGGAGGGGATCATGCTCTGCTTCAGTCTGCCACAGTACATGTTGGCATTCATGGGTCCCTCAATGTACGGTAGCTCCCCAGTGCCGGCAGCACTCATGCAGCCCCAAACCATGACACTCCCACCACCATGCCTGACTGTTGGCAAGACACACTTGTCTTTGTGCTTCTCACCTGGTTGCCGCCACACACGCTTGACACCATCTGAACCAAATAAGTTTATCTTGGTCTCATCAGACCACAGGACATGTCCATGTCCTTAGTCTGCTTGTCTTCAGCAAACTGTTTGCAGGCTTTCTTGTGCATCATCTTTAGAAGAGGCTTCCTTCTGGGACGACAGCCAATTTGATGCAGTGTGCGGCGTATGGTCTGAGCACTGACAGGCTGACCCCCCACCCCTTCGACCTCTGCAGCAATGCTGGCAGCACTCATACGACTATTTTCAAAAGACAACCTCGGGATATGACACTGAACATGTGCACTCAACTTCTTTGGTCGACCATGGTGAGGCCTGTTCTGAGTGGAACCTGTCCTGTTAAACCGCTGTATGGTCTTGGCCATCGTGCTGCAGCTCAGTTTCAGGGTGTTGGCAATCTTCTTATAGCCTAGGCCATCTTTATGTAGAGCAACAATTCTTTTTTTCAGATCCTCAGAGAGTTCTTTGCCATGAGATGCCATGTTGAACTTCCAGTGACCAGTATGAGAGAGTGTGAGAGCGATAACACCAAATTTAACACATCTGCTCCCCATTCACACCTGAGACCTTGTAACACTAACAAGTCACATGACACCGGGGAGGGAAAATGGCTAATTGGGCACAAAAAATAATTACAAAAAAAAAAAATGTCCAGTCCACTCTTAATGAACTAGTGTAATTAACTACTTATTACACAGGTTCTTGTTTGAGGTTTGAAGATTTGTGGACTAGACATGGTAAAAATCTAACAGGTAGATCCTGAATACAAAGAGTTACATTAGCTGACAGCAAATATTATGAACTGGCCACAAAAGAAAGTTAAAGGACCATTCTTCTGTCTCCTCTTCCTTTTCTGTGCTCTTCTCTCAGGATGCAGAGAATTCGCTCCAAGCAGCAGAAGTACAGAGATGGACATAAAACAAGTGAAGACTCCAGCGAGAGTCAGACTGCTGGTAGGACTCACTGGTTAACTGGAAAATGTTCAGCAAACTCCAGCCCTGCTGTTCCCATCAGGGCCTGTCAAGAACAGAAATGTCAACTGGTTTTTAGCGGCAGATGCAGCAGCCCTCCTGGGTTAATCAGTGTAACTGTGAAAGCACTGAACCCAGCAGTGAAGTTTCATTTTATTGTCTGTCTTCTGTTTTGTTCCAGTGACTGTGGGGTATGAAAAGGCTGATGTCAATCACTCAGTCACTTTATTAATCCTTTGGGGAAATTCAAACAGCTTTAGTCACTTTCTTGAATGACATCTTTCATTTCTGTATCTTAAATCGTTGTCTTTCCATCTTTCCTTTCTTCCTCTTCCTATTTTGTTCCTCCCATGCTGTGTCTGTCTGTCCTTTGTTTCATATTTTTTTCCTTCATTCTTTCTCGAGCTGATCTGAAATCTTGAAAATACCCGAAACTGATGATACAAGTATTTCATGTGACAGTGAACAAAACTGTGCTGTTCTTCACCAAGAGTACTACACATTGTTTCTGGAGTGTATTTTATTCTTAATACATTTTTCTTAGCTGCATGAATCAATGTTTGGCCACTGGGGGACAGAAGAAATCCAAAACGATATTTAGTGAAAGCTTCATATATATATATATTAATGTTTTCATAAAGATGGACTCATTTAATTTTGATGACCCAGTTTATTCCAGCATCACCCTCAGGTTACATTTACGTTTTTAATCCCATCGTGAGTAAAACTCCAATGTCCCTCACGGCATTTCCTCCAAACCAAACCTTCCCTTGTTTCCCTCCAGAGTCTCAGACAGACAAGAAGAAGTCCGGGAAGAAGAAGTGGTACCAGCCATGGCTGGACCATGCTACAGGTATGACAAACACAGACTGGTTCTTGTGATGATCTCCATGTGGTGATGTAAAGGAGGTTTTGATGTGTAATTTCCCTGCTCACAGTGCTGCACTCAGGAGAGTACTACCTGTTTGAATCAGACAGTGAGGATGAAGAGGAGCTGCAGTCTGAAGAACAGAAGCCTCAGAAACAGACTGCCTTTCAGGTCTGCACAAAATACACTTACCTCTATAAAGTGTATCTGTACCAATTTTTACAGGAGTTTTATATTGATATATTTGTCATCATGCATGTCAACTTACAGTTTACTCATCAGCTATAATGGAGTTTGTAGCCAAAGACAGGCCGATGCCAGATCTATGCTGCAGTGAACAGTTGTAGCGCTGCGTTCAGGGGACTCCACAATACATGATGTTAAACTAATGACTAATTTCATATAAAGCATAATTTCGCAGTTGTTGCAGCAAAATATTTAGCTACGGTTAGCATGCAGTGTTGACAGCCTAATTTACACCCAGCATATTTATTGTGTTGCTGATTCCTGTCGTTCCTCTCAGCTGGCGTACCAGGCATGGGTAACCAATGTGAAGACCGCTCTTAGAGAACGTCAGAAACGCCAGCGACAAGTCAGGAGGACTGAGAGAAAACAGAAAGAGAGAGGAGAAAGAGTGGATTCACAACAGGAGGTTTTCTCTGCAATAGGTTAGATATCCTTACATTTTTTACTTTTTCCCATCAAAGCAGATGCTAAGACACAATTAAGAGTCAAACTGGAGGCTGTTGTATTCAGTGGTCAGGTGGGGAGCATGTGACCTTTCCTTCAATCTTTCTTGTAACCTGTGTTTCAATGACTTGTTCTCTCACAGACTGTAGCAGTTATTAATATCAGACTTATTTTAATGACCATTTAGTCAATGACCTCAGTGTGACTGACACTCGCTCCTGCTAAATGTTTTCAATTTCATCATTTATTAGATTAAATCACCTGCCTGTTGCCTGTCATGGGTAAATCTGTTCCAAGAGGCTACTACTGTAGCAGGGAGTATGAAGTTCTGAGCACTTTTACAGGTGTTTATATGACTGTCTGTCTGTGGACAGATTTTTATCACTGCAGAAACATCACAACCTGAAAATACAGTCACAAAACTGTACAGGCTTGTAGTTGAGATCAAAATGAAGGCCGAGTTCGAAGATGGGTCTGGTCTGACCCATAAGTACTCCTGTTATAATGACTAATGAGGGCTCATGGCTCAGGACGTCAACCTGGGGTCAACTAGACCCAAGATAAGTCATACAAGGTTTAGCAGATTACACCCAGACTCATTTATGCAAGCAGGGTTTATTGTCAATGTTAGGGTAAGTCTTCAGGAAATGAATTCAAGCCAACGAATTGTCATCTGTGTGTGTGTGTGTGTGTGTGTGTGTGTGTGTACAGGTTGCAGGGACAATAATGTGTTCGAGGACCCTGTCATTCAGGAGGAGGAGGACGAGGGGGAACAGGAGTCTGGTAGGTTCAGTCTACAACCTGTAGCTTCATCTTGTGTTTGTAGTTGTCGAGATCATGAGAGTTATAATGTTATTCATATAATATCATAATATTATGAATATAATATTATTGGTCACAAAATTATTAGTCTGTGTTTTATGTATATTTTTACTTATTAGAACTTTTTACCTTTTTAATGTTCATACTGTTCATACATTGCACTTTATTCAACTAAATACTGTCTTTGTACTTATTTTGTGTCTTTTTTTGATTATATTTGATCCTATTGTTTAAACCACAGCACCGAAGAAACACTCATTCATTCATTTACAATGAATATTGTATATGGGGAGAACAACAATAAATTCTACCTTGTACACTCTAAAGTCAGTACATGACGGACACAGCAGGCCTGTCTTTCTGCTCTCATTGTAAAACTTCATTTACAAAGCAGAACTTTTAGAACATTTAAAAACAGCCCCAAAAGTCACACTATCCAGTCTTTTAAAAATATACAGAATGTATACATCAATGAGGTTTCTGCTAAATCTACAGTTTGCTTCCTTTAGTTTATTTCCTGCCCCCTCCATAGCCCCTACCCACCCGTATGTCTGTGTGCTGCAGCTCACGGTGAGATGGTTCAGAGGATCTTGGATATCCTGCGTTTCCTATGGGCTATAGTTTTGGCCATGGTGGATGGACTGACTCAGTGGCTGAACCTGCTGACTAAACAGTACAGAGAGACATCTACTGTTCTGTGCAATGAACGCTACTCCATCATACACAAGATACAGCAGGTAAAAACAGTACAGCAAAATTCCATCTCTGGAATTGAACACTACTCAAAGTGCGTGTACACACACACACACACACACACACACACACACTCTCTCTCTCTCTCTCTCTCTAACTTGCCCCACCCCCCACCCCCCACCCCCGATTGGCAGCGTCATACAACAGCAGACTCCACAGATGACCAGGTATCTCAGGGCAGTGAGAGTCCCACTCTGGAGACTTGTCTGGATGAGACAGATGCAGAAAACACCACCAGATACAGGTTAGTGTGTAAAACGGGGTCTGTCACCTGTTTACCAACCATATATGGATGAAAGGCACCAAGTGCAGAACACATCATGCTGTGAATGTGGTTCCAGGATTACTAGGCAGAATTACATAGGTTTAGGTGGAGTTTTTTCTGGTGTCTGAAATTTACTGAGCATATTCACAAAGGAGGAATCCTCTCACTCACTCAGGACAAAATTTAAGGCTCTAAAACACTGTGCTGTATTTGTTTTTGCCCCTCTTTTGCCAGTGCTGGGGGGTAGTGAACTAGATGTAACTAAACTAGTAGTTTAACTACAGTTTCCAGTAGCTTGAAGGTAATTCAAGAGGGGCATTAGATTTAATTAAATCTAATCTTTAAGTTTTGCTCCAGATGATACATCTCTGTACAAATATCCTTTCTTCACTTGCAGTCTCTCAGTCTTAATGTGTGTGTGTTTGAATCATTCTCTCAGCTGCCTGGAGGTGGACAGTAGAGGGCAGTCTACCCCTAGGCCAAGGCTCAACAGCACTGAAAATCTCTTGAGTCCCGAGCCCTCATCCAGCAGCATGGATCTGGTAGTAGAGCCGTCCAAACAGCAACACAGACACTCCAGAACAGCCAGTGAGCTGCTGGGGGACAGGTAGGTGCTGTGGACACTCATTACTGAACAATGACCAACAATAATCCACAGTTACAGTGGTCACTGGTTTCATTTGACCACTTTGTTTCCTCTGTGCCTTGTGTCTAGCAGCATATGACCTTTAATTAGTCTCAAAACTTGTGCACATGAAAACCCTGCATGTCCATGTGAAACGATCGCAGAACCATCCTCACAAAGCAGCACTTCCTCAACCCTCCCTCCTTCATGTGCATGATTTTGAGTCTCAGCAGTAAAAAGGAATGGTTGAGTCATGAACGTGTGAAAGAAAAACTATCATTTGTTTCAAATTGTGTTTTATTATAAATCTCTGCCCATTGGTCCTATCACGTATTGAAAGACTGGTGATGATAAATTAATACGAATGGCTGTGACTCTCCCCTCTGTCTCTGCAGGCAGTTCTTCATCGAGGAGCTGGAACAGAGCAGAGAGTTCTACATCAACCAGAGCCGCCTGCTGAAGCTGCTGTTCGCCATGTACAACCTGCTGGCAGCAAACTCAGAGCTGGTCTGCTATTTCATCATCGTGTTGAACCATGTGGTCAGTGCCTCTGTGATATCATTGGTCCTTCCCATACTGGTGTTCCTGTGGGCTATGTTGGCTGTTCCAAGACCAACAAAGAAGTTCTGGATGACTGCCATAGTCTACACAGAGGTATGAAGGCTATGGTCTACATCTCCCTGAACACTCAGAGATGTACAGACACACCTTTCACGAACTACAGTAACTTCTCCACTGAGATATTTGTTATCCAGATCTTTATTATTATTATTCATTTTCTTCCGTAAGATTTATGTTCGCTACTAGTCCTGCTAAATGATCAGCTTCTTTGCAACCTTCCTGCTTGTATTTTTGTTTTGTTGACTTTTTTTTAATATAAATTTTTATATGCAACATTTTCCCATTGAAATGAATGGAGGCAGTTTTCAACTTTTCAAAAAATGTTCTCCTCTATGAACATCAATAACTTCTGCATTCGTTGGCCTAGAGACATTCTTTAGGCTTTAAAAAGATCCCAAGACATCCAGCTGTTAAACATGTAAACAGAATTTTGCTATTCTGTAGAGTTTTCAATTAATCACAGTTTAGCTTCAATGCTTTTTGGGACAGTTTCAGAGTTTATAATGGGTGTCTATTGCATGGGCTTGAGTGGAGTGAAGCTCTTTAAATCCTCTAAAAAAATCCTTTTTCTTGCATGTTGGAGTCCTCTGCTTTGACCATGCCAAAGTTGTTTTTCACGCATTGGTTGCCGGCAGCAACAGTGGCAGAGACAGCAGCAGCAGATTGTAGCAAAGTATCTAGTTGTGTTTTAGCTGCTTGTTTGAACCTCTAACTCTGACTCTGAATAATATGCTGTGTGCAAGAGCAGTGCCAACGGATAATATCAACAAACCGTTCCTCTCAGCGTTATGGAGATATGACGCCTCAGACAGCCTCCTGACCAATGGCACTGCTGTGTGCTGCTGTGTCTCTTTCCAGGTGATGGTGGTGGTAAAATACCTTTTCCAGTTTGGATTCTTTCCCTGGAACAGTGCTTATGAGATGACTCTAAATGAAGATAAGCCTTTCTTCCCCCCTCGCATCCTGGGCCTGGAGAAGACAGACAACTACATCAGATATGATCTTCTTCAGCTGCTGGCTCTCTTCTTCCACAGATCCCTGCTCATGGTCAGTTGGTATTTACAGTGATGTTTACATAAAACTTGATAAAAGCATAGTTGGCATCCTTCTACTTTTCAAACTTGCTCTAAATTTAGACACAGCCAGTGGCCAATGTCCTTTTTGTCGGCCCTTAGCAAAGCCTCACCTTCAAGCTTTGAATTCCGGTTCAAAGTTTATGACAACTGTACAGATATGATATTCTGTTCATTGGTTTCAGTTAAGAAAATTCTGAAGTTGAGAATAAGGAAAAGTAAGCATTTTCATTTCATTTTTTGCTGTCTTTGCTTTAACTAGTCAAACCTTTTTGCTTTTCCCAGTGACTTCTTTTAAAGTTGGGATGGCACAGAAGGGTCTTAATCATGCATTTGATGGCTACATACATCATGCAGCCCCAGCACTGTGGTGGTGAAAAAGACTGGGGCCTCTAGGTTCACAGTAGTGCACAAGCAGTAATTGCCACTGTGAAACACTGTGCTGATCCACACCACTTCTCTGAGTGTTGGAATGGGATGTGGGTGTGGTAACCAGAACTGTCCCACTTTTTTTTATTTCATATATAAAAACATCGGATATTTTAATGATATACTGACCGTTGAGCTGGAAATAACCCAGGGTATTTCCAGTTATTTTGAAGTTATTTTGAAGTTTTTGCTATTGCTGCATAATCAACATTAGCATTAACAGCTGTTAATCTACCAGTTTAGAAGAAATGTTGTAAGTCCACCATCAAACTTGATTCCTTTGCTTGTCAAGAGCTGCCTCCATCGGTGGAAAGCAATGCCAATGTTTTCCTTGTTTTGCCTGAATAATATTAGTGTTTCTCTAGTGAACTTAGCATACTAACCAGCTAGCTCCAGGTCCCAGTCCAACCGTCTGGTCACATTGTGATACTGAGTCACTTTAATATCCAGGCTGCATCCAGTGCTACTCAGAGGGCGTATTATAACTTCTTGTCTTGTAAATGCAACAATGGATGAAGCTCTTGGTAAGTTAAGAGCTGTTAATGCTAATGTTCTATATAGCAATAGCAAAAGTTACAAATAGCTACATTTTTCAACCGTGCTCCCTGTGAAACAAACAGACAATCAGACTGAAGCATTCCACTCTAGACAACACAACTTCAGCTGCTTTACACATTTGTATTTATGTATCTACTGTGTGTGTGTGTGTGTGTGTGTGTGTGTGTGTGTGTGTGTGTGTGCTCAGCGTTACGGTCTGTGGGACCACCAGGGCCCCCTGGAGGAGCAGAGCCCCTCACCAGAAAGTTGTAAGGATGAAGGAAATACTAGAGAGGGAGATGAAGATACAAAGAGGCAGGAGGAGGGAGGAGAAGAAGAGGAGGAGAAGGGCAGAGTTAGCTGGACATCCACCCTGGACAACCTGGAAATGACTGAACTGGACCACCCTGAAAAGGTTGGTGCAAATCATTTATTAGCTGCTACTGGTTACTGCCCAATCAGTAACCACTCGTAATGTGTTCTTGGCCACTGACCAAAGCAGTGACATAGTGTAATAGTGTGAGCAGACTTTTTTTTTTTTAATCTTCTTTCCTAGTCTTTAAATCCATTGTTTTTCCATGTAGGATAATGTGGACCATGTTCAACCGAGTGCTAGCTCTGCTGCTGCTGCTATTCCACAGCCACCACCAGCTGAACCTGCACCCACTGGGTCAAAAGATGGACAGGACATACTGAATCCTCCCAGGAGGCTGAGGGAGGATAATCTGGAGGGAGACAGTGAGCAGGTGGTAGAGAAAGTCCCAAAGAAAAGCAGCAGTATCCGCTTCCGCAGGAAACCTAAAGAGCCCAAACAGCAGCGCAGCAAAGGTATGTGTTTGTGTGTGGACTGTGATGGTTGAGGTGTGACTCATGACACTAACACTGACAGTGCTCCTTTAAGGTTTTTCCACATCCATGACTTTAGATCGTGCAGGTTTTCTCGCTGCGACAGGATCACACCAGCCATGATGCAGTCAACATGTTGAAAATACAAGCCACGTATGGGGTGTGAATAGTGCCACAGGTTACCTACTGAAGGAGCCTGTCGTATGAAAATAATGTTAGAGGAGCGGCTTTAGTCAGTCAGTCAGTTTAATAGTAGTAGTAGTAGTAGCAGGAGGTGGAGGAAGAGGAGGAGGAGGAATATTGATTTTGCATTGTCATACAGATTCAAAACAGCAAGACTATAATGATAAAAAAATACATATATAGAAATAGAATAATTGTGAAAGTTCATAATAAAAGTGAATTTACTTCAGGCAGCACATCTTCACATTCCACCAGTCAATGTAACAGCTGAAC
This sequence comes from Trachinotus anak, assembly GCF_046630095.1. Classification (NCBI taxonomy): domain Eukaryota; kingdom Metazoa; phylum Chordata; class Actinopteri; order Carangiformes; family Carangidae; genus Trachinotus; species Trachinotus anak. The sequence continues at coordinate 25,646,617 of NW_027273858.1, read as the reverse complement.
ATAACATTGTACCACAAATCATTTACATTGCATGTATTTCATTTATATGATAAGTAGAGAGCATAATACGCCATAGCCAGACATCAGAGTGACTTCAGTGGAATGTGTCAGTAGGGTCAGGATTAATTGAATGTGATCGATTCAATCCAAGATGGAGTGATTGGACATGATAAGAAAGAGTGAATGTTGCAAACACTGTAATGAAGGATACAGGAACATACTGTTCAGCAAGGGGAATGTTTATCTCTGGTTTTAGAGGAAAATTAACTGTCTTTGATGCTGTCACTACAAATGAATAAGACTCAGAATTGGCCCTAAAACGAAATTCAGTTTTCCAAATTCTATTTTATCCCTTTTCTTTTAAAATAAATGACTACTCATAAATAATGACTGTTGTGTTTTACATCAGCAACATCCAAAAGATGATTTTTCTATTTATTTTTAGTGGGCTTTTTTACTGGGCTAAATGATTTTAGGAGTCTAACAGTTGCGCTGCAATGATGCCTTCTGTTTCTGTGCATGAAACCATGTTTGTCTGCACTTTATGTGCAAGAACCGAAGGATCAGCATCGGTGACCGCGTACTTGTGAAATGGTTTTAAGACGTACTTCATAGGTGTATATTTTATAGTAATTCCCCACACACCGCCATGACGTCACCACTGGTAAACATTCCTTATGTGTACTCACTGTCACTTCACTGCTGGTCTCTTGTCTACAGTCCCAAGCAGGCCCATTCAAAAATCCACACGTTCTGGCAGTGACAGGGAGGTAGACTGCTCCTCGATCCATACCTCATAGATATTATTACATTATTACACGAATACTTAGTAATCATTATTACATTATTGCAAGGGTTCTAAGTACTCATGGGTTTGACCACACGTATCTTTGAATTTGGCTTTCAGTCTGATCTATTGCAAAATCTGTGCACAGATTGACAGATAAAACCACCTCTGTGGTAGTTGATGCACACACATGATGACACACACACACACACACACACACACACACACGGATACACTAAACTGAAGTCAAAATATCTGCAGTGATTCAGGTCCATGATACAAAAGACTCTTGGTCCTTAAGATGTGCACAAATCATTTCTACTTGCTCCTTTCTCAGTGTTGTTCAAACTAAGTGCTTTGGGGACTGCGTCCGTCAGTTTTCTAACATTTCTGAAACAGACAGTCACACCCACTGTGTGTTACTATTCATCATCAATTCTTGCCCATCTCTATGGTGTCACCTTGTTTATTACTACAATTAAGTGTCAGTATGTAGCAATACACATCACAAGGGACGCTTCCTGGTGTTATTCCTCTCCAGCTTAACAAGTTGATGAAGAGACTAGACTATCACTGGGAAGGAGGAGATGCTTCTTCAGTACAATACCCAAAGTGACAACCCATGAATTGGGACTCAGATAATATCTCATCAGCACTGGATCCCCACAAGGCTGCGTTCTTTCTCCTCTGCTCTTCTCCCTGTACACCAACACCTGCACCTCCAGCCATCAGTCTGTCAAGCTCCTGAAGTTTGCAGACGACACCACTCTCATTGGACTCATCTCTGATGGCGATGAGTCTGCCTACAGGTGGGAGACTGAGCGTCTGGTGACCTGGTGCAGGCAGAACAACCTAGAGCTAAACGCTCTGAAGACAGTGGAAATGATAGTGGACTTCAGGAAGAGCCCAGCCCCACCCACCCCCATCTCCCTGTGTGACTCCCCCGTGGCTACCGTGGAGCATTTTCGCTTCTTGGGAACCACCATCACACAGGATCTCAAATGGGAGCTAAACATCAGCTCCCTCATCAAAAAAGCTCAGCAGAGGATGTATTTCCTGAGGCAATTGAAGAAGTTCAACCTGCCAAGGACTATGATGGTGAACTTCTACACCTCCATCATTGAGTCCATCCTCACCTCCTCCATCACCATCTGGTACGCTGCTGCCACGGAGAGGGACAATAACAGACTGCAGCGTATCATCCACTCTGCTGAGAAGGTGATTGGCTGCAATCTTCCGTCCCTCCAGGACCTGTACGCCTCAAGGACTCTGAGGCGTGCAGGGAAGATTGTAGCTGACTCCTCCCACCCTGGACACAAACTCTTTGAGACACTCCCCTCTGGCAGGAGGCTGCGGTCCTTCAGGACCAAAACCTCTCGCCACAAAAATAGCTTCTTCCCATCTGCTATTAGCCTCATCAACAAGGCTAGAGAGCCCCACTGTTGCTGATCAATTGCACCAATCACCAGGAAAAATTCCTTGTATGTGAAAGCATACTTGGCAATAAAACTGATTCTGATTCTGATTCTGATTCTGATTCTGATATCTTCCCAGGTGCCATCAGGATAAATAATAGCTAATCAGTAACAATGGTCTCAAACTTGTTTTATTTTACACTGTGAAATTCTAAACAGACATCACATGCTCTGTGTGTACACCTGGGCTGTCATTAAGTGTCAACCCAGCATGACATCATCCATTGGTTTGTGAGCTGCCGTTTTGAAGCCTCCAGTTTGTAATTTGTCATTCACCATCTTGGTTTTTTTTAAATCTAAAAGAAACCTTATTTGCAGGAGAAGGTAGGTCTGACCTACTCTGTACTCTATCCTGATTGTCAGATAGGTCACCGTGTGTGGTACAGTCTGTCAATCACACAGTAGTCCCACCCTAATGCATCCCCTGCTTTATGGTCTATTTTCCTCTAAATGGGACCATTCTTTTTACAACCAGTGGAGTCGCCCCCTGATGGTCATTAGATAGAATGCAGGTTTCAGGCACTTCAACATAGGCTTCACTTTTCAGACCATATGTTTATGTCCATATTTATAAACAGGCTATGGCTGTGTATTATTGTGTAAATTAATTATACTGTTCAGGTGCTCTTTGCACTTTCTGCTAACATGTAAACAAGATGCTGATGACATGTTGTCCTGTACAGTCTGGGGGCTGCATGTATCACAAACTCTGACTGTGGTTGTTCACGGCCTTGTCCAGAGCAGGCACCCCAGCTGTATGGAAAAGCACTAGTGAAAGAAATGAGACAGGAATTAGGGAGCTGTTGTTGATACACAGACAGGATTCCTGGAGCTAACAGTGACAACATACATGCTGTCACTATCAGCTGCGGGGAGCCTCACCACCAATGTGGCAGTAAAGTGTGCTGTTAACTGAGGTTTTTCATTTTACTGTTTCTGCACCACTATGGTATTTATCTTGGTCGTCTCTGTCCTGACACTGATGTAGCATTCGTGATAAAGAGAAAATGTGTTTCAAGAAAGATTTTCATTTTTTATTTCTATACCTGTTGCAGTAGAGCCCACAGCTGAAGCCACAGATTCCACTAAAGAACCAGTGAGGAGGAAGCAGAAAGGCAGGAGGAGAGAGGCAGCCAGTCGGCGACTGCTGGCTGTGGGACACAAGATAAAACATGTCTTTGTCTCTGGGTGAGCAGGGTTCAAGTCAAAATATTACACAGGTTATCAATCATTTATTCCAAAAAGAGTTTTACATTGGTACGAATTATTTAGATGCAATACAAGTATAAATGTGTTCAGTGCAATGCATCATTTAGAGGTTTAATACAAGCCTTTTTGCTCTGCAGCATTCAGAGTGTGTACAGACCAGCTCAGGGTTTCTTCAGGGATATTCTCTACGCGGAATATCAGGCTGCCACCGATGTCTACGCACTCATGTTCCTGACTGACGTCATCGACTTCATCATCGTCATCTTTGGCTTTTGGGCCTTTGGGGTGAGAAGTTGTCATTTTGTAATTATTTATCTATTATCACTGGTTTAAATCAATGAAAACAGAAACTACAAAAAATCAAACTGATTTAAAACTCAACTGATGTGAGTGATCATCTGCAAAAACATGACATGCTATTAAAATTGTGTATAAACACAGTGCAGATGACTGTGTTGCAATGTAATGTTATACGACATTATGCATGGAAAACATGAAATTATAACACTTCCAGCATTCCTGAAACATTATCTGGCTGGTGCTGTGCACTTTCATCTTTCCACTGCATCATCAAAGAAACAGTTTTATTTTCCTTTTGTTTGAACTGTCTCTCCTCTACATGTGGTTGACCAGGGTATTAATTCATCTAATTTTTGCAAATAGCACAGGTGCACCTTCACTAACAAAACCGAATGCCCTAAATGTTTACTGTCACAGTGATATGGTGGAATTGCACATTCAATCCCTTGGATTACCATGGATTACAAAATGGAAGACATGTACAATCACTTCTAGTTATTTTCTTTGGTCTCTCACCTTTGATCATAAAGTAAATAAATATGTCAAAGATCAGAGGACATTTCATATTTCAAACAAAGTTTGTAAATAGAGGAAATCCCTGACTTGCATCTCTCTCCTGCAGAAACACAGTGCAGCAGCTGATATAGCCTCCACCCTGTCAGAGGACCAGGTTCCTGAGGCCTTCCTGGTGATGCTGCTCATCCAGTTCAGCACCATGATCATTGACAGAGCCTTGTACCTGCGCAAGGCTGTCCTGGGAAAACTTATCTTCCAGGTTCAGTCCATTTATTGAGATTATTAGCATTCATGTATCCACCTGTGTGATTCCATGTTTTTAGTTGGGAGGAGGGGGATTGGCTCTGTGGCAGCGGTTTTATTTGTTCACTCATTCACCATCACAAATGATATCAGACCCAGTGACAGGATTTTTATGCCTCCACAGCAGCCAGTATGCTGCTGACAGCCGGAGCCGGAGGCACGTTGATTTTTGGGTTGTACGTCTTTACATCAGTCCATCTCTTTCTCCTGGACACAATATCTTATTAACACCTTGATGGACCTTTGGCACAAATGTTCACTTGGCCTCAAGGATGAGCTGATTAGATTTTGGTGGTCTAATGTCAATGTCAGTGTGACCTGACAAAACACTTTTTAGCCATAAACCCAAAACTTCATACAGCAACCTGAAACAAGTCAGGGTGGTGGAGGCATACAACCACGAGGTGGTAATTCTAGTCAATGAGTTTGAGCATTCTTTTCAAATGTACTTCCTGAAGAGATTCAACTGCAACATCACAATAAGTTTATTTGTATCCAAATGGGGAACTAAAGTAACAGGAGAAACTATGCTGCTGAACAATTGAATTTCCTCTAGGGGATAAATAAAGTATATATGTATTACAGTATATAGTGACTTCTGCAAAGGTCCAGAGTGGCCTGCAATATTTGCTAAAACGTTTAGAGCTATGTTGCTCTTCATCTTTAGAACTTCTTTTATTTATTTGCTTTTAATTTTAGTTTTCTTCCTATCCTCCTTCACTTTCTTCCCCTCAGGTGATCCTTGTGTTTGGGATCCACCTGTGGATGTTCTTCATCCTCCCTGCTGTCACTGAAAGGTGAAGTTATCATGCAGTTTGGGCTGTCTTGGCAAAATGTTAGAGTAGAAATGTATCATTCTTATAGTAAATGAGTGTAGTCTTCAGAATACTACTGAAAATAAGATTTAATAAGCTTTAACCTTCCTCATTTCTTCTTCTCCCTGTTTAGGATGTTCAATCAGAACTTTGTGGCTCAGCTTTGGTACTTTGTCAAGTGTATTTACTTCGGGCTATCGGCCTATCAGATCCGCTGTGGATATCCCACTCGTATCCTCGGCAACTTCCTAACAAAGAAGTACAACCACCTCAACCTGTTTCTCTTCCAAGGGTATGGACAACAAAGCATATCTGTAGCTCTTTGTGCTGTTTAGTAGAATGAACATTTGGAATTACAGATTTGTCTCAATTTGCATTTTTACTCTTGTGTGTATATATATGTATGTATGTGTGTGTGTGTGTGTATATATTTGTCAACATGTATGTATATGTTATGGGTGTTATGTGTGTGTAGGTTTCGTCTGGTGCCATTCCTGGTGGAGCTGCGCGCAGTGATGGACTGGGTGTGGACTGACACAACTCTGTCTCTATCTAACTGGATGTGTGTGGAGGACATTTATGCCAACATCTTCATCATTAAATGCAGCCGTGAAACGGAGAAGGTGTGTGAGTCTATATGATGTGACAGCAGACCAAATACTTTCCTCTGGGACGAGGGAAAAGCAGTAACTCCTCAGAAACAGCTACAACAATGTACAGCAGTGGTCGGCAACAGCCAAAATATTGGACTGACAGTCCCACATTTAGCTATAATATCCAGAAAGAGAAACATTGAAAGACACTGACAACAAAATTGGCACAAATAAAGCAGAATCCTCTAGATCATGGGAGAAGTGTTGGTGCTTAGGCTCATGCTCCTGAAACAACTTAGCAAACGGTAACTACATTAGGGAACATTAGATTGAAATTCAGTACCTACTTTAAAAATGCACATCACATTAATCCACAGGGAATTCTCAAGGTTTTCATACATCAGTCGATTTCTCTTATGGGTCTTTAATGCATTCATCGATCAGAAGGTCGAAGGGAACATTGTCAGCCTGTAGAATGTCTCTTGATTGTGCTGTACTCCTCTGAGCATGCCACCCAAAAGGCAGTGACAGACTCCACACTCAAATTGCAGACCAGGGAGGTAATTTGGAAATCAATTCACTGTATCTCGCAGTGTTGGAGGCAACCTCATCCAAGGAGGGTTTTTTTGTTTGGACTGTGAAAAAGTCATGTATGAAAGCAATGATGTCCTTTTGGATAGAGTAGTCCTCAAACTCAGAAGTGAAGTTGGCCCGTAGTTGCTTGATGAAGTCCCCCATCAGCTCTGTCACTTGTCCAGGTGTCTATATTTTTAGTGGACTGAAATGTAGGAGCCTACAAGTTGATATATCTGACTCCTACGACTCCACCTTCATCAGGATGATTCTAGCTTTTTAACTATGTCCACTGTGGTTTTGCGTCTCCCATGTAGCTGTAGGTTAAGCTTGTTTAGGTGGCCAAATCTTTCCAATAAAATGCTTCATGAGCCATGAACTCTTCATCCTCCAGAAGGGCAGCTGCTGAACATAATGTTGACCTCATCCAGTAGCACACAAAGCTGTGTAACACTTTGCTTTTTTCTTACCCAGAACGTGTCATTGTGTAGCCGCAGGCCATCATGGGTGACCTCTTCTGACTCAGGCACAAGTTTTCTGAAAAGGCAAATGGGGAAGCTGGCTTAGTGGGGTGGTGGCTGGCAGAGGTGTTGAAGCAGGGAATGGTGGAGACAGGCTAGAGGTGAAGGCAGGAGTGAAGGCAGGGGGGTTGGCAGTGGTGGCAGTGTGGGCAGTATAGGCTGGCTGAAGGCAGGCACTGGGATGTAGAGCACAAGGAGACACAGGTTAGAAGGTGAGTTTGAGGCAATCAATTGATAAACACAGGAAAGTTTTACTCTAGAGACGAGAGTGGCATAGCTACTGCTTAGTAACAATCTGGCGATGAGTCACAGTCACTGGAGTTCTTGAGCTGCAGCTTGATGAAGAGCTTAGCTGCAGGTGTGGAGTGAAGCCAGGAGCCAGGAGTGAGAAGCCGCAAGGGAGAAGACACAGGGGAGAAACACTAGGGTTGCGGAAGAGCTGTAACAGGACCCCCCCAACCGGCACCCTAGGTCTTACTGCTCCCAGGTCTGAACAGGGCCTAGGGGTCTGTGAATTGCTCTTAATGTCCCCTGGTACCAGGTGCTATTGAACCTGGTAACACAGCTCATCATCACCTAATTATTGTGGTTGGGGTTTGTGCCATTTTCCTCTGAATTATGGTTAGCAAGAAAGAAATTACTCAACACTGTTTCAAAAAACTATTAAAAACATATTTATAATATTTTCTCTTCTCAGAAATACCCACAGCCTAAAGGGCAGAAGAAGAAGAAGATAGTGAAATATGGCATGGGTGGACTCATCATCTTCTTCTTGATTTGCATCATCTGGTTTCCCCTGCTCTTCATTTCACTGGTCAGATCAGTGGTGGGTGTGGTCAACCACCCCATTGATGTCACAGTGACTGTTAAGCTGGGAGGATATGAGGTAATCAACATTTGATACAGAGATATTTTCTACTGTTCTGCTCTCTTAAGATACAGCGCATAGAAGCTATGAATACAGAATAGCTGCATTTAGTATATTTTGACAAAAAACTTTAAAAACTGCTCTCTGGGTGTTGATAAAAAACACTGATAAACTATTTTAATGATTATATAGGATAGTGTTTTGAATTGATACACATACTGTCAGTATACTGGGATTAATTTAGATATAGTTTCTTAAATTCTGTCGCCATGGCGCCGCGGATGGCTGCCTCGGTGTTTTGGTGCGCATTTTTTCGCCTTATTTTCTTTGTAAATTCAGTTTTCTGCTTTGGTTTCCGGAGCTCTTTCACCAGAGAAGAGCTCATTAACATCAGAGAAACAACTGCAGAGGATTTTTCCACCTTTCTCGACTCACCTGTGGAATTATTGGACATTTTGGTCAGAGGTCACTGACCGCTGCTCTCGCAGTGAAACGCCGGAGGAGAGGAAAACGTGCTGGTGCGCATGCGCGTCTCCGCCGGCGCGGACTCCGCACACCGCTCCCAGGTATCTTTCTCTCCAAGGTGCGTTCACTGCCCAACAAGCTGGATGAACTTCAGCTACTGGTGCAGAAGAACAGAGACTTTTCTTCATCTGCCGTCCTGTGCTTCACGGAGACGTGGCTGTGTGGATCGATCCGGACTCTGCGCTGGAGCTGGCCGGCTTCCAGCTCTTCAGAGCGGATCCAGACACAGAGCTGTCCAGCAAAACCAAAGGTGGAGGAATCTGCTTTTATGCAAACAGTGGCTGGTGCAGAGACGTGACAGTGATCCTGCAGCACTGTTCTCCTGACCTGGAGACTTTCATCATAAACTGCAGGCCCTTCTACTCCCCCCGGGAGTTCACCTCATTCATCCTGGTCGGTGTTTACATCCCACCACAGGCCACAGCAGATACTGTGTGTGGAGCGGACCAACCCGGACTCCGTAGTTATTGTCCTTGGTGACTTTAACAAAGGGAACCTCAGTCATGAACTGCCCAAATACAGACAGTTTGTTAATTGCCCGACCAGAGAGGGGAACACTCTGGACCACTGTTACACCACAATCAGTGGTGCTTATCCCGCCGTCCCCCGGGCTGCACTGGGCCACTCTGACCATGTCATGGTCCACCTGATTCCCACATACAGGCAGAAACTAAAACTGTGTAAACCTGTTGTGAGGACATCGAAGCAGTGGAGCAGTGAAGCCATAGAGGATCTGCGGGCATGTTTGGACTGCACTGACTGGGAGGTGTTCAGGACTGCTTCCAACAGTCTGGATGAGTTCACAGAGGCTGTGACGTCATACATCAGCTTCTGTGAGGACTGCTGTATCCCATCACGCACCAGGGTGAGTTATAACAATGACAAACCCTGGTTCACAGCTAAGCTCAGTCAGCTCAGGAGGCAAAAGGAGGAAGCTTTCAGGAGTGGGGACAGGGACAAGTTTAAAGAGTCCAAGTACAGGTTTAGCAAAGCGGTGAGAGAAGCTAAACGACTGTACTCTGAGAAACTTCAGCTCCAGTTCTCAGCCAACGACTCTGCTTCTGTCTGGAAAGGGCTCAGACAGATCACTAACTACAAACCTAAACCCCCCCACTCCATTAATGACTTCCGTCTGGCCAACGATCTGAATGAGTTCTACTGCCGCTTTGAAAGACAGTGGGACAAGCCTGACACTGACCTCCACATCAGAGCCACATCAGAACCCCCCTCCTCCTCCTCTACCAAAGGAACATCTCTCTCTATCCTGGAGAGAGATGTCAACAAGCTTTTTAAGAGGCAGAACCCCCGCAAAGCAGCCGGTCCTGACTCTGTCTCTCCATCATCCCTGAAGCACTGTGCTGATCAGCTGTCTCCAGTGTTCACGGACATCTTCAACACCTCACTGGAGACCTGCCACGTGCCAGCCTGCTTCAAATCCTCCACCATCATCCCTGTCCCCAAAAAACCAAGGCCCACAGGACTAAATGACTACAGACCCATTGCCCTGACCTCTGTGGTCATGAAATCATTTGAGCGTCTTGTCCTGTCCCACCTCAAATCCATCACTGACCCACTCCTGGACCCCCTGCAGTTCGCCTACAGAGCCAACAGGTCTGTAGACGACGCCATCAACATGGCTCTCCACTTCATCCTCCAGCACCTGGACTCCTCAGGGACCTATGCCAGGATCCTGTTTGTGGACTTCAGCTCTGCCTTCAACACCATCATCCCGGCTCTGCTGCAGGACAAGCTCTCCCAGCTGAGCGTGCCTGACTCCACCTGCAGGTGGATCACCGACTTCCTGTCTGACAGGAGGCAGCACGTGAAGCTAGGAAAGCACGTGTCTGACTCCCAGACCATCAGCACTGGATCCTCGCAAGGCTGCGTTCTTTCTCCTCTGCTCTTCTCCCTGTACACCAACACCTGCACCTCCAGCCATCAGTCTGTCAAGCTCCTGAAGTTTGCAGACGACACCACTCTCATTGGACTCATCTCTGATGGCGATGAGTCTGCCTACAGGTGGGAGACTGAGCGTCTGGTGACCTGGTGCAGGCAGAACAACCTAGAGCTAAACGCTCTGAAGACAGTGGAAATGATAGTGGACTTCAGGAAGAGCCCGGCCCCACCCACCCCCATCTCCCTGTGTGACTCCCCCGTGGCTACCGTGGAGCATTTCCGCTTCTTGGGAACCACCATCACACAGGATCTCAAATGGGAGCTAAACATCAGCTCCCTCATCAAAAAAGCTCAGCAGAGGATGTATTTCCTGAGGCAGTTGAAGAAGTTCAACCTGCCAAGGACTATGATGGTGAACTTCTACACCTCCATCATTGAGTCCATCCTCACCTCCTCCATCACCATCTGGTACGCTGCTGCCACGGAGAGGGACAATAACAGACTGCAGCGTATCATCCACTCTGCAGAGAAGGTGATTGGCTGCAATCTTCCGTCCCTCCAGGACCTGTACGCCTCAAGGACTCTGAGGCGTGCAGGGAAGATTGTAGCTGACTCCTCCCACCCTGGACACAAACTCTTTGTGACACTCCCCTCTGGCAGGAGGCTGCGGTCCTACAGGACCAAAACCTCTCGCCACAAAAATAGCTTCTTCCCATCTGCTATTAGCCTCATCAACAAGGCTAGAGAGCCCCACTGTTGCTGATCAATTGCACCAATCACCAGAAAAAATTCCTTGTATGTGAAAACATACTTGGCAATAAAACTGATTCTGATTCTGATTCTGATTCTGATTAATACATTTTAATATTGCTTGGTCTTGTTGAGCACAACAGTGAAAGTCACTTCCACTGAGACATTTATGCTGGCAAGTGGCATTTCCATGATGGGACCAGGACTATCCCAGTTTAGTTTAGATTTATCCCAGTATCCCAGTACAGAAAGCCAATGTTACACACTTAAGGTATGGTAGAGTGATCAAGACCAGTCATTAGTCAGGACTAATTTCAAATTAAAAGGTGCATCTTGCAATTTGTAAGACTTAAGCAACTGAGTGTGCAGTATTAGCATCTAATACTTTTATGTTTCTGTGTGTACATCCAGCCCCTGTTCACCATGAGTGTGCAGCAGCAGTCCATCCAGCCCTTCACAGAGGCTGAATATGACCAACTCACCAAAAAGTTTGGAGACAATGCGGTGAGCACTGATTTCAGTTTGACTTTTGTATCTGTCTGGATGTACTGTGACTATCTTGCCTGCTGTGAGTCCTGTTGTAACTACAAACAATCATCAGGCTTTAATGACCAAAGTCAAGGCAGACTGCATGAGGCAGTAACAACAGGGAGAAAGGTAATAACAATTACAATAACATATATACACACACACACACACACACACACATATGTGTCACTGTGCGTGTGTGTATGTGCGCATGTGTGGGTGTGGGATTGTTCACTTTACTCACTGCTCCTCATAGTATGGCAGCATGCAGCAGTGTGCACATAGAGATATTTGTGTTGTAATATATTTATATGTTTTGTAAAATTATTCACATTTTTATTATTTTATTGTTAATTTTTTTCTGTTTATATTTAAGATATCTTGCCTGCAGTGCTTGCTTTGTTTTATCCTTCTGTACGTTTTTTCTTTGTTTTCTTTGTTTCTTCTTCCTGTGCTAATTGAGTATGTTGTATTTGAATTTTAGAACAATTTGTTCAGATTGGCTGGAGTGTTGTGCATTGTGTTAGAAAGTGCAGCTCTGGTGTGTTGGTTCACAGCTGGCAGAACCAGATCCTGAACGAGAGCCATGATTTTATTTTATTTTTTGTATCAGCCTGTTTTGATGGCCAGGCTGTGCTCACTGGGTGGTTCTGTGTTTCATGTCAGTCGTAGTCTTTTTAGGGCCACATAGCACTGTGTTCTGCTTTGTACTTTTGTTTGTGTTCCAATGAATGACATAGTTTTCGTTCTGGTGTGTTATAATTTTGTTGATTAATTGACTAATTGGTCCTGAGGCAGAAGATGAGGCTAAGGTGATCTTAGCATCAAGACCAGCTGAGTGAAAGGACTCTTATTTGTTCATCTCTTGGCACTGCTGGGCTTTGTAGTGACAGGAGTGGGAGTCTCTCCCTCTCTCTCTCTCTCTCTCTCTCTCTCTCTCCCTCTCTCTCTCTCTCTCTCTCTCTCATTTGTCTGTACATGTGTTTCACTTTCTTAATGCACATATCATGCTCAGACTTGGATTGTACCTCATATGTAAATCTCTGGTCCCAGCTGGAGTCTGAGCAGCTCCTTTGAGCTGCTCCATAAAAAAAGGACAAAAACCCCTTTATTCAATCACTCAAAGATATACTCTTCAAATATAGAATGAAAGACTAATTGGCACTAAATTAATTGGTTTAGCAGGTTCAGTTCTTCAACATACTCAGAGATGTAGCATTTTGTATTGCTTGTAATTGTGTGTGTGTATAAGTGTGTAAGTGTGTGTGTCCTACTTAAGTTGCTGCCATTCTTTATACCTATTTTTCATAATTTTGTGTGTATGTGCATGTAGGTAGCCATGCAGTTCATCACGCTCTACAGTTACGAGGACATTGTGACGGCCATGATTGAAGGTAGTTCAGGATCAGTATGGAGGATCAGCCCCCCCAGCAGACAGGAAGTTATCAAAGAACTACTTGGAAGTCCTGTTGACTTAACATTACGTCTGGCCTGGACTTTCCAGAGGTAAAACCTTTGCTCTCCATACTACAAAACTACCTTATGCTATTATACATTATTGCATAATTATCACCAAACAGATCTATATGATGATACTGATACTAGGCTGTAGCTCATACTAACTACTTTACATATAATAAACAGTGAGTCTGGTACCAAATTGGTGACAGCAGTCTAAGATTTACCACCATGCAAACTGGATAAATATGGCCTGGTGGGTATATGTCATATGTCTCTTTAAAAGCTGATTGTATCTGTCTCTCTTTTCCTGGCAGGGACCTGGGTAAAGGAGGGACAGTGGAACACACCTTTGACAAACACTCTATAGACCTGGAACCTGGGAACCCAGTCAGAGCAGATTTGGCCTCACTGCTGGTTGGCAATCGCACTCAACCCGTGTAGGTTTACTCTCTGGAAGGATGTTTGTTTTGTGTTTTATTTAATATATATGCAGTAGTTGTATGTTAAAGATGATATCTTGTCTCTCTCCCAGGCATGTTCCTAATATGTTCCCTAACTACATTCGTGCCCCCAATGGAGCTGAGGCCAAACCAGTCAGTCAGCTATATAAAGGTCAGAATTCATTGAGTTACTTTTAAAATGCACAAAATACAAGATTTTTTTTCATAGCATGGAATAATTTCCAGGAGCAGGCTAGATAGTCATGGAAGGAGCACCCAAAACAGCAAAATGAGCTAATGGCTGCTGTTTATCCTTAACAGAGGTGGGGGTAAGTTACACATGTACAAGTCTCAAGCAAATGTCAAGTATTAGCCTCCAAGTCTTAAGCAAGTCCCAAGTTACTGTAGCTCAGTCGAGTCAAGTCACTGCTCAGGTCAAGCAAGTCACAAGTCAAGTTATATGAAATTCTAATGACCACCCCGGTTTCCACATTAAAATCAGTTAAAGACAGTGTTTATGAAAAGTTTAATTGTACTTTTACTTTTCAACATTAATGAAAACAGTTGCAGCTCCTTATATCTTACAAATACATGGCAATGTTGACCCCAGATCTGTGACTGCAGCCACCCACTGCTGCAGCTATTATTATTAGTCTTATTATCATCGTTAACTCCATGGTGGAGGTTATGGTTTTAACTTTCACCTGGTTATTTGTCAGAAAAAAAGTGCTGAACTGATTTGTACCTAACTCAGTGGTGAGATGGGGCATAGGTCAGGGAAGAGCCTCCCCTTTACCTGGATCCACACCAAAATATAACAGGATTTTTTTTTTATCACTTTCCTTAATGTGTAGGATTGTTTGGCTTTGGCAGAGGTATGTGCTTTGATTGCACTAGAAATCACCCGATCATGTGTCAAAAACAAAAGCTGGCAAAAGCTACCTTCTAGATTATTTAATGCAAATATTGAATTAGTAAAAAAGTAAAGTCTGTTTGAGTCATCTGTCTCAAGTCTTACATCATGAATGTCAAGTCAAAGTCAAGCTGAGTCTCAAGTCCTCAAGTCCAGATCCATGACTTAAATTTGACTTTAGTCAAGTCATGTGACTAAAGTCCCCAAAGTACAGTACAGAGTCACAGTTTTACAAGGATCAAGTCAGAAGTAACAGCAAATGTCCATAAGGACACAGGTTAACATTAAAATGTGCATTTTATTATTGTTGTCCACTCCTTGAAACGTCCTTATGACATTTGACTCTCTCCTCTTACTGTTGCCACAACTCACAGGTCTGTGAAGAAAGTTATATCAATTAAAACGTCCGTCTTTGCTAATAACCCCATCAGGACTGTCCATTACTACCAGTCCTCTCCCAGTGTGTCCATTCAAAACAAAAACTGACAAAAACTGCACATCACCTTGTTTTTAACTAGGCTAGCTAAAGTACCATCTAAAGCTCTGCATTTTTAATACAGATATGTAGCTGTATCGGGCAATGTGTGATGTTCAGGTTCAGTTTTATAGAGATGTTCTACAGTGTTAAGTTTAAAAGTAATTAAAAAAAATTTAAAATACAACACGAAAAAATTAGACCACATTTTTAATTCTAATGTCATCTATATAAGGCACTTTGATGGTATTTTAACTGCAGGTGGCCACAGTATAGATCATTATGATGCGCACTATTACGCATGGAAAACTGGAAAATTCAGCAGAAAAGGGGACAACTGTCAGTGTGTCATATCACTGTCCCAGCCTGTAATGTAGTAGAATGTATTCTTTCTAATCCCACTCTGTATCCACGTGTGTTAGCACTGCGCCAAGGCGAGCATGACCACAAAAGTTCCAGAAGTGAATTTGTTACAATGCCTACACACTGGGCAGGGCATGCTTGACTGCAACTTTGCCACACTGAAGAAAAGAAGAAAATACAGCTGTCCGTCACAGAACGGATGTCAGCATTTGTATTTGTCATGCACACCTTAAAGTGTCTGTTTTAACACAGCTTATTGGTTGTTTTTTAGGTAATGAAGATGATTACCTGAATATAACCCTGTCACTGATGAGTGACAGGTCACTGAATGACAGTAGAAACCAGGAGTGGTGGGACATCGCCATCGCAGGCTGTGCCCCCTCCTCATGTGGGGTTCTACCTATGATTATATTCAATGACAAAGTCAGTCCTCCAAGCCTGGGCTTCCTGGCTGGATATGGGTAAAGACCACACACTCACAAACAACATGTACAAACATGGTTGCTTTTTTAATAAACAAAGACAAAAACGTTCATGGTATTGGTTGGCAGTCTAAAGGAAATCTGAGGCACTCTGGTTATAAGTTAAAAATCTATTATTCAGTCATGGATCAGTCATCATCATCATGCCCTGATGAAGGGTCAGTCTTTCTCTCACTTTATATGTTCATATTTCTTGGTGCCAGTTATGATTTGAGCAACAGTGTTCTGCACAGTGAATAGGTCATAAGTGACTGTGGCATAAAATGCAGGACCCAGAAAAATGTGGAATTTGAGATACAGTCTGGACAGTATTCTTTATTCCCTTAGCCTCAAATCAAAGATCAGCATCTAAAATAACTTCTATTAGTCTACATAGCAGACAGCAGACAGCTGGTAGCTGTTGGTTCAGATAGCATGACCTCAAATTTATGATCATGATTGGGTCTTTTGTTTAGAATATGTCACAGTTTTAACATTGTAAGCAAATACATTGTCTCTTTCAGTCTACACAGTTCACACTTCAGCAGAACACATTGTTTATGGTTAAGGAAATCATTTATAGTTAAGATTAGACTTTTGATGTTTTGCAAACATCAACACATTATATATTTTATAAATTTTTTATCACACCCTTCATGGTGTAAATGTCTCCTTCCAGGATCATGGGTCTGTACGTGTCTGTGGTCTTAGTCATTGGGAAGTTTGTGCGTGGCTTCTTCAGTGAGATATCCCACTCCATCATGTTTGAGGAGCTGCCCTGTGTGGACCGCATCCTGAAGCTCTGCACAGACATCTTTCTGGTTAGTTTGCAGTGTGTCCATATTAACACACACACATACTGTGCATGCACTTACTGCGCACACACATCAGAGACTGAGTAAAATGAATAAGCTTTCGCTGAAACAAGAAATTTTGAATATTTCCCTGATCTAATCATTAGCATAGAGTTGCATTCCCTCTTAAATAATACATCCACAAAAAAACACACTTGTTTGGTGTCCTGAAGAATTATTTCTTTGAAATCCTAACCTTTAAACTGAAGTGTCTGTGTGTTTCAGGTGCGTGAGACAGGAGAGCTGGAGCTGGAAGAGGAACTTTACTCCAAACTGATCTTCCTCTATCGATCTCCAGAGACTATGATCAAATGGACCAGGGACATCCACAGCCGAGAACAAGACAGAGACTGACTGACTGACTGTGTCTGGCCGTAATGGAATACATGAAGCACAGTGCAAAGACGTCCAGGGGACAGCTCATGGAAGGCTTCATGATAACTTCTCCTGTTGATGGACTCCTGTTGCGGTTGCTTCTTCACAGCTGCCTGAGCACTTTCATCACAGCACCTTACACTACAGACTATTGAGAGTGGAACTGCAGTCCCACTGTGGACGGGGTTGATGGCAGCTGAATGTCTACAGAATTGGATATAATGTCCCTGGAAGGCAAAATCAGTTGTAAAAATGAATGGTGTTTGTTAATGGTCAGAGGTTAAAGGTCAAACACAAAAGATATTTCATTCCTGACCTCTGTGCATTTAAGGCACCCAGGTGGAGTGACAATGTGGCTGAAGCCTGGAACTAATTGTAAGTTGAACCAGCTACAGTATGCTGGCTGACTAATAAACACGCCATGCTGCCAATCAAACTTAGAAATGTTTTTAAAACCGTTCAGTCTTGTAAAAGTGCCATGCAGCAGTTCATTTGACTTCACACAGTGAACCCAGGTTTGACAAAAGAAGCTGGATTTAAATGCCATTTTAGGTTATTTTCACCTTGACAGATGTTCTATGTTTGCTCCAGATTCAGGGGTAGGAGACAAGACAGGTTGGTGAAAGCATGTAGTTCCTTTCGGCACTTTAAAAACAAGTTCAATTAAAAAAAGCTTTATTACAGCGGGGCTGCTAAAAAAAAAAAACCACATACTGTATCTCAATAAAACAACACAACATGAAACAACTGAAAAGTGCTACGTGCTTGGCACATGAAGTTACTAGTTGCTTCTTTATTGTTCATGACACCCTCAGAGAAATTATTGATTTGAATGTGTCCAGGTAAAATGGAAGGAGGGAAATTTTGAATGTCAAGTTTAACCATAAAAGCATTTTGGGTTAAAGTGGTCCTTTGTTGTAAAATGAGTGTGTGACCTTTACAATGAAAACTGTCCTTCATATTCAAAAGCCTGGCTCTAAGACCACTCCACAAATACGTTGGTTACAAAGTGAGTATTGATTGAATAGTTAATGGAGTTGAATGTTGGCTTTATTGCTTTTATTTTACTGTTGAAGCCTGCTATTCCTTCTTAGTAGGATTACATTTGTCGAAAATGTTTGACTGAGTTATTGGATGTTGTGAAGTTGATATAACAAGTATTTGTACTATGCCAATGTTTCTTTGGTTTGACACGCTGCATATCTAGGGTCTCACAAAGAACAAGGTATAAAGTCAAACCTTGTGAATTAAATCTCACCAGGGTTGGCTTAGAGTTTGAATGACCCTTTGTTCTATTACACAATAGTAATTTACTTATTGATACAGTATGAGACTGAGAAACTGATACTTTTCTATCAGATGTAGCCCGGGAACAAGCCAGATCTTTTCACACCAGCAGTAGCTTCATCTTGTTGTTACAGGAGATTTATTGTGTCTATTTTAGTCATTTGTGTAATTGCAAATGAGCTTGGAAATATTAAGACACAATATAAAAAGATCATGGCCTTAAAGTCATGTATTATTTACATGTGTGATTTTAATGGTGCATATTCTTAAATAAATGTCCAATGTCTTAATAATCAGCAGGTCATCCCTAACCACCACTCTCAACAGTATCTTCAGCTGTTTCCTCAATAAACATCACAGCAACATGGTTGATCTCACACTAACTGATATTGTTTTTGTTTTGTTGAAAGCACATGTTGTTAAGTTCTGTAACAAGCCTGGACTCAAATACAGGATGCTGGATTAAACAGTTCAAAAGCAGCTTTATTGAGAAGAAGGTTTGGTGAGGGTTTAGGCTTGAGATCTAGGACTGGCAGTGGAGCTGGGCAGGGATTGTAGCCAGGGTTGGTGTTATAACAGGGCAGGCTGAGCAAGGCATCTCCGCAATGGATTAGAGGGACAACTGGGGAGCTTGGCGAGGGGAGCACACTCTGGAACCACAGGGAGAGTTGACCTAAGCACAGGCACAAGAGCAGTAGGTGTGTGGGTGTGTTGGCAGCAGGACGAACATGATACTATGCCCAGCAGACACAGACACGCATACACACAGACAGACAGGAACAAAGACAATCTGGAAACAAATGGGACACAAAAGGCAGACTTTAAAACTTATCTTGAATCTGGAGGCTAACACTTATCGTGTTGCAATGGAAAATGGAATGGAAACATACACATAAACACAAAACTTCCAAAGCATGTCACTATTTAGGGGTCCAAACCCAAGTGGGCCACACATGCAAAGCAGCGTGGCTCCCAGTACCAGTGGACTCCTATTATAATTGTTTAGATTTTATTATTTTTCTGTTGGTAAAATAATTTTTAAAAATGATGCAGCTTACGTCATAAAAGTTGTGAAGGTGAAAATTATCAGGGGTTACCACCATAGTACATATGTCATAGAGGCATTGTGTAGAGTCCATTGTCTTATAGGTGTGAGTTAACTTTGAAGACAATAGGACTTGTGGTGTGGCAGGGACAGCCTTTCAAACTTTTCTTTTTTTGACGCTTATTTGCATTTGCACATCATTTCTAGTAAAAGTGCCAATTTCTATGTCTCTGGCTCATTTCAGCTCACTGCAAATTGAGCAAAGGCTTATGATGGCAGATATTGATGAATAGGCCACGCCCGCTTTCAACATTCAATATTGAAGTTCAGATTTTGGTTAATACTTGCCCCCAAAACATTTGTAACAAATTTGGTAAGATTCTGTCTACTTTTGGTACTTGTGGCACACCCTATAGCTCAGGCCCAACTTTTTAGTAGGCCTGAAGATAGTTACCAAGTTTTATAATGATTAGACAAATGGTTAATAAGTTGTGGCCAGCTAAACCCTTGCCTTTTGTGAAGATATTTTGATAGATGTAACACACCACTAGAAAGTGTAGGATTATCTCCAGCACAGTTGCTGATTGGAAGGCGCCTGAAAGGAAAACTGCCAACCTCAACCTCACTGCTTACTCCAGAGGGAGTTGTTCAAGTTCTTAAAGGGTTGAGAGAAAAGCAGGAGAAGCAAAAGCTCTTCTCCAACCGGCAAACAGGAAGATGGCCTGACCTGCCGGAGGGAGATAATGTCAGGGAGCAAAGAGAGGAGATGTGGCAGCCATGAGCAACCACAACCTTTTGCGATTCGTACACCAGACGGGAGAATGTACAGGAGAAACACAAAGTATCTGTGGAAACCAGTTGAGAAACCATTTCAAGTTGCAAATGAACAGGATATCTACCAGAACCTTGACGCAGGGATCAAAGACAGAAACACAAGTGTCAAACATGCAGAACGGGTTCACACAGGTTCACTGAGAACAAAGACAAAAAAGAGACACTTGAACAATCTGAAATACTCTCATATCAGACCAGATCTGATAAAGTAAGACTTCCTGTTAGATACAGAGAGAAGGTTGGATATTATCATATGACAGTAAAATGTATTGATGTTATGTTTAAAATGTCATGGTTGAAGGGTTTTGAGTTACAGGATCAATTACGGGGAGGCTATTTACTGTGTGTAAAATGGCTCGGGAAATCATATGTTTATGATCAGTGGTGGACAGTAACGGAGTAAATTTACTTGAGTACTGTACTTAAGTACATATCCAGGGGATTTGTACTTTACTTGAGTATTAGATTTCTTTGGTACTTATTACTCTTACTTGAATACATTTCCAAGACAAATATTTTTACTTTTACTTGAGTAAATTTCTAGGAAGGCTGAAAAGTACTCGTTACTTTCAGGTCTGCTCTTTTTTTTTTTTTTTTTTTTTTTAAATTCTAAAATACTATTGGACACAAGCTGTGTTTGTCAAAGAATGAAACCTATCACAGTGCACGCTCTCCACTGGGATCTACGTAAAAGCGGATAATAATATCGGGACATGGGGAGACAGACATTGGGAGACAGGCACGGAGACAGACAAGACAGACATGGGGAGACAGAGTTTGTTGTGCTCCTATATTGTACTGGCACATGTCCTTCCTGGAAAGTCAAGTGACTTCAACATTGAGTTATTGAAAGCAGAGATGTAGTTTTTGTAAAGCAGTGGTTCTCAACCAGTGGTCTGGGGACAACATTGGTCTTTGAGGGGGTTCCAGTTCCCAACTTAGCTAAATGATAGAGAGTTAGTTGGACGGTGCAGGTTCATTTGGTTACAGTTTTAATGATTGTTAATAAACACTGCATCTGCAACATCTGCTGTCCTCTTATGATCCCATTCATTGTATTTGTTCTTATAGGTGTTTCTGCAGGCTTTATAAAACACTGTGGTTCTAAAAGCAAGCACATCAGTGCAGGTGGTTTCAAAGAGTTAATTCTCAGAAACAAGACTTAAAAGGTCCTTAAATTCATTTAGAAAAAATTATAGTAATTCATTGATGTGAAAAATAAGAAGTTTACTCTTACTCTTACTCTTACTTTTACTTAAAGTAAATTTAAAAGCATGTACTTTTGGATACTTAAGTACCTTTAAAAGCAAGTACTTTTTTACTCTTACTCGAGTAACATTTAGACTGAGCTACTTTTACTTGTAACGGAGTAAATTTTGACCGGTAGTATTTGTACTCTTACTCAAGTACTGGGGTCGAGTACTCTGTCCATCTCTGGTTATGATAAGGGATGTAGGCCGTTGACAAGATTAACAAATTGAACAGATCCTCATGTATGTAATATTAATAAAAACAAACAAAAGAAGGGGGGTGGCTTTGTACCTGGTAAGTACCCTACTCTGGGATTTATGCCATACGGCAGTCGTAAACAAACAGGAAGCTGTTGGTCCTGAGGCTGGATAGCATGTGGCTGTACGATGTATAAGAGACAAGTTATGTTCACAATAAGTCTCATCAGTATAACAACAGGTGTCTTAATGTCCACAGAGTCTCAGTGTTATAAAGACAGTGCAGACTGTAGTTTGAGCTCCATGTGTAATGTCTGAACGTCAGAGATCTGTCTCTGTCCTCACACTGACTGATCGATCACAACCATATTTACAATAACACAGGTCATGTTCGTAAAGACAGGTCTCGGTAACAAACCAATGTCTAATCGGGATATAAATCTTCTCCAACATTAACTCTTTAAATGAACGTCTCCGATCTGCTCTGTGATGTAGACAAGTATGATGAGGACATGACGCCATGTCAGAAACTTCCCAAAAACTTCTGAAAGTCCGACAGGAGGAGACAGAGAGCGCTTCAGGGTCCACTGAAGAAGCATCGCGGTTACCATGGTAACTGACTCCGCGTTAAAGGGACCTCTGTTCCTGGAGCAGAAACAACGTTGGAGAATGCTGGGCGGTGTATGATCCCACAATGCTCTGCTTCACCAAGCGGGACTTCCGGCTGTGACGTGTCTGCCCGCTGCAGAGCCGGATGCTGGTGGCTGTGCGCTGTGGACCGCGGAGAGGTGGCAGGTAGCCGTGCAGATCTCTCGTGAAGACCGGTCGGGGTGAACATGGTGCTGTGGCTGCTGGGAGCTGCGCTGCTGGCCCGAGCGGCCGGCTTCTACCTCCCGGGTCTGGCCCCCGTCAGCTTCTGTGAGCCGGAGAAAGACCAAGTTCCAGACTGCAAGGTAAACAAGACATGTCACAGGTCACCTGTACGATACCCAGGTGTTCTCACAAAGTAACCGAGTGACTAATGTAGAGTGCAATTAGTAACCAAACAGGTAGAAGGTGCTAGAGTGGCTGAGAGGAGCTTTACAAACATATGTGACGGGAGCCAGCTAACGTTAGCATCAACAACCAGCAGGCTAACGTTCACGGATACCGTGCTAAGCAGACGACAAGCTAGCTGTTTAAAAAGCTAGAGGTAGCTTCATTAGTCTGGATATCAAACTCTGAACAGCTGCTGGCAGACTGGAGCCTGGAAGCGACTCCTGATTATTGAGTTATAATGTCAATATTAGTCCTGGATAACTGGAAGCTGGTTATCAGATGGTTCTGTTGACTTCACTGATCCAGTTCATGAGGAGGAGTGGCCACATCATCAGAGCCATGAATGAAGTGATTAATATGAGGTGAGATGAAACAGTCGCAGCAGGGAGGGATGTTCAACGATGTGAAGAACACGATGACAGAACTACAATAGAATAAGAGCCTGCAGATCAACAGTAGGAAAAAAAACCCCTATGTTCAAATGAGACTGAGGAGACAGTGTGGATAAGAGCAGGGATATTGGAAGGGTCTATAGTGTTTAGTGAGCCTCTTTTTGTCTTCTTGTCTGATGTTGAACAAACTATTCTGAATATGCGATGCACACAGATTCTGCTGCTGAAGCAAAGTTCATATCTGAGGTCTGAGATCTGACTGATAAAGTTTTTCCCTGTTTTAAGACCACAGGAAAGCTTGGAACAACAAAATGATTCTGCTGAGCCACACAAATATCTACTGCTTTTTATTATTCGTCACTTTATTATAAACTTTTTGTCCCTGTCAGGATGCTGTAAGAGTGATCTCTCAGTATTTCCTGTGATCTCATTGATCAGTAGTCAGGCTGTTGCCAGGTTTTGATCTGATCCTCTGAAGTTAACCTGTCCTGGATGTTACCATGTTGATCTCACCTGGATAAAAGTGAGAGTTGCCACATACAAGAAACTGTGAGCACCATCATCTTATCTCACGTCATAGTTTGGCTGACTGCTTGAAAACATTTGAAAACGCATTACACTTCAAAGTAATGCAAGGTATGATATATTGTGTATTTACATTTACAGTGGTTTTTATATTTTGCAGTCTCTCACCACCATCAGTGACGCAAAGGCCAACATATAAAAAGCTAGTTAAAACCACTCAGGCTTAGGACAAAAGACACGTTCAGAACATTATAAATAATCACAAACTATTTTGCTCCTAGCAACAAACACACTTGAAAGACAAACTAGTAACAGGACAAACAGCCAAACAACTTAGATTGAGCCCCGCTAGACAACTAATGGTACACCTCATACAACATTCAGCCACCGTACATTATAACGCCACAGTGTTGCTAAAACATAAAAGAGCTGCACAGCCGTGGTGAATCTGTATCTGCTTCACCCAAACTTGATTGACACACTGCACAGCACAGCTGTAGTAATAGTGTAGTTGGCAGGTCATCAGGGATACCTAGATGAAGCTAATGCAGTCTAATACAAAACTGTCTCGTAATAAATCCTCCTTGTTGCAGCACTGTAGTGTGAGACAGGATCATTTTAGCCAGGCATACCTAACACATAACCTAACGGCCAACTGATTGTATCCTACTTTTATGTAGTAAACAAGGAATTTGCTTTCTTTGCAGTCCCATTGTCAGAGTTGGGTTCATTAGGATTAGGGCTGGGCAATATGGCCTATAATTTTTAGGCTATATCACAATACACAGTATCTCAATATTTTGAAATCTCCTCTAAAGCACTTGATAAAAGCATGATTTAACCCTGAGAGAATTTTCTGGATGGGCGGGGGAGTGTGTCTGTGAGGGAGAGAGCGAGAGGAGCAAAATACCAAAGTGAACTTCATGCCGGCGTCTGGTTCTCACTGCACTCAGATCAATTTTATTTATTGCTGCAGGAGGTGCTTGAATTTCTGTGCAATATGAAACACCTCAGAAAACATCCAGTGAAGTAACAGAGGGGCTGAGGCATGAAGAGTCCCCACAGAAAGACTGAGGACAGGAGCCACATGTATTTAGGACTTTCTGACACACACACACACACACACACACACACACACACAAAAACACATTTCCATATGTATCCAGAATAAAGATTGTTATGACTTTTTTAAGACTTTTCCACAAAGTCCTCATGACAAGGTGGAAAAGAGAAAACCAACCAGTCCTTGTCTACCCACGTGAAAACCAAAGTGTGATTGGTTCCTCCGGTCCTCTTCTAACACACGTCTCTCTGCTGTGTTTTCTTCCAGTCGACCATTGAGCTCTTTGTGAACAGACTGGATTCAGTAGAGTCTGTTCTACCCTATGAATATACTGCGTAAGTAGCACTGTACCAGTGTTTTCATTTCACCACTTCTCATCTTATTCCTTCAGGCTCCACAGCCTACTTTGTCTTTTTGTCTGTCCAGATCATTTATGTTTTATTATTGTTGATTTTTAGGTAAATATTGAGCCATCTGACAGGACAGTTATCTCAGTTTGAGGAACGTTTTGAATTGAAATGTTTTAATTATTTATTCACTCCAGAGTCACCAGACAATCCTTTTTGAGGTTTAAAAATTGAGTTACAGGAAGTAAAGAGTTAGAAACCCTCGGCCCAGAGGGGTAGGGTTAGGGTTACATACCGGGTTAGTGCCGAATGTAATGAGGAATAAAGGTATTGTGCGGTTTCATGTACTCTGAACAGTCTCCTCCTTTTTGCACAGGTTTGACTTCTGCTCAGAGAAAATGATGAAACGTCCATCGGAGAATTTGGGCCAGGTTCTTTTTGGGGAGAGAATTGAACCCTCGCCATACAAGGTACAAGGTCATCATGGACTGAATGAAGATATTTTAGTTGCTTTACAAACACACACTAGATACATAGTGCAGCTGTTCACAGACACAGTCCCATGTTAAGGGCCAGTTGCACAGAAATAGATTCAACAAGAGACAAGATCACACATCTGTCAAGAGGTTGATGTTCAGGAGTCACTACTTTCTACATTATTACATGAGAAGTCAGTGCTCACGGCTCAGACCACACCCATCTTCACACTCAGCCTCCACACAAACACGCATGCACACCTACACACACACACACAAATAGTACTGAAAACCACCTCTGTGGTAGTTCCTGCTACAGTAGGTGTGAACACACACAGTGAAAACAATACCAGCCCCACACTGCTGAAATAAAGCAGAGTATCTTTACACTGGATTATAGTTCCTGACCTGTATTTAAATTATGTTGTCATTGTGTCAAATGGCAAATATAAATGTATAAATATGACAAAGGTGGGACATACTCAGGCACATAATTACTGTCATAGCGCCCCCTAGTGGAGAAACTGCATCAGACCCAGCAGTCTTATTTGTCTCATTTCATCCAACTGATACAAATGTGGTTGTGATTGGATGAAGTATTAAAGAGTTATAGCAGGTTGAACTGATTTAACCACACCCATAAAGGGTTGTTAGCCAATCACGGAACAATGACACCTGATATTTAAGATCTAAGATAGGGGGTGTGTTCTGGGTTGTCTAAACATGATATGTACCACGTTTGATGAAACTTCAAGAGTGTAGTCAGCAGTATGTCCAGCAAATAATTCAAAATTTTGGAGAGATTTTTAGGATGCAAATAGGCGTGGCTTATATTATTCTCCTCTGAGTCTCTGTATGAGTTGATATTGATCTTGTTATAAGACGAGGTATGGAGACAAGAGAGATGAGCATTGTGTGTGTCATAACAACAGGACATATGAATTCCTGACTGACTCAGACAGAGAAACAGTCTCTGTTTTATATTACATTTTTGTACGAGTGAGGAAAGGTTTTAAATTTGATCCAGCTTCATTTTTATGTCAGATTGAATTGACATGTTTTATTGTAACATTTGCACAGTGGAGAAAGACGTTTTTTGGTTTACCAGTGACAGTAAACAAAAAAAAAAACAAAACAGTTTTGCGGTGGAACTTCACTCACACACTAACAGTGAGTCCTGTGTGTCAGTTTGAGTTTAAGAAACCTGCAGCATGTCAGAAGGTGTGCACCAGAACCTACGACACCAACAACCCCTCAGACAAAGCCAAACTGGACTTCCTCAAGAAAGGAATGTTACTCAACTACCAGCATCACTGGTGTGTATGACTCACTGACACACACAACATGAAGTGAAGGAAAACACACCCAAATGCACAAAGCTTGTGCGAACACACACACACAACCTGTTCTGTAGATGGTGTTTCTTTAACTCACACATGCAGACCAGTTACCATCTATATATTTATCTATATTTATATAGTATCATGGTTTCTGATGTATTAACTAATGTAGTAACTTGAGTCTCTGCTGGGGGTAGAAGAGAAATGTTGTAACTGACCGACTCCATGTGAACTGGGGCTGTAGAAACACTGTTTGGTCAGGTCCTTCTCAGCAGCAGGGACAGGGAGACTGGTCAGACCTGAGGGAAGGATGAATGGAGCCAAATACAGGTCCTGAAAAAACCTGATCCAGAGTCTTCAGACCTGATGCTGGAGCAAAGGTTGACCCTTCAGCTCCACACTGACCTGAAGTAAACAGTCAAGACAAAACTGATTCTTCAGGACCAGTCTCTTACTGTCCCTGAGGGGACTAGACAAAGTCCAGGCTGAGACCCCACAGATCATCTGTGGAGAGACCTGAAGACTTCCCAAAGACTTCCTGTCTGGTCTGAGTGATGGTCAAATATCTCATCCATTCGTGTGTGTGTGTGTGTGTGTGTGTAGGATCGTGGATAACATGCCGGTCACCTGGTGCTATGATGTTGAAGATGGACAGAAGTTCTGTAATCCTGGTTTCCCGATCGGCTGTTACGTCACAGAAGGAGGTCGACCCAAAGATGCCTGTGTGGTCAATGTTAGTGGGTCACACACAAACATACAGAAAATGAAAGTTATAAAATAAAAATATATGTGTTCCTACAATTAAATTTACAATTATTAAACTGAAAAGACAAACAAAGATTTAAATCAGATTTTAATTACTTTGTGTGTCATCAAACATTTTGACAAAAGGCCATGAATTTAGTTCTGTGAGGAAACACTGTTCTCTGTAACATCATCAGGTTACCTACACCTGATACACCCTGATAAGGGGAATCATTTATTTTCACTTTACTTCCATCCATATATAACAATGACTGTGTAACTGTTGGTGATGATCATAAGTTTAAAAACTTCCTGTAATCAAACATCTAAAGGCAGAAATCTCCTCAGATGTGGTCTGTGGTCTGATGTGTTTCAGTTTAGGTCCTTGAAGTGGAAAAGTTTGAGAACCAGTTTTAAACAACCAGCTTCAGTGTCTGGGTCAGGTTTACTGGGGGAAGAAACGGGGTCAGTAGCGTATATCGCTGTCAGTGTCTCAGTCTCAGAAAGGTTCATATCAATCTGTAACTGAAATCAGTGATGTTGTTATCCTGTCTGTGATTTTAACTTTTGTGTCGTGGTTTTGTTTTCCAGTCTAACTTTAATGAAAAAGACGCCTTTTACATCTTTAACCACGTGGACATCACCATCCATTACCACATCGTTGAGCATGAACAACTCGGAGCTCGACTGGTTGCTGCCAAGATTGAACCCAAAAGGTAAAAAACGACAGTTTTAGCTGATAGGAGGCTTTTACCTTGTTTTTTTTTCTCTTTCAGATCAGCTGTAGAGCTTTGTTGTGCTCTGATGTGGAAACTGTCATTCCAAAGACTAGAACAGTAGTAGAACAGCAGTAGAATATGCTTTAAGTGGTGTTTATGTAGGTAGTGACTGCATTGAGATCAGATCTTAATATGCAAATTAGAAAATTGACTGACTGACATCTCTCTCTCTCTTTCTGTTTCCAGCTATGAAAACCCTAACGATGACAGTCCTGATTGTTCTGGAGGGCCAAAGTTCCTGAAAAACAAACACACAGGAGAGTTTAAGATCCCATACACCTACTCTGTCAAATTTGTGGTTAGTACAGTTGTGTAATTTTTGTGTGTTTGATGCTGTCTGTGTTTTATGAGGCTCTACAAGCGACCTGAAAATGAACTGATGCTGGAACTGGGAGAAAGTAAAAACCTGTTGTAGCTTGTGTTTTTGTTGGGTGAACACTTTTCAAATGAAGAACTGACAGGAACAGGTGCAGTGCAAAAATGTCAAGTTTTATTTCATCCATTATTTCTCTGGATCTTTGGAGAACTACTCTCTCTAAACTCCACCACCCAGTTATCTGCCTCATGTCAGCGCTCACCTGTATCTTCAAGTCAACACAGAGCAGTTTCACGGTTCCTCAGAGAACTGTGGAGTAGAGGTGGACTGGTTCACGGTTCCTCAGAGAACTGTGTAGTAGAGGTGGACTGGTTCATGGTCTCAGCAGGTGATGTCTCTCTTCAAACTGAATTATGTTTCTGGACATGTTCTCTGTGTGTAGTAGGTATTAGTGATCCATACAGTTAAACACCACCACGGGGCCATAAATAAAATCAAAGTCTAGTATATAGTTTGTTCTATTTTAGGTATTTAATTTTTAGTTTCCAATTATTGTAAAAGTTTAATATAGTTTGATTTCACTGTTTTACAAGCAAAAATATGTGTTGACAATCTGGGAGTAGAATAGTTTCTTGTTTATTCTTGATCTTCATTGATACATAAACTTGATGTATCTCAGAGATTCACAAATAAATGAGGACAGTATAAGACTTAACCTGAACTATCTCTAGTCATGTTGGTCATGGCAGCCACAAGTGTGCCTGTATTTAATCAAAAATCAGGACTTTAGCCAGACTCATTTTTATCATGTCTCACTGGCATGATGACATTGGAAACATCATTGGAATAAAACTATATTTCCTGTGATCACATGACAGCTGGTTGAACAGTATAGAACAAAGACAAGCAAAGGAGTTTGTGTGAGAGCAGAGAGGATCATACAGGTGTAATTTCACCAAAGAGAAGATGATGAACTCAGGTGTGCTGAGAGGTTGACCTGCAGACTATGGGAGACACCCACATTCAGTTCGCCACAGATCGCCCTCACCACACCCTCTGCTCCTCGCACCGGGGCACAGGGACCCGCCATGATACCCAACCAGCACAGAAAACAACATAACCTCAGTGCATCCTGGGAAAATACCATGTCTGCTACTTCACTGTCCACCAGAGTCCTAAGTCATTAAATCAGTGAAGGCAGGCCTCCCTCTGTTCTGTTATTAGAACATCTTTCAGGAAATCAGAGAAAACAAACTGACTGATGATCTTATTAAGTATCAAGGTAAATGTGAGAGAACAAGTTATTTATAAAGTCATTTATTAAGATCAAACAAGTTTACTACATAAACAAAGAACTGTGTGTGTGTGTGCACGTGGGTGTGTACTTGTGTGTGTACTTGTGTGTGTATGTGTGCACACCTGTAGGAAGACAAGAATATTCGCTGGGCGTCTAGATGGGACTACATCCTGGAGTCAATGCCTCACACCAACATCCAGTGGTTCAGGTAAGACACACACACACACACACACACACAGACTTGAGTCTATGAAGTGACTCCTCCACCATGACAGAGCAGAGTTCAGTGATCACGGTTTTGGTTTTGTAGTGTCAGTGTCACACTGATTCAACCCTGACCTGTTGTCTCCAAACAGGGGCCGTCAACATGAAAAGAAAACATAATTATTGTGTCAGTAATGATCTGTTTGCTGTCTTTTCTCTGCAGTATAATGAACTCGTTGGTGATTGTGTTGTTCCTGTCTGGAATGGTAGCAATGATCATGCTGAGGACTCTGCATAAAGACATCGCCAGATACAATCAGATGGACTCTGTGGTGAGTACCAGTCCCTCTGGAGCTGTGGTTGTATATTCATAATTACTGATGAACTCACTTAACTTTAACATCTCTCCTGTCACATGAAACACACGAGGCAGTGGTGGCAGTGAGGTCAAAACTCCAGCAACACCTGCAGTGTACAGAACAACTTCATTGTTAGGCTGTGGCCTCCAGCAGGGATCGAGCATGAAGGCCAAAAGCGGAAACGTGTTGGTGTAACAGTGAAGTTGTTCTCAGTTTTGACAGCATCAGACTGTTTTTCTCATGACATCTGCTCCTCTGTCTCGTTCTCCAGGAGGATGCCCAGGAGGAGTTTGGATGGAAGTTGGTCCACGGAGATGTTTTCCGACCTCCCAGGAAGGGGATGCTACTGTCGGTTTTCCTTGGCTCTGGAACTCAGATCTTCATTATGACCTTTGTCACCCTTTGTATGTAATAATGATAATTTAATGAATAGAGTTAAAAAACAGTCATGATGTCGGAGAGGTATCACCTCAGGGTGACAGGGCCTGATAGGTTGATTTGATGTAAATGCAGTTATGTGAATCTGCCTAAATATTTGACAGGATTTTTTAATGGAGTCAGATGAGGGGAGGGTCTAAACATCCCACTTTAAAGGTGCCATATGAAAGTTTTCTCTGAAGTTTGATGCTGAACTCATGTTTCTTCTAAACTGCTAACAGCTGTTAATGCTGACGTTGGCTATGTAGCAATAGCAAAACCTGACATGTAGCTCCATTAATCATATTGT
The DNA here is from genome assembly GCF_046630095.1 of Trachinotus anak. Lineage (NCBI taxonomy): Eukaryota > Metazoa > Chordata > Actinopteri > Carangiformes > Carangidae > Trachinotus > Trachinotus anak. The sequence continues at coordinate 25,615,395 of NW_027273858.1, read as the reverse complement.
GAGCCTAGAAAGTAGAAATTATAATCTCAGTTATCAGTAGATGTCTGCTGATACGTAACAGGAAATGTCAGCAAAGGAATGTTGAGGATGTTTAAGGTCATTACAGCTCTGACAAGTTTATTTATGGGATTATTATTATTATTATTATTATTATTAATCATCATCATCATCATCATCATCATCTTTATTGTCCACAGATGTGGAAATTTGCCTTTGGCTTTACAGGCTGGTTTAAAACACATCATTGTGACTCACAAACAATAAGTACAATAATAACATTAGCACAACATGCACAATAATGGACATGATTTCAGTGTGAATGTTTTAATGTTAAGTGTTGCGTGCTAAGTGTGTGCTGAGTGGCTGTTGAAAAAGGTATGGTGGCCCTGAGGTGCCCACATCAAGCTTTCACAATAAAACTGAAAACATCTAAAACATATAAGAAAACACATTTCACAAAACACAAAAAACATGTTGCAAAACATTTGATCAAAACACACCTTAAAAAATAACAAAACACAGCTACAGACAGCTACATCACGTGTTGTGTTAACGTTCTGTCTGAAATGTTCAAAGTGGCTCTTTAAAGCCTCACTGGTCCTTATTTACAATGTGTAACATGTAATAAACTCCTCCCTCTCCAGTCTTTGCCTGTCTTGGGTTCCTCTCTCCGGCGAACCGTGGGGCTCTAATGACGTGCGCGGTTGTTCTCTGGGTTCTACTGGGAACTCCTGCTGGATACGTGGCTGCACGCCTCTACAAATGTAAGTGAGAAGGGAAACAGGGAAGAGTAGAGTCACTGCTGAAGATTATATTCATACCCCAGTCTTGTTCTTATCTGTTGATTATTGACAGTTAATTGAGTAATCAGATAAGAATATTTGTTTTATGCTGCAGGAAATCAAAGGTCTCTTTTAACATGAAGAAGTGCTGTTTTCCTCAGACAGAACATACATTTCATGAATATAAAATTTACATTTGCCACAGTAATAAAAATTGAATTCGTCATAAACACTGCAGCCTTCACAGGGACTGTGGACTTTGAATCCAGCTTGATTTTCCTAAAATCCTTTTCTCTTTGTTCTGTGGTGAATTTTCAGCGTTTGGAGGAGAGAAGTGGAAGACCAATGTCTTGCTGACAGCCTTCCTCTGTCCTGGGTAAGAATGTTAAAGCTCAAACAATGATCATAACTCATCCACCCCCGCTAACATCCCCTCTGTCTCTGCTCAGGGTGGTGTTTGCAGATTTCTTTGTGATGAACTTGATTCTGTGGGGTGAAGGGTCTTCAGCAGCCATGCCCTTTGGGACCCTGGTAGCCATATTGGCTCTGTGGTTCTGTATCTCAGTGCCACTTACCTTTATAGGAGCATACTTTGGCTTCAAGAAAACAGTAAGTAAATATGAACACACACATTGTACCTCCCTTCATACCCAGCCCACTCTGACTCATAAACATTTCATTTTTCTGCTGTGATTGATTGTTTAAGGGTATTGAGCACCCAGTACGGACCAATCAGATTCCTCGTCAAATCCCAGAGCAGTCATTCTACACAAAGCCTTTCCCTGGGATCATCATGGGAGGAATTCTGCCTTTTGGATGTATATTTATTCAGCTGTTCTTCATACTAAACTCCATCTGGTGAGAATGAAGAAAAAGTTTGGAACATCATGAAACTTGAGTTTTGCTAGAATTAATCTGGAAAGCTGAGTATTTAAATCATGACATCATAAAACCTCTTAAATCCTGAACCACAATAACAGGTCTTAAAACTAACCATTCTAGCCCAGACACTTTCATTTCTCATCTAATCAGGAACTGAATTTGATATTTGACAAATGACAGAAAATAATCAAGGAACTCTTTTCAGATTATACTTGGACATATATATGTTGTCTAAACAATTTGCCACTCATCCACGGATGGAAATTCTTTTAACATGTCTCTTCCATTCCTCCAGGTCCCATCAGATGTACTACATGTTTGGCTTCCTTTTCCTGGTCTTCATTATCCTGGTCATCACCTGCTCCGAGGCCACCATCCTGCTCTGCTACTTCCACTTGTGTGCTGAGGTAAGGTCTGGTCACTGCAGATCTTCTCCGGGCTTCCAGCTCAAGTCTTCTCTGTTCCACAGCCAACAAGTCGCTCACTTGCGCTGCCTCCCCAACTTGTGAGCAGATGTCTTCCTCTCCCTTCCTGCTGATCCTCTTTGCCTCCTCAGACCACATGACTGTGTCAAGCCTCTGTGTGGATGACCTGGGGCCTCATGTACAAATGTTGCGTACGCCATCTTTCACGCACACGGTTGGATGTATCGAATGAAATAAACGTAACAAGGTGTTGAGCAGGTGTTCAACAACGTGACTACGGACTCCACAGTATCCAAACTTAATACTGAAATGATAAACTTCAAATCTCAGGGAATTAGTTAATTAAAGAAAAAGGCTCATTTATATTAAAACCATAGAATTTATCTGTAGTTACAGTTTGAGTTTGTTAAATTTATTGGACATGAAGTCTAAAGATGCATATTACAGTACAATGTTAGTCATAGGCTCAGTAAATTACAATAACCAGGTAACAATCTGTGAGTGAGTCCTTTAGTCCTGAGCAGGATTTTCAGACAGGTGAGGTCTGATGCTTATTGGACGGTTAACAAACCAGAGGATGTCTTGACATGTTAGTTTGTTTGTAGAAATGATTTGGGGTTTGTTCTGATTTCTGTGCTACTGTGACAGAGTTAACACTCACCAGCTGACTGGTAATTAATAGCTCAGGTCACTCGCTCTTTTAAACTTTTAGTCAGGGTCATAATTTACAGAACTGTGTCTCCTCTTCACAGGACTACCATTGGCAGTGGCGTTCCTTCCTGACCAGCGGCTTCACTGCTGTCTATTTCCTGGTTTATGCCATTCATTACTTCTTCTCTAAGCTGCAAATCACTGGACTGGCCAGCACCATCCTGTACTTTGGATACACCATGATCATGGCTCTCATCTTCTTCTTATTCACTGGTAGGAAGATACAAACAGAGGGATGAGGGTTGGCGTATTATCCGTTGTGCACACAGCTACAGAACTGATTATCTGGAGGTTAAAGGCAAAGATTTCAGTTTAGAGGGTGGGAGATGTCGCTGTGAGGATTTAGTAGTTTTAAATTTTGGGGATTGTCACATCTACATTTTGTAGAAACAGTGGAAAAATGCAAAGGAACATGTTGTGATTAGAGCAATTTTCCATCAGAAAATATTCAGACATTCACCTTTTGAACACTTGTGCTGTGGATTGAATTTGAAATACAACTGATACAAATTCATCCTTCATTAGATCTGACCAGTCTCTGTCACTGAGAACCCCCCCCCCCCCCACCACAGCATGATGCTGCCCACCATGCTTCACTCTAGGCCACTGAGTAAATGTATTATCCAGGTGTTGAGCAGTACCTGGTGTTTGTCAGACAATGTTTTGAGCTCTGCCCCAACAGTTCAGTTACTGTCTCATCAGACCAGAAAGTCGCGTTCCTCCTGCTCTCAAAGGCAGGTTCTCCGTCTGTGCAGAGGTTGCACTGACAGTTGGGTTCTCGGTTCCTTCTTACCTGGTTACCTAGTCTGCTCCTGTGGCCACCTCCAGGAAGAGTCCTGGTTCCAGACTTCTTCCATTTAGGTTATTGTTCCTACTGTTCTCCTGGGAACACTCAGAACTTAGGTTATGGTAGGGTGACGATAAACGTGACATCTGAGTCGATTCATTTGACCAAATGCACCATAAACAGGTGAACATGAATTTGACTGATACCGGTATTTTTTATTGTGATAATATTGTCATCATGAAGTGTGATAAAGAGTGAAACACTGGACAGGATACTGTCCTGACATCGAGTTACACTTCAGACAAATGTATGAAACAACAGTATTGATTGTAGTGGTGACCTCACACATGTATACGGGATATTACGCTGATTTTGTGTGATGGGTCAAGAAAACCTTTGTTTAATGCAGCTGTAATAAAAGGTGTATTTCCTCTGTCCTCAGGTACAATCGGCTTCTTTGCCTGTTTCTGGTTTGTTACCAAGATCTACAGTGTGGTCAAAGTGGACTAAACACACAGCGGACGATATCTGGCTGTTGCTTTCTCTCATCAACCTCTGAAACATTCAGCTGAACTGAACTGAACATTACAACCTGAACATTCACCTCCTCGTTCGTTTCTTCAGAGATGACTCTGCCTCGGACAGATGAACGTTTGCTTTGTGTGCCTAAAATGTTTGTGTGTGAGCATGTGTACACTGGGTTGTAATTTTGTACATACAGTATCTATCTGCATATAATCTGAATGAAATGAATCAGACCTGTACGAGCCTCCTCCCAGTTTCTGACACAGAAGTGAGCCACAGCTGGACTGTCCAGTGATTCTGTCAGCTTCATGCATTTTAGGTTTGTTTTATGATCCCTGCACTTGGTGTTTGCAGATGTAGTCAGACTAATAAAGCTGTGGTGGTCTGCCTCTCACCAGCTACTAACTGATGAATCCTCTGCTGAACATCTGGGGACTGGTGCAGGCTCAGACAACAAGCCTTCAGTTGTGGAAAGAGGCTACAGCAAGTTACAGTTTGATGGCCTCCACAATGCATTGTGGTCTGTGAGCACGAAACGATGCAGTGCTTCGTGTGCAGCCAGTGTGTGTTGCGCTTTGTTTGTATGTTTCAGTTCAGTTTCAAGCTAGACTTATGGTTGCTGTCATTCTTTAGTGAAATTTAACAAAGTTAACCAGCAGACACTCATTAGATAACCATTAAGTTTCATTATGGGCAGTAGACATCAGCATCATGTTGGCTTAGCTTTTTTAAAAAGACTGATTTTAAAAACTTGCAAACATACACACACCAGCTCATTTCACCTGCTTCTCTCAACAACCTCCTGCAGGTAACGGAACCTGAGGAGCTGCTGCATTGAGACAACGTTTTTGGCAGCCTCCCTGTTCAGGACCTGTTCAGGACCACAACACATTTGTCACAACGCACTGACATACAACACACTAACAGTGTAACATTATAAAATGTGTCAGCATTGCATTTGAAGTAGCTTTTATTTCATGTTTTGGTATAAACCAAGATTTTATTACAAGCAGAGTGATGCTAGTTCATTTAACAGACTGTAACATACTTCAGTTGGAGAACAAAACAAATGTGTATTTTCACCATACATAGGACACAAATATAGATTATATAGTATAATACCTCCGTATATGGTTTCAGATCACACTTTATTTCCATCTGTCCTCTCCTGTCCTTTGGGGAGAGGTCACCCATGAATGAAATTAAGTTCATGATATTTGAAAGATGTTCACTAAAGTGAGTGCATTTTGTTTTAAAGCTCCACACAGTCTAAAGGTAGATGTCCATGTATTTGTGATTATAAAGCAGGTCTAGGTTCTATATTAATACTGTGAAAGTATCAAAGCCTCAGTCCACAGAGAAATGCACACAGCCTGTATTCAGACACTGAGCCTTAAAACCAGCCGTCAGGACTTCTGGAACTTTGTGATGTCACAACAAAACAGTCACTGCTCTTAGCCACGCTCCAAGCCCTGCCCACCTGGACCCACCATCATACCTTGCAGGATTTGGTTTCTCTGAGTGTTTACCTGAAATCTGCTGTATTTTCATTGGATCTATGTGAAGAACTTTTGTTTGGTCTTTCCAATGACCTTTTAGCTTTTAACCTTTTCAACAGTTTCCTTCTCCTGATCATTGGTTTACTGTTCGTGTCATTTCATGAGTTTCACTTGGACTGAAAATCAGCTGTTATTATGTCAGTGTGTTGACTGTAACCTTGCTTACTCAGATCCAAAAAGTCAAGCTGCTTGCAAGCTGATGCCTAGGCAAAGTATATTTCTGCCATAATTTCCCCATATACACCACAGGCAGACATTCCTTTCTTGCACTTGTCTACTTTCCCAGTCAGTCCCATTCACAACTCCACGTTCTGACGTAGACTGCTCCCCTTGGTAATCCTGGTGTCTCAGCTGCTCTACACCCACCTCCCGGATGTCTCCGATGCGCTGGGATTCTGCAGCCACACACTCACCCCTGGCTGGCCTTGTCTCACACTGGTGCTGTCATCCCAATGCCACCAGATGATCCAGCGGTTTGCACCAGAACCAGGTCTAAGGCTCTGGTGTACTGCACCACACCTGATCCAGCTTGAGTGTTTTAGTCTGAATTTGACCACCTGTTTGGCTAATTACAGTTCTGACTGACCATCAGTGTTACAGGTGAGTTTTACCAAGCTACAGTAGGAGGCTACAGTCCTATGGTTGGCAAACCAAATGTTAGCCAATCAGAAGAGAAGTTCCTCTCTTTTGATTGGCTGACTGACCTGTTGTTACTAGAGCTCCAGAGAGAAGCCTGAGAGAGGAGATGTAAAACTACACTGAGATGGTTTTTGGTTCTTAAAACCACAAATATATCTTCTGATGGAGATCAACACTTAAGATAAAACACAGAAGAAGTTAAAATATGAAATTTTATCGTAAATGGTAAATGAAAAGTTATCACCTCATAGTGCTGACTGTGTGAAGACTTGAAAAAAGAGAAGTGAATACAGTATTGAGAAATGTGTGACATCAGTTGAGAAGGAAATTCTGCAGAGGTTCAAGAGAGACAAGAGACTGGACAGCCTGAAATCTCATTGTCCCTCACAACCCAGCAGTACACACCACATCTTTAACAAGTCAGGAATAAATACGTCTTCACTTCATGTGAGAGTTGATTCACATCATCGTGTTCGGTCAGCTGACTGATGAGTGAACCTGACCAGTGACTGTAGAGAATCAGAATCATTGTTATTTAGAAAGTATATTGATGGTTTAAGGACACACACATTAACTATACAATATTCAATGCAAAGAAATATAATTTGATCTAGCATGTGCATGGAGAGAGAAAGTTACAAATGACAGAATATCTTTCTTATTGTGTCTCTCACACAGAGCTCAGCTTCAGTCTTTATTAGAGGCAGGCCGTTATTTACCCCAGCCTCAGTCTTTATTAGAGGCAGCGCGTCCACTCCACATCTATCCTTGAGGTAAACTTGATGTTTAGCTGACATCAGGCTTCACTGATAAATATAATTGTGTATTGTCTGCAAAATAAATGAAAGTTGTGGAGTGTTTCCTAATAATTGTCTAGAGGAAACTTATGAATAGACCTGAGGTGAACAGAATTTGTCCAAGCACAGAACAGTGTGGAATTCCACACATGGAGAATTTATCATAAATGTGTACAAACTGAAATGAACAGGACTTAAACCAACTTAGCGAGGTTCCTTTAATGATGTTTGTGTCAGTGATAAGATGTGGTGGTCAGAAGTCTCAAATGCAGCACTAAGATCTAACAAGTACAGAGACAAATCCTTTGTCTGATGCAATTAGAAGGTCATTTGTAACTTTCAGCACTGTCTGAGCAGCGATGCATCTAAATCCTGACTGAAGATCCTCAACTAAACTGTTGTTCTGTAGGAAGTCACAACTGAGTGACAACTGCTTTCTTAAGGATCTTAGAGAGAAAGGGCAGTTCGATATACTGTGGGTCTATATAGACTAACATAATGAAAACAGACATTCACATAAACACCATGTCCTCCATTGGTCACACTGTACCATCTCTTTTCTTATTTTACCTGTTGTTTCTGATGAAGTCAGACCAAAGTTCATGAATGTGGAAAAGAAAGCGCTCTTTATTGTATGTAGAGTGTCTTTTAGTGTCAGTTCAACCATTACAGACATTTTTACCTTACGTGGTATCAATCTACACCAACCCTATGGTTTTCTTTGATGAGGATTTGAGTCTAAGATTTCTGCTCCACTGCAGCACAACAGAGGTGAAGAGAATTTTCCTTTTGGTGCTCTAATCTCTGGAAAAATACAAAATTTAGCAGCAGTTTATCAACCAAAGGTCCACGCCCTGCCATTGTATTGGAGTGGCAGGTAAACCAAAAGGCCAGACAGACAGGGGTAAAGTGAGTAAATAATTTTTTGTGATGTGGGTGAACTGACCCTTCAACACAAACTAACAATCAGGTCTAGAAAACACACAACATGAAGGAGTCTAACACCTGGAGGAGACGGTTTAGCACTGCTGATACAGCTTCGCTTTGAGTCACCATCAGGGAAACTAAACTGGTGTGGAGCACAGTGGAGGCCGACAACAGGCAAAACAAATCAACCCTCTGTTACTGTCCAGTCTGTGGGTCCTCCTGTGTGGACACGGAGGGGAGTAAGGCTCATCCTGGTACTGATGTCATAGGTCAAAGGTCAAAGGCTCTATTTTATTCAAGCTCTACCAGCAGGTCTCCCTCTCCCACTGTCTCCCCTGGCTTACAGTGGACACTTTTGACCTGTAAGGACACACACACACACACAAAAAGAAAACTGAAGGCTCCGACAGAACAAGAAGAACATGCTGCATTACTTTACTTGTTTCAGTTTAATGTGTCTAATCTGTTTCCAACATGAATTATAATCTAATAGCTGCACCAACCAGTCTTCTGTTATACTCATCAGTGAGCATGCACAGGTCTCGTGGGGGTTAATGACAGCAGCACCACTGTCAGTATTTCATACTGTTACCTTTGCTTGCCTGACAGCAGTCAAACTGTTCTGCATCTTCATGGCTTCAATAACACAGATCTCCTGACCTTCTGCAACCTACAAACACACACACACGACCAGAGACGTAAGAACAATTAAAGTTCACCGGTGATGTTTGCAGCTCGTCTTTCAGCACAGGAAAAAAACTAACTCTGGTTCCTGCAGAGGGCGTTTCACAGTGGTGAGGTGGGTTTCTTAATGAACCCGGATCACTGTCACATTCAATCAGAGTGACCGGCCCAAAACTCTTGTACGTTGTACGTTGTAGCATCAAGAAACCCTTTCATTTGAACTAAAGGCATCGAGACACAGACGCAGTCCACCCTGTGGGTTTGTTAAGTCTCCCCTCTAACATCCAGTGAAGTGGGTGGAAATAATACAATTCTGGAGACTTTTTTTTCTCTTTTTTTTTTAATTGTCTAAGTGTTAAGTATAATGTATAATGTGTGATGATTATCTCTTCATTCAGCTCCTACTCACACACCCACCAGTGATGTAAGACTTGCTGTAGGTCTTATGTGCGAGTACGTTGTAAACCTCTACAAATCGGATGTGTTACCGTGTCTCCAGGTTTGACGGAAACTGCCACCATCGTGCCCGGCATCGGTGAACGCAGGATGCTGCTGGTGTCCTCTGGAACTTTCTCTGGCATGTAGGAGTTCAACTGTGCAGCCAACTTGGACAGAACACGGACCTGAAACTACGTTAAAATAAAGAGCATGAGAAACACAGGAAGGAGGGGTCTGTTTACAGGTGTTCCGAGGATGACTGCTCAGGTGAAGAATAGAACACAGCTTTTGTGTCACCAGGGGGAGCTGTGTGAAGTCTGATTGATCCTTATGTGTCAGTGAGTCAGTCTTGTTTGGGACTGAGGTTTTGGGACTCTGGACCTGGGGTCTAGACCTGGTGCAGTGTAAGTTGTTGCACATCAGCGTTCTGGATTGTGAACATGTTATAAACTTGCCCGTGTCTTTGATAAAGCATTTATTTTGAAATTCAGTTCCTGTATAACATTAAAAGCCTGAAGCTCCTGAAGGATGTTACACTGCTGCTGGAATCATTACCTGAGAGATTAGAAATCTAGTCTTCATACAGTGGTGATGTGTGTAAACCAACATCCTCTCTGTGTTAACCCTCTGTGGAGAGTGTGAGAGCTGACACTGCACTACAGCTTAGCCAGCACGAGGACCAGAGACCTGTGAGGGACCTGCAGGTAACCTGTGTGATGACGTGTGTGTGCAGACGTACCGATGTGCCCAGGTACTGCAGGACAATCTTTCCTGAAGCGTCTCTGGACAGACACTAAAACAAAAGACAAAACATCATCCACACAATGTCTGCAGTCTGTACGACTGAGCTGTGAGACAACGACTTTTACAACCTAAACCTGTGTGTGTGTTACCTGTAGCATCCTGTGTGTGCCGTTGATGGTGAGTGGCAGCAGTGGGGAGGCCAGGTTCCACTGTCCACTGACCTCTACCTTTCCTCCATCCACCTCCACCTGCAAACAGATTGTTCTTCAGTGTCCTGACGGCTGCAGTGACTCATTGACAGGAGACAGTGATATCCTGGTGTCATGTACACAGAGACTATGCATCACTAATCTCTGTCTTATCTGAGGTTCAGACTGTTGTGCAGCACCTCATGCTTCAGGTCACTCTGTTTTCAATCAGTCTGTAGATCCATATGTTTAATTTATATATAGATCCATATGTATAGATCAAAATATTTAATTTATGTGCAGACTGATATATTAATTTGCTGATGGATGCACATTAGATACTCACAGTATAAACATTTCCTGACTTAGTGACCTCCACATCATGGCGGCCCTCACCCAGCTCCACACACAGGTCCCAGTGGCTCCCTCCCACAGGGGTGGAGGATACTCTGCAACATACGGCTCAGTTTGTATGAACAGGAGTCAAAGCATCAGAGCTACTTTTTTACAATTTTAACACAAAATGTTCCTTCATCTTTCAGACCTGCTGGAGAAATGTGGTCTAACAGACACAAGAAAAAAGCAGTAAAATCAGGTGAACTGATGAGTGATTAGTGAGGATGAGGAGTCAGCGATAGATGAAGGTCCTCCTACCCTTCATATTTACTTCAGTCTGTTTCAAAGGTGAACAATAAACATAAAAGAATCTGAACAGTTTCAGATTTGATGATCAGATTCAGAACTGAGATCAGTTTCGATTGGATTCAAACCCCACCCTGCTGTCTCTCCACTAACGAAGCACAGCAACTCATGCACTGCGTTCGATGTTAAAAAAGAGACATACACACACAGTGCTCCGAAAATAAATGTGTTAGACAGACACACTCACTGGGTGATTCCATGTCAAATCATCTCACTTTTGGACCTCACTGTCACAGATTTTAATGAATCCTGACATGCTGATTTGGTCATATGAGAAACCCACGGAACTGAAATTGCACGTGTCTTGGATCAATATTTATGCAAAATATAGAGCTGGAAAAAAGCTTATATGAAGGGAGACATAGCCAGTCAAAGTCATAGTCCCCCCCCCAATAAGTTCAGACTTTGTTATTTTAAATCTCCCTTAATATTGATCCAAGACACATGCAATTTCAGTTCCATGGGTTTCTCATTTGACCAAATCAGCATGTTGGGTTTCATTAAAATCTATGACAGTGAGGTCCAAAAGTGTGATGATTTGACACAGAATTACCCATATGTTGATAATCAAAAGTCTTTGTCTGTGATTGATGATGATGAACTGATGGTGGAGACGGTGTGGAGCAGACCACATCCCTGTGGCCCTCACCTCAGGGCACCCAGGACCTTCTGTGACCGGAGCTGTGCTGTGACGTATAGCGCTGCCGCCGAGGCCAGCAGCTCCCTGCGTCTGTCCGTCTCCAGCTGGTGACCCTTGAAGCCGTCTGGATAAACCTCCGGCAGGAAGTTGGTGCTGATGTCACCAGAGATGAAGCGAGGGTGGGTGATGATTTCCCGGAGGAGGGGAATGTTGTGGGTCACACCTGAAGAGAAGACGCACACACTTCATCACAAAAAGATAAACTTGAGTCTTATCTAATGCTCAGTGTGAAAATCTTTGGTGTACCTCTGATGACGTAGTTATCCAGAGCGTCCTCCATCCGGGCCAGGGCCTCAGCTCGCGTCACTCCATATGTCACCAGCTACAACAGAGACCACAGGAGCTTATCTCTCTCACACACACTCACACACTCACACTCACACTCACACACACACACACACACACACACACACACACACACACACACACACACACACACACACACACACACACACCCTGCGGAGCTGCGACATCTAAAAATTATGAGACCAACCTTAGAGATCATGGGGTCGTAGTAGATGCTGATGTCACTGCCTTCCTGGATGCCGCTGTCCACACGGACCTGACAGAGTGAGGGACGGATGAGACAAGGTTCAGTCCCTCAGTGTGAGGACAAGATTCAGGTCCAGGACAAGATTCAGGTCCAGAATACAGCATCTGAGGCTGACATTCTAATTAAGATGGAGACTGATGACAAGGGTCAGTGTTACAAACATCTTTTTTTTGTCTTATCTTGTCTGATGAATCTTTAAGACTCACGTCTCTGTCTCTCTGTCTCTCACACTCACACACACACTTACATTGCTGAGGTGGCCTGGCTCTTGGTATTGAGACAACCGTCCAATGGAGGGAAGACCAAAAGACTTGTAAGGATCCTGAAGAAGAGAACAGACTCAGGGGTTCAGACGTTTAAAACTTAAGTTAAAATGCTTAACTGTCGCAACAAACTACACTGATACAATATGTAGATACATTATTTTCTGTCACTGTCACCGGGACAATGGTTGATCAGTAACTTCAGTTAATCATCAACAGCAGCACATCATTATGGCTGAGGAGAGAGAAGCTCAGGAGATGAGAGGAAAACCACCACCTCCACTGATCCTGTTCTTACGTATGTACACACACACACACACACACACACACACACACACACAAACATACAAACACACAAACAAACACACACACACACACACACACACACACACACACACACACACCTCAGCATAGACGCGACTCTCGATGGCCCAGCCATTTATTGGGATGTCTTCCTGTTTGTGCTGCAGTCTGTAACCCTTGGCGACCCGGATCATCTGCTCCACCAGGTCCAGGCCAGTGATGCACTCTGTGATTGGATGTTCCACCTGGGATCAAAGGTTAAACAGAGAAGATAGAGGTTTCTGCAGAACTCAAGGAACTCTTACTGGCCTTTTCCAGGCATTTCAGCTTCATCTTAGGGTCGTCATCAGCAGGTGGAGTTTGTTCAGTTGTCATGGAGATGGTTTCAGATGGCTGAGTCAAACTGATGAAGACTGTGACCTGTGGGCAAGGGCTCTGGAAAAAGCCTGTAAGTAGACCTTTAGTTATTTTTACTGATACAGCTTCTTCTGTTTAGTGTGAGATGAGCTTCATGGTGGACAGCTGCTTCTCCTGGCTCTACTGCCTCTACTCCTACTGCTTCTATTGCCTCTACTGCTACTGCCTCTACTGTCTCTACTGCTTCTACTGCCTCTACAGTTTCTACTGCCTCTGCTTCTACTGCTTCTACTGCCTCTTCTGTCTCCACACACACACACACTTGTACTTCCATCTTTGTGAGGACACTCATTGACATAATGCATTCCCTAGCCCCTCACCCTAACCTCAACCATCACAACTGAGAGCCTAAACCTAACCCTGACCCTAACCTTAACCTAAACCTAATTCTAACCATAACTCTGAAACCAAGTCTTAACCCTCAAAATGTGATTTTAAGGTGTCTCTAAAAGTGAGGACCGGCCAAAATGTCCTCACTTTCCCAAAAGGTCCTCACTCTGTTAGTAAAATACTTTTTTTGGTCCTTACTGTGTAGCAAGTGCAAGTACAAGTACAAGTACAAGTACAAGTACAAGTACACACACACACACACACACACACACACACACACACACACACACACACACACACACACACACACACACACACACACACACACACACACACACACACACACACACACAGCTGTACACTGACCTGCAGTCTTGTGTTCATCTCCAAGAAGTAGAAGTTCTTCTGAGAGTCCACAAGGAACTCTACTGTGCCTGCAGACGAGTACTGAACAGCCTTGGCCAGCTGCACTGCCTGTTCCCCCATCGCCCTCCGAGTCTCTGGGTCCAGGAAAGTGCTGGAGAGACACAACACTGGACACTGAGACTCACCTCAGAGACACAACAGAGACAAACTGACTCCACAGATTTAACAAACTAAAAATTCACAAATTTTCCTCAGTGCTGATTATTGTACAGCTGCTAACATATACACAATACACTTACAGAGCACTTTATTAGGAACACCTGTACACCTGCTTATTTATACAGTTATCCAATCAGCCAATCATGTGGCAGCAGAGCCAGGTGAGGAGCTTCAGGTAAAGTTCAAACATCAGAATCTCAGAGACTCTGATCGTGACGTGACTGTTGGTCTGAGTGTTTGTGATCAGAGAGGTCGGAGGTCAGAGGACAATGGACAGACTGGTTGGAGCTGACAGAAAGGCTGTGGTCACTCAGATAACCACTCTGAGCTAAACAACATGTCCAACCTGGAGGTGGATGGACTGCAACAGCCGATCCATCACCAAGACCAGAAACCTGAGGCTGCAGTGGACACAGACTCACCAACACTGGACGGGTGAAGACCTGGTCTGATGGATCTGGATCTGCTGAGGCAGCAGATGGTAGGGTCAGAGTCTGGATCTAATCTCAGAGTCTAATGGCTACTTCCTGCAGGATAATGCTCCATGACACAAACTGGTTTCATCAACATGACAGTGAGTCCAGTTCAGTCTCCAGACCTGGATTGGGTAGACCCCCTTTGGGATGTGGTAGAACAGGAGACCTGCCACTCTTTCATAGTGGCAGCTGAATATTATACATTTTATAAATTCTGAATAATTCACAACAATGTAATAAAAATCAAACACTGAGGAAAACTTCACTCAGTTTGTCAACAGTTCTCCTTTGTCGTCTTTACAGACACTGATGTGTCCACACACAGTAAAAGATACAAGTCATTACACATCTCCATCAGTTATTAATACTGAGTCATATATCAGACAATGAAATAAGAAGTAAACAGAACCAGCTTCAGCTGTTGTGAGACTCCAGACAAACAAAGACCAACACAACAAAAACAACACAAATGTTGATGCAGCTAAACTCAGACATGAAACTTTAAACATTATCAATAAAAAATATAAAATAAATATAATATAAAATAAACCTTCGGCCTCTCACTGACCTGGGAGCCTCCTCCACCACTTTCTGGTTCCTCCTCTGGATGGAGCACTCCCTCTCATTCAGCCACAGAGCGTTACCATGTTTATCAGCCAGCACCTACGAAAGCACACACACTACTCTGGTTCTCTGGAGGAGGAGGCAGATCATCTTCTCATGTTTACGTCTTTATTTTAACTTATTCATTATTCTATATGGTGCTGAACAACTGAAGTGACCACTATGTGACACCTGGTGTGTCTTACCTGTATCTCTATGTGTCTGGGGTTGTCTATGTACTTCTCAATGAGCAGCCTGTCATCTCCAAAGCTGGAAGCTGCCTCCTGGGATGAGAACCGGAAACCTTCCCTGTGACAGCACACACGCACACACGCACACGCGCACACACACGCACACACAGTTTACTTCACTTCAGTCCAGTTCAGTCTAGTCCAGTCAGGTATAGTCCAGTTCAGTTCAGTTCCGGACAATTTAAATAAATCAGTCAGAAGACTTTTGTTAATACAGATTTCACTTTTTGATTTTCAATAAATTTGAAAAAAAATCTAGAGACATGTTGTCACGTTATTTCGGTTATTGATTGTACATTGATCAGCAAAAATTCACCTTGATCCATTCACAATGAAACCTACACCACAAACAGAGAAGACCTTCTGAAGCCACAGTGAATTCACAGTTGAAACTAGTGAAGAGACATAGTTTTAGTCAGAGATGGTGTCAGACTTGAATTTGTATAACTAGGCTCTGATGTGTGTGTGTGTGTGTGTGTGTTTCTCGGTCTGTTTTGTATTTCCTCACCTAAGTTAGTAAATGAATGTTTTACAGCTGCAGGAGTAGTGACTGTATTTAAAATGGGAAATTTTATTCTGAAGATATTTCACAGCATTGTCGTCTGGTCATTGTTTGGTTGTTGTCTGGTTGTCATCTGGTCGCTGTCTAGTCATCTCGTCATCGCCTGGTCGTTGTCTGGTTGTTATCTGGTTATTATCTGGTTGTCTTCAGCTTTTTGTCTGGTTGTTGTGTGGTCATCTTGTTGTTGTCTGGTCATTTGGTTGTTGTCTGGTCGTCATCTGGTTGTTGTCTGGTCATTGTCTGGTTGTTTGGTTGTTATCTGGTCGTTGTCTGGTCGTTGTCTGGTCATTGTACATTGTTTTCATGAATAAAAAATGTTATCAAAGAAATGATGATGGGACAATAAATAGGTATGATACCTTGTCTCCTCATCATTCCAAGCTATCCTCATTCCTTTCCCTCCTCCTCCTGCAGATGCTTTGATCATCACAGGGTAGCCTAGCAACAACACAAAGATAAACACCACAACGATAAACATTTCATCCTCGGTTTAACCACACAAATCCGACCACACGTTTACACCTGTCAGAGACACTGATACCAACAGACAAAAAGGTCATTTCAGTGTATTGTACAATAAGTCAATAACATTATCATGGTGACAAGATGCTGACACACTGATGCTTCACTATCATCTGATGATGTCACATATAATAATATATACAATATATATACTTTCCTTACTGCTAATATGCATGTACTTTTACTTCACCAGGACTTTAACTGGGGCATTTTTACTTGTTGTATTGGTACTTTTACCTCAGTAAAGGATCTGAATACTTCTGAACACTTCTTCCACCACTGTCAAAATCTGATGTCAAAAACATACATAAAGCAATTACAGTGCTGTTCATGGGTGAACAGCACCCAGTCCCCCCAGTCCTGACACATTAGAAAACCAACAAATGCGGTTGGGCTGTACGAATTCTTCAGTCCCACTCAGTGACAGTGCTCAGCTTCAGTGTGTAGACAGGTGATGACTCACCAATGTCCTGAGCGATCTTCAGAGCTTCCTCCACAGTCTGACACAGAGAGAGATAATGGTTACTAAACTACACAGTAACTGTCTCTTACATACTGTGAATTACACCTGCAGGCCCAGATGAGTGGGTAATCAGCATACTGTCCCTTGTCTCTGTGATCTCAGCTATGAAGCAGATGTGTGTCTTGATAACTTGACAACTGTGATTGTGTAGTGTTGTTTGATTGGATCTGTCAGGAGTGAGATGTGGATAATGTGTCAGTCAGAAAACACAGTTGTCTACTTTAGGACTGTGTTGTACAGAGTTCACTAATCATGTGTGCGTTGAACTTTTATATTGTTGTATATGTAACAGTAAACATACCTTTGGTGTTGTTTATAATAGTGTTCATAAACAATATTTCAAAATCAACAGTGAATACAGCAGAACGGCTAATAAAGAAACTGTCACCTCATCAATGTGCTGCGTACACTCTGTGTGTGTGTGTGCGTGTGTGCGTGTGCGTGTTTGTCCATACCTTGACAACTCCATCAAATCCTGGGATGGTGTTGACCTTAGCAGCCTTAGCAATTAACTTGCTCTCAATTTTATCCCCCATTGCCTGGATAGCATGAGTGTCTGGGCCGATGAACATAACGCCCTCTGCTTCCTAGCAACAAAACAATAATACAAATACATTAGAAACATTAAATTCAGATTTCATGTCAGACTGATAATAATATACATACAGAACAACAAGCTGAAATCTCACCCCACTGCTGGGCTCACTCAGCACACTCACACAGTGTGTGTCTGTATTATAGTATTCTACTATTTCTATTCATCCATCAATTTCTTCCATCTACTACTTCTATCATTCACTATGTCTATCACAGCCGATCACACTGAATCATCACTGAAACACTGTAGCTGGTCCTATGTGTTACTCACCAATCGCTTTGCAAACTCTTTGTTTTCGGAGAGAAACCCATAGCCAGGATGAACCTTTACAGAGAAAAAAATAAAACTTTAAACACATGGCTCTAACTCCGGGATCATAACTGTAGATCTGAAATCATAACTATAGCTCTGAAATCGTAACTGTAACTCTGAGATCATAACTGTAGATCTGAGATCATAACTATAACTCTGAGATCATAACTTTAACTCTGAGATCATAACTTTGACTGTGAGACCAAACTCTGAGATTATAACTGTAGATCTGAGATCATAACTATAACCCTGAGATCATAACTGTGGATATATTCTAGAAATGCAAAGACACCAACAGCTCCTCCCCACATGATGAATGCTTCTGCAGACAGACAGCAGTTTAAACAAACGGTGACACAGTAAAGAAAAATCTGAATACATCAGCGGAGAAACATAATGAATCACAGGAGCAGGAGCTTCAGTTCAGAGATGTTCAACTGGTGTTTCCATAGCAACAGAGACTAAAGTGACACTTAGATCTATGGGACAGACATCAATATACCGGGTCAGAAATTAGTAAGATATATAAGGACAGAAGAGCAACTCTTCTTCAGGGGACTGAGGCTGCAGTGATGAACCTTCGTTACACAGATGAATCTACATCTGAGAGTCCAGGTGCAGAAACCAGAGACTCTGGTCTACTGAGAGGTGGACAAAGTGATGTTCTGCACAGGTGAGAGAGAGCAGTGAATCTCATCTGGAGACAGGTGGTGGATCAACATCTGACACTCTCCTTTAATCTGTCACCATGTGTACATTAACACTTACAGCTTGTGCTCCAGTCGCTCTGATGGCATCCATGATGGCGTCCATGTTCAGGTAGCTCTTACTGGTGGGGGCGGGGCCAACACACACTGCCTCATCAGCCATCTTTGCATGGACCTAGATACACACATACACCAGGAAGTTAAGTCCAGTCACCTGTGTCAGTCTGTGCATCCTGAAAACTGGATTACATCTACATAACTGAGATAACTCCTGGCTCAACCTGTTGAGCACCTCTCTGCTCTCTGATGCGGGGTTAGAGGCCTGCACGTCTAATACGTTCACACTCAGCAGGAAAAGAACCAGGTGAAGCTGAGAGGCGGATGAACTGATGTCACTGTGACATCAGCATTTCAAGGTTGGACAGTGACAGTGTGGCAGTGTTAACACACACTAGATACACTATACACACAGGTGAACAGGAGAAGACGTGTCTAGGGAAACATCAATTTTAACAGTGAATGAACACAGACGGTGACTCACAGCGCTGGAGTCCACGTCACTGTGAACAGCTACAGTCTGGATGCCCATCTTCTTACAGGTCTTGATCACCTGATGGAGAAACGCTGATAATTACAACACTGTGGAGGGTTTGGATGGCTGCTGGTGACTGCTTAGGGTTTAAATGTACTGTTAATGATATCAGTGAAGTCTGTGGCTCTGATAGCAATGTGGTGGTGTGAGGTGGAGCTGCAGTGACTGTGTGTGTTTCATTTACACCACGTATCTTACTCTGCAAGCAATCTCTCCTCTGTTAGCGATGAGGATCTTATCAAAGGTCTGTGGAGGGAAACAGCGACAGATTAGCAGGTTTATCATTGACACAACAAGGACGTTCTTCACTCTGAGTGACAACACAACCTTTACCCACTGACTTGGGAGCATTTAGTTTCGGAGTCCGTCATAAATCACAGTGAAGCTGTGTTTACCTTTTCACTGGGGCTGACGGTCGAGTACTGAACCCTGCTGTGCACAGCACAGCATCTGGACTGGAGTGAGGCATACTGCAAACACACACACACACACACACACACACACACACACACACACACACACACACACACAAACACACACAAACACACAAACACAGTATTAGGTCTGTGAGGTTCCATAGATTTATATAAACCACTTACATGTTCAGCAGATTCAGACTGACATGAGTTTCTGGTTAAATACAAAATACACATGTAGACAAAATTGTTGGTACCATTCCGTTAAAGAAAGAAAAACCCACAATGGTCACTGAAATAACTCAAATCTGACAAAAGGAATAGTACATAAAAAATTACTGAAAATTAACTAATGAAAATCAGACATTGCTTCTGAATTGTGGTTCAACAGAATCATTTAAAAAAACAAACTAATAAAACTGGCCTGGACAAAAATGACTTCACTGATGTTTCTCTAACTAAGAGAAACACAGCTACAGTCTTTAAATTGGATTTAATGAGTTCATGTATGATCAGCTGATCGTGTCCTTAGTTAATAATGAACAGCTCAATGAGCTTCAGGTGGATCAGTGAATTAAACTGACACCTGGAATTTAACAGTTAGTGATGAGCTGTTACACTGATGTTAAACTGATATTAAACTGATATTAAACTGATGATAAACTGATATTAAACTGATGATAAACTGATGTTAAACTGATGATAAACTGATGTTAAACTGATGTTAAACTGATGATAAACTGATGTTAAACTGATGATAAACTGATGTTAAACTGATGATAAACTGATATTAAACTGATGATAAACTGATGATAAACTGATGTTAAACTGATGTTAAACTGATGATAAACTGATGATAAACTGATGTTAAACTGATGTTAAACTGATGATAAACTGATGTTAAACTGATGTTAAACTGATGATAAACTGATGTTAAACTGATGATAAACTGATGTTAAACTGATGTTAAACTGATGATAAACTGATGTTAAACTGATGATAAACTGATATTAAACTGATGATAAACTGATGATAAACTGATGTTAAACTGATGTTAAACTGATGATAAACTGATGATAAACTGATGTTAAACTGATGTTAAACTGATGATAAACTGATGTTAAACTGATGTTAAACTGATGATAAACTGATGTTAAACTGATGATAAACTGATATTAAACTGATGATAAACTGATGATAAACTGATGTTAAACTGATGATAAACTGATGATAAACTGATATTAAACTGATGATAAACTGATGATAAACAGATGATAAACTGATGTTAAACTGATGATAAACTGATGATAAACTGATATTAAACTGATGATAAACTGATGATAAACTGATGATAAACTGATATTAAACTGATATTAAACTGATATTAAACTGATGATAAACTGATGATAAACTGATGTTAAACTGATATTAAACTGATATTAAACTGATGATAAACTGATGATAAACTGATGTTAAACTGATGATAAACTGATGATAAACTGATATTAAACTGATGATAAACTGATGATAAACTGATGATAAACTGATATTAAACTGATATTAAACTGATGATAAACTGATGATAAACTGATGATAAACTGATGTTAAACTGATGATAAACTGATATTAAACTGATGATAAACTGATGATAAACTGATGTTAAACTGATGATAAACTGATGATAAACTGATATTAAACTGATGATAAACTGATGATAAACTGATATTAAACTGATGATAAACTGATGATAAACTGATGATAAACTGATATTAAACTGATATTAAACTGATGATAAACTGATGATAAACTGATGATAAACTGATGTTAAACTGATATTAAACTGATATTAAACTGATGATAAACTGATGATAAACTGATGATAAACTGATGATAAACTGATGTTAAACTGATGATAAACTGATATTAAACTGATGATAAACTGATGATAAACTGATGATAAACTGATGTTAAACTGATGATAAACTGATATTAAACTGATGATAAACTGATATTAAACTGATGATAAACTGATGATAAACTGATGTTAAACTGATGATAAACTGATGATAAACTGATATTAAACTGATGATAAACTGATGATAAACAGATGATAAACTGATGTTAAACTGATGATAAACTGATGATAAACTGATATTAAACTGATGATAAACTGATGATAAACTGATGATAAACTGATGATAAACTGATGTTAAACTGATATTAAACTGATGATAAACTGATGATAAACTGATGTTAAACTGATGATAAACTGATGATAAACTGATATTAAACTGATGATAAACTGATGATAAACTGATGATAAACTGATATTAAACTGATATTAAACTGATGATAAACTGATGATAAACTGATGATAAACTGATGTTAAACTGATATTAAACTGATATTAAACTGATGATAAACTGATGATAAACTGATGTTAAACTGATGATAAACTGATGATAAACTGATATTAAACTGATGATAAACTGATGATAAACTGATGATAAACTGATATTAAACTGATATTAAACTGATGATAAACTGATGATAAACTGATGATAAACTGATGATAAACTGATGTTAAACTGATGATAAACTGATGTTAAACTGATGATAAACTGATGATAAACTGATATTAAACTGATGATAAACTGATGATAAACTGATATTAAACTGATGATGAACTGATGATAAACTGATATTAAACTGATGATAAACTGATGATAAACAGGTATTACTTAACGACCTCTCATCCCTGTGGAGGACACTTTAGCCTAAGCTACACCTGACTCACTCTCTGAGATGACGTCAAAGCTACACCTGACTCACTCTCTAGTCAGAGCTAAGAAACACACGCTGATTTTGACAGGCTCTAGACAACAGCCTTTCCTACACCTTTAACCAGGTGTTTCTTTCCGCTCGTCTCCTGGGAGGAGGCTCGGTGTCCGGGTTAACCCTACACGGAGGTATCGGACCTTGCTCGTCGGGAGCACACGGGACAATGAGCGTGTGCAGTTTTGCCGGTTATATGGAGGAGAGCTCCCGCTCTGCAGAGTCTGTGCTCGACCTACCTTTACCGCGAACAGCAGCCTGGTCAGAGACGGAGAGAGACTGTGCGCCGCCATGTTGGCCCACTGTGACGGTCAACCACCACGACGTGATGACGTTTAGCTTTACGGAGACCTGAGTGGTGGAGAGTGAGGCGTCAACTCGATTCATTTTTTTTCATCTCAACTTTATTGAAAAGCTGCATTATTCACATTTACAAAACATTCGAAACGTGACACGCTGTTTTAAAACTATTGTAGAAGGAAACAGGACAACAAGTGATTATATCGTCACTAAGTACATTCAAGGTTCACTGAGTTACTGAGGCCGCTGTAGTAGATCACAATGTCTTTTTTTATTATTATTGAATTCATTTAACATTGAACACATTTCAGAAACATTTTACAAACATTCAGACATATCAGTTCATAAATAAAAACAAATTTCAGTAGAAAAAAGAAAAAAGAATCAATATATAATTTGAGTGACAGACTTCCTCAGACATACATTTCAGGATATATATTAACTGCTAACATGGATTTCTTGTTTGTTACAAATTTGATAGATTCAAAGTAGCGTTCAAGATCAATAAGAAACATCTTAAATGAAGGATTTGCCTTAAGAAGAAGAAGCTCTATGAATATAACATTTCCCTAGTAATGTCAGGAGGTTGACAATATTGTATATATATATATATATATATATATATATCTTAACGTTCAAAATAGGTGAAAATATTTGATAAACGTGTTGTTTTGCCTGATAGGTGACTTTCAAAGTCTTTCCAGAATTTAACACAATATGAGCAACCATAGAACAAATGAGTTACGCTTTCTTATACAGTCTTACAAAAAGTGCATATGTTATCAATATACATAGGGGAGACCGGGGCTTGTTGTCACACGGGTAAGTTGTCACATTGCAATTATCTTCTTCATCAGAGGGGGCAACTAAAAAGTGGAATACTAGTTTTCTTCCTCTACATGGTCAGGTCTCATGTCCTGTGTGAGAAGAGAACAACACATTGTAAGTTGAGATGAGCACCAATTAACCATTTTCCACAACCCAAAGTAAAAAATGTTAACTTTATATATTTAAAATGAAGCTTCTTTCAGATAAATATCCTAGCAGTGATACATGTGGACTTGTTAGAGAAGAGATTAAGGCATCCTGTCATACCTCAGTCATTGTTCTGTGTTAAGCTAACTTTAAGATACAGTCATGGAAAAAATTATTAGACCACCCTTGTTTTCTTCAATTTCTTGATCATTTTAATGCCTGGTACAACTAAAGGTACATTTGTTTGGACAAATATAAAGATAACAACAAAAATAGCTCATAAGAGTTTAATTTAAGAGCTGATATCTAGCCATTTCCCATGTTTTCTTGATAATAACCAAAATCACTTAAGTTCTAGCATCAATAGCTATGGCATTGTACTACCAAAAACAGTGCTTTTAGGCATTCTATGTTTTCTTTCCTGCCTCTTTTAGTCACATGATACA
Source organism: Trachinotus anak (assembly GCF_046630095.1). Classification (NCBI taxonomy): domain Eukaryota; kingdom Metazoa; phylum Chordata; class Actinopteri; order Carangiformes; family Carangidae; genus Trachinotus; species Trachinotus anak. The sequence continues at coordinate 25,591,336 of NW_027273858.1, read as the reverse complement.
CACAGGAGTTAGTACTTGATTGCATAACCATTGTTTTTGATGACTGCAGCCATGCGTCTTGGCATGCTCTCCACCAGCTTCTGACATTGTTCTGCTGTCACAGCAGCCCATTCCTGTTGCACAAATTCAAACAAATTTGCTTTGTTTTTGGGCTTGTGGTTTTTGAGTTTGATGATTTTCCACAGGTTTTCCATTGGATTCAGATCTGGTGATTGAGCAGGCCAAGGCATGGTTCGAATGTTTGGTTCTCCATCCAGGCTTTAACTGACCTTGCCGTGTGGCAAGGGGCATTGTCTTGTTGGAAAATCCAGTCGTTCAAGGCAGGAAAGAGTTTTCCAGCTGATGGAAGAAGACTGTTTTCAAGAGTAGCCCTGTACATGACCTGGTTCATTCGCCCTTCACACAATTGCATTTGCCCTGTGCCACCCATACTGAAACAACCCCAGATCATCACTGATCCACCCCCATGTTTTACTGTAGGGGCAAGACAGTCTGGTTTGTAGGCTTCTCCAGGCTTCCTCCTAACCAGTAAGTTGGCTGGAGTGGGCATCAATTCAAAATTGGATTCATCACTGAAGAGAACCTAAGCCCAGTCATCAACGGTCCAATCCTTGTGATCCCTAGCAAAGAGTAACCGGGCCTTCCGCTGCCTTTCGTTGATGTAGGGCATCTTCCGTGCCCTGTGTGACTTCAGACAAGCTTCAAGAAGTCGGTTTCGAACTGTCCTTGCCGAACAAGTCACATGTCTTGACAGTGCCCACTCATTTTTAAGGTCCCTGTGCAATGCTGCTGATGACATGAAATGGCCTCTTATATGCCCTGGGAATACAATTCACCTTAAGCATTTCAAATAGGACATAAAGTATTTTGTAATTAGCTGCATTTTAGTCATGTTCATTGTATTCTTCAGGTAATATACCTTTAGTGATACCAGGCATTAAAATAAACAAGAAATTGAAGAAAACAAGGGTGGTCTAATAATTTTTTCCATGACTGTAGAGCTAGCATTAGCAAACATGGTAGTTTGGGGCAACTTGTCTCAGTCATCTGGGGGTAAGTTGTCACATGTGACAACTTACATGAACATGCCAAGTGCTCAAAGGAGAAGCCCTGCTTACTCCTTCTGGACAACCACTGCTCACATCTTTCAGAATCAGAATCAGAATCAGTTTTATTGCCAAGTATGTTTTCATATACAAGGAATTTTTTCTGGTGATTGGTGCAATTGAGGATCAGGGGGATCAGTGACAGTGGGGCTCTCTAGCCTATTTTTGTGGCGAGAGGTTTTGGTCCTGAAGGACCGCAGCCTCCTGCCAGAGGGGAGTGTCACAAAGAGTTTGTGTCCAGGGTGGGAGGAGTCAGCTACAATCTTCCTTGCACGCCTCAGAGTCCTTGAGGCGTACAGGTCCTGGAGGCATGGTAGATTGCAGCCAATCACCTTCTCAGCAGAGTGGATGATACACTGCAGTCTGCTTTTGTCCCTCTCCGTGGCAGCAGCGTACCAGATGGTGATGGAGGAGGTGAGGATGGACTCAATGATGGAGGTGTAGAAGTTCACCATCATAGTCCTTCGCAGGTTGAACTTCTTCAACTGCCTCAGGAAATACATCCTCTGCTGAGCTTTTTTGATGAGGGAGCTGATGTTCAGCTCCCATTTGAGATCCTCTGTGATTGTGGTTCCCAAGAAGCGGAAATGCTCCACTGTCTTCAGAGCGTTTAGCTCTAGGTTGTTCTGCCTGCACCAGGTCACCAGACGGTCAGTCTCCCACCTGTAGGCAGACTCATCGCCATCAGAGATGAGTCCAATGAGAGTGGTGTCGTCTGCAAACTTCAGGAGCTTGACAGACTGATGGCTGGAGGTGCAGGTGTTGGTGTACAGGGAGAAGAGCAGAGGAGAAAGAACGCAGCCTTGTGGGGATCCAGTGCTGATGGTCTGGGAGTCAGACACGTGCTTTCCTAGCTTCACGTGCTGCCTCCTGTCAGACAGGAAGTCGGTGATCCACCTGCAGGTGGAGTCAGGCACGCTCAGCTGGGAGAGCTTGTCCTGCAGCAGAGCCGGGATGATGGTGTTGAAGGCAGAGCTGAAGTCCACAAACAGGATCCTGGCATAGGTCCCTGAGGAGTCCAGGTGCTGGAGGATGAAGTGGAGAGCCATGTTGACGGCGTCATCTACAGACCTGTTGGCTCTGTAGGCGAACTGCAGGGGGTCCAGGAGTGGGTCAGTGATGGATTTGAGGTGGGACAGGACAAGGCGCTCAAATGATTTCATGACCACAGAGGTCAGGGCAATGGGTCTGTAGTCATTTAGACCTGTGGGCCTTGGTTTTTTGGGGACAGGGATGATGGTGGAGGATTTGAAGCAGGCTGGCACGTGGCAGGTCTCCAGTGAGGTGTTGAAGATGTCCGTGAACACTGGAGACAGCTGATCAGCACAGTGCTTCAGGGATGATGGAGAGACAGAGTCAGGACCGGCTGCTTTGCGGGGGTTCTGCTTCTTAAAAAGCCTGTTGACATCTCTCTCCAGGATAGAGAGAGACGTTCCTTTGGTAGGGGAGGAGGGGGGTTCTGATGTGGCTCTGATGTGGAGGTTAGTGTCAGGCTTGTCCCACTGTCTTTCAAAGCGGCAGTAGAACTCACTCAGATCGTTGGCCAGACGGAAGTCGTTAATGGAGTGGGGGGGTTTAGGTTTGTAGTTAGTGATCTGTCTGAGCCCTTTCCAGACAGAAGCAGAGTCGTTGGCTGAGAACTGGAGCTGAAGTTTCTCAGAGTACAGTTGTTTAGCTTCTCTCACCGCTTTGCTAAACCTGTACTTGGACTCTTTAAACTTGTCCCTGTCCCCACTCCTGAAAGCTTCCTCCTTTTGCCTCCTGAGCTGACTGAGCTTAGCTGTGAACCAGGGTTTGTCATTGTTATAACTCACCCTGGTGCATGATGGGATACAGCAGTCCTCACAGAAGCTGATGTATGACGTCACAGCCTCTGTGAACTCATCCAGACTGTTGGAAGCAGTCCTGAACACCTCCCAGTCAGTGCAGTCCAAACATGCCCGCAGATCCTCTATGGCTTCACTGCTGCACTGCTTCCATGTCCTCACAACAGGTTCACACAGTTTTAGTTTCTGCCTGTATGTGGGAATCAGGTGGACCATGACATGGTCAGAGTGGCCCAGTGCAGCCCGGGGGACGGCGTGATAAGCACCACTGATTGTGGGGTAACAGTGGTCCAGAGTGTTCCCCTCTCTGGTCGGGCAATTAACAGACTGTCTGTATTTGGGCAGTTCATGACTGAGGTTCCCTTTGTTAAAGTCACCAAGGACAATAACTACGGAGTCCGGGTTGGTCCGCTCCACACACAGTATCTGCTGTGGCCTGTGGTGGGATGTAAACACCGACCAGGATGAATGAGGTGAACTCACGGGGGGAGTAGAAGGGCCTGCAGTTTATGATGAAAGTCTCCAGGTCAGGAGAACAGTGCTGCAGGATCACTGTCACGTCTCTGCACCAGCCACTGTTTGCATAAAAGCAGATTCCTCCACCTTTGGTTTTGCCGGACAGCTCTGTGTCGCGATCCGCTCTGAAGAGCTGGAAGCCGGCCAGCTCCAGCGCAGAGTCCGGATCGATCCACACAGCCACGTCTCCGTGAAGCACAGGACGGCAGATGAAGAAAAGTCTCTGTTCTTCTGCACCAGTAGCTGAAGTTCATCCAGCTTGTTGGGCAGTGAACGCACCTTGGAGAGAAAGATACCTGGGAGCGGTGTGCAAGCGCACCAGCACGTTTTCCTCTCCTCCGGCGTTTCACTGCAAGAACAATGGTCAGTGACCTCTGACCAAAATGTCCAATAATTCCACAGGTGAGTCGAGAAAGGTGGAAAAAATCCTCTGGAGCTGTTTCTCTGATGTTAATGAGCTCTTCTCTGGTGAAAGAGCTCCGGAAACCAAGGCAGAAACTGAATTTACAAAGAAAATAAGGCGAAAAAAGTGCACACCAACACACCGAGGCAGCCATCCGCGGCGCCATGGCAACAGAATTTTTATTGATGAATCTTTCTATTGATGGGCTGAATTTTGCCAAAGAAAATGGCATCATCATGTTGTCCTTCCCACCCCACTGCTCGCACAGGCTGCAGCCTTTGGACAGAAGTGTTTATGGGCCGCTTAAAAAACATGTGAACTCTGTCTCTGATTCCTGGATGAGGAACAACCCAGGTAAAACACTCAACATCTATGACATCCCTGGGATTATAGCCACTGCCTATCCTCTGGCTGCAACCCCTCTTAATATCCAGGCTGGCTTTCGGGCGACAGGGATTCAGCCTTACAACAAGGATGTGTTCTTGGAGACAGAATTTGCTCCTTCTTATGTCTCACATCGCCCTCTACCAAGCCCAAGCACTAACCCAGCCATTCCAGGCTCCGAAACTGAGCCATCTTTTCCAGGCCCCAGCACCAACCCAACCATTTCAGGACCCAGCACTGACCAAGCTGCTCCAGGCCCTAGCAAGCCAGCCACCTTCACCAACACATTAACTCCAGAGGATATTAGGCCTTACCCAAAAGCTGGTCCAAGAAAACAAGTTAACCAGCAGAGAAAAAAGAGAAAAACTGCTATTCTCACCGACACACCTGTGAATGAGGCACTTGAAGCTGAAAGGCAGGCACAAGGGAAAAAAAGACTATTTAAAAAGAAAGGCAAGGCAACCAAATCCAAAATACCAAAGAAGCAAAGCACAGGGAAGAAGCAGAGGGCAGGTAAAAAAAGAAAAACTCCAGATGACTCCTCATTGGAAGAAGATGAGAACCTGTGCCTGGTCTGTGTAGAGCCATTTGGAAACAGCCGCCCAGGAGAAACCTGGGTGCAGTGCATAATATGCAAAGGATGGACCCACAAAGAATGCACCCCAGGCAAATCAGTGTACGTATGTCAGAACTGCGACCTAGATGAGGAGTCTGACTAGTGAGGTCAGGTTTTGTTTTAGTTTTTTTAAAATAGATCTTCCAGGACTAGTTTAGGACTTGTTTAATGTTGCATAATGTTTTATGTCAAGGTTTATTCACTTTCAAGTAAAAAAAAAGTAACAACAATAATTTTGTCCTTGTTTTATTAAGTGCAAAATCTAGTGTGACATCTTACCCCATACAGTGTGACAACTTACCCGTTGGTGGGGCAACTTGTCACATGTTCACAATCTCTATTTGATTGCTTATAACTCTGCACTGACACAAGATATGAATATGACATGAATACAAAATATATACCTGAGACTTTGGTCTTTCATCTGGTACACATTTTTTTAATATATGATGTATTGATTCCAAGAAATATATAAGAGTGTAAAAAGTGTGACAACAAGCCCCGGTCTCCCCTAAATATTGAAATCTTGAAATGTCTATACGGTCAGAAATACAGTGACAATAGCCCCTCAGTTAAAACCATATGTTCACTGCACCAGTCTGTTGCTGGATTTGTTCCTCCCATCCATATCAGCTGTGAATGTCCAAATTTAATCCTAGTGTAAGAGATGGAGACAAAATCTTTCTCTCTCCAGCTTCTGGCTGTCATCCTTATTTTTAAGATTGTATTGCTGTTGTGGTTTTAATATGACAAAGTAATTATAGAAGGTGACTTCAGTTTCCATGTAGATGGCAATATAAAGGTGTCTGATTTTTTAAAATTCAATTGAAGCCTTTAATGTGATTCAGTTTGGCTCCATATCTTGGACTTTGTCACACTGGACATTTCATTCAGCTCCTACAATCATCTGACTTCATTGCTGATCATTAAATTGTCACATGTTGATGATCCAACAATTGATGGAGATAATTTTCCACCTTATATACCAGAAGATGGTCAGCAGAGCAGTGATGATAGATCTGATCAGCAGGGCAGTGGACGACACTGTGTGGGATCCAGAAGATGGGGCGTAAACACCAGTGAGTTAAAAGTTTTGATGTTGAGCCAGGAACTAGTGGAAGTCATGCTGTGGGATCCAAAGCACGTGGGCATAAATGTCAGCGTGGTAATCCCGATGTGGAACAACCAGGTCATGAGGCGCCAGAACCTGATCTTGATGATGATCCTGATGTGGAACAACTAAGTAATGAGGAACTAAGTGATGAGGATTACTATCCATCAGATACACCAGAATCTGATCAGCAGAACAGGGATGCTACTGACAGGGATGATGAACCACCACTCCGTCCACATGCATCTGAACCCAGGGCGAAACCAAAAAAACTTGGATGTGAAGATGGCTGGAAGTGAAGTGTATTTTCTCCAGACTTGGTTCAAGATGAAAGGTGAGAAGAAAGAAAAGATTGGCAGCCACTGGACTACGTGTTGACACAGAGTTGATGAAACTCATTGCTGACTGTACAAATGCTATGTCACTAGCCACCAATGGTACATCTCTTAATACTTCCACTGATGAGATTTATCTTTTTTTTGGAGCATCAATTTTGATGTTTTGCATGCCTTACCCACATGTGAGGCTGTTCTGGTCCAGTGCCTTCTGAATCCCTGCCATTAGCAATGGAATCACACGTGACAGATTCTTTCAACTCAGGCAACATCTGAAAGTAGTCATTGATTATGACATTTCAGAAGAAATGAGAAAAGCTGACAGGTTCTGGAAGACAAGGCCTTTCATGGATCGCATTCTCAACGGCTGCTTGCGTGAGGCTCGACCGGAATGTGTATCAATCAACGAAAAGATGATCCCATTCACAGGAGCTTGTCCATTCCAACAATATGTGCCAGCAAAGCCCAACCCAGTTGGCATGGAGACCTCAGTGGATGGCGTTGTTCTGGACTTTGAGGTCTATCAAGGTGCAATTACGCTGAGCTCACAGTTTGAGGAAGCAAAGTAACTGGTCATCGAACGTCTGGCAAAAACTCTGGTACAAAACTGTACTGTGATCAGTTCTTCACAACCATGAAAGCTGTGAATCGAACACTGGAGAAGCAGATGTACCTCACTGGTACAGTAGTGAAGAACCGGGTCACTGTAGAATCCACACAGGAATGTGAGGACTGTGAAAAAGTGTTCTGAAGTAAGAATGACTTAGTCTTAAGAATCCACATAGGAGAGAATCCATTTCAGTGTTAGGAATGTGGAGAAATATTTTGCAGTATTTGCAATTTGTTTGCAAATGTTTTTGCTCAGTTTAGGCATTGAAATATACAGTTTTATACTTTGTTACACAATGGTGACTTTATTGTGTTTTATAGTAAACTAAGTCCTGATGTCCTCATATGAGGACAAATTGTTCAAAAACAATGTTTGGTGATGTTCCAGTATAAATGGCTTCTCAGGACTCACATTACACCTGTCAAACGGCACTGTATTAATACTGAGATGCCTGACAGTTGCATTAAGTGCAATGTGGAAGTTGGTACCCTCTTTCATTGCGTGTGGGGATGTCAACAGCTCCAGATGTTCTGGAGAGAGGTTCTTGAGCTCATTTCTAGACTGACAGAAAGTGTAGTTCCTGTTGAAGCTAAAATATGTCTACCTCACATATACCCTGTAGATTTTCTGGTGAATGTTAGGAAATGCAAACTCATTCATTTCTGCGTGTTGCAAGCCAAATGTCTAATTGCACTAAAATGGAAAGAAACTCAGAGACCTAAATCTAGTCATTGGATAAGCGATAAGTCTTACAGTCTGGCATTAGAAAAAATGATCTACGCATGATAACAGGCAAAGTTGAAGATCTTTGCAGGATGTGGACACCTTTTTCACATTTCATTAATGACCTGACTATGCAAATGCCTGTGTTCGGACAAGGACTGCTCCCAAAGTCATCCCAACGTAACTTGTAATTTGTAGTGCTGCTAGGATATTGGGGTTCTGAACAAAAAAGAGATTAGAATGATAACCAAATGATACACTTAAGTTTTTAATTTATTTTTAATTCATTAGAATGGTCTCATTATTTCAGATGTATGTTTACATGTATATATGTTTATACAGTCAGTTCCATAAATATTTGGACAGTGACAGTGTGGTGTCTCTCTTCGTGACCACAATAGATTTGAAATGAAGCAGTCAAGATGTGATTTAAGTGTAGTCTTTCATCTTTAATTCAAGGTGTTGAACAGAATATTGCATTAACTGTTAAGGAATAACAACTACTTTTCTACATACTCCCCCATTTTCAGAGGCTCAAAGGTAATTGGACAATTGACTGACAAGCAGTTTTATGGCCAGATGTGTCCTGTTACCTTGTTATTCCATAACAAACTAAGCAGATAAAAGTTCTGGAGTTGATTACAAATGTTGCATTTGCATTTGGTTCTTGTTCCCTGGAATTCTCAGCATATGGTCCAAAAAAGTGTCACTGCAAGTGAAGGAAGCATCATTAGGCTGGAAAAAACAAAAGAAACCTCTGAGAAAAATAGAAGAAACTTTAGGAGTGCCCAATCCACAATTTGGTACATTCCTAAAAAGGAGGAAGGCATTGGCAAGCTCACCAACATCAAAAGGCCTTGAAGATTTCTTGTCTTAGTGAAGAAAAAACCCTTCATAACATCTACTGAAATCAAGAATACTCAGGACAAGGTAGGCATGTCACTGTCAAAGTCTAAAATCAAGAAACACCTTCATGAATCCAAGTACAGAGGGTTTACGACAACTGGTAACCCTGTAGAACAGGAATGCCAGATTAGATTTTGCCAGAAAACATCTCAAAATCCTTCCCAGTTTCGGAACAAGACATCTTTGGACAGATTAAACAAGGATTAACTTGTACCAGAATGATGGGGAAAGGAAAGTGTGGAGAAGGAATGGCTCATGATCCGAAGCATACCAGGGAGGAGGCAGTGTTATGGAGGCAGTGTTATGGCATGGGCATGTATGGCTGCTAATGAAACTGCTTCACTAGTGTTTATTGATGACGTTACTGCTGATAGAAGTAGTAGAATGAATTCTGAAGTGTATAGGACTATATTATCTGCTCAGATTTAGCCAAATGCTGCAAAACCAATAGGACAGCATTTCAGTGCAGATGGACAATGACTCCAAAACATACTGCAAAAGCAACCCAAGAGCTTCTCAAGACAAAGAAATAGAATATTCTTCAATGGTCAAGTCAGTCACCTGATCTCAACCCAATTAAGCATGTGTTTCACTCACTTAAGATAAAACTTGAAGGCAGAAAGACCCACAAACAAGCAGCAACTGAGGACAGCTGCAGTAAAGCAAAACAAAGCATCTGATGGGAGGAAACTCAGCATGTGGTGATGTTGATGGGTGACAGACTGCAGACAATCATTGACTGCAAAGGATTTTCCTCCAAATATCAAAAATAATGCTTATTTTCACAAGTTTGTTTGTTTGTCCAATTACTTTTGAGCATCTGAAAATGAGGTAGTATGTGTAAAAGTAGTTGTTATTCCTTACTGGTTGATGCAATATTTTTGTTGAACAATTTGAATCAAAGATGAAAGACTACATTTAAATCACATCTTGACTGCTTCATTTCCAATCTATTGTGGTGGTGTAAAGAGACAAAAAATTTTAAAAATGTGTCATTGTCCAAATACTTGTGGACCTGACTGTATCCATGTATTGATGGTCATCAGTTTGCGCAGGTCTAAGCCCGCCCTTCAGCTAGGGTGACCATTTCCATAACACCAAAAAGGAGGACATTATGCGGCATATCAATAAATTACTATGGTGTACATAGGACTCTGGTATACTCTCATTTATAGTACAATTGTGAGTGGTTTAAAGATGATGTTTGTGTAGCTGAATAGGCTACACAAACATACAGCGGCCGGACAGGGCATTGAAAATCCGGACTGTCCGGCCTAAAGCCGGATGCCTGGTCACCCTACCTTCAGCCCGTTGATGTTAGAGGGAAGGACAGTGAGGTGGTGCACACTGTGATGACCCCAACCACTCTGCCTGCCTGCTTGTTTGTTTAGTATTTGTGTATTTGGTTCCAAAGTTTAATGAAAAGGACCCTGACATTTTCTTTGTGTTGTCTGAGCGTTTAGCAGAGGCACGAAATTGGTCTGACTCTGAATGCACTCTTCTACTTAAGTGTGTGCTGACTGGCAAAGCCCATGTGGCATTTTCAGCCTTAAGCTTTGCTGATGGTAGTAGCTACCAGTTAGTTAAAGATGCTGATGAGTTGGTAGCTTATCATCACTGGTTCACATCTTTTAAGAACGAGAAGCAACCTAGCAATGCTCACAATTCAGCCACTCATTTTAGCTCATTTTGCTGCATCCCAAGTAAAGACCTTGGAGGATGAAATGGAAATAATCTTGCTGGTGCAGTTTAAAAGTACCTTGCCTGACTGTGTTGATACTTATGAGCATAAAGCAAGCAATATTTCAGAAGCTGCCAAAGTAGATGATGAGTTTTTGATGACTCATAAAGTTGGTGGAAGTCATTGTCGTGGTGAGGCTGGTTGTACACAGAGTTTTGTGGGGTTACCTCTAGTAAGGGGTTGACAGAAGGGACAAAAGTTTTCAGTTAAAGTGAGCAGTGGTTTACATGGGAAGTTGGACCCCAATCGTGTCTGTAACGACTGTTTTGCTAAGGGACACTGGAGAAATGAGTGTCCAGTTTTGAGGAAAAAAGGTAAGCCTCGGTATATACCACCAAAACCATCTGGAGTTGCTGCATCTTTGCTTGGGGAAGAAAGAGCATGTGTTATTGCTGCTGTGCAAGCATAAACAAAACCAGCATTAGACTCAGCGACAAAAATTCCTGTTGTGGAGAAAAATCGACAAATCCCTCTGTTAATGAGAGACTGACCCTGGTTATGCTGCATGTGTGTCTGATGGCTTTGCCTCATTGATGGGGAGTGAGAGAAAAGTGCCTGTAAAGATACTGAGAGATGCAGGGGCACTGGATTAATTTATTGTGAGCTCTGTATTACCTTTCTCTTCTGAGACCGACACTGGCTCAAGTGTTGATGTCCGAGGGATGGGGTTGACAGTCTTTTCTGCTCCAAAGCATAAAGTGACATTATACTCAGATCTGGTGCAAGGTGACATAGCCATGACAGTACGTCCTTCCTTGCCTATGGGTGGAATAAATATCATCTTGGGTAATGACCTGGCTGGCAAACAAGTGTGGTGTTCCTGTGCCAGTGGTTACTTACACTTCCCAGATAGAAGCTTAAGAGTTTTCAAAAACTCCCCCTGTGGTGCTTCCCACTGGTGCATTGAGTCAGTCGTGTCTTAACAAGATCAAAAAGGCTGTGCCTGCATTTCCCTTGCCTGTGTCTCACAGTTCCCTGGTGAAACAACAAAAAGACGATCCTGAACATCGGGCACTGTACACCCAGGTGCTCTCAGATAGTGAGGTAGAGTGCAGCTCGTAGTTACTTTCTCCAAGATGGTCTGTTGGTGAAGAATTGGGTTCCCGAGGAAGACTGTTTTGTGGGGGATGAAACTGTACAAATTGTTTTGCATTCTAAGTTAAGACTCACAGTACTTCAGGCTGCTCGTGATGGTGTGGCAGGTCATTGAGGTGTAAGAAAAACCTACGACCGTGTTCTGTGACAATTTTATTGGCCTCGGTTAAGGAGAAATATTTCTGCTTTCATTAAAACTTGCCTTGTGTGCCAGTTGACTGGAAAACCAAATCAAATGATTAAGCCTGCCCCACTTTTCCCCCTCCCAGTTGCTGAATATCACTTTGAACATCTGATCGTCGATTGTGTTGGTCCCTTGCCATGCTCTACACCTGGTAGTACTTTTTTGCCCGTTCCATCACCACTAAGTCAGCTGTGAAAGCTCTGACACAGTACATGTCCGTTTTTGGTGTCCCAAAGGTGGTTCAGTCTGATCAGGGGTCTAACTTCAGTTCAACGTTGTTTGCAGAAGTGTTAACACAGCTGAATATCACACATCCTCAATACAGTGCCTACTATACTCTGAAACTGAGAGCTCTGGAATGGTTTTATCAAACCCTGAAGTCCCTTCTTTGTGCATATTTCACAGTTAGACTATGACTGGGAGGAAGGTTTACCCTGGCTTATGTTAGCTGCCAGGGAAGTGTCCCAAGAAAGTTAAGGCTTCAGCCCTAATTATTTGGACTTTGGTCACACAGTTCGAGGCCCTTTAACTTCCCTACATAGTGATTGGCAAGCTGAGGAGGCCCCAGAAAACTTAATAGATCATATAAATGGTTTCTGACAGCGGTTGTAGCAGGCAAATAAAATGGCAAGAGAAAATCTGCAAGAAGCACAGAGTAAAATGAAAACTTTTAATGATCAACGTGGTGAACGCCATGAATCTAGTCCTGGTGATCAAGTTCTGGCATCTCTACCTTTAGTTGGCTCTCCTTTCCAGGCCAAGTTTTCTGGCCCTCACCCAGTGGCTCATAAACGGACAGACTTGAACAATATAATCTCAACCCCTGACAGGAAGAAGTCTATGCAATTGTGTCACATTAATTTGTTGAAGCCTTATTATGCTCGCTCTCTTGTGCCTCGTTCATCATGTCCCTCTGTTGCTGCAGCTGTTTCAGTGGATCGTTCATCCCCACCTCTTCATCACAAAGCAGACTTTGAACTTGTGTACATTTGTGTAGATGATGGGATTTTAAGAGAATGTCTCAAAAGCTCTGAGTTCCTTGATAAGATGGATGAAATGTTGAAACATTTACCTGAACAGAAGCGGGCTGAATTGGTCAATTTGACCAATTCAGCCGGTAGGACAACATTTTTACCGCATGTCTCCGAAGAAGCGTGAGAAAATGAGGTCAAATACTTGGTGGATAATTAGATTGCTTATTGGGTTTGTCATCATTCCTATCAAGTTAAAAGTAATAACCAAAGGTAAACTGAACTGTCACAGTTTACAGGCACACTTCCTATGTCCTGCACTTCCTGTAGATGTATACCTGTGTAACTTTTCCACTTTAACTGTGCTGTTAAGACCTAGGTGATAACACAGGAATATAAATCAGTGCAACTGTAGGTTTATCATTCTGCTTCAGGTGGGATTCATTATGTACGAACAGGAGTCACTAATTAACCGTTTAACACAGCTACACACTTTTCTCACTCGACACTTTCCACTGTCTTGATTCTTTGATTCACTGACTCTGAGTCAGTATTCAAACCTTAGAAGCCACTTTTAAGATCAAAGGGAAAGTCCAGATGTTTTGTGGATCATTTAATACACATTTGATGTTAAATGAGTTTGTGTATGACATTGTGGAATCCTTGGGGTCTTAATGAAACTGTAAATGGAGTGTAAACATTCAGGTTAACTGACAGGTCCATGGAGCTAGAGTCCCTTAGATTCACTGCTCTGTTGGTTTAGACTGTGGTCACAGAAAACAAGTCTCTACCAGGTTAATTAGTGAAGGCCTCAGTCTGCACTAAACAAAGAGGACATGTGAAACCCTCTGACAGCAGAGTCAGCTGATTCAAGTCACGATACAGACCAGTTAGCTTAGAGCACACTGAGGCCTCAACAGGCACACTCTGTTACCATGTGTACAACACTACTGAGCTCAGGTCAGCTTTACCCACTCCATCAGTGTCAGTTTAGCCCTTAACATTGCTTAATTTAAGATTCTTCATAATCTTTACAGCAGAGCAGTCCCAACATTCACTGGTCCATCTGTACAACGTTATCTGTTAGCTTCAGGTTAGCTTGCTAACACTGCTCAGATAACTGGCAGTTTTTTGTCAGACGTTCAGTTTGAGAACCGCAGTGATGAAATTCTTCCGATGCATCATTTGAGCCGCTGCTGTTGGTCCAGAGATGGAGATGATGTCTGAGTGGAGTCAGTATCTGAGACGGAGTGAGACGCCCTCTCTCTGATCAAAGACCTTTATCTGATCGTCTCTATCTGATCACCTTTGTCTAATCAACTCTATCTCATCACCTCTATCTGATCATCTTTATCTAATCACCTCACATTGATCACCTCTCTTCAATCTCCTCGCTCTGATCACCTTTAATGACCTTTATCTGATCACCTCTCTCTGATCACCTCTCATTGATCACGCCTTCTCCATCTCAGAGGGACCACTGATGTTGAAACAAACAACAGCTGGTTCTGGGAAATGACAGCACCTTTGCTTCCACAGAGCGTCCTCTGACCTGGGTCTGACAACGTGTGAGGTGTGTTTCACCAGGTCCTTCGTCCTACGTGACGTACTCCTCATCGTCACTAGGTTCTGATTTAATGTGGTCTGGGTGGAGCAGAGGGAAGTGAGGTGCTGTAGTCCTGGTGCAGACGTACCACTCTTTAATGTTAGACAACTGAGGTAAGGCTGGGTTGACGGAGCGCTGGCTCCTCCGCGGGGTCCTGCCGCTCTGCTGCTTTTGGGCCAGCTGACTCTTCAGGCCTGACAGAGACAGGTCCAGAGGCATCGCCATGGGAGACGAGCTCCGCAGCAGCAGCTTGTGGTCCACGTCGCTGGCTGAGCTGAGGTCCAACTCGTGATGAGACAGAAGAGGAAAATGAATATTTTTGTTGGCAAGTGAAGGAGAGAGGCGGTTCATCTTCAGGTCGAGGGGCTCGAGGAGCGCCTGGTGAGGCTGCTGCAGCTGATGAGGGATGGGATCGTATGAGTCCTGGGGTTCAGAGGTAGGTGACAACTTGATGTGAACCTTCATGTGTTTGCGCAGGGAGCTGGGGTGGGTGTAGGACTTGGTGCAGCCTAGGGCCTTGCAGTCGTAGGGCTTCGAGGCCGTGTGTACCTGCGAGTGCTTCTTCCGGTCGCTGCTGTTGGCGAAGCGTCGCTCGCAGAACTCACACTGGAACGGCTTCTCGCCTGCAATACACACAGGATAGTCATAGAACCACAGTCATAAACGGGTCCTGATCTACAGGTTAGTAATAATCCATAATTTAATCTGTCTGTGAAGAACTTTTTGCTCTACAGACGCCCTGACCACTCACATACATCTACTCAACTGACAACACTGTGGAGCGGTACTGGTTTAATGTCTGAGTGGAGAGACAGTTAGACCAGTTCACACCAGTCAGAGTTTAAAGTGAGAATATCAGAGAAAACAACACTGGACAAACTGGGAAGTTTCTCCTGCAAACATTCAGGTCTGTTTCAGTTTCAGTGTGGAAAATGTTTTAAATCTAATGTCTATGACGTCATGTAACTGATGATATGTGTCTGTGTGTGTGTGTGTGTGTGTGTGTGTGTGTGTGTGTGTGTAGACTGGAACAGTGGCAATACTGTCAACCAGTGACAGGAGCTGATTGTAGCTCTGAATTTTATTGATTTCCATGATGACCCTCACAGTAACTGAAATAACAAACTGTTCAATTGTGTGGTTTTAATCTCTGGTGTCCATCTTTGAATTTCTCCTTTTACAGATTCCGTTTATTGTCCTTTGTCTCTAGACTGTTATTCACTGTAAACTGTGGGGATATATGTCCACGTATCCACAACACTAAAGTGGACCAGCCCTTGTGTCACTTTGCTTTGTTTGTATGATGTGAGTTGTTTTGTGTTTAAAGACAAAATAGAAATACTATCAGAAAACAGTCAAGTTCACAGTATCAAGCTTAAGTCCGTGTAAATGTATCTGAAAGTCCTGTGACTCATCATGTACATCTACCAAAAATTTGGGCTGGGGATTGGTGCAAAGTCCTAGGACCCTATGGGGCATTTACATATAAATATAAATATAAATACATTATGTACACAGACAGTGACAGACTAAAGGAGATGCCTTCATAAAGAGTCTCAGTCAGTTGATGTCTCCAGAGCAGCTTCACTGTCCTCCATTCTTCATCAACTGATGATGATGATGATGGAGAGCGCTGTCTTACACATATCTCCAACTGTCCAACAGTTTTCAGGTTGTTAAACATAGATATACATATATATACATATACACTATATATATATATATATATATATATATATATATATATATATATATATATATATATAAACACCACAGCTGTGGGTTATCATGTAATTAGAAACTATATTGAAGCTCTATGTCCCTTTATGGTTGACTGGTGTTGATGAAGGTCCTTGTGACTGGAGTGTGTAGGAGACTAAGATCAACCAGGTGGTGGTGCCTCTTCTGATCTTGATCCTCCTCCATCACTACACCTGCTTTGTCTTTTCAGCTCCTGTTTTCCTTCATCAGACTTCTGACTCTCTAATAAACCACTCTCTGATAATGAATGAGTTTCAGTGGTGTCCTGGCAGCTGAGCATCACTGAATCTGTTCAGGGACCTGTGCTGAGAATCATCCTGGTTCTCATACGGACTAATAAACCATGACCTGCCCATTAAAACAAACAACAGGCACAGAGCCTGGTAACCAACCTGGCAACACAGGAGCTGCTGTTATTGATATCTAATAACTGATTAATAATCATCAGAGACAGATGTATCCACCATCAGTAAAGTGTCTAAAAAGCCTTCAGTCTGAACTCTGTGAACTACATCCTCCACGTTTCTGTAAACTCATTAAAATCATCAATAACCTTTAATCCTGACTCTTCCCCCACCTCCCGTCACCTTACATGACTCCTGTACCCTACAGCCGTGATTCCTTTAGGAGACAAGGGAGCAGTGAAGGACGGAGTGAACCGGAGCTGAACCGGGCCTCCGTAAACATGGAGGGGATTCCTCCCAGGCTGGGGCCAGTCTGAGAACCTCTTTATCCTGTGTGTGTCAGGAGCTGCTGTCCTGACGGGCCGCACAGTCAGCGTGTCCACATGTGTGTGTGTGTGTGTGTGTGTGTGTGTTCTCAGACAATCATGAAGCCATACCAGTGTGCGTGCGCGTGTGGATCTTGAGGTTCTCGGAGCGCGCGAACATCTTGCCGCAGTTGGGAAACGCGCACGAGAAGGGCTTCTCCCCGGTGTGCACGCGGATGTGGTTGATGAGTTTGTATTTGGCTTTGAACGCCTTCCCGCCGCGCGGGCACTCGGCCCACATGCACACATGGCTGAGGGTCTCGAGCCCCGCGGCTACGTGCTCGGTGGTGACGTGGTCCACCAGCTCGTGCATGGAGCTGAAAGTTTGGTCGCAGGCGGATGTCGCCGTCCGCCCCAGCCTCGGTCTGGAAGTTCGGTCAGTCCATTTGCAGACCAGCTCGGTTTTGACGGTGGGGCCTTTGGAGAAATCCAGCAGGCCGTCTACCCCCCCGCCGGCACCGCTGTCGGCAGAAGCGGAGATGCTAGCGGTTCTCGGCTGGGGCGGCGAGACGATGCTCGAAGCTCCGGAGTTGTTGTTCCCCAGCGGAGAGACGAGGCCATTGTGCCTGGCCACTACAGCCGTCCGCTTCATGCTCGGCACGGCGGGCTGCCCCGCTCCTGTCGCCAACCACAGTCCTCCGTCCTCCGAAAACCAGTTCGATCCTGGAGGCAGGCGTCTGCCGCGTCCCCGCTGCCTTTCTGCGTGTTTTTGGTGGAAGGAAGAGCGCATGCGGCACCGTCTTTACCCCCCGCTGCTCGGTGTTAGATCCCGAGAGTCACAGCCTCCATGCTTTTATTTACTGTGTGAATGGAGGTGAACGGAGTCGAAGGAATACAGCCTGCTGCGGCCCAACACTGTGCAGTGGCGTCCTTGTCTCCTTTCCTCCCCCACTCCTTTCTTCAGCCCTGCTTGTCCAACTAACACATAGACCCCTGTGGTCAGACACACATCGACCAGACACTATGAAAAGAAATCTCATATTTACAGGATCGTTTAACAAGAATTCAAGTGTCTCACACACGTTTCCACTGTGACTCAGACAATAAGAGATTTTTTTTAACCATGAAATTATAAATATTCTCATCCAACTTACGCACCAATTTTATAGCCGTCATTATTATTATTATTATTATTGACAATAATTAATGGTCATAATAATAACAGTTCTCCTGAAGAGACATATCTCAGCAGAAAAAGTGAATATCACTAGTGAGTGTTAGGTTCTACAGAGAAAATGACTAAAAATAACTGATCAGATATTAAATAGTACATGATTCTTTTTTTTCAGTTGACAATTCTATTACTGCATCAGCTGTGTCAGCTGTAAAGACCACAGCTTAGAGTCGCAGTACGAAGTCTGGGACCAGGTTGAAGACCAAGCAACAGTGAGCACAAACACATGAAGGGAGAATGAGAACTGGACTAACTGTCCTGAGTGTCTCTTTGAACAGTCCCTCACTGATTCATTATACTGATGTTCTCAACATCCTCCACATGAATATTGGGAACATTTCATCCTCTGGTGGTGGAGGTCTTTGTCTCTGTGTGTTTGTGTTGATGCTCTGTGACCTGTGTAATACCTGTCCTACCTGTACATCAGTCAGAAGTCTACTGACCTTATCCTGAAGAAGACAATGAGCTGAAACACCAATAAAGAAATATAATATATATAATATAAAACTGCATCAGAGTGACATTTTTCTGTTCCTTTCTGTGATGTCCACCTCTAAGCCAGTGCCTCACCTGTACAGGTGTTTGTCTGTCAGCTGTTCTCATTTAAAACCTGGAGGAGAGATACCCCCTGTCCCCTGCTGCTGCTAGGGTTTAACTCCCACCACTCTGCACTTATCACAGTTTACACCCTCACCTGTCATCACCTATGTTGTTTACTTGATTCCTGTTATGCTGTGTCTGCTGTGTTCAATGCAACAAATTCAGTGTGATGTAAATGTAACAGTCACTCCTCTCATGATCTGAGGGTCATTAGACACAGTTTGTGTGCCTGTCACACAGAGTCGGGTTTACACTGTCCTGATGAAGAGGAATCTGTGCCTGTTGTGTGAAGATCAGTGTGACGTCACGGAGGGGACACTGCAGGTTCGTTAGTTGGTTTTTTACCAAAACTGGAACCAAAGACAGAAACGTGGTGTAGAGGTGTGTGGATGAAACGAGGAAAAATCAGTGGAGGAGTAACCGTTGTCTTTGTCATAGACTGACATTGACTCATTGAAAATGACACAACTCATTTACCTGAAGTGATGCTGCAGGTGGACCTGATATAACCTCATCTCTGGATCATGTTTCATCTGACCTCGTATTGAACCCATTTCTTCCACTCTCTTCACCTGACCTTTTCCCGCGGTCTGCTGGGATCGGAACTTTGATCACCCAGTTTCTGAAGTGGTCATGACCCAGTTTAAACATATAAAACAGTGGTCCTCTGTCAGCTGACGGACGAAAAGAGCTGTATGATCGGACATTTGCTAGTGGTGATTATGGAAATGTTTGAACACATAATATCACTAAATGTAGAGTGAAACGCTGAATTTTGTCATGTTTCAGAGACAGTCGTGAGTTTTCTTCATCATCATCATCATCATCCTCGTTATTAACTTATTTTTAATACCTAAACTTCCGCCGTCTTTTCAGCCAGCTTCAGCGTGGAACTTTATTCTGAAATTTCAGCGGAAGCTGTGATGAACAATTTCCTGTCAGGAACTCCACGAACGGACTAAGGAGCTCTTCAGTCCGGGTGGACCCAGAGATGTCGGAGTCTCCGGACACCCACAGCCTGCTCTCCGCCTCCTCCCAGCTGAACCTGATGGAGGTGGACCCGGTGAGAGACTCTGCTTTTTCTAACGTGTTCTACTGTGGAGATTTCAGTGCTGTGTTCCCGCCGTCCATACACCGTGAGAGGTGGCTGAGCACAGACGCACTGCTCCTGATCCTGGTCTTACTGAGACTCTGCGGCCAAAGGGAAACACAATAACGAGCCCGACGTTAGCTCCGGACTGACGGCTCATTTGCGCATGTGTGATTGTCGAAGCTGGTCGTTGTTAGGAAGACTACATGTTGTTCAGAAGCTAACGCGTGGTGGACTGTGGCTCCAGCTGAGACCACTACAGTTTCCTGTCTGAGGCTGAGCGCTATGTGGTCTATCACACCGGCCTGAGTCTGGACGCTGTCACGTGATCCAGCATCAGCGTGCAGCTCAGTAAACAGGAAGTGATCTGTGATCTGTTGTTTGTCAGCGACTCTCAGAAACTTAAAGGGGTAATGCTGCAGCTCGTGATGCGTTCAGGCTCCGCCTCCTCCCGGTGTGTGACCACACACCCAGCAAACAGCAGTGAACGGATCATTTGGAGGTTGTTGTATGATAGACGTTTCATAGGGTTTAATAATTGAAGTATTTGTACACACTAGGTGTAGTTACTTGTAAGAGGTCCAAATTGTGAAGTAATCAGGTGCTAAGTGACCAGGACAGCATTTCCCAGAAGCCTCTGTTCTGCAGGTCCACCACCACGGGTGGTCTCACTTGTGTTACCTGATCACAGCTGACATCTACCTCACCCTCTTGTTGAACATATTAAGGTGAGATAAGTTCCACCTGCATCACACAGGTACATGGTGGTGACATTACCAGAGATTCAGCTTAGCTCCACCATGAGCCAGAATAACTATAAAGAACACCTGTGTAGAGGTGTGTACATACACATTCATTCATTAGTCATACTGCTCCTCAGCTGCCTGGTCCTGATCACAATGATGAGCCATTGTTGAGAAGGTGTGTGTCTCTCCAGGACTATCCCTCCTCCTTCGATAAGACCTGTCCACTCTGTCTGACAGTGTGTGAACATGTCTTCTCTGTCTGACAGTGTGTGAACATGTCCACTCTGTCTCTGTCCCCCAGCCGAAGGATCAGCAGTATGGCTAATGGATGGTTGGATGTTTGGTGTGTCAGTCTGATCCCTGATCCTGATTTGTGTGTGTGAGCCTGTGAGGAGCTTTAATCTGGTTTGTGTTACATCACTACAAGTCATTCATGTGTTCATGTTGGTTATGTTCGTTGTTAGTTAATGCTAGCCGAACAGAAGTTCTTCTTTTGGTGTTTTTGTTTGTTACCAAACAGCTTCAGGTGTGTTACTGTCCCCCGGACTGGAGGAGGACTGACCCTGGTCTACATGTAACCAGGAAAACAAACAGGGATTGAAATCAGAATTAGTTTATTAGGAACACCTGGCTAAAACTAATTTAATCAGACATTCAGTAAATTTCACCTTCTTTAAAAGGTTGTTCTGTTGCATAATACCACATTATACCTGAAGAGGTGATCGTGAGACACTGTAGTGTCCAGTCTGTCCTTATTCCAACATGAGAGGACGAAGAAGTAACAGTGAGTAAAACCTGTGATAGAGATGAGACTCAGCTGATCTACATCTCCCTCATATTGTTGTTAACATTGTGTCTCCAGAGGACAGTCTCTGTTGTGTTGTTGTTAACATTGTGTCTCCAGTAGAGAACAGTCTCTGTTGTGTTGTTGTAAATGTTGTTTCTCCAGTAGAGGACAGTCTCTATTGTGTTGTTGTTAACATTGTGTCTCCAGTAGAGGACAGTCTGTTGTGTAGGTAGGTAGGGCTCATCTGTTCACCTTTGTGTTGCAAGGCTTATTACTAAGTCATTAAATCCAAAATGTTTGTCTTTTAATGTGATAAGTGTACAGGGGTAATTGCAGCAATGCGTTTAGTACCTGTGGTCCTCTTCCTAGTCTGAAGGTCCACCTGTCACCAGTCAGGGTGTAGGACAGTCCAGTTTCTGAAGAACCTTCTCACTGCACTCACTGCTAGTGAAGCTTATTTTTGTGAGTTATAACTAACATCAACCTGGATGAGCATATTACATTTCTATCAACACGTCTTTTCTCTTGTCAGGAGTTTGGCAGCTGCAAAATAACAAGTTTTTATTGAGAAAACTGTACTGGAATAAAAAAGCAATGGGGGCAAAAGCAGAATTTTGAGAAGTGGGGGGAACATGCCCCCCTACCATCCATGGATTTAAAGCGCT
Source organism: Trachinotus anak (assembly GCF_046630095.1). Lineage (NCBI taxonomy): Eukaryota > Metazoa > Chordata > Actinopteri > Carangiformes > Carangidae > Trachinotus > Trachinotus anak. Next base: position 25,569,611 of record NW_027273858.1, on the reverse strand, counting down.
CAATAACTTTTCCTACAGGCCTGTTAGGACTGTGTATGCACACTGTGACATGCTCAGCTGTGGTCCTGTGTGTTTTGACTGGCCTCAGCAGAGAATACCCTGTCCTCCTGCAATCTGATCAACATATGTATTAATGGCTACATGGCTAGGGCGTGTAGTGACTGGGAACATGTCATTTGATGGCAAAGGTCAATGGTGCACATGACATTACAGTTACAACAGCAGTGTAAGGTTGGCCTTGAGTATTTACAGTGGATATAAAAAGTATACACACCCCTCTGAAAATATTAGGTTTTTCTGATGTAAAAAAAGTTAGACCATGATAAATAATTTCAAAACTTTTCCCAACTTTAATGTGACCAATAACCTGTATAACTCAATGGAAAAACAAACAATTCTGTCAGGGGGAAAAACATAAAAAATAAAAAATGTACAATAAGCTGGTTGCATAAGTGTGCACACCTTAAACTAATACTTTGATGAAGCACCTTTTGATTTAATTACAGCATTCAGTCTTTTTGGGTAGGAATCTATCAGCCTACCACAAGAAAATGCTGTCCCAAAATTCCTTACTGCAGCAACATTAAAATTACAGATGATTGTAGCTTCACCACAACAGACCCACAAAAGTATAGAAACATCAGAGCAGTTTGACACGATCCAGTACTGATGGAAATCCTTGACTCATGTCTGAGCTACAAATCTATAAATACAGATCCATCCTCTTTAAATCCAGTTAGAGGTCATCATGTGGAACAAGCCTAGCATCTTCATCATCATCATCATAACAATCTATAGATAGATGTCGTCTCAAAACATCCCACTGTACTAAAAAAGAATTTGTATAAAACCTACTGATGTCTGAATATACTCACTTATTTTTATTGAATTATTTTTATAATGGCTCAACCCTCTCTACTTTTACATTGATGCCATGTTATCTTATGTAAACATTTCAGTCCTGTTTGTTTTGTGTTCGTGGTCAGGAAAGGAGTATTTGTCATCCATGTGTTATAAATAAAGTTGGTTTCAAAAAATGAGATTCTTTTCCTAAGTCCTTATGACCTCTCCTCTACATCGTTCCTTGATCTCATGACATTTCCAAGGTCAGGGAGAAGTGGTTAGACCTTTTTGACCATAGTCTCATCTAGTCTCATTATGGTCCATTCTGGAGTGTCTGTTGAGTCAAGTGTGACACCTGGTGGAGAAAGTCAGTATACCAGTACAGTCCAGTGTTCGTCTTAGTATCAGACCAGTTTGAATATTTACATCGCCCCAACCCTTAAGGTTTCTGTTGTCAAGGATAAAACAGAACCTGCAGGATGGAGGAAGGAGCTTCAGCTGTGAAGCACAGAATAAATTCAGATTTTCTAACCCTCTGTTTTCGTTCTACTTCTCAGATCGATGATAAGGAGTTTGACATTCCCCAAGTGGACACACCCCCCACACTGGAGAGCATCCTCAATGAGGTCAAGTACATGTTACTCTTTGACTACTACAGTACATAGTACTGCATCACACATTGTCACAAGTTCAGCAACAGTATAACAGTATAATACCAGTACAACAACATAACAGTACAACAGTTCAACAGCAGTTCAACAACAGTACAACAGTACAGAAACAGTATAGCAGTATAACAACAATACAATAGTAAAACAACAGTGTAAAAAAACAACAATTTAGTAACAGAGTAATCTGGGCTGCTTCACTTCTCCTCAGTTTATAGACAGTACAGGCAGTACAGTGCAGACAGTACAATACAGATAGTACAATACGGGGGGGGTAAAACGAAAGTTCAAATTTCCATTGTCTGAAATAACATTGAGAAGAAATGTTAAAGAGAACTGTGGAGTCAACAAGTGATCCAGAGCCAAAGAAAAGTGTCAGATAAAACTACAGGCCCTCGGCTCAAATGAAAGGTTAAACACCTTTTACGAGAATCACACAGTGTCCATAAAAAATCATATGTGCTGTAACTCAGTCTCAGTCAGGACCACTAATGAGCCCTGCAAAATGGACCAGGAAGATGGACCAGTCTAAGCTCCAGTGCAGGGCAGAAGCTTCTGGATATGAAGCACAGTCCTGCAGATGTAGACCCCTGAATGCAACAGAGTCCCAGGGTCACCTCACTGTGAGTGGGACAAGTGACGCATTGATGAAAACAGCTCAGTGTCTTCTTACAGTCACAGTGACAGGAAGTGTCCAGCTGTGGATGATGGTTCTTTGTTGGTTGGGTTTTTCTGGTTTGAAATAGTTTGTCATGAAGAGACAACAGGTGGAGTGTAATGGTGAGGTTGGTGACCTCTGATTGCTATTGTGGTTAAACCCTATGGATGGTGCCTTTAAATCTCAACTAAATACATGAATAAGCTGGACAGTTTGAATTTCCCCAGGGACTAATAAAGTATTTTTTTGTCTTTAACTCTGAATGCTGCTGTGCTGGATCCTGGTTTCTTGGTCCTGCTAGTGACTTGGTTTATAGAGTCATACAGTAGTATCGCTATGGGAATATCCCGCATCATCCTGACATCAACCGAAACTGACATTTGACCTGATATTGCCCTTACAGCTGAGGTGTGTTTGTTTTGTTGTCCTGTGTGTCTACAGCTGGAGGATGAGGAGGAGCCGTTTGTGTTGGAGGACACCTGTGTACTGAGCACAGACAACATGGATGCTCATTCCTATGACACGTCTTCTCTGGCCAGCTCTGACAGTGGAGACCCAGCACACCTCAAACGGCATGAACACACACACACACACACACACACACACACACACACACACACACACACACACTATAGACAGTGGATGAGGTTCCTTCCCTCCTCTATTTGGTAGTTTCTCAGTTGCTGCTGGGAATTAGACAAATCAAATCAATCATCAAATCAAATCAAAGTACTTTAATGATCCCAAACTGGGAAATTGTTGCGTTGCAGCAGCAGCATAACTTACAATATGTACAATACGATACAGAAAGTAACAAAAAAGAATGTACAATATTTCATTAAGGGCACAATAAGGGCTGAGAGTGTATTTATTTGCGGCGTCTCCTCCGCAGCTCCTCCGGGATCACTGGCCTCGCTCTGGGCAGCAGCTCAGGTTTGCACAGCGCGATCAGCTGGGCCCGAGAGTAAACAATGCCGGCACCGTCGCGTCTGTTACCCTCCGTTGCCATGGATGCCAACAGTAGCCAACAGTAGCCAAACAGTAGCCAAAAGACGGCCAGAAAAGTTTTTAAAAAAGAGAAAAGTCATTGTCTCTAGTGATTTGACAATGACTGACAGAAAATGTACCTGTGGACAGGACGGAAATAAAAAAGAAAATACAAAAACAAAAACAAAGGAGCCGCTGCAACAGGCTGCCACTTAGAACGGCGCCATCTTGCAGTTGGTTCGGTCCTGGGTCCTGTTCTATTTACCTTGTATGTTTTTATGCAAATAACAAGTTACTTTGATGATGATGCTCAGTTATTCATCCTGGTTAATGATTTTAGTTGATGACAGATGAATTCCTACATGTCAGGATCCACCAATTATCTCAGTGTTAGTGTTGGTAGAAGGAACCAGACTGTGAGATTCTAAGTCCTCAGTCAGTGTGGACCAGATTCTGGTCTGGACCAACATGACTCCAGTCTGGATTTATCTTCACTGTTTCTTTAATCCGATATTATTGGATTGAGAGACCCTTCTGTGTAGAAACCTGACAGGTGATTCATGACTCTCTGCACAACAAACTAGAAACTATTTAAAGAAAGTTATTTTAAATAAAATGAAATTTAAAAACGTTTCATGGAAGCTGAACTGATCTGTCATTTAAACCTGTAAGCTCCAGTTCAGACCTCAGAGCAGGGATCAGGTCTTCAGTCTGGATCAGCTGTTTCTGGACTCTTAACACCAGACTGGACCGCTGGACTGACTTAAACACTGACACACAGTGACACACAGTGTAACTGAATACGTTATTGTCTTTGTATGTACAAGTTAATAAAATGGAAAATCTCTTGTGTGTGTGTTTGATCTGTGTATGTGTGTGAAGAAAACGAAGGACAGTGGATGTGAACACCACAGTTCATGGGTCTGTTCTTCGACACAGTCTGTTGAAGGGGATCTCTGCTCAGATCGTCTCTGCTGCTGTAAGACTAACACACACACACACACACACACACACACACACACACACACACACACACACACACACACACACACACACACACACTGTGTGTTAACATCTGTGTCTCTCCCTCAGGACAAAGTGGACGCTGGACTGCCCACTGCTATAGTGAGTATTATTTATTATATTAACACACATAATGTCAATTCATGATGGGCACTTGTTAAGCATAAAGTTTTTAAAGTTAAATGTATTGTGCTGGTCATTTCTGATCCTCAAGGCAGTTTATTCTGTGATTGCACAAATCATAAGCCGGAGCTGTATACGGCTAATTCAGTCAACACGCAAAAGGAAAAATTAAAGAAGATGGGAAAGTGTTTCATATGCTTTGGACAACGGCATATTGCCAAATTCTGTAGGACCAAGGGTGTTTCATGCAGCATGTGTGGATGGAGACATCACCCCACAATGTGTGACGAAGGTAAACAAGCTGAAGCTCCAAAAAGTGCTCAAGAGACAATTGATGCTGTCATCTCTTCTGTGGCTCCCCACCCCCTAAAGACAAGCTCGGGGAAGCAGAATACAGTTCTTCTGCAAACAGTCACAGTACAAACAGTCACAGTGCTGCCTGATGGATGGAGGAAGTCAGTGGAGCTTTGTACTGGAGAAAAAAATAAAGGCACTGGGGCTGCCAATAGTGAAATGGGAAACTTAAAGCTCCACACCTCTGGCTTTGATACACCAGTAACAATGGAACGCAGTACTGTAAAGTCCTACAAAATATCTGTAACAAAGAGCAAAATCTTGAGATTGAAGCTGTTGAAACACCACAAGTGAGCTCTACTGTGATGCAAGTTCTTGGAGAACAAATCTGGCAGCAGCTAGAGAAAAGGGAACTGTCATCAGTACGTATTGTAGACCGTAGTGATGAAGAACCGGAGCTGTCAGTATTGATTGGTGCTGACTATTACTGGAAAATACTTGCTGACAGAGTAGAAATACTATTGGATTCCCTTGTTGCCATAGAAACCATTTTCAGCTGGACAGTGCAAGGACCATTATCCATGTCAAGCATGAGTGAAGCTTCATGCATGAAGATTAACACTGAAGAGACAACACAGGTTTCAAACCAGTTATGTGCATTCTGGGAAGTAGAGTACCTTGGCATCTCCAGCAAAGGTGAGGAATGAGCTGATGACATTGACGCCCAGCAAAATTTGAGCGATCAGTCAGGTACAGCAACAGGTAATATGAAGTGGGGTTACCGTGGCGATGCACCAGAGCTCCCAGACAATCTGAGAATTGCCCAGAAAAGATTTGAAGTGCTGAAAAGAAAACTGAAAGGTGATGTGACACTATTCAAGGGGTACAATGATGGAGGCTAAAAACACAGCAGGAACTGAGAACAGTAATGTCAAGCTTACCGGACCAAATCTAAATCTAAACCTCCTAACCATTTTAGTGAGATTCATGTTGCACCCAATTGCATTCGTGGCGGACATCACAAAGGCTTTTTTTCCTCCAGATATCAATTGCTGATAAGGACAGAGATGACTTGCTGTTTGTGTGGCTCACAAGACCCCTTGATGCCACCAAATTATACACACTGAGAATGACTTGTGTGGTGTTTGGTGTGTCATCAAGCCCATTCCCATTCTCACCAGAAACAACAAGACACCATGCCAAATTTGGAAAATTGGGGTGATCAAGGAACTTGGGAAGAGATCATGATGTGTAGTTGTGAAGTAAAAAGTGTTCAAAGTTAAACGTGATGTTCTGGTCAATTTTGTAGAAGATGCAGCAAATTTCCCACTGTCTGTAAACATTGAAGCTGCTCTGATAATGGTAGACGTGCAAACAGGTACAGGATTATGTCACCTGTGTGCTCCACACTGCTCTGTCTCTGTCCTCTCCTTACTTGTCTGTCTTTGTGTTCAGACGGTGTCAGGTGTGATCACTGTGGGGACGTCTCATGGTCTGGCTCTGGTCTTTGGTGAGTCTGAACCTGATCACCCTTGTTGCATGCACAGTGATGGAGGAGATGATTAAAACTTTCACACAGCAGATAAAACATTACCACAGCAGCCTGAACTCATGAAGTGTCGTCAACAGTTAGTTTTAAGCTGTTGGTTTAAATTACAGATTGATGGAGTCACTGTTCCCTGTATCTGCATTTTACATCATTACAGACACATCCACAGACTCAGACTGACCAGAGAGCTGCTATTTCTCTTCTGCCCTCTAGTGTTGGTCCTTCTCTACCTGGTCCATCAGACCGTTTCATCCTGGTCCATCCACTTGAGGACAGATTAACAAAATAAAAGCCTCTGACTACTTTGTGTAGCTACTGCAGAGCTTAGTCATTAATGTTCCCCATGTGCTCTGTCCTTTTTATATACACTCTAAGCAGGACACAGTCGTTAGAATTCCCTGTAAAGAGGCAGGTTGTGTTCTGAATGTGTGTTCTTTATGTGTGTGATGTGGGTTCTATTGGATGATAAAATGTGAGGATATCACATGAGGATGTGCAGGAGCTGGACAAAGAGGACATGATCTGATGGACACACATCTGACTTTATTTATAACACATCAGCTCTTTAAATCACACCTGAGATGACCAGTACTTACATTGTTTAATGATTAATTAGACTTAGTGTGATCTTGTAACAACAGTTGGACTGAAGAACTTAATACATGCCAGTGTCACTGATGTCCACCCTCAGGACCGCTTCACCTGAGTCTGACATGGAGGCACTGACGATAACGTAGTCACCCTCATAAGAAATGCAGGAGCCGTCAGCTTTAGCCCTCACAAAACTGTTTTCACTTCCTTTATACATGATATCGTACAGGTTGTAGTCGCAGTTGTTCCCTCTGTCAAAGATCCCCACGGCAAACCAGTTGGAGTACAGGTTCCGGTCATAGGGCACAGAGAACATGACAGCCATGATGTGGCTGTAGTCATTCAGGTCGGCATTGAAAAGGTCGTAGGTGAAGACGCCGACAGCTCCGGTCGCAGCACCGGTAGTCTTGTTGAATAGGGCGCTGGCAGCGGAGCAGGGACCCACCATGGGTGGCAGAGGGACCTCACAGCATCCGCTCTCAGTGAACACCCTGAGGACACAGTGAAAGTGACCAACATTAGAATGGATCTCTGTACGTCAGCAGGAACGATGACAGTGAGCAGGCGTATCTTCATAGGTACATATGGACATGTGAGATATATTCACACTGTATAACACATAGACCACGGACTAGAATCTGTGTGACAACACAAAAAAATAAAAATGGCAGCTTAACTTTATCTGAGCCTTATTGGATTATTGTGACCTTCTAAATAAAACACTGGACTTTTATAGCAGCTGTGAGACTTCATCAGCAGAGTACCTGTGTGGCTCGGGGGGTTAGCACTGTTGTCATGGTGGGTTCACAGTGACATCATCAGAGAGTCTGTGACAGGGCTGTTAGTGCAGTCTTAGAGACGTGGAGCTGGTTGGTTGGACACAACCAGCAGCTGACCCTGACCCTGACCCTGAGCCCTGATCTTTTCCTGACCCTTACCCTGACCCTAACCCTTGACCTTTCACTTTGTATCTTTCCAAACCTAACCTGTGTGTACATGTTTTTCATGTGGTCACTGATCTATGGACCTGTTCCTCTTCTTCACTGACATAAAAACTGATTATGTGTGTGAAGGTTCTCAGTCTTCCAGGTCGTGGATTTCCCTCTTTAAGTTTCTTCTCCTTCAGTGGTTAGCTGGTCTGTCTAAACAGTGTATTCCTGCTGGACACTTCAGGTTGTGGGTTGTTGGTCAATGGTAAACAGGCATATGTTCTGGACAGTTTAATGTCTGACTGTTGTTATTTTAATAAAACTACAAATTCAGGGGAAGTTAGTCACAACTTAATGGATCTCCCCTCTCATCTCTTTTGTTGTTGTCTTTGTTGTTGTATACGACAATCTCAAAATCACAATTTAGCTGAAGTTTGATTTTATGCTGTTTCTTCCAGTACATAGGGAAATACCTCAAAGTGTAGTAAGATGTGAATATTCACAGTAATTGCAGAGATAGATGTATACACACATTATTATCACAGTGTTCAGCAGTGTGTGTAATCTTTATAATGTTAACAATACAGAAACCTGCTAACGTCAAGTTTAAACCTTCAGAGGAAGAAAAGCAACACAAACCTGGGGTTGGCCAGAGTGTAGCAGCTAGAGTTGTTGTTAATTTCAACAGAGCAGTGGCGATGAGGCATTGTGATGAAGTGTGGAGCAGTGGGGGAGGGGCAGCTGTGAACTAGAGACAAGACAGAATCAGCTCAGGTAGTTCAGCATCAGTGACTGATGTGTGTGTCAGACCAGGTTCAGTGTCACTGTGAGATCAGGTGACTTAAGTCTGAGCTTCAGATGAAGGCTGATCTCTAAATCACCAGTCTCTCATTAAAACCTTGAACACACAGTACAGGTGGTTATAATTACTTGTACTGTCATAGGTCACATGGTAAATGTTCACACTTTAACTCCTGAGCACCAGTCTGTGAATCTTTAACATTACACTGTTCTCATTAGGTAGAAGGTGGCTCTGTATCTTAGTGTTATTACATCTCCTCCTCATATCCAACAGCGAACAGGTCAAACCTGCAGATGTTGTTTTGTGGCCACTGGTATCATTCAGTGTATTTTCAGGCACTTAAGTAACAAGGTCTCATTTATAACCTTTGATTACACACAAACAGAGCCGCAAAGAGACATACACCACACAGCACACAAAAGTCATCATCCAAGATAACATCAAATATCATTAAACAACTACTGAACAGAGCGTCAATAGTTTTTGATTGTATCTTCTAATACTGTGAATATACCACAGAGTACAATTGTAGTTTTCATACAGTGTTTATGTGTAAAATTGCTGCAGTGAATACGACTGCAGCTGCACAGAGACAGGGGCGATGGTTTTCTGTGATGACACAAATGTCCAGCACTCACAATGAAAACAAAACAACTACAACTAAATCAGAACCTAGACAACAAAGTTACAAACAGACCGATGAGGAACTGCAGACAACGAGTAAAGAAAGAAAACATGTAAAACATTAACCTTTAAACTGAATCAGCAGCATCAGCCCTCACCACTAAAGACAAGTTAGAGTCATGAATGTGAACGTTCTCTGAGACTGTGAATGGAGGAGAACTCACCTTCTGCTCAGCACAGTTAAAGAGCTTGAGGCTGTTGTTGGAGCTGAGGCTGCTGGTCTAGGTTTCAGATGTGGTCCTGAGTCACACTGCACATGAAACAGTGGGTTTTTATTGACCCAGGTAATCAGGACCTTTAGGCACCAGGTGACTCCCTCCTTATCTGTCCTGTATCAGCTCACCTGTGTTCCCGGACCTGGCCACCACCTTATCACCATGATAGGAGTGGATTAGACTGATTACATCGGCCTGTGCTTTTGTTTGGATCTTTTAAAACGGGCATCCATTATTTGTACAGGGCAGGATGTGAAGAGGGCAGGAACTGACCGGTGTGCAGGGTAACACCACAGCAGAGAGGATGAGGAGGATCAACACAGACCAGTTCACTGACCATGAATCAGACTGGAGTCTTGGAGTAAGATTGCTCCGTTTTAGAAAGTAACAATCAAAGCAACAGCAGAAATGTTAATAGTTCAGGGCCATGCACACCGTGAATAAGTGATTACACAAGCACTGCTCACAAATACATCATCTACTGTGTGCACAAGCTCAAACATTAGTGTGTGATATGGTTGATTTGATCTCTGTGGCCATATGCCAGAGGACTATATTCACTTAGTGAGCTGGTTTTAGTTTAACAGGAAGAGACTTGTTGAATGAGCCTCTGAAGAGCTTAAACTTCTTCAAAGAGGAATTTTAGTTTTTAATCAGTGCATAAAGGACAGAAAACTGTGACTGCAATAATGACTGTAGTAATAATGACAGTAATACTGACTGTAATAATCAAAGTAATAATCACCGTAAAGATGACTGTAGTACTCACAGTAATAAGCACAGTAATAATGACTGTAGTATTTACAGTAATAATCACAGTAATGGTTTGATAATAATGTGATTGGTGTCTATAGTGGTAGCTTCAGTATCTGCTGTGCCAACAATAGTTTTAATGATATTAGTGTTCATGGTAAATGGTGTTAATTTGGTATTAGTTAGCAGCATTAGTCCGTGTAACAGAGTGTTTATTCGTCACATGGGGACAGAAGCTTTGTGATTGTTGAACACAGAAGGTGTCAGATCTGTGAACCAGCAGCAGGGGGGCGGAGCCAGGTACCTGTAATCAAAGAAACACACAGCCACTTAGGGGGTGATCAACAGACACATTATCATATAAAAATACACACACGTACACACACGTACACACACAAACACACACTCACACAGTGTGTACCAGTCAGTCTAGACATGCATTATCCAGCTGTTATTCAGCTGGTCCTGTACGGGTCCTGGATCAGGACTTGGTGAATGACTGTAAAACCTGTGACAGTGTCAGGATGATTAATCAGTGAACAACTGGCTAATTAGTAAAAGCTGACTCAGCAGTTTGCTATGATTTGAGAAGAAGAAAGAAGAACAACAGTCATGACTTGTCTCTTACTTCATTGTTTAATTTGTAGTTGTTTTTTTGTGTTGAGTGTTGTTCTTCAGTATATGAGTGTTTTGTTATGTTTTCATCAGGCCTGCAGCAGGAAGTCATTTCTACAGAGAACTGTAGACACAGTGTTTACAGCTTGTTTTATAGTATTATTATAATTTCAGAGGTAAATGTGAAAACATGCAAAGAGCTGCTGGTGTCCACAGATCTGAAATGAGTGTGAAGTTGTTACTGTGATGTGTTTGGGGTTTGCTGTGGTTTGACTGGGGCTGACCCATGTCTCTTTATTCTGCTGACAATGATGGCGGGGCAGGAAAAGGTATGAACATCCCTGCAGATGTTGTTCATGTTATGTTCAACCTGACTCTGGTGCATGCTCTGTTCTTTGATTTCTGCAGCTGTTAGTTTTTATTGCTTTTCTTCATTTGGTGCCGGTATGTGGTGTTTTTGTATTGATTGTTGTTCAGTCCTGGATTTCCACTGTTAAACTTTACTAAGTTGGTACCCCTGCCTCAGCAGTTAACTGTTAACTCTTCATCCTCCTTGTCTTCCTCTCCAGATACAAACCAGGCCCTGCGGCTCTGTCTGGGTACCAAGACGACCGGGGCCGAGTTTGGAGCCGTCTCTGCTCTCAGCATCAACCACGACTGCTCACGACTTCTCTGTGGGTTTGCCAAAGGACAGGTACTGAAAACAGGTGGTGATGGAGGGGGTGGAGGGGATGGAGGTGAAGGAGGGGATGGAGGGGATGGAGGTGATGGAGGGGACAGAGGGGGTGGAGGTGGTGCAGCTGCATATCAGTACAAAGCTGTATCCACTGTGGTCATGAAGTGTCTTTGTGGTTGTAGTAGCTGGAGTCTCACACTGATGTGTGTATGTACACAAACAGTGAGACTACAGATGTGTTTACAAATGTTCACATATGAAGCGCTCTCTCTCTCTCTCTCTCTCTCTCTTTCTTTCTGTCTCTCCCTCTGTAGATTACCATGTGGGATCTAGCCAATGGGAAACTTCTGAGAACTATCACTGATGCTCACCCTCCAGGGACAGCTATATTACATGTCAAGGTACACACACAGATACAGACACACACACACACACACACACACACACACACACACACACACACAATACAGAGCAGACCTGATTTAGTGTGGTACGTCACTGATTATGTTAATCTGGTGTGTGTCCCTTTGTTGTTGTGTAGTTCACAGATGATCCAACTCTTGCAGTGTGTAATGACAGTGGAGGATCAGTTTTTGAGCTGGCCTTCAGGTAAAACACTTGACAGTAATCAGCCGACTCGGTTTTCTCCCATAAAGATAAATAGAAACAGTGCATACATACACTGAGACAGTTACAGTTGAGGTCAGTTCTGACTGTCTCACAGAATTATAACAAAAAAATTCACACTTACCTTCTTCTGTAAAGGACAATGTTCACAACAGATGACATGTTTTTTTTGTGGTTGTTGTGTTTAACTTCATAATATCTGAATTACATGGACTTCAATTATTGGCACAGGAGGATTTGTTGTTTAAAATGTTGTCTTTGTGTGAAACACAGACCTGACACAGCCTGTCCTCAGTAACATCAATCATTTCTATGTAACTTCCTGTAATAAACAGGTGATGTCTGTTTCACCTGCCCTCATTATTCTCCTGCTCATTAACTCACCTTAAACCTTTGCTGGATACAAAAGAGACATCAGGGCTCTTGAAAGTGGATCTCGTACATCTTGTCTGTTTTGTGGTTTGATTGTTGGCTGCACAGAGCCTCACATGTATCTTCATACTTCCTGTTTAAATACAGTTCAGGTTGTACTGTGGCCTTCCTGTGTGAAGTTGCGTGTCTGAGAATGTGTTCATCCTTGTTTCCAGGAGAGTGATGGGGATGCGCTCCTGTGACTCTCGATGTCTCTTCAGCGGCTCTAAAGGGGAGGTCTGCTGTATTGAACCGCTGCATGCTCCTCCAGACTTCAGAGACCATCCCATCACACACTACTCTCTGCTGGCCATGGCCTCTCTCACTAAAGTACCCAAACACACACAGCTCAGTGCAGCCTCCTGTGTTTCTCCACCACACTGTGTGAAGTTTGTAAACTTTGGTCTTTTGGTTTGTTCCTCAGATTCTGGTCATTGGACTAAAACCGTCCCTGAAGGTCTGGATGACTTTTCCCTACAGTAAGGTCTGTACTGTTAATGCTCACGTTGTGTCCATGTTGTGTTTGTTAGTGTATCAGTTAGTGTAAGGTCTCATCTCAAAAAGCTGTGGCTGCACAGTAAAACACTGATTCACACTGGTGAGCAGTTCAAAGTGTCACACAGAGTGTGTGTGTGTGTGTGTGTGTGTGTGTGTGTGTGTGTGTGTGTGTGTGTGTGTGTGTGTGTGTGTGTGTGTGTCTCACATAAACTCTCTCTCTCACACACACACACACACACACACACACACACACATTATTCTGCAGTTGGACAAGGAAATGGTTTAAGTGACAAATCCAAAGTTTTTTTTTAAATCTTGTTACAGTCAAATGTAAAATTCATCTTCATCATTTATAACAGGATCATTGTCATGTGACTGTAACATTCCGTCATGTGACTGTGACGTTCTGTCATGTGAAATTCTGTGTTCCCTTTCTCCAGTCAGACCCATCCAGTGTTCCTCAGCTGGCCTGGCAGTTTGTTCCGGTCCAGAAGACTGTCAACCCAGTCCTGGGATTCTGTAAAGGAGACACAGTCCACTTCCTTCAGGTATCAGTTTGTCATATGCTACTGTGTGAGGCTGATGTGGTTTTGTGATTCTGTCTGCAGCAGAGAGAACCCCCCTCAGGTGGATATCAACATCATCATGACGGATTTCATCAGTTTATTTAGTTTCAGTATTTGAAGAGTTCAGGTCTGAAGCCTGTGTCTGCAGCCTCAGGTGAACTCAGGTGCAGTTTGTAGTGTTTGAGCCTTCTCCTCTGCTCTGCTGGTTGTTCAGGTGAAGAAGGAGGAGTCAGGGACCATCCATGTCATCAAGCAGAGACAGCTCCACCTCAGCTGTGACATCATCAGCCTGAGTGTAAGTACCTGACTGCAGCGTCCCCCTTACACTCTGACTGAGTCCATGAGGGTCAGGACTGTCTGAGGGCTCCCTGGTTGACTTGTGGATGTTCAGCTCTCAGACTTTAAGCTAGATCTGGATCACCTGAGAAGTCCCGGTGCTCTGCACCTGGTTGGTTCTTTGCTCACATCCTCAACATCCTTGTAAAAAGTGTACACAGATACACTCAGGCTTCTCTACCACAGGTGTGACCTCACCTATTGGGTGTGAATAGTCCATGACTTGTTGTTTCCTCTCTCTGCAGTGGATTAACAGTCGCACACTGGTCCTGGTGGACAGCCATGAAAAACTGCACGTTGTGGACCGGCCAAGTCAAGAGGTTTTGGAGACTCTGGACTTGGAGCAGGTGCAGCTGGTCTATAACAGCCGACATTTCAAATCTCTGGCCACTGGAGGGAATGTCTCCCAGGCTCTGGTGAGGGATCAGCTGATGGGGGATAGGGTCAGAGGTCAGATTTTGTGTGCTGGGTCAGGTTAAATGTTGTGTAAATCGTCAGTGACAGTGAACTGGATTGGAGGTAACGTAGGGCTAGAGTTGTCGTGTGTAATATTTTGTGTGACTGTTGTGAGTCCCTGATGTTTGAGCTAGACATTATGAATGATGACTCTCCCTACCTTCACCGCTGCTCTCTCTCCCATTCCCTCACTAGCTGAATCGACCATCAGGGTCTGTTCACTGGAAGTTTAACGGTGTGTCTGTGTCTCAGGCTTTAGTGGGAGAGAAGGCCTGTTACCAGTCCGTCTCCAGCTACGCAGGGCAGATCGTCTACCTGGGCACCAAGGTACTGTGCATGTCTCCTCCTCCTGCACATCGACCAATCATTGATAACCAATCATGCCAGTCACTGATAATAAAAAGAGTGGCTGTGTCTCTGGAGGCAGATGGGGGTCCACTAATCAGAAGGTTGGTGGTTCGATTCCTGGCTCCTCCAGTCCACATAATGAAGAGTCCTTGGCCCTGATGTACCATCGGTGTGGATGAATGTGACCTATGGTGTGAAGGACTTTTAGTGGTTGAGACTAGAGATGCACTGTAATGTACATATCTGTATTTAAAATGCTGCCTCTCGTTTCAGTCAGGTGAAACACTAAAAACCTGAGTCAGCGTCACCTCAGTCATCCAGCTCACACTACAGAGGTCTCCTGTGTGTTTAGCTTAGCTTAGCACAAAGACTAGAAGCAGAGGGAAACTGCTAGCCTTGCTCCATTTAAACCACATTTTGTTTTTTTGTACTGTATTTGTGTTGGTATGTAGAAAGTTTTACACTTCATGTCTCATTATTTTAAGCACAGTAGAAAAATGTTAAATACAACTCTGATTGAAACAAAAATCTACCAATAAACATCAGTACAGCTGAAGGAAGTCGTACGGTAAAGACCTGAAAAAGGAATGAACAATGGTTTAGTTATAATGATGACATTGAAGAGAAGGAAAAAAGAATAAATCACTGATCACTGAATAAAAACAAAGAAGGACAAAGACAAATTAGATTGCACAAATTATAGGCCAATTAGTGTACTTAATCTGGATCACAAATTATTTACCTCAGTCATCACTAAAGGACTTTAAAAATTTTTTCCCCAAAATAATTAACATGGATTAAACAGGATTTGCATTAGACATTAAAATCTTCTAGATCTTTACAAATAATCAGACATATAAAAGAGAAGAAAATACAGGCCATGTTGATAAGCTCAGATGCCAAAAAGGCCTTTGATTTGGTCAGATGGAAATCTTTATTTGAAGTAATGGAAAAGGTAGGTTTTAAACAAGTTATTATTAAGACAACAGAAGCCCTATACAACAGGCCATCAGCCAAACTGAAAATTAATGGTGAACTCACAGATTCTTTTTTATTAGAGAGGTCCACAAGACAGGGCTGCCATTGAGTCCTCTTTTATTTACAATTTTTACCGAACCACCAGCACAATGGATCAGGCAGAACAAGACCATAAAAGGTATAAAGATGTCAGTGGGGGAACAAAAATTATCCCTTTTTGTGGACAATATAATTGTGTATCTTTCAAGTCCAACAGATTTTCTACCTGAGTTGATGTTTGTGCTCAGTGAATTTGGACCATATTCAGGATATAAACTGAATGAGCAAAAAACCCAGATCCTTAGGTTTGGTTACAATCCCCCTCAATATCTTTGCTCCAGGTATCAAGTGGACTAGGATAGGAATTTTTTTTTTATATTTGGGAATTAATTTGCCTAGAGATATAGCCAAATTAGAATAAATCAACTACGGCCCTCTCAAAAAGGAAATGATCGCTGATATCAACCATTGGAATTTAATCCCTTTTTTATTTCAATCAGTACCTATAGGAAAATCCGAACAATATTTTTTGGAGTGGGATAAAGTCATTTATAGATTCTTTTGGACAGGGAAGAAACCAAGAATATAATTTAAGAGCTTGCAATTAGCAAAGGAGAGAGGACGGTTAGCCCTTCCATGTTTAAAAGACTACTATAGAGCAGCTCAAATCCGACCACTAATCGGCTTGCATTAACCCAGCTATAGCTCAAGATGGAAAGAAATAGAAACTTCAGTGGGCAAAGGGATACCAATTAACATGTTGGCTGGAGATCCTTCATTAGCAGCCAACTACCTCACAGACCCCAATAATCCCTGAATAACGAGTGCCCTAAAAATATGGAATAGTATAATAAGTAGGCACCAATTGAAAGGCAGGGTTAAAATTCTTAAATGGTTTGCTTATGACCCAGCCTTTAGACCCCGCACATATGATACCCGATTCGAATGCTGGACAGAAAATGGTCTTACTGCATATTGCACACTTCTAAATCAGGATGTTGTTTTGAGCTTCCAGGACCTAAAAGACAGCTTTATCTCCAACATCAGGACCACTTCAGGTATCTACAAATCAGGGATTTTATTGGAAAAAAATTTCTAAAAGATGGGAGATAGGAGAAGAAATACTTATATTTTTCAAAAGGCCTATAGAAACATCACATACCAAAAAATAATATCTAAATTATATGTAGCTCTCCAAAATTTAAAAGTATACAACACTTTGGCTATCAAAGCAAGATGGGAAGCAGAGGGCAATATCACAATAACACGGGAAGAATGGAAAAGGATCTGCAGACAGTAATTGCCAATGACAAATTCTCTCTTTTGGGGAGAATTCTGCTGGAAGAACATAACTCGATTCTTCTCTAGCTTCTCCAGCTCAAAAACTGGCAACTCCAATCAGACAGCCTTCTGGAAATCCTGTGGCAGTGCAGTAGCTAACCACTTTCATATGTTCTGGAGTTGCCCTTCTGTGGCTTCATTTTGGAAGGCTGTCCATTGGGTCCTGGAGGCAGCTTTTAAGATGAAGATCAAACTCAACTCAAACCATGTACCTCAGTGATTTGGAAGGGCTTCATTAGACAAAGCCAGGAAAATACTCGCTTAGAGTATTGTGGGTAGCTTGTAAAAAAAAAAGGCTGAAAACGGAAGTGACATTAATGAGTGGGTCGCTATGGTCTACAGTATATACACAGTGGAGAGAATTACATTCAAACTAAGAAGTCAAGTGGATATCTTTGAAGAAAATTGGTCCTAATGGCTTACCCATTAGGGGTTAGGGGTCTGGTGGTTGATCAGTATATGACAATGTGTGTCAAGTTGTTAATAGTAAGTTCACTCATACCAGATCCAGTAACATAAAATATTATGACACTACAGACAGTTCAGACCAAAGGACTAGTTCACTGTGGTCCAGGTTTTTGTAAACTAAACATTTGATGTACCAGTCCTCTGTACTAGTTACAGTTACAACACTGCAGACCTGTAAACTCCTTCACACCTAGAATATATGACTTCCTTCCCAGATAAACATGTTTGATAATGTCCAGTCAGACAGGTCTTTGACGAAGCCTCCACAGAAGAACAAATACTGAGTCTGTTGTTGGTTTTTATTCTTTAACATTCTGATATTCTCTTGTCTTGCAGTCGGCTCACATCATGACTCTAAGGAACTGGAGAGAGGTACGTATGAATGACTCACTGTCACACTGTGGTTGCATAAGACTGATGTCACAGCATGTCACTGTGATTTCACAGGAGGGCTGCACCTTTGTTTAAGGAACGATCGACAAACCAAATGTAAATCAAAAGAACTAAAACAGTTTGTGGAATATACAGGTACTCTCTGGTATTCATACAGTCTATTTACACTGTACATGTACATACATAATACAGGTACTCTCAGGTATTCTGTCACACCAGCATCAGCTGATGATTATCTTGATGGCAGTCAGACACACACAATCTTATTTTGTGAAAACAATATAACAATAAGTATTATCCATGTTCAGAATGAACTTTTTTTTTTTAAAGTTATTTTTTTGGCCTTTTAGTGCCTTTATTGGATAGGTCAGTGAGAGAGTGACAGGAGGGTCAGGGAGAGAGGGGGGATGACATTGCAGCAAAGGGCCGCGGGTCGGATTCAAACCCAGGGCCGCTGCCTTAATGGTACGCACTCTACCAGGTGAGCCACCGAGGCGCCCCCCAGAATGAACTTTTCATCCAGTTTGTTCAGTAAAACGCAAAACAGAGAAGGTTACATTTAGCAACAAGGACTGTGTTGCAGAAACTATGCGCACCCCAATGCACACACAAGTTTCAGATCCGCCACCCACAAGTTGTGTGCATTTTGATGAACAACACGACTCGTAAATCAAGAGCTTTGTTTTCCAGCTCAGCTGCCTCTTCACCACAATGGTCCGGTACTATGTCTGTATTACTGCTGACACTGCACCAATCCGCCTGTTGATGTCCCGCTCCATCTTACCCTCACTGTGAACAGGACCCTGAGATACTTGAACTCCTTCACTTGGGACAGTACCTCACCCCCAACCTGGAGGGAGCAGTCCAAGGTTTTCCAGCTGAGAAACATGGCCTCAGACTTGGAGGTGCTGATTCTCATCCTGGCTGCTTCACACTTGGCTGCAAACAGTCCAAGTGAGCACTGGAGGTCACGCTCTGATGAAGCCAACACAACGACATCATCTGCAAAAAGCAAAGATGCAATTCCTAGGTTCTGTGGTGGAAATTCTCTGCTATTGGTGAAGAATGAAATAGAGACGGCAAGGTTTTCATTTTCTTTGCAAAGAAAAGGTCAATCAACACACAAGCGGTCAGAATGAAGAAAGACCCTGGGGTCTAAATGTTTAGGTCTCCCCATGCCCCCCCCAAAGTGGACACATTCCTTGCCTTGGCTGTGCCTTGAGATCCTGTATGTGAATACCGTGGTCCATGAATATCATAGGCACCTGACAGAAGAAACTTCTTTTGGTCACCATCCAAAGCTCCTGACCTGAGGTGAGGGTTAGATCTGTTCAGTTGATAGCCATCCAACAGTGAAGCCATCCAAGCTCGAAAGACTTCCTCCTTCAGTTAGATGGCCTCCCTCACCACTTGTGTCCACCAACTGGGTCTCAGGGTGGTTCCAGTCCTGGTGCTGTGCATGGAGATGAGCCCAACTATATCCACTCTGGATCCTTCCCCACCACAGAAGGGTCCCTGCCCTTGTCTGCCACCTGGTATACATCGTGCCCAACCCCGACTCCTATCCCTGTGAGTCGTGGCTCCATGTCATTTTTTCAGGTTGTGCCCAACCAGGCCCCATGGATCAAGGTCCAGCCACCAGACACTTGCAGATGGGCCCCTCTCTGAGGTCTGGCTCCATAAGGGAGCTGGTTTCCCTGAACCGGGGTGAGGTGTCACAAAACATCCATCAGGGTTCTATGAATCGCTGTTAAGCCCCGTTTAGGCTGGAAAAAAAGCACTAGCAGCTGACTTTTGTCATCAGTGTGAAAGTTTACACACTTACACTACCAGGTCACATGACTCTGAAGTAGTCACAGGTATTTATTGGCTGCAGCTCCAGTGATGTAAACATTACACTAGGTGAACACATAATACAGGATGGCTGGCCATGATAAATGACTATAGACTGGTGGCCCTCACATGACACATCATGAAGACCCTGGAGCAGCTGCTTCTCCACCCTCTGAGGCCACAGGTTGAACAGTACTAAACCTCCTACAGTTTGTTACAGGAACATGTTGGAGTGGATGATCCGTCCTCTACATGCTACATGAGACCCATTCTTACTTGGATGACCCAGGTGGTTATGTTCTTTGATTTTTCAAGTGCATTTAACATCATCCAACCCCCCATTCCCAAAGACCAGCTAGAAGGGATGGGGGTGGACCCGCCTTCAGGTCCAGGATTGTGGATTACCTCACAAAACGACCACAGTCATCAGGCTGGTAACTGTCTCTGGGACAGTGGTGAGCAGCACTGGGGCTCCACAGGGGACTGATCTGGCCCTGGTTCTGTTCACCCTGTATACAGCAGACTGTAAATACAACTCTGAGCCTCCACATCCACAAATACTCGGATGACACAGCTATTGTGGTGTGTATCAGGAATGGACAGGAAGGAGGGAACAGGGATCTGATGAAGGCCTTCAGTGAAGGGGCCACAAGAACTGCCTCCTTCTGAAGACCTCCAAGACCAAGGAGATTGACTTTCGTAGGTATAGGCCCAAACTTCAGACAGTCAGAGTTAGAGGGAAGGACACTGAGGTGGTACACACCGATAAATACCCTAGGTATTTATCGGTGTGTACCTGAACAGTAAACTGGACTGGTCCCTGAACACAGATGCCTTCTACAGGAAGAGTGTTCTCTTCTTTGCTGTGGTCTGGTGGGGCAGCAGCAGGTCAGACCAGAACACAAAGAGACTGGACAAGCTGCTTCAAAAGGCTGGGTCTGTGACTGTAGGAATCTGGACTCACTAAGGACTACTGTGGACAGACACATGCTCTGTAAGATGCAGCCATCTTGGACAACACCAGCCATCTTCTCCACAACATCCTTCAGACAAGAGAAGCAGCTACAGCAGCAGCCAACGTATCTTGACTGAGAGGTTCAGGAAATCCTCTGTGCATCAGACTGTTCAACACCGCAGACAAACACAGTGGATCATCACACAGACTCAGATATTAACTGAATACATCAGTGAGCTACTGGACTACGATCTGAATTAGTGTGTATTTGTTATCGTATATGTGTATTTGTTATGTTGGATGTGTACTTGTTGTGTTGGATGTGTACTTGTTGTATTGGATGTGTATTTGTAGGAGGTTTTGTCGGGAGCTGAGCTGAGCTCCTCGGTTCTCAGGTGAGTCTGGTTGATCCAGATTCTCCGTGTCTCTGTGTCCAGCGTATAGACTGCCTGCTGAAGCAGGAGCACTTTGTTGAGGCGCTGTCTCTGGCCTGGTCCTTCCATGAGGGAACTGCTAAGGCTGTGGTTGGTGAGTATGATGTACATCACACACCTCTGATCAAGACATGTAGTAATGTGTAGTGAAGTTAGGTTCTGCATTGACTGTCTCACAGCTAGTGGGTTGTGATGCTGTGCTGTGTCAGTGATGCAGGTTAGATAAACATTATTTACATTCTTCACAAATGATAAGGAAACAGCTGAGTGTTGTTTTGTTGGTCCTGAAGTTGTTTTATCAACATGGATTAAAAGCTTTCATTCATATGTGTCATTTACAGTATATTTATATAATCTATAATAATCATCTTTTGCACAGTAATAAGTCCACGTCATGGAAACTGTCTGTAATAGTTAAATTAACCAGATGAGTCTGCCCGGCCACTCAGGCCGCTTCTGTTATGATATTGTTATAAACACATTTTGAGTAGTTACAGGACCAGCTGATCCAGCACTGTGCAGAAACAGGTCTAATCACCACTGCTGTGCTGCGCTGGGTGTTTCAGAGCAGCTCCTTCTGTCAGAAACACATTCAAGCTGATGTCCACCTGCTCTGAGCAGCAGGTTAAAAGACACAACAGTCACACATGAGTTCAACACAGCCTCCTATTATCAAAGATCTATTCCTCGGTAATTTCCATGGCAACAGAGTGACTCTCACCTGCTGATTAAGACTGTGACATGTGGTTGAAAGTGTCAGGATAATCCAATGAGACCTGGAATTAAGATTTTTAGTCAATAATGTCTGATGTACAGAACATGCAGTTTGATTGGTTACTTCATTGTTTGTTTTGACTGACACTGTGATTAATCGTTACTCATGAAATATCAGTATATGCTTCAGAATGAGATCGATCAGTGATATTATGAATAGAGAATAATTGATAGATGGAGGATATGAGAATAATGTGTGATGTGTTGTTTCAGGCCTCTTTGGAGATCCCATGAAAAGGAAGGGAGTGGTAGGTGACAAGGTGAGAATAGGAGAGCACTGTTTTAATCTACGTACCTGGATGTTGCTCTGCTCACCTCTGAACATGAACCTCTCTGTGTACAGATGGTAGAGATCCTTTGCCAGTTTGCAGAGCATGCTTTGAAGAAATGTCCAGAACAAGGCAAGATCCAAGTGATGGAGCAACATTTCCATGTACGTGTACACACCTCACAGTGTCTGTTGCAGAGTCAGAACAGTAACAGAATCAGCAGCTGAAATACAATCAAACTGTCAACATTGAATCATTAAGGCTGACAAAGCTTCAAACAGTTAATTAAGTATGGAAATATTTATATTTTCTTTCTCTTTTAACTACTTTATATCCAGTTAAAAGTTCCATATGTGAGAATGTAAAGCAATTTACATGTAGTGCCAATACGATATTTAAAAAATTATACTTTATGTGTTACCTGATAATGTAGTAATGACTACTGCACACTGATGTGATAATGAATTTTTAACACTCACCTTTCGATGTAATGTGGACCCCCCCTTCTCTCTCTCTCTCCCTCCCTCCCTCTCTCTCTCCCCCTCCCTCCCTCCTTCTCTCTCTCTCTCACGCCCTCTCGCTCTCCCTCTCTCTCTCTCTTGCCTGCCCTCTATCTCTCTCTCTCTCTCTCTCTCCCTCCCTCTCTCTCTCTCCCTCCCTCCCTCCCCCTCTCTCGCTCTCTCTCTCGCCCTCTCTCCCTCTCTTTCCCTCTCTCTGTTCAGGATGTGGTTCCAGTCCTGGTGGATTACTGCCTGCTGTTACAGAGAGCGTAAGCATATACTGTACTGCTGAAACACACACTGCTCAAAAAAATGAAGGGAACACTTACATCACACATCGGATCTCGATGAATGAAATATTCAAGTGGAAAATCTGTGTATATATGTGTGTGTATATGTGTATGTATATATATATATATATATATATATATATATATATATATATATATATATGTATGTGTGTGTGTGTGTGTGTGTGTGGGCAGAGACCTGCTGTTCGACCAGCTTTACGCTCGTCTGGTAGAGAACACGGTTGCTAAGGGTGTTTTTCTGGAGGCGTTGGAGTCGTACATTGTGGCGGACCGCCTTGGTCACCTCACCACACCCATTATGAGGGACCTCCTGGCTCATTACCATGGCAACGGTATGATGGACAGCCTGGAGAGATGCATAGTCCATCTGGATGTCACCAGCCTGGACATACAGCAGGTGTGTGTGTGTGTGTGTGTGTGTGTGTGTGTGTGTGTGTGTGTGTGTGTGTGTGTGTGTGTGTGTGTGTGTGTGTAAAATAAGGATTGTGTGAATGACTTGTAAGAAAACATCCATTAGTCTCCACAGTTCTTCTGATATCATTTTAACTGTAGGTCCTCTCTGTGTGTGTGTGTGTGTGTGCGTGCACTTGTGTGTGTGTGTGTCTTTTAAGGTGGTTCGAGTGTGTTGGGAGAACCAACTCTATGATGCAATGATCTACGTTTTCAACAGCGGCATGAATGATTACATTACACCTATGGAGGTATGTCCTCCACCTTAAGGTTGTGTCATCACTGTCGTCATCATCTGTCACATCAACACTTTCATTAATTAATTCACATAAGTAATAATGTGAATAACATGGTCTGACTGTTTTCTTGAGCAGTGGGATCATCAATTAACTCCATCTTATTACTCATCAGATTATAATGTACACTGATCCACTGTGCTAAAGTGTTATAACATAGTAGGAGTCACTACAAAGAAATAAGGTCAATAAGGCAGCCAAATACAGTCATCTGTTCTTTATTCACTTTTTGTTCATAAATGCTTTTCA
Source organism: Trachinotus anak (assembly GCF_046630095.1). Lineage (NCBI taxonomy): Eukaryota > Metazoa > Chordata > Actinopteri > Carangiformes > Carangidae > Trachinotus > Trachinotus anak. The sequence goes on along the minus strand of NW_027273858.1, from coordinate 25,545,669 downwards.
TAGGAAGTGTGCATCAACAATTGATTACATACCTCTCTATGTACTTCATGTTTATGTTTCAGAAACTCTTCGCAGTGATTGGACCACCTCTTAGGGAGGGGAGGAGCCTAACAGGTAAGGCTGGAAGCCATATGACCCCATGTTCTAAGTATCTGAATAATACACAGTATGAAAAGCACATGTGAGCCTTTGACAGCTCTTTTTCTTCTGGGACAGATGACGAAGTGGTGATGGGAAACAAACTTCTGGTGTACATAAGGTAAGTTCACACAGACGTATTATTCATTCAGTTTACTCCTCAATCCATTTGTCTGTGCAGCTGTAGTTGGTTTGTCTGTAGCTGCTACAACATTTTCACTGTCAAAGAGGCAACATACATTCATATATGTGTATGTGTATGTGTGTTTGTGTGTGTGTGTGTGTGTGTGTGTGTGTGTGTGTGTGTGTGTGTGTGTGTGTGTGTGTGTGTGTGTGTGAGAATAGCTGCTGTCTTGCAGGAAGAGCATATCCACTAGGAGACATCCCTGAAGACCTTGTGGTTCAAGTCAAGAACCAGGTGTGTAGATACTGTGTATCTGACAGAGTCTTTGTCATGTCTCTGCTGGACTGAACAGGGTAAAGACAGTCCAGACCAGTCCACTCAGTCTGTGTCTCACTCTAAAATGTAACTATTTGATTTGCATCACAGAGCTGGGTGGTATAAACTGTAAGCTGAGAGCAGCTCCACTGGACAGTAGGCTAGTAGGGTAATGGTGTGTGTGTGTGTGTGTCTGTGTGTTTGTGTATGTGTGTGTGTGTCAGGTGTTTGAGTTCCTGATCCGTCTCCACTCAGCTGACTCATCAGAGGAGGAGGAGGTTTTCCCGTTCATCCGTACCCTCCTCCACTTTGACACCCGGGAGTTCCTCAATGTCCTCGCCATGGTGAGATCTCTGTCTGTTGTTTTACCTCTTCTCATGCAGTTAAATGTGTGTTTTGCAGGTAAATTTGTGTCATGCAGGTAAATGTGTGTCTTGCAGGTAAATGTGTGTCTTGCAGGTAAATGTGTATTTTGCATGATGAAAGACTGGATGACTGGATTTTAAATAGTACGTTCCAGCAGACACAGCAGGCTGCCATGAGTCTGTTCTGACAGTCACATGGAGCTTGGCACAGTCTCGGGACATCATCCCCCACCTGTGTGTCATGTCATTAACACTGCCATCTTTGTTAGTCCAGCCCATCTGAGCTGAAGCACCAATGCTGAGAGAAGTAGGTATATAACACTGCTCCTCATCACTTCCTGTCGTGGCCACCTACAACAACAGCACATCTTTGATCAAGGCAGAAACAATATTTTTATGACAATGTGAAAAAAACTGTGTGTTTGATATATGATGAGCTGTCTCTCAGTCCTGCTCTCAGTATCCGTCAGCTGATTGTTTTCATCTTCATTTGAAAGGTGAGATTTGCTTTCATAGTTTGTCTGGTTCTTACTTCATTCTAGACCTTTGAAGACTTTAAGAATGACAAGCAGGCCCTTGAGTACCAGCAGAGGATAGTGGACATTTTACTTCAGGTGAAGTCATTCAGTGTGTTTCTGTATAAATGTTCAAACCCAACAACACACTGACAGCTTTTAGCTCAGAGTGGTGCTATTAATATCATTAACTCCTATTACAGTCGTTATTCTCTGTATCGTTTTCTTTGCTTTGATCATTAATATCTCTGTCTGGTTACCTAGGTGATGGTGGACAACCCAGACTTTACTCCCTCCCAGGTGGGCGGGCTCTTCACTTTTTTGGCTCGACAGTTGGCCAAGCCAGACAACACACTCTTCGTGAACAGGAAACTGTTTGATCAGGTAACCAATCAGATCCTTGAATTTCCTCAAGCTTAAGACACAGGGTACTGGGCAGTAGGACGGGGAAATCAGCAGTGAATACATGGAAGTTAATTAAGCGACAATGCCAATAGGGATGCCCCGATCACGTTTGTTTTGCCATTGATACTGATCATCTATGAGTGAGATCAGCTGATTATAGCAGTTGGTTCAGTGTTGGTCAGTCTGTTTATCTCTGTAGTGAAAGGTAACATCCAACAGGGGGCAGTGTGCTCTGAAAACAGGACCACACACATTCGTCCTTAATTCACTCAACATGATATTACTTTGTTCAACAGAGCAGAACAAAAAACTCCCAATGAACAACACAAGTGTCCTACAGTCAGGACAACTAAATTACACAATGTCATAATTAATTAATTACATGTGTTAATTTATGTGAATTAAAACAATTATTAACAGACTGAAAAAATGATTAATCCTTCTCAATAGACCAAACAGAGCAAATAGTCTAATAAATAATGTCGCAGATCATTAACTAAAAACACAGTCAGATTCAGGCTGAATTCAAACTGTAACTAATATAACTCATGAAATAAAGACGACTCACAGCTCTGTGTCTTGTTCTGTATGTATTTGATCTGTATGTTCGATCTGTGTGTGTTTGATCTGTGTGTGTTCGATCTGTGTGTGTGTGTTTGATCTGTATGTATTTGATCTGTATGTTCGATTTGTGTGTGTTTGATCTGTGTGTGTTCGATCTGTGTGTGTTCGATCTGTGTGTGTTTGATCTGTATGTTCGATCTGTGGTTGTTTGATCTGTGTGTGTTCAATCTGCGTGTGTGTTTGATATGTGTGTTCGATCTGTGTGTGTTGGATTTGTGTGTGTTCGATCTGTGTGTTTTTGATCTGTATGTTCGATCTGTGGTTGTTTGATCTGTGTGTGTTCAATCTGCGTGTGTGTTTGATATGTGTGTTCGATCTGTGTGTGTTGGATTTGTGTGTGTTCGATCTGTTTGTGTTTGATCTGTGTGTATTTGATCTGTGTGTGTGTTTGATTGTTCCACCTCGAGGTGTTTTATCGTGGCGTGCGTTGCAGATGATGTACGTTATGTCAGTGTCACGCCCAACATGTTTTGTTTTGGTGACCTGTTGCATGAGAGGAGAGACTACACTACACAGAACACAGAGCTTCTGTCATCATGTATTGGTTTCTGCATCAATACATGATCATCAGCTGTTCATCAGCTGATCTTCAGATGATCGTCTTTGTGTGTTGGTGAATCTGCTGAGAAGCAAATTTTAAACTGTTCTTTTGCCTTTGTGACAAACTGAAGGAGCGTTACAGTGAACGAGGCCCCGTCTTTTTACAGTTACCACCTCCTCCTTAGATCCAGTTATCTACTCACATCCTCTCATTTCACTGCTATGCAGACAACACCCAACTGTACCTGTGGACCTCAGTCTGTCTCTTAGTGGACCTCAGTCTGTCTCCGTGTGGACCTCAGTCTGTCTCTATGGACCTCAGTCTGTCTCTTAGTGGACCTCAGTCCATCTGTGCGGACCTCAGTCTGTCTCCGTGTGGACCTCAGTCCGTCTCTGTGTGTACCTCAGTCTCTGTGGACCTCAGTCTGTCTTTGTCTCTGTGTGGACCTCAGTCTGTCTCTGTGGACCTTGGTCTGTCTCTGTGTGGACCTCAGTCCATCTCTGTGGACCTCAGTCTGTCTGTGTGGACCTCAGTCCATCTCTATGGACCTCAGTCTGTCTGTGTGGACTTCAGTCCATCTCTGTGTGGACCTCAGTCTGTCTCTGTGTGGACCTCTGTCTGTTTATCAACATCATCATCTCCTCTTCATCTCCAATGCCAACCAAGTTCTCAATAAACTTGGAGTCATGTTTGAGGACCAGCTGTCCTTCTCAGACTAGGTTGTCGCTGTCTCTTTGTTCTGTACAACATCAGATAAACCAGGTCTGACCTGACTCAGTATTGTTGAATAGATTTGCATTGCTATATTTAATATGACAGTTAATTGTATTTATACCATGTACATAAAACCTAAGATTGAATATGCAAACTGTACTTTGTTTATTTTAACTTCCTGGAATAATGCTGATGTAAGAGTCAATGAAACAGAAGACAGAACGTCTGTAGTCTCCTCTGCCTTTGTGACATCACCTCAGAACAGAACCTCTGGTCACTTCCACCTGTCTCTGCAGGTTCTGGAGTTCCTGTGCTGCCCAGATGACGACTCCCGACACACTGAGAGGCAGCAGGTTGGTGAACACAGCAGTCTCACTTGCACTGCTTTACTGATGTCTGCAGCCTGTGCTCTGATAGATGATGTCATCATGTCATGTGACTGGTCTTACTGTGACTGGTTTGTAGGTCCTGCTGGAGCTGCTGCAGGTCGGGGGTGTGGTCCAGTTTAATGAAGGAAGACTGTTGGCTTTGGCAGAGAAGGCCAAGTTGTGAGTGTCTAACCAAAGACTGGGACCAAAGACTAGGACCGTAGAGTGGAACCATAGACTGGGACCAAAGACTGGAAACAAAGACTAGGACCAAGGACTAGAGCTGTAGACTGGAACCAAAGATTTGGACCAAAGACATTAGCATTGGCTAACTGAATTGACTTGTTTTAGCATCTAACTCCATTAGACATTTTTCTAAGTTCAGTATTTCATAACTTTAATGGTTTTGAGTTCTCAGACTTGGTCTGAGTTCTACCAAGTGTAGTTCACATGTTCCCTGGACAAAGTTGTAGGAGCCACTTCCCTCAGTTACTGTGGTTGCTCACAGTGGTATCGCTTTTGTGGTGTGGTCAGTACAGGACATGGGTAGGAACTTTATTGTGAAGGGTTAACAGTTGATGACACACTGCTGTGAGGTGAAGGTGTTGATGGACTCTCATGCAGAGTTGGAGATCTGTGTGTGTGGCAGCAGTAAGAATCCACAGGAGCCAGAGAAAGACATGTTCTGTGTTTGTGTTAGTTAGCTGTTAGTGTCAGTCACTAAACCTCGAAGCTCAGAAGTGTGGTGCAGAGTTGGTGATACATCACTGTTAGCAACACAGTCATGTGATCCACAGTTCATATACCTGTTTATTGTCATAGACCCTCAGGGTGAACTCACCTGTGGAACACCTGGGTTAACAGTGGAAATAAGTTACACTAAATCACTCTGATAAATAACATACCACCCCCCACCCCTTCACCTCCAGCTACCAGATCTGTGAATTTCTGTATGAGAAGCAACATCTGTATGACAGAATCATCGACTGCTACCTGAGAGACCCACTTAGAAAGGTGAGACACATTTCATCACACCAACACTTGTCTGGTGAACATTTGTTCAGTTTACATGTATTATGATGGGGTGTGTGTGTGTGTGTGTGTGTGTGTGTGTGTGTGTTTAGGGGGAGATCTTCAGCTACATCCACAATCTGCTGTCCATGCCCGGCTACAGTCCTGGGGAGAAACAAACAGTCAAATACAAAGTACTGCAGCACATTCAGGTCAGAACACATCACATCACACAGACGGGCACAAAGTCACATGACTGAATTTGAATCTAGAACTTTGACAAATGACAGGACACAGCTGAGGGAAGACGTCCAACAACATGTCTGTCAGAGACTGTCCATTAACTCCAACATATGTCCACAGGAGCTGGTGACCCTTGACCCCAGTAAGTCAGCTGACATGGTGGTGTTTCACTTCACTGAAGAGGTGCAGCAAATCATCTCTGAGCTTCAGGTAAATACTAAAGTTCTTGAATACTGAAGAAAAAATCTTAGTCTGCTGACATTAGTCCTGACAGTTACTAACAACCGTCTGTATTAACACTGCTGAAGTCCACTGTTACTTTCACTGAACTGAACTGATTACTGTCACTTTAAACCAGGACAGATCAGGAGAGGAAGCTTTTCACAGTAAAATGTGTGAGATGTGATGCTGGATGGTGTCTGAGGAAGAGTGTTATGATTTAAAGGTATTAAAACCTGAGGAGCTGCTGTCCAATCAGTGTGGATTTCACAGCTTTCACTCCTGTCAATCTTTCCTTTAAACAGCTGTTTTCAAATGACTTCAAATCACCACTTCCACAGTGCATTTCAAAATAAGACAAAAAAGCTTCAGCTGTGTATTCAGTGTAAAACAGTATATGCATGAAATCAGCACATGTGCAGGTTACCACCCCTGTGAACCAATGCACAATGCTGCAGCTGCAGGTGTGATGACAGAGAGGAACCAGTTTAATACTGAACCAGTTTCATACTGAACCAGTTTCATACTGAACCAGTTTAGCTCTGAACCAGTTTAATACTGAACCAGTTTAGCTCTCAACCTATTTAATACTGAACCAGTTTCATAATGAACCAGTCTCATACTGAACCACTTTAGCTCTGATCCAGTTTAGCTCTGAACAAGTTTAGCTCTGTGTTCTCTAACACAGTTGAACAGTCTAAAGTCAGTGCAGTAGAACCAGAAACATCACATCTTTTTCCTTGTCCAACCTGGTGCCTAACCACAATGACACTGGACTGCTGACAGTGTCTTTGGAGATTAGGTCATGCTAGGCTAGTGGCGTAGTGTAGCTGTTAGCCTCATGTGACATCACTGGAGCCTTTATACAACGTCTTCACATACACAGTAACAAACAAACAGTAGAGCTTTACTAAACTGACAAATTCTGCTGTTTACTTCCTGTCACCTGTTTCTTACCTGAGTGCCAGGTGCTCCTCTCTGTCTCCATGTTTGTGTATCTTCCTGCTGGTTGGTCACTGAGCCTGTGTTTGGTCAGGATCTGTCTGTGCGTCCTGTCTCTGACAGAGTGGAGACCCTGTGTGTTGAGGGTCAGATAATACTCCAGTCCTCTGTCTGTCTGTAGGATGACCAGCTCCTTTTCCAGTTCCTCAGCTGTCTCTTGGAGCCTCGGTACGTTGCGCTTCTTGTTCTAGTCATGATCCTGTTACCTCTGTCCTGCAGTTAGTCTGAATTGACCAAACCCCCCCCCCCCGTTATCCTCCACTTCCTCTCCTCCCCTCTCTCTCTCTCAGGGAAGGCCATCCAGGGACCGTCCTGCCTCTTGAACGTGACCTCCATGAGCTCCTGCTGGACTTACTGTGCCGCTTTGAACCCCAGCAGCTGCTGAGCTTCCTGCAGATCTCCCAGCACTACAGACTAGAGGAGGCCATACAGGTACTGTGAGCTGGACTCTGGTCTGCTGAGCTCAGGTGTGTGTGTGTACAGAGAGACAGATAGAGACACAGACAGACAGACACAGACAGATGACACAGACAGACACAGACAGAGCTGTCAAACACCTACAGGATGTTTTTAAAGGAGTTCATCAGAGATGACATGATGATGGTTGGACATGCCTTTCTTGTACAGGGTCTTCATCAGGACAAAGATAATCAGCTGATTAGTTTACGTGTACACACAGTTTACCTGCAGCTGTGACATTTGTCTGTCTCTCTCCAGACGACAGAGAGGTACCACCACAGTGAGGCCAGGGCCTTCCTGCTGGAGAAGAAGGGAGATGTCCATGGAGCTTTCTCTGTCCTGTTGGAGGTACACATCAGTCAGCTGTGAGGAAATCAGCTCACGTTAAATGAAACAGTCAAACACAGTGACACAAACTAACACAACCTCTGTCTCTGCAGACACTGAGGGACAAACTGTGTCTCCTCACTGCTGAGAGAGAGACAGGAGCTGAGACACAGACAGGAGCTGAGAGACAGACAGTAGGTGAAGGAGGACAGGGTGAGGACGGGAACCACAGGGACTCAACTTTGACCAAAGTGAAGAACTCACTGAACGACATCATCGCTCTGTGTCACCGTAACTCTCAAAACCTGTACCAGCAACAGAGAGAGGTGTGTGTGTGAGTGTGTGAGTGTGTGTGTGTTTGTGTGTGTGTGTGTGTGTCTGTCTGTCTCTGCGTGTGAGTGTGTGTCTGTGTGTGTGTGTTCGCATACGCTGTAATCTCATCCATGGCATGCTCTCCTCTTCCTCCTCTTCCTCACACCTCCTCCTTCCCTTCTATCTCTTACTCCTCTTCTTCTTCATCCTCCTCTTCCTCACTCCTGCTCCTCCTCCTCCCCTTTCTCACTCCTCTTCCTCCTCCTCTTCTCCTCCTCCCCTTCCTCACTCCTCCTCCTCCTCTTCCTCATCCTCCTCCTCCTCACAGGCTCTGTGGTTTCCTCTTCTGGAGACCATGATGGCTTCTCAAAAACTAGTGAAAGGACTCAATGCCAAACACACCTCTGAGGGTAAACACACACAAACACACACACACACACACACACACACACACACACACACACACATTCAGGTGTGAGCTTCCCTCTGCAGGACTGTGACAGTAAAAACATGTGACATCTGTGTTGTTTTGTGTTTCACATCATTTAGTGTTTATTGATTTCTTTATTGATTAATGATGATGTTTGAATCATCAGCTGTTTTTATCATCAGCTGTTTAAAGTCTGTGTCAGCTCTGATCCATCTGACATGGTGGAGTTTGTTCTTTTCTCCTGTTACGTTGGAAGTGAATCAATGATGAAGATGTGCATCAAGCTGATGATTAAAATGATGATGATGTTGTTTCAGTGCTGAAGGAGCTGACGATGAAGGTTCTCAACTGTATGAGCAGCTTCATTTCTCTGCCTGCCATCATCCAACGAATACTGCAGGTACGTGTGTGTGTGTGTGTGTGTACTGGAGGTACCTGAAGCTGTGTCAGTGCTGATAAAAGGTTAAATCAGTAACAATTTAGAAGACTGTCATCATCGTCATCATCAAATGAAGATGTGGTGATGAAGGTCTGACCCTGCAGACAGATCAGTAACTGTGACATGTGACCCTGTCAGGACCCGGTCTATGGGAAAGGAAAACTGGCAGAGATCCAAGGCCTGATTCTGGGTATGCTGGACACCTTTAGCTATGAACAGGTAAGGCACATTGTCTGGCTGGCTGACTGACTGACTGACTGACTGATGACTGTCTGATGACCGACTGATAACTGACCTACTGAATGTCTGATGACTGACTGACTGATGAATGACTGAATGACTGACTGACTGGTGACTGTTGACTGACTGATGACTGACTGATGACTGACTGTCTAATGACTGATGACTGACTGATAACTGACCTACTGAATGTCTGATGACTGACTGACTGACTGATGAATGACTGACTGACTGGTGACTGTTGACTGACTGATGACTGACTGTCTAATGACTGATGACTGACTGACTGTTGACTGACTGACTGACTGACCTTTAATGATGCTGTCTTGTGTTTTAGACTTTACTGGAAACAACCACCAGTCTGTTGAACCATGATCTCCACTGGTCCCTGGCTCACCTGCGCGCTGCTGTCACACGGGGACTCCACCCTCGACACGACTATTGTAACATCTGCCTCCAGCAGTACAAGAGGAGGCAGGACTCAGCTGAGGAGATCATTGTATTCAGGTAAGACACCTGAGGTCTTGCAGGTAGTCTGCAGCGGTCTGTCTGTCTGCAGCTATCTCTATCTGCAGCTGTCTGTCTGTCTGTCTGCATCTCTCTCTGCCTGCAGCTCTTTCTCTGTCTGCAGCTGTATGTCTATCTGAAGCTCTTTGTCTGTCTGCAGCTCTCTCTCTGTCTGCAGCTCTTTCCCAGTCTCAGTCAAAACCTCACTGAGAGTTGAGGGGACAAGACCCAAGTGGAAAAAAATAAACTTAAATAAGTACTTTTAAAAGTATATTTCATATACTTTAGTTTGCTTTTTACATTCTTAAAATGAGAATTTTTGGGTACTTTCACCAACCAAAATAGTGCAAAAAAACCCCAAAACAAAAACAGTCAAAGGACTGACAGCAACTCAAATAATCGATTTTGTAAAGTAATGTTAAAAACCTGTAGAGGTACAATCTGAATACAATGTTTAATGGTTCAGTTTTTGTATAAGTACAGTAAAAACATTTAAATGCAACATTTAATTAAAACTACTGCGCTGATTGAAAGTAGAAGACTTTCTTCAAATTCTCATGAAATATAAGCTTTACGATAACTGAAATATTCCCAACTGAAAACATACTAAAGAAAGAAATAAACTGATACATTTAGAGATTTTCACTTTTTCAGTTAAAGTGGTGTTAGAAACCTAATTACAATCCACACCACTCATAAAGTCCTGATTTCACCTTTGAAAGAAGTGGAGAAAAGAACAAATTGTGCTGTTGATCTGGGATTCCGAATCCTGACTATATAGTGTATTGGTAATTAAAATTAAAACATACAGCAATAGCTCAATAAATCTGTACTAGATGTTACAGTGCAACTTAACACATAGCCTAAAGAACAATCATCCTCCATGCTGCTAGTAAGATTCACTGAAATGTCCTCAAAAAGTAGGATTTTGTGTAAGGTTTGGAGATGGTGGTTAAAATTGACTTGTCAGTCCTATGAACTGCAGTTGGTACTTACTAGTGATGGGTGCTTGTTCTCCCCCATAGACCTTGTTCTAATGCTTGATCTAGAAACTGTACAGTGGTTACAGTGGTCCTCTGATTACAGAGCTACTAATACGCTAATCGCAATTAGCATCTCATTTTTAACACACTATATATTGTTGAAGCGGTATAAAAATACACACAAGTAGGTATTTACCTTCTGTCGGTTTCAGTATGCCTGCTACCAGTTGATAAAGCTCTAAACAGGCATTTTACTCTCCTGCAGCATTTACAACTTTAATAGCTCCTCTCATTAGGCCGTGGCTTCCTCCCCGAGCTCACCTTGATCCCACCCATCTTACTTTTGATTGGCTAACAAAGTGGTAAAAACCAATGAAATTAACAAAATGTCAAGAAGGACAACCTCATGCCTGCGAGCCAACGAATGCACAGTAAACAAACTATTTGAAATTGAAATTCAACGAACTTTATTAACACAATGACAAATTGGCAGTGAACTGTAAGCACCCTAATGATTTTAATGTAATACTTTTCAAACATTTTAAATGTTCTATTCATCAGTATTTGTTTGTACATATTTGTCTAAAATAAAATATTTTTAGACAGGCTACATAAATTAAATAATAAAAGGGGAACTGTTTTCTTACCATATTATCATTTTTCCAGGATACAAGTTAAGTTACTTCATATTGCAGTTGCTTTTTTCTCCATTATCATCCACAACTCAAAATTGATCAAAATAGTATGGCTGGCAGATGTAAAATAATCAAGGTAATAATCCAGGTAACAGCCACTAGTGTACTCACCGATTAGCAGAGCAGATAACCACCACCCACCAGCACCACACTCACTCCAACAGATGTATTATCAAACTTGACCAATGACTGCACATTTGGCAGTTTCCTGGATGACAGTCAATCATGGTACAGGCAACACTGTGAGACAGCCAGTAGCAGTTGTTTCAGTGTGGTAACATAGCAACTATAGGAAATGATGACTTGTTTTAAAAGAAAGTACAGAAATATCCAGTATTTAGTTTTATTTTTAGGCTGTTATTTTTACTAATTGGTCAAATGCTGTTTTCAGCATTTCAACAGCAATCACCGAATGTTGACACCTTGGCAATTGGTTTGGTTTTTTTTAAACCAGAAGAAACCATAGAGGAGAAGGTGGAGCTGAGGAGGAGTCAGGGGTGGATCTGACCTGCTCTGTGCTCTATCCTGATTGTCAGGTACAGTCTGTCAATCACACAGTAGCTCCGCCCTAATGCATCCCCTGCTTCATGGTCTATTTTCCTCTAAATGGACCATAATTTAAACATCACATTGTATTGAAGAAGACTTGAAACTAGAGACTGAGACCATAAACTCATTAGGAAAACATTTACTGAAGTAATAAATCAGTGAGAAGTAGAGACATTTTCTCATAGACTTCAATACAATCAGACTTCTTTTTACAACCAGTGGAGTCACCCCCTGATGCTCATTAGATAGAATGAAGCTTTAAGGCTCTTTAGCATTGGCTTCACTTTTCAGACCCAGAGTCTACATCCAGGTTTATATACAGTCTATGGGTAGAACACATTAAGTATGGGATATCACTCCCCCACGCAGCCTGAATGAAGACGCTTCTATTCACGTTTTTAAGGCAGATGACCTGTGATGGTGTACAGTGCATCCGGAAAGTATTCACAGCGCTTCACTTTTTCCACATTTTGTTATGTTACAGCCTTATTCCAAAATGGACTAAATTCATTTTTTACAACAAAATTCTACACACTATACCCCATAATGACAAAGTGAAAAAAGTTTGCTTGAAACTTTAGCAAATTTATTAAAAATAAAATACAAAAATATAACATGCACATAAGTATTCACAGCCTTTGCTCAATACTTTGTTGAAGCACCTTTGGCAGCAATTACAGCCTCAAGTCTTTTCAAGTATGATGCTACAAGCTTGGCACACCTGTTTTTGGGCAGTTTCTCCCATTCTTCTCTGCAGAACCTCTCAAGCTCCATCAGGTTGGATGGGGGGCGTCGATGCACAGCCATTTTCAGATCTGTCCAAAGATCTTTAATCGGGTTCAAGTCTGGGCTCTGGCTGGGCCACTCCAGGACGTTCACAGAGTTGTCCCGAAGCCACTCCTTTGTTGTCTTGGCTGTGTGCTTAGGGTCGTTGTCCTGTTGGAAGATGAACCTTCACCCCAGTCTGAGGTCCAGAGCGCTCTGGAGCAGGTTATCATCAAGGATGTCTCTGTACATCTCTGCATTCATCTTTCCCTCGACCCTGACTAGTCTCCCAGTTCCTGCTTCCAAAAAACATCCCCACAGCATGATGCTGCCACCACCATGCTTCACTGTAGGGATGGTACTGGCCAGGTGATGAGCGGTGCCTGGTTTCCTCCAGACATGACGCTTGGCATTCAGGCCAAAGAGGTCAATCTTTGTTTCATCAGACCAGAGAATTTTGTTTCTCATGGTCTGAGAGTCCTTCAGGTGCCTTTTGGCAAACTCCAGGCGGGCTGTCATGTGCCTTTTACTGAGGAGTGGCTTCTGTCTGGCCACTCTACCATCCAGGCCTGATTGGTGGAGTGCTGCAAAAATGGTTGTCCTTCCGGAAGGTTCTCCTATCTCCACAGAGCAACACTGGAGCACTGTCAGAGTGACCATCAGGTTCTTGGTCACCTCCCTGACTAAGGCCCTTCCACCCCGATCGCTCAGATTGCCCGGGCGGCCAGCTCTAGGAAGAGTCCTGGTGGTTCCAAACTTCTTCCATTTACGAATGATGGAGGCCACTGTGCTCATTGGGACCTTCAATGCTGCAGAAATTTTTCTGTACCCTTCCCCAGATCTGTGCCTCGATACAATCCTGTCTCAGAGGTCTACAGACAATTTCTTGGACTTCATGGCTTGGTTTGTGCTCTGACATGCACTGTCAACTATGGGACCTTATATAGACAGGTGTGTGCCTTTCCAAATCATGTCCAATTAACTGAATTTACCACAGGTGGACTCCAATCAAGTTGTAGAAACATCTGAAGGATGATCAGTGGAAACAGGATGCACCTGAGCTCAATCTTGAGTGTCATGGCAAAGGCTGTGAATACTTACGTACATGTGATTTTTTTTTTAAAATATATTTTCAAAAATTTCAAGCAGACCTTTTTCACTTTGTCATTATTGGGTATTGTGTGTAGAGGTAAAAATGAATTTAATCCATTTTGCAATAAGGCTGTAACATAACAAAATGTGGAAAAAGTGAAGCACTGTGAATACTTTCCAGATGCACTGTATGTGAGGCCCACACTGCACATATATACATCTGTCAACACAGTCATCCTTCAGGTCCCATCTCGCTACAAACAACCCCAAGTTGGGTTATTTAGCTGCTGGTTAGCTCTGTTTTCTTTAGGCTACATATTTAATTACAGATAATTATTGTCATTTTATTTACATTTGTATGTCATGTTAAATACTTTGGAAATAATAAAGTATCTTTTCTGTAAACAAAGATACAGAAAAAATAATTGGCATAATTGGTATCATTGGCATAATACTGTAACAGTTAGGTTGTTAATTCACAGATAATGTCTGTAATTTTGCAGAGTACTGTATACAATGTGAACAACAAAAAACTACTAAAAATTGTCATTCACATTAATACAGACATTAATTCATCTATATAATATATTTAATCACATCCAGGAACACATGAATAAATAGTGTACTTTAAATAAGAATGCTAAAGCATAGCTTAAATTTATAATTTAAAGAGTTATGTTTAAAAGTACAAACATAAGAAAAATCTATTTTTATGAAGTAGCACTTGAGTGCAACTTAAATGCAATACAGGCATTAATACACTTGTAAAAATATACTTTTAACACGTTTAAAAATAAATTTTGAAATGTATACTTTTAAGAAGTATAATAAAATGTATCTTAGTATAAGTGCATGTTGGAGTGAATTTGCTGTAAATATACTATTGCACTATATTAAATACAATAGTTGAACAAAAAAAACAAAAAACAAGATATTAATACACTTTTTATGTTTATGAAATTTAATTATATTTAAAAGATTGTCCACTTTTAACAAATGTACTAACTTGTAAATTAAGTTTTGTTATCTTATGAATATGTTTTGGAAAAAATTACTTTGAATACACTTACATTATATTTCTGACTCTTTTACTAATTATGTACTTTGTAGAAAAAATGCACTGTTAGTATGCCTCAACACAAGTACAGATGTACTTGTTCAAACTTTTAACACACTTTGTATGCTAAAAGTATGGAAGTATAGAAAAATGTACTTATTTTTCACTTATAATTGCATAATTACATCTCTACCCTTCACACACTGAACCAAGAAACAAAATAAGAAGTGTTTAAACTTAGATGTATATTGTTCTTGATAATTACACTCTTTGTATTGGAAAACACTGTCAGTCAGTCAGGGTGTGTGTTTTCTGAACTTCTTGTTTTCAGCTTTTGAGTCCTGTTGGTCCCATATTTCCTGTTGTTCAGTGACAGTTCAGTGTTCAGTGTTCCAGCTTTTTCTAGAAATATCTAAGAGCAGTTTTTTCCACTGGACCATGGACAACCCTTAAAAATACCTTTGATAGTTTGACTGATCAACAGTCAATGTGTTCGCTGCTACATTTGAAACCCACTGAGAATAATGAGAGAAGTGTTCACTGATAGCTGACATTAACAGTTGTGAACATGTGTGTCTTGTCAGCTGTGGCCACCTGTACCATCTTCAGTGCCTGCAGCAGAAGGTCTGTGGGTGGGGCCTTTCTTCAGAGCTGCAGCAGCAGTGGAGCTGCTACAAGTGTTCGTCCAGCCAAGGAGGAAGAGGTGGACCTTCCACCGAACCAAAGAGAGGCCGCAGCACGTCCCTGGCTCAGGTGAGTTTGTGTTCATACAGAAACAGTCTGATAGACTGAGGGAATAAATATACCTTCAATTAAATTTGTTGGGGTTGTACAGATTACAGGAGAAGTCTGGTTATTTTACATTTTAAAAAGATCCATTCTGACTTCCCACCTTCTGTTCCCACTGAAGACGTTAAACAGTGGCTTACAGACCAGTGATGAAACTAGTGATGAGACCAGTGATAAAATCAGTGATGAGACCAGTGATGTGGATTAGAGGACGATGCCTCATCACCACTCCTCCCAGCTCTTCTTCTGCTGCACACACATGATGCCCACACTGCTACACAACACTCAGGGTCTTGTGCTGGTTATTAAAGGTGGTCTCACAGGTAACCTGCATGTGGTGTGTTTTCCATTAGGCAGTGTGGGGACATGAAGGCAGCTCAGGCCTGTTACACCAACAGATTCATTGGATGTCGATTGGACTTTGTGACTATGACAGATAATGTCTTACAGTAGTTAATGTGAACCTGTCCTCTCTCTTCAGACTCGGGTCACATCCATGCATCATGACACAGGAACAGAGGCTCACAGGAAGAAGGTGAGGGTTATCTGATCTATCTACACAGGTGGCCATCTGTCTGTGTCTCTGCTGGACATTATTATTCTGTCAGATTTTCACTCTGAAACCTCAGGATGATTCTAGTTAAATACAACCTTTGGAAAAAGTAACTGTTCAAAAACCAGTACAAATGATCACCAAAACCGGTCCCATGAAAAGTTCTGCACAGTTGTAATGAAGTGGAATAAACCTTTAAGACTCATATGTAAAGATTAACACAACTCTGTCAACATCTGTCTGTTGTGAATCTGATCTACCTGATGTTCACTGCAGAGCCGCTGGACTTCACTCTGTCCGTCACCAAACTAATAACAGCTGCTCTCATGCTGTGTTCATTTCACTGTTTGCACTCTGTATATATGAATTAACAAAGTACAGTTTAATATTTACACTTAACATTTCCTCTGGTTCTTTGTTGTGGTCCAGGTGTTTGTTGAGGCGACATTGGACCTTCAGCAGGAGCAGTCCTGGGATCAGCTACGATCTTTGTATCGAGGACCATCTAGGGTATGGACACTGTGTCTGTCTAACAAATATATGTATGAATCATTTTTTTTAAAGTACTGAAAATACATAACCCACATTAAAACCCAAAAGTCAGTCAGTTTTTACTTGGACGGACTGAGCTGGTTTGACTGGGGTGGCAGGTCAGAGAGACAGGTCCATGACCCAGTTTGACCCAGACAGTGAGACGTCAGGTTTGACCTCTGAACTCAGATTGTCTCATATCTAATAACATAGTGCGACACTGTGGATGGTGGTGCTGTGACTAATAAAGTTAGACTTGATTTGAATGAGCAGCAGTGATGATGAATCACCTGTTTAATAAAGCAGTGACTAACACTAATGTTGGACGATTTAACATCTCCAGAGGAGGACATGTAGGTTCTGACTTCAGTCCTTCAGAAGATTCACAGCTCAGGCTCAGAAGGCCCTTAATCAGGGTCATAGCTACATGAGAGTCTGGACTGAACTTCCACTGAGCTCAGATCAGAAACAGAAACACTGTCTTTATAAAGGTGGAGGGACCATTGTTCACAGTCTCTCTCTCCTTCCTGTAGCTGTCCATCCTCTCAGACCTGTCCCTCTGCCACAGCATGGAGAAGTCAGGACTTCTTCTCCAACCAGGAGCAGAGACCTTCCAGCTCAAACTCTCCCCTCCACCTCTGCTGGAGGAGTAGCTCTGTGGAGGAGCAGCTTCTCCTTCTTCTGTCAGACTTCAGTCAAGCTGATTAAAAACTGATTGTGCTTTCTTCTGATTTAATATTGTCTGAATATGTCAATATGTCGATTTCAGATCAAACTGTTGAGTCTATATAAATCTACTGAATATGTTTTAATTCCATCGTTTGTCACTGATGAAGCAGTGTGATGGTGCTGGGTCGTCCGGACGCTGCAGAGGGTTGTTTTACTGGAATCAAACTTCAGCTTCCTTCAGACTGTCAGGAGGAGCACCTGCTCACTGAGGGAGAATTGGTGAGGGTGAACTGATGAGGGCAGCAGGTCATGAGGGTCTGACTCCGTCAAACAGAGAAGAAGAAGGTCACTGTCACCAAATGATGATTGATGGTGGGGACAGTCTCCTCCCCTGTCAGATCCCATCCCACCCCCACGCCCAAACAATTAACTGTAGAAAAAAATAAAATAAAATAATCAATATTTGACCCATTTGATCATTTTCTTTGTCAGTCCTGTGATTTTGTGTTTTTCATTTATCTGCAGCAGCTGAATGAGAACTTCTGTTATACTACTTAATAAACTAACACGTGTTAATCACTCACTTTAGTTGTATTTATTTCATCAGTGTCTGATATGACCCCCCCCACACACACCTTTTTTTCTGGGTGAGGCCTCACATGTCTGGATCATGTTACATACACTATTCACAGAAGATACTCACAAACACACTTTTATGTAGCAGTGAGGCAGAGGAGCCTTCAGTACAGACATCATCCACATCCTGGCACTGTGAAACACATCTGTGAATCACATTAAAACCCTACTATTCTACAATAATTCATTCTATAATCATTAATTGTGTAATGATTAATTCTATAACTATTATTCTATAATGATTAATTCTATAATGATTAGTGTATAATAATTAATTCTATGATAATTAACTCTATAATGATTAATTCTATGACAATTCTATAATGATTACTGTATAATGATTAATTCTGTATCTCAGAATTATGACGTCCTGTCTCATGATATCTCATCATCCTCTGTACCTTGTGATGAAGAACAGCGCATGTAGGAAAAACCATGATCAGTATAAACCAATGATTCTATTGATCATATTGACAGTAACTCTTATTAAAGACCATGTCCTCTGTTTGTACTCAGGGGATTTAACCTTTGACCTTTGGGCTCTCAGCCTCCTGTGGGTCGTAAATCCTACCCTACCCTGGTTTTCTTGGTGTTTGTGTAATATTTCCTTTGAGTCGTTCAGATATTTATTTCCATTTTAAATGTCCTGTTTACATTTTACACTTTACTCGGATTTTATGATGATGACTGTGATGATGTCCTTTCCACTCTATCGTTCCTTTCCACTCCATCACTCCATCACTGTACACACTGTGTACAGTGTGTACAGTGTGTACACTCTGTACAATGTGTACACTCATCAAATGATAAGTTAGCCTTATCTTATTAGCAGTTAGCATGAACCAAATGAACCTCATTGAACAGATGTGTGTGTGAAATCAAGAACTGGTTTATTTATCAGATGTCAGACCTCTCTCCATTCAAAGAGGATCTTTTTCTCAGACCTGAATGTAAAACTATGTGACACAGTGATGGTGATAAAGTGAACTTCCTGTTCTTCCAGGAGGAGGAACCATGTGGGCGTGTCTGTGTGACCTGATAAACCTGTAACTGGAGCTGTGACATTAGCATTCGACCTGAAGTCTCTCTGGAGTCCAGGAGGATGGAACAGCTGCTGTCTGTGCTTGTAGTCCTGGTCCTGGTGTCGTTCTGCAGAGGCTGGGAGGCTCCAGACTTCTGCCATCAGCAGCAGTGTCCTCAGTACCAGGTGGTTGGTTCACATCAGGTGGGTTTCAGAGCTGCTCCCACACCGGTCTGTGATCTGCTCTTGGTCTGGTGTCTGTGGACTGACTGTCCTGTGCTTCTTGTGAACAGGGTTTTGAGGAGCGTCTGTATGTTGCCACTGACTGGATCAGCACCAAGGTAGAGAGCACTGAGAACAGCGCTGTGATGGCTGCTCACTCCAGACTGAAGGATTACTGCCAGAGGCAGAAGGCAGCAGGTACGTCAGGGTTCAGAACCACCAGAACCACCAGAACCACCGGTCCAGTGATGGGAACATGTACCAGAGTAATAGTACAACCAGGATTCACTGTCCTTGTCCCTTTGTCTCCACTGAAGCAAGTCAATGAGACCTGATTAAATGACTATGACTGAAGACTGGTCCACACAGATAAAGAACTATTGTGGTTCACTACACCTGTATCTCAGGTGATGTTTCACTCATTCAGTCAGAGAAAGTTCTTCACCTCGAAGTTTTATTTTCAACAATCTGTAAAATTAACACTAAGCTTTCAAGAAGGGAAGAAAAACAAACCGCTTTGAGGTTTCTTCAAAACATGTTGTTTGGGACGCCTCAGTGACTCACCTGGTAGAGCACCGACCAGGCTCATCCCTTGCTGCAGTGGCCCATGTTCGAGTCCAGCCCAGTTTGTCTTCCTGCAGTGTTATACAGTTGTGTCTCACCATGTTGTGTCATGTTTGTCCCTCCCAGGTAATGAGATCTCGACTGACACCTGGCCCGCTCTGATAACCGTCTCAGGGGGTGAGGATGGTCTTGACCTGTCCATGTCCTGGTTTCTTCCTCCAGGCACAATGAAGCCTGAAAACACTGATCCGTCAGTCACAATCCAGAGCAGACCTGAGGCTACCATCTACGTCAGGTGACCTACAACCTTCTCTAATATTTTTGTTTTGGAATTTACTGTAACATCAGTTCAGACGTCTGATGTGGGACTAAACTTATTGATGATCACATTAACAGAGGGAGGGACATGAACAGTGGTTTTGACACTGGTTCTGTCTGTTTCTTCTGTCAGGGTGTTTGGAGGTACTCCAAGTATCAGCATTGGTCAAGACAACGCCAAGATGCTCCGTGAGGCCTTGGACAGAGCTGGGAAAACCTTTGATCACCACACTTACATTGGAGCTGGATATGACCCCTATTTATCTGTCACTCACCACAATGAGATCTGGATCTACGCTGCCTGACGACAGCATTGTCATCACTGAACCTGTCACCATATCATCCCTGAGTCTTCTGTTTCCTCTGTTTCCTCTGAGTGCTCTGTTTACTCTTGTGCGTTAGAAAAGGTGAATGTAGCAGGACCTCAGACACTGACTCTGTATACATCAGTGCTGCTGAAATGAATGCTGGGAAATCACTGTCATGTTTGTGTGACAGAAACCGGTTTCAGGAATGTTGTGGTGTCTTCACACTGGTGATGTTGTTGTTTGATAACTCTGCTGTAAAAATACACATATGTCCTTCCCTCAAATAATAAAGGTTTTATCTTTGTGTGAATGTGTGGTCAGAGTCATGTGATCACCTCCTCTCTACAGGTGGGCCATCAGGGGCCTCGAGCTTCCAAACTGAACAAAGACTTGTCTCACAAAGATGTGACGACTGTCTTCTTCCTCCTCACTGGTTGGACTGGTTTGTGCAGAAACAGTCTCATAGTGAGCGTGTTTCATCTGTAAGCCTTCATCATGATACATTGCTCAGGAGTTGGAGCTGTGCACCCTGCCACTGTGGGCTTCTCCTACCAGTTAAACAGGAAGTCATTGACATGATCTCAGGAATCTGGTTGTGAGTTACGGATACATATGTATTAAATAAATTGACTCATTGATCTCCAGATGAAGTCTGTATTTCAGAGGAGTCTCAACATGAGTAGTTCAAAAGTTTTAACTTATTTTTGTGTGGAGGAAGTGGTTTGTGTTGATTTTTATGGTGTTGTGTTGTCTCTCCAGGTAGTGAGATGCCAGCTGAAACCTGGCCTGCTCTGATCAGAGGGTGAGGATGGTCCTGACCTGTCCATGTCTTGGTATGTTCACCTTAAAATAGATCATCAGGTGACTCCAGTGCGGCCGGGCTCAGTGTGATGCTTGATGTTCAGCAATAGGTGGTGCCAGAGACGTGACTGAAGAAGAACACGTTATTTATTCAGCCATGAAGCTTTTCAGGTGAGTTTGATTCATCAGTGTCAGACATTTCATTGGTGTGAACAAATGTATAACATATGGTAAAAATACTCAAACTGTTATTTAAATAACAAGTAACAATACCACAAAATATAAAAATACTCAATTACATGTACAATCTCTGAGTAAAAGTACTTTAAGTACTAGAAACAAACCAAGTACTTGATCTGCATCAGGCCCAGTTCATAGTGTTGTACTCTCTGTATCATAACATTAACACTGGTTCATTTTAATCCTGTCACTGAAGATCTAATGTCGGACCTTTTAATCTATAATAAATCCACACTTTATTGTATATTCTGTTTTAAATTGAATAAAATGAAAATACTCAGGTAGAGTACAAGTACCTCAGACTGTAATAAAGTACAGTACTGAATTAAAGTTACTGTCCACTGGTTAATATTGTGTCAGTCACATAATAACCTGAGTCTGCAACATGACTGATAGGATAAGTCCATACATGTACAGACACATGTCAGTGTGTGAAGAGACTGTCCTGGGTCTCTGTGTGTTACAGCCATGAACTACAACATTTCCTATTGAAGTCTGACCTTTGTTGCTCCTGTCTCTCTCTGTTGTCTTACATAAAAACGTGACCTGTGTGAAGTCATGACCACAGCAGCAGAGCTACAGCTTAGGATCAATAAAGTCTCATCAGTTTACAGACACAGATCAACTGCAGATCTGTAGCTTCTCTCAGTATGACTCCACATTTACCTGAACCTGAGGTGTAAGCTGGTGGACTGCCCTTTAACATCCACAGCTCAGCAACAGGAAGTCAGTGACTAAAAACCTATTACATTAATCTATAAAAAAAAAAGAAGTATATATTATTTGGTTTTTCAACCCATAAATTGATTTAAATAATGACATTAAAAATCACGTAAATACTGTATGTATATATCCGTATGTAACTGTATGTATCTGTAACTGTATGTATCTGCATGTATCTGTATATATCTATATGTATCTGTATGTATCTGTATATTCAATTTCAATTCAATTTTATTTGTATAGCGCCAAATCATAATATACATTATCTCAAGGCACTTTACAGGGTAAGGTCAAGACCTTACTTTGTTACAGAGAAAAACCCAACAGTTCCCACAAAGAGCAAGCGCTTGGCGACAGGGGGGAGGAAAAACTCCCTTTTAACAGGAAGAAACCTCCAACAGAACCAGGCTCAGGGTGGGGGGGTCTGCCTCGACCGGTTGGGTTTAGGAGGAGAAAAAGAGGGGGTGGGGGGAGGAGAGAGGAGAGAAGAGAGAGAGAGAGAGAGAGAGAGAAAGACCAGGAACAGCTGTGTAGGTAATGGTGTTATCAATAATGATGACAGTGGTTAATAGCAATGATGAGTAGTGGTGGATCTGGATCCTGCTGCTCCAGAGGCAGAGAGACCTGCAGAATGAGGACGCTCAGGCTGTCCTTGAAACTTGCTTTATATGTGAAGTAAAGGACAAGTTCTGGTCAAAAATGACACCAAATTTTCTGACTGTAGCTCTGGAGGCCAAGGTAATGTCATCCAGAGTCAGTATATTATCACATAGTGTATCTCTGAGGTGTTTTGGGCCAATTACAATAACTTCAGTTTTGTCTGGATTTAAGAGTAAGAAATTACTGGTCATCCAGGTTTTTATGTCCTTAAGACACACCTGAAGCTTGGCTACCTGGTTAGTCTCACCTGGCTTCATGGATAAGTACAGCTGGGTGTCATCTGCGTAACAATGGAAATTTATCTGGTGCCTCCTAATAATGTTTCCTAGAGGAAGCATATATAGACTGAAGAGCATTGGTCCTAGCACAGAACCTTGTGGAACTCCATGACTGACTGTAGTGTTGATAGAAGAGTCATTATTAACATGAACAAACTGGAGTCTATCTGACAGATATGACTTAAACCAGCTTGGTGCGGTTCCTTTAATGCCGACCATATGTTCTAGTCTCTGTAATAAAATCTTATGATCGATGGTGTCAAATGCAGCACTAAGATCTAGCAGGACAAGTATAGAGACAAGTCCATTGTCTGAGGCTATGAGGAGATCATTGGTGACCTTAACCAGAGCTGTTTCCGTGCTATGATGGACTCTAAAACCTGACTGAAAATCTTCAAACAAACCATTTCTGTGCAAATAATCACAAAACCGGTTTGCAACAACCTTCTCAAGGATTTTGAAATAAAGGGGAGGTTGGATATAGGTCTATAATTGGCTAAAACATCTTGATCAAGAGTAGGCTTTTTAAGTAGAGGTTTAATTACTGCAACTTTAAAACCCTGCGGTACATAACCAGTTGATAAAGATAAGTTAATCAGACTTAATATAGAGGTGTCGATTAAAGGAAAAACTTCTTTGAACAGCCTTGTTGGAACAGGGTCTAGAAGACAAGTCGATGGTTTAGATGAAGAAACTGTTGAAGTGAGCTCAGAGAGATCTACAGGAGAAAAACAGTCAAAATATAAACCAGTTACAGTGGACTCTGAGGCTGCTGAACTGGACAGTACATCTGAATCAGCTGTTGAGAGGAGATGGTGAATTTTTTCTCTAACAGAGACAATTTTATTTGTAAAGAAGCTCAGAAAGTCATTACAACTGAGGGCTAAAGGTATAGATGGATCAACAGAGCTGTAGCTGTCTGTCAGCCTGGCTACAGTGCTGAACAGAAACCTGGGATTGTTCTTGTTTTCTTCTATCAATGATGAATAATAGGATGTTCTGGCTTTATGGAGACTTTGTTTATACGCCAATAGGCTGTCTTTCCAAGCCTTTAGAGATTCTTCCAGGTTAGTAGAACGCCACCTTCTTTCTAGTTTCCTTGAATTTTGCTTTAAAGCTCGTGTTTCTGAGTTGTACCATGGAGCTAGCCTTCTCTGACTCACTACCTTCTTCCTCAGAGGGGCTACAGTATCTATATATATCTATATGTAGCTGTATCAGTATGTATCTGTATATATCTGTATGTATCTGTATCTGTGTGTATCTGTATATATCTGTATGCATCTGTATCTGTATGTATCTGTTTCTGTATGTATCTGTATCTGTGTGTATCTGTATGTATCTGTATGTATCTGTATCTGTATATATCTGTATGTATCTGTGTGTATCTGTATGTATCTGTATCTGTATATATCTGTATGTATCTGTTTCTGTATGTATCTGTATCTGTGTATATCTTTAGCCACCAGTGTTAGTGTGTTACTGTGTTGAGTGTGTTAGTGTGTTGAGTGTGTTATTGTGTTGACTCTGTTAGTGTTTTGACTGTTAGTGTGTTACTGTTACTGTGTTGAGTGTGTTATTGTGTTGAGTGTGTGTTAGTGTGTTGAGTGTGTGTTAATGTGTTGAGTGTGTTTGTGTGTTGAGTGTGTTAGTATGTAAGTGTGTTCAGTGTGTTAGTGTTAGTGTGTTACTGTTAGCGTGTTGAGTGTGTTATTGTGTTGAGTGTGTGTTAGTGTGTTGAGTGTGTGTTAATGTGTTGAGTGTGTTGAGTGTGTTAGTGTGTTGAGTGTGTTAGTGTGTTATTGTGCTGAGTGTGTTAGTCTGTTAATGTGTTGAGTGTGTTGAATGTGTTGAGTTTGTTGAGTTTGTTTAGTGTGTTGAGTGTGTTAGTGTGTTAGTGTGTAAGTGTGTGCACACTTTGTGGTTGTTGTCTTCAGTCATGTTCAGTGTGGGTACCTGATCCAGACTCACAGTTTTTCCAGTGGACTAACTGATCTGTGTTCAGCAGGTTCTCTGATCTGAGCACATCACGGTTCCTCACCACAGAAGCTTCATCCACACAAAGGACACACTCAGTCACCGTGGCAACTGTTACTGTGGCGAGGAGCCAGGCCAAGTGCAATTTGATCACACCTTTATAGAAAGGTGGAGTAAAGGTAGCTGAGTGACAGCAGGACTCATATTTACCGTTTCACATGCCCTTCACCTCTGTAGAGATGTAACAACACTGGATTACAACCAAAGAAGAAGTTTAGAGAGGAAACTTTTTCACTTTGCAGACGTGAACCTGATCTAGACTCAGTTTGTGAAAGACCCTTGAATCTCTGCACCATGTGTCTTGCTGTGCACCATAAATAAATATATAAACATTTTATTGGAAATAAATATATTACTATACATTTACTATACAATTGAAAAAGTCCAAACCATGACAAGCAGACTCAAAGATAGCTGCTGAGACCACATGACATGGAGGAGGGAGAGGCAGTTCAGGTACACTAAAGGTTAAAAGAGGGTTAGCTGCATGCAAGTCCTAGTACTGGGCTACAAGTGTGTGTGTGTGACTGACCAACAACCTGAGCAGACATCACAACAACATAGCTCAGATACATTAAGCAGATCAGAACAGGTATATCAACCACATTAACTGTTCTGAGTTGTTTAGTTTTTGTTTAGTTTCGGTTAACTTAAGTCAACTTTAACAGAGACAGAGAGACCTGTTTTTCCTGACCGTGAGTTTTGCCTATGCCCTTCGGATGTGTTCACCTGCTTGTTTGCTGCTTTCTAGGGTTTGCTAACTTTTATAGAAGATTTATCAGAAATTTCAGTACCATGGCGCAACCCCTTTTGATGCCCTAGCCACTACTACTGTCAAGTTCCAGTGGTCTCCTCAAGCAGAACAAGATTTCTCCGAGTTCAAGCACAACTTTGTCACTGCCCTCGTTCTCACCATACCTGACCCTCACCTCCAGTTTGTGGGGAAGTTGGACGCCTCTGATGTTAGGGTGGGGGACGTTAACAAGCTCCACTCCTGTGCCATTTTGTCTGGTAGGCTGAATTCTGCAGAACAGAAATATGATGTGGCAAACTTGAAAGCTTCTGGTAGTAAAGGTGGCACTAGAGGAGTGGCGACACTGGCTGGAGGGGGCGGAGCAACCATCTCTGGTTTGCACAGATCACAAGAACCTGGAGTACACATGAACTGCCAAAAGACTGACTTCCCGAGAAGCAAGATGTGCCCTGTTCTTTAATACATTAAATTTCTCTCTCTCTTTCACATCATCGCCCTGATTCCAAGAAACCTGATGCTTTGTCTCCTGTCACCTGGGGGTCAGGAGGACCCTCTTTGTTATTAAGCAGCACTTCTGGTGGCCTGCCATGGAAAAAAGTTTCTGAGTATGTTTCTGCCTGTCCGGTGTGCCCCTGGAACAAGCCTTCGAAACATGCTCCATCTGGTCTCCTCTAGCCCTTAACCATTGGCCCTTGTCAGACATCTAGCTGGACTTTGTCACTGGACTTCTTCCCTGAGATGTATGACACCATACTTGTGTTGGTGAACCTCTGTCAAAGAAATGGCATCCTTAGCAGAGGGAATCCATGGATTCCCTTGGGATGTGGTGTCTGACTGGGCCCTCAGTTCATCTCAGTTTTGGAAACAGAGGTGTCTGTCAGCCTTTCCTCAAGCTACCATCCCCAGACTAATGGACAAACAGAGAGGCTCAACCAGGAATTGGAAACCTGTCTGTACAATCTAGCTTCCCACTACCTGTCCATCTCGAGCAAGAAGGTCATCTGGGCTAAGTATGCGCACAACCCTTTACCCAGCTCTGCTTCTGGTCTCTCTCCTTTTCAGTGTGCCTCTGTTCCTGCACCTCAAGGTGGAGGCGGGGGTTCCCTCAGCATTGGCTTTCATACATAAGTGTTGGTGCACATGGAGTTGGGTCTGTGCACAACTTCTGAGGATGGTGGATCACCTGCTTGGACTGATTCCTGTGTACTGAACCTGGTTTTTGTAATAAGGACCCTGCCTTTTTACCTACACCTGACAGTTGTGTGTTTGAAACCAGAATCTGTGGTTCTGATAACATTGTCTCCACTTGTATTCAGTGCTATGAGACATTAAACCTCAGAGTGATTATCATTTTTAAAGTTCTAAGTTCTCCTGGTTTTTAAATGTGATTCATGTCATGTCCGTGTCCACCTGTCTGTGTGTTGAACCTGTTCCAGCTCTACACTGTGGAGGTGTGTGTATTTGTTGTACTGGTTGTGTTGTCCTGTGTCTTCTGTGAAACACACTGTGTCACTCACTGTTTGGCTGCATCTCTGATGTCATTAAGATCAATAAATTAAGTCTCAGATGTTGTTTTAATTACCATCAATAAATAACACTTCTGCCAAGAGGATTAGCAGCCTCCTCACTGAGGCTGGATTTGGCAGGAAATCTGAAGACCTGGAGGTGGGAAGCAGCTCCTACAACAAGCAGGAGAACAGGAACAGGAACTGTGGCTCAAACAACTCATCCACATATGTAGACATACTTATCTGATGTGGCTGAGGAAAATATGTTACATTTAAATATAGAGGGGTGGTGTGTATGTGTGTGTGTGTGTGTGTGTGTGTGTGTGTGTGTGTGTGTGTGATACAAACACATTAAAGTCTCATTCACTCCTTGTGTCTCTCACACTAACAGAATTCACAAGTGCTTTGTTGGGAACAGCACAAATAGGAAGTGACATGCTCATTTTAGAGCATCACAGTGGGGATGACGTCTCAGTGAAAGACCATGAAGTGTCTGAGACACTTACACTCACTTCACTGTTTCACTACCTCTGTCTTTTTCTCTCTGTACTTTCTTAATGAGTCTCTGACGCACACTCACACAGACCTGCTTAAACCATGTGTGTCTGTTTGTCAAGCCCACAGGGTTGTGTGTGTGTGTATATGTGTGTGGTGTGTGTGTGTGTGTGTGTGTGTGTGTGTGTTTGTGTGCGTGTCTCCTGAGGACAGTGGAGTTGGATGAGAAAGGCAGTATCAGCCCTGAGGGAAGACGCCTGCTCTGTGGAGGAGAATGCAATGTTGATGTATTCAACTGTGTGTGTGCAAGTGTTTGTGTGTGTGTGTGTGTCCACTAAATTTGTTCAGCAAGGGAGAAAAACCCTCAGATAGACCAACATTACAGCTGCCAGTTTGATGGACCACTATGAGCTGTATGCACACACACACGCACGCACGCACGCACACACCTTATGATTATATATACTATAGTATTATATACAGTATAGTGTAGTATATATGATAATATAAGAGGGTCATAATAAGACTGCTCGTATAATAATGTTGTTGTAAATGAGACAAATCCAATTTTGTGAGGAAAATATTTGTTATATAATAAAAGAAAAACACAAACCAGATGTTCAAGAATTTTCATAAATATATTCAACCAACAGTTAGTGAAGCATGTAAACATTTGACTGAGGGTCAGTGACATGTTATAAACACTGTGAAAACTCTTGGTAGGTCGACTGTCCATTTATTATTCTTTAGGTCTTTAGGCCTGTATGCTGCCCAATCCCCCCTACCAGTTACCATAGCAACCAAGGCAAACTGAGGTCAGACCCTCAGAGACAGGACAGGACACCTGACACCTGATTTCTACACATCTTCTCTCAGACAGAAGTATGACTGGAGCTTGTGTTAGTACCTTCACATGTGTGGCTCTGGTTCCACGAAGAATGACCTTTAGACATGTAATCAGTATGATGTAGTTAAATGTTGCCACCTGAAGAAATCCTTCATAATTACACAGTGTTAACTTGTGTTACCCTTCTCTCTTCCACTGGATCCATCAAGCTTCAGTGAATCATTGTCTCCTCTTTCATCAAGATGACCAGCTCCCAGAGCTCCATCACTTCAGGGTTAACATCCACTCATTTAAAAGTTCTGCCTCATTGGTTGTTGTTTGACATTCATGATGAGGGTCACAGTTAATAACCAATGATCTGCAGTCTCGCTGCAGACAATCAGATGGGTTCCTGACAAGTCGAAAATTTTGGTGGCCCATCTGTGTTCTACTCAGTTCTATCTATTGGACCCAAAATTCAGAACACAATAACAAGAGGCAAGAGGAAGTTTTAAGGTAATTTACTGCACGGTTAGGGTTAGGGGTTCAGTGGAGCGGGGCAGGCAGATCTGGGTAACTGGTGGACTCAGCTCAGAGTGGCAGCTGTGGCAGAGCAGAGCAGTGGTGTTGGTGTTGGTGTTGGGTTGGTATTAGTGTTCGTGTTAGTGTTGGTGTTACTGTTAACGCTTGTGTGGAAACTGGATTTTTCATGTTTGACTCTTTATATGAAAATAATGAATAAATAAACATGAAATGAAATGAAATGTTTTTAAAACATTACAAACACTGATGTTTTTCATCATAATGGCTAAAAGCTAAAGAGACAAACACTCTGAATCTGGAGACCTTTCTGCACACACACACACACACAGACGTTGCACTGGACACACAGGACTGTGTTTGTTATGCTGAAGCAGTTTATGTCACAGCTGTCCCATAGTAACTGTTCTGTGTAGTGTGTAGTAGTGTGTACTGTGTGGATGTGAACTTGGATGGATTATATAGCATTAGTTTGTACACTGGGCTCAGTGCAGGATTAGTCCACCCACTTGAAGGCAGATTTTCTCAGTCATACTCTTTCTCTCTCTTTCTCTCTCTCTCTCTTTCCATGTCTCACTGTCATTTGCACACACACATCAACACTCACAGTTCTCTCAGTAACAGGTGTAACTGTGGCCCTAAATAGAGACACAGGCAAGCTGACTGAGGCTGATGACACATCCTCATATTATGTAAATTTTCTGTCCTTCATTTCTGGCTGATTAAATAATGAAGATAAAATCTACAGACGGTTCATGGCAGCTGAGTCTAAACCCTGATCAGGCGGCAGCTCTGTCCAGTCTGAGTTCATTTTTACAGACTGACCACAATAACTGACAATTCATGAGCACCAAGCTGAATAGATGTCAAGAGTGCCATCTACAGACTGTGGAAGTTTTCACGACAACATGGACACCCTGTCTTCATTATCTGTCATGGAGGTTATGTGTTCACCTGAGTCTGTTTGTTTGTCAGCAGGTTTACACAGGGAGTACTGAACAGACCTGAACCTGGGGGAGGGATGGGCCCTGGACCTTTTTCTCTGAAGTCTGGTGTGTGTTGTTTGTCACTGGTCTTGCTGGAGGTCTAGTCTAGTTTAGGTCTAGTTTAGTGTAAATGCCTGAGGCTCACTATTTCAGGATTGGGACTGTAGCAGCTGCATTTAAGTTTACTTACATTTACATTTCTATAGACCTTTTTATTGAAGTATGCACCGTTCTCCCTCCTCAGGTGGTGAGGATGCTATCCTTTAAGATGGTGTGCATGGTATGGGAGGAGGAGAATCCTCAGTCTCAGTCTCAGTCCCAGTCTCAGTATCGGCAGATAAATGAATCTGCTATATTAAAAGGACTTTAAGCCATTACCATTTACTTTGATATTACTTTTTTTTTTTTAAATAAAGACCAGTCACAGAGAACCAGAATGCTGTCAAACTGCTTCTCTCTCTCCATACGGTCAAGTAACACAGAGGGAATAGAGGAAAAACCCAGAGAGAAGTTTGACCATTACAGACACTGTGATTGTCTTGTGTTAGTTTTGTCTGTATCTTCTTTTTTACTCAGGTCTGTTGATCTCAGTGACCTGATCTGATAAAGGTTGTTTATCTATGTGTTGAAAAAATAACTGAAGAGACAAAATGTGATGATTCTGAGAGTCAATTACAAATGATTTTTTGTTCTGCATTGTTTGGTGTGGTAACCATGGTAACACCAGAGGCTGTGGTTACTACAGGTGGTTAGGGTTAATCAATTAAAACACCTGGTGATAATGAGGAGTGATCATGGTCACAGAGATAAATACTAATTATGGCAGAACAGATTCTGGTCCACACCAGCCCGACTCACTGAATCACTGGATCTAAATCCATCAATCCAGATTAGTCCAGCAGAAAACAGCAGAGTTCATTTCATGAAGTTGCTTATTTTGATCAATTTAATTCTTTCCTGCAGCTCGTCTGAATTCATCAGTGTCTCCTCTAATAGGAGAAATCACTGTCATCAAGCCTGCTAACCTTTCTACAGTAAAACTGTCTGAAAGTCCAGAGACCAGATGGGCTCTGGTCTCTGATGGTCCACTGCAGACTGTCACATCACCACGTGTCCATCCTCCATCTGTTTTTAGTTACGTCTCCTGTTCTGGAAATGGAGATTATTCATTTCTCTGCATGTTAAACTCTGTTTCGATTGTAAAGGTCAGCAGACGTTTGACAACTAAAGACACAAAATACATTCAATTAACCTGGAATTAATTTTAATCATGTAAGTTAATATTAAGTAATTCAAGATGCCCCGAGAACAAAGCCCAAAATATTCAGTAAACAATCTGTGAACCTTTATAGCAGCTGAAAACAGCGTTTCCACATTGTTCTACAAAAACTTCTGCCTGAGGATGAAGTGCAGGGAGGACACTATGTCTGTGTGTCAGGGGACTTTAGAGTCAAATACAACTGTTGTTATTATTATCAGGCTCTACATGTGAAGGCCTGAGTCTCTGAGCTGTTGTGTCCATGTAGAAACATCCAGTCTCTCAGAGTCCAAATGAGATTTAAAAAACTTCTCAATACCCTTTTATATTCCTTCACTTTTCTATGTCTGGTGATTATTATCTTTGGATGGGTTTGTTTTTATTGTCTGTCTGATGCTTTTTGTTTGTGGGACACTTTGTACAAGGAGCATGGACAGAGTTTGATGTTGACATCAGAGAAAGAAGAATTATCTCCAACTCTAACCAGTTATATAAATTATGATTATCACCAAACTACACAGGAGAAATATCCTTTAAGATTCTACTGACATGTTGCTTTTTAATTGTGTTCAATTTCTGTACATCAGAAAAGACAATGATAGCTCTCTACATTTTACAGGATTATTTTCAAAAGATTCAATACTTCCCTTCTACAGCCTGAGAAACACATGCTCACACAGAAAAAAAGATCTTCATTCGATGAGACGACAGAGAACAATTCAATTCAATTCAATTCAATTTTATTTGTATAGCGCCAAATCATAATATACATTATCTCAAGGCACTTTACAGGGTAAGGTCAAGACCTTACTTTGTTACAGAGAAAAACCCAACAGTTCCCACAAAGAGCAAGCGCTTGGCGACAGGGGGGAGGAAAAACTCCCTTTTAACAGGAAGAAACCTCCAACAGAACCGGGCTCAGGGTGGGGGGGGGTCTGCCTCGACCGGTTGGGTTTAGGAGAAGATAGAAAGAGGGGGAGGGGGAGGAGAGGGGAGAGAAGAGAGAGAGAGAGAGACCAGGAACAGCTGTGTCGGTAATGGTGTTATCAATAATAATGACAGGTAACAGTGGTTAATAGTAAAGATGAGTAGTGGTGGATCTGGATCCTGCTGCTCCCGGGGCAGAGAGACCTGCAGAATGAGGACAGAGAGAGGGAGAGAGAGGAGAAGCACAAACTACGGGAGAGAAAAAATACAAAGGTAATGGCATGAAGTAATAGAGAGAGAGAGGGGGAGAGAGACAGAAATAGAGAGAGAGCGCCCAGTGAATCATGGGAATCCCCCAGCAGTCTAGCTCTATAGCAGCATAACTAAGGGATGGGTCAGGACATACCCGAGCCAGCCCTAACTATAAGCTTTACTAAACAGGACAGTTTTAAGCCTGATCTTAAAGGTAGAGAGGGGGTCTGCCGTGTCTCTAGTCAGTGTCATTGCAGCTACTTCCTCAGGTACTGTCCTGAAGAAATACCTGGGTCAGCTGACAGGAGAGTTAGCTGACAAGAAAATCAGCTAACAGGAAGGTCAGCCGACAGGGCATTCAGCTGACAAGAAAATCAGCTGACAGGAGAATCAGCTGACAGGGCAGTCATCTTATTCTCCAGCTGACAAACCAGATCAAACCAAACTGGAACAAACCAGACCAGACCAGACCAGATGAAACTGGACCAGACCAAACCAAACCAAACCAGATCAGACCAGACCAGACCAGATGAAACTGGACCAGACCAAACCAAACCAAACCAGACCAGACCAGACCAGGCCAGACCAGACCAGACCAGACCAAACCAAACCAAACCAAACCAAACTGGACTAAACCAGGTTTGGTCTGGTTGAAAAACACAGTAAATGATTGTATTTACCTGTGTAAATTATAGGTGTATGTACATTGTGTGTATTGTGTGTATTGTGTGTATTGTATTTTGTATTGTGTATTTATAAAGGCTCAGTCCTCACCTCCTACTTGAACATGGAAATGGTCAGATTAGTGTGGAGGTCAGTGTGTCCTCCTCTGTGTCATCCTGTCAGAGCCACAGTGTGACTGGAGAGGAGGGGGAAGGGGGGACACAATAAACCAGCTCATTTATTCAAACACCCTCTGCTTCGTGTCGTCCAGGTGTCTTCTCCAGGTGGAAGGTCTAAGCACTAACGCACTCTGAACAAACATCCCACAGAGTTATAGGGCAGCTCTGATGTGTGTGTTTTGGCTCATGATTCTCAGAGTGCACAGCTACACAGAGTATTGCATATAAGTATAACAACACTAAACAGGCACCAGATGAGATACCGGGAGGACGCAACAACAGGGGGGACTGGAGAGGGGACAACCACAACAGTGGCTCAGGCTGAGGAGGAGGAGTAAGAGGAGGATGAAGAGGAGGAGGAGGAAGAGGAGGAGGAGGAAGAGGAGAGGGAGGAAGAGAAGAAGGCAGAGGAGGAAGAGGAGGAGGAGGAGGAGGAAGAGGAGAGGGAGGAAGAGAAGAAGGCAGAGGAGGAAGAGGAGGAGGAGGAGGAGGAAGAGGAAGCAGTGACCTTTAACTCACAGTTTCACGTTTTTGAAGTTTTCATGTGTTTAACTTGTGATCAGCTGATTGGTTGACTAGTGATCAGATGATTGGTTGACTGGTGATCAGCTGATGGCTCATCCATCAACATGATGATGGATGTGACGTGACAACCCTTCCAACAGTTGTTGACATATTTTAGTCTGGACCAAAGTGGTGGACTAACTGATCCACACCACAGCTGCTGGTTTAGTTAAAACTGTGATGTTTGACAAGCTAAAGCTAAAAACAGACTGAAGTGAAGTGATCTCTCTCCTTCATCTGATCTCAGAAAAGATTTCTGTCCCATAAATGATCTGATGCCTGTTCACATCCATCATGTCATTTACTGCCCTCTAATGGTAGCAGCAGGGTGTTGTCTGTGAAGGTAGTTTGACTGGAGACTGGAGCTCATCAAGAGGACAGCAGCAGTTTTTGCTGATAATCCTGATCTGACCAGCTGGTACAGATAAGTACAGGTGTGCTCATCAGTGATAAGTAACATCACTGATCACTGTGATCAACAGGTGTGATGATGAGGGGTCAGGGTGTGCTGTGGAGCAGCTTTAAATAACTGTTGCCACTGTTCCGTTCAGAGTCACTGATTTAAAGATGTTCCTTCTCAAATGTTAAAACATTGTGAGAACAACAGGTGAAGTCATGTTCCCCCGCATTATATCATGGTGGAGACATGAATCTCAAACCTGAAAGAACAAACCCAGAATTATGTGCTCGGACAGATCCCGTAGAGGAGAGACCCATTACATAATTTCCTCTGTATGTGTCTCCTCTTTCTTCTCATTCGTAAAATCAGTTTATATGATCATGTCCACACATCTGTTAATCTACTGTGCAGATATGAGGCGCATCTTTAATGTTCTGGACTCCATGTTGATTCAGTATCCTGTCACCACAGAGACCTCAGAACCTCCAGAACCATCACCTGGTTCTCTGAGGATTTCACCAGGAGCTAAAATTGTTCAACCTGTAAAAAGTGAATAAATAAATTAAACTGGATATGACTAAAAAACAATCTGTTTTCATTCTGTTCTCTGTCCTTGATCTCTCCTTCCCTCTGTATGTCACCACCCCCTTCCTCTCTTCTCCTCCCCCACCTTCATCACCCCCTCCTTCTCCACCACCCATCCTCTTTCTCCATTAGGTGACTTTGTAACAGTGCTTCTCCAAATACAGAGAGAGGAGTCCACATCATTACTGAGCAGCCCAGAGAGTGGAGACGTTAGTGCTGTGGAGAATCATGTGTCAAGACTGCAGAACTATGTGACTGGAGAACCATATGAACCATATGATAAATCCTCCTTTAACCCCAGAAACAAACAGGATGAAATGCTGAAATAAGAAACATGAAAAGAAAACACAAGCAGAGAAAGTTGATCCATTAAAATAATAATTAAATTAAAATAATAAAGTGATCAGAGTCAGAATAAATTATATTCAGACATCAGTTTATAGAGTTTACTGATATGGACACTTTGACATTTTTATACTGTTTTATTTGTTAAGGGGAGAAAATTAGTTTTTAGTGCTTTAAACAATGGGAGGGGATTCAGTGAAATGACATTTCTGTATATAGTATTTTGTTATGATGATAATGTTTCTATAAATCTGACAGATTAAAGAGAATAAATCTGTATTTATTGATCTGGAGCTCAGACGAGGATTTACATCCATGATACACACACATACACAAACAAACAGCTGCTCTGTTGTTTCTATATTTGTGTGG
Organism: Trachinotus anak; assembly: GCF_046630095.1. Taxonomy (NCBI): domain Eukaryota; kingdom Metazoa; phylum Chordata; class Actinopteri; order Carangiformes; family Carangidae; genus Trachinotus; species Trachinotus anak. Next base: position 25,510,226 of record NW_027273858.1, on the reverse strand, counting down.
ATCTGTCAGGGTTAAACTACACATGTATCATCAATGTATGAATGTGTCCAAACCACGTCTACAAGAGGAGAGCACCATTAATCCTGTGTTTGATCAACACAAATTGTCCACTGTGTGAGCTCACCTGTCTCACTTGTCTCTTTTTTATGCTGCTTCTCATCTGCTAAAACCAAACTCAACTAAAGCAGCTCTATCCTGAACCTGTGTGTGTGTGTGTGTGTGTGTGTGTGTATGTGTGTGTGAAGCAGTGAGAGAGAGCGACTCCAGTTGTTCTCTGCAGTAGAGGATGTTCCCTCCCACAAAAACACCCAGTGCTAAAGTAAAACAGGTAAAAGCTTTAGGGCACGAACAGGTCTGTGTGTGTGTGTCTTTGTTTATGCGTGTGTATCTATGCATCTGTATGTGTGTGTAGAGTCTGTTTGTGCATCTGACCTTAAAATCCTCTCACTCAGTGGATTCACCTGTACCTTTGTCTGTGTTCATCTGTAAATACTGAAGAGCACGTTTGCCCTGTGTGTGTCCGTGTGTGTAGATGTGTGTGTGTAGATGTGTGTGTGCACATCTGTGTGAATATAAACACGAAAGCTGAACAAAACACTCCTTAATCTTCTTACTGAGGACAGGATTATTCACCCGGAGGGCAGAGAGAACTTCTTTAACACAACCCTTCCTGTGTAACGAGCTGTAGCTCCTGCACACACTGCTGACCTCACACAGTCACACATGTTTAACACAGCACCCCCTGCTGCTGAGAAACACAACACTGTGACCAGCTGTACGCTGAATGTGAAGTTGATTCCACACTAGTATCAGGGTTGGGAGGTCATGGGTCATTAGAGCCAGAAGAGACTGACTGAATATTATAGAGCTGCCAGCTGATCAATAGTCAATACATGATTAATAATACTAGATAAACAGTCACATGGATATATTGTAGAAAACATATGAATGAAACAATAATTAATGAAATAATTATTTAACTATTAAAACTTAAATCATGATAATGAAATGTTTCATCATTTTATCTATTTATTGAAAAGTTTATTACAAAACTTTTATTTAACTCTGTCACTTTTCATAATGACACATTTTATTTCAAAACAGAGTCCTGCAGGGATGATGATTTCTGTGGTGCCTGAAGTCATCATCACCTGGTTCCCTCCACAAACAGCCAATAGGATTTCTCCGTTGTGTGAAGCGAATGAAGTGAAAGTAAATATTTTAATTTAGACAAGAGATGTGATGAACAGTGCTGAGATTATAGTCTTTGGCGCTTGATCTCATAGGGGGGGTTAATTAGGGTTGGGATGAGCAGCAGCAATATCTATATCTACGCTCTGACACTAATGAAGGTTAGAGATCCCTCAACGTTGGGATGGCTGAGAGTCCTCTGACGTAGAGATGCCATAGAACCTTCCGACGCCGAGAAGACTGAAGATCCCTCTGACGCATAAATGGAATAACTGGAATTGAAGAAACTCTGGAGATGGGGAGGAGGAGGGGCGCACATCAGCAGAGCAGGAGACTGAAAGCTGAGAAGGAACATCTTTAAAAAGGGATTGCTAGCAGATGATAGGCTAAAAAGAAAGTGTGTTGCCCTGCTATTGGTTAGATGTGAACAGCTGACAGAATGGCTGAAATGACAGATGACAACCCCAGGCAGGAAGAATGAGGGAATAACGAGTTAATATGTGAGAAGGGGTGTGCCATAACCAAGATTATATGTACAGCATATGCATGCAAGAGGATAGTTCTTCCTGACTGAACTTACGCTAGAGCTTGATTTGGTAGAGCTAAAGCTAATGTCCTGTCTTGATCTTGTGTTCACCACAGACCTTATTTCAGCATCTACACCAGGAGTGTCAAACGTACGGCCCACGCGCCGGATAAGGCCCGCGACAAGGTTTAATCTGGCCCGCGAGATGATTTTGCAAAGTATAAAAATGAGCTGCAATTTTTCAATAAAAGAAACTGCTGTTCTAAATGTGTCCACTGGATGTCGCAATAGCAATTCTGTTAAGCAAGCAAACTGTTTATACTGGGGCTGAGCAAGTAGGCCAAGCAAGTACAGCTAGTCCGGAGCTACCTTCTCGTTCTGCCTGCCCTACTACGTCTTCTACTTCGAACATTACATGCTTTGGCACCCTCATTGCCCCAAAATGTCTCTGTCAAAAAAGAGAAAAGAGGACGCAGAGTGCAGAGTGTTCCAAGAAAAGTGGACATCCTCCTATTTATTCACGGAAATGAATGGGAAAGCTGTGTGTTTGGTGTGTTCACAGCATGTTTCAGTGCTGAAAGAATATAACCTTCGTCGCCACTGTGAGACTCTTCATTCCGACAAATACAACAACTTTCAAGGACAACAGAGAAGAGAGAAGGTGAATGAATTGTTGGCGGGTCTGAAGAAACAGCAGTCTATGTTTACGCATAGCTGAGAAATCAGTGATGCTGCAGTGAAAGCTAGCTACCTTATTGCTAATGAAATTGCAGTGGCTTCAAAACCATTTAGTGAGGGTGAATTTGTGAAAACGTGCATGCTGAAGGCTGCAGAGATTGTGTGCCCTGAAAAGCGCCAGGCTTTTGCAAATATCAGCCTGACAAGAAACACAGTTGCAGACAGGATTTCTGATCTTTCGGCAGATTTGGACAGCCAATTGAAGCGCAAAGTAAAGTCGTTTATTGCGTTTTCAGTTGCAATTGATGAAAGCACGGACATTACAGATGTTGCGCAACTGGCCATATTCATCCGCGGAGTTGACGACGTGGAGTTGGTGCCAATGACGGATACCACAACAGCAGCTGATATTTTTACCGCACTTGTCGGCGCACTGGACTGGTGGACTGGTCCCGCGCTATCAGCGTGGCTACAGATGGTGCACCCTCAATGATCGGGAAAAAAGCAGGTGTTGTGACAATGTTTAGAAAGAAAGTGCAGACTGCAAATGGAGGACGTGATTTTTGGACTTTTCACTGTATTCAGGAGGCTTTGTGTTGCAAGTCATTAAAGATGGATAACGTCATGAAAGTGGTCATCCAAACAGTTAATTTCATCCGATCCAGAGGCCTGAATCACCGTCAGTTTGACAGTTTTCTCAGAGAGAAAGACCACAACTATGGCCTGCCGTACCACACCGAGGTGAGATGGTTAAGCCGAGGTGCTGTGCTGAGGCGTTCCTTTGATTTACAAGAGGAAATTGAACAGTTCATGGAAAAAAAGGGCAAACCAGTGTTAGAATTTCAGTCCACAGAATGGATGCAGGACCTTGCATTTATGGCGGATATTACAGAGCACTTGAATAACTTGAACAAAATGCTGCAAGGCCGCAACAAAGTTGTCACGCAGTATTATGACAGCATATGTGCACTCAAGTTGAAGCTGCCGTTGTGGGAGAAGCAACTGGCAGGTGGTGATGCAGCTCACTTTCCTTGTCTGAAAGATGTGTGCGTGACCCATGCTGTGGACATGAAGCGGTTCAAAGATAAAATTACGGGACTATTGCGGGAGTTTGAGCAACGCTTTCAGATTTTCAGTGAACTGGAGAAAGACTTCAAAGTTTTTTGCTCGCCATTCACCGTGAATGCCTCTGATCTGCCCGTCAACATCCAACTTGAAATAATAGACTTGCAGTATGACTCAGATTTGAAGGGCAAATTTGCCGCAGCTGGCTTGGTATTGATACACTTGTGAAAGCTAAAAGATGCCAGGCTTCAGGAGCAAAATAAACAATAGGTGACCCCACTTAAGAGGCTGCATGAGACACTGCACCCTGATATAGTTCTGGGAAAATGATTGTCTTCTGTGGAAATTTAAAGGAAGTGAACAGTGTGTGATTTACTGTAATAATATCAGTCACTTCAGTTCATAAGTTTGGTTTGTTGAAATTGTTCATGCATTGCACAGCTTTTATTTTTCTATCAATTAATAGTGTATTGTGTTCTTAAAATTGCACCAAAGTGTTTTGTCAAGAGGATTATTTGTTATGTGTACATTTTCAGAATGTGCTTGTTCTATTTTGGACCAAAGTAAAACAAAAAAAACCAATCTGAAGTTCTCGTTATTTTTAAGTTATTATGCCATGATTTTACTGGTCCGGCCCTCTTGGGAATAAATTTTCTTCCATGTGGCCCCTGTGCTAAAATGAGTTTGACACCCCTGATCTACACATAGACTTCAGGAACAGGAAGTGAGAACATGCGGCTAACTTCCAGGTTTCAGGACTCATCCCAGCGGAACACTGTGGTAGTTTCCACCTCTCACTTTCAACCCAAGCTCAAAAGATGCTACTACTATCTCCTGTAGGGTTAACCCTAACCCTAACCCTGTTAGCTCCAGTTAGCGCCTTTTCAGCTCCAGTTAGCTCCTGTTAGTGCCTTTTAGCTCCAGCTAGCGCCTGCTAGCTCATGTAAGCTGTTAGATGATGGAGGAGATGATGGAGGAGATGTAGAAGGAGACAAAGGAGGAGATGATGGAGGAGGAGATGAAGGAGGAGATGATGGAGGAGAAGTAGAAGGAGACAAAGGAGGAGATGAAGGAAGAGATGATGGAGGAGATGTAGAAGGAAATGAAGGAGGAGATGATAGAGGAGGAGACGATGGAGGAGATGATGAAAGAGATGAAGCAGGAGATGGAGGAGACGATGGAGGAGGAGATGAAGGAGATGGAGGAGGAGAAGGAGGAGGAGATAAAGTAGGGGATGATGGAGGAGATGATATATGTAATATTTAGATGTTACATGATCATATATCGTGTGTCATGTGAGGACAACAGACCAACAGTCTCAGACAGTGAGGAGGGTGCGGTCTCCTCTGTGTCCTGTGATGAATATCAAACACATTAATCAATCTGAGGAAAAATCCTGCTCAGTCATCAACCAAACCCCTGATGATCAAAGGAGGCGAGGAGCAACTTCAATGGAGCGCGCACACAGGAATAAACATGGAGTCCTGGAATGATTTACAGGACAATACCCAACAACATCAAAGGAGGAGGGACATCACACTACAAACATAGTGTGTGTCCATGTGCAGTGTGTATAATGAGCCTGTGAAGCCTGAAGGCAAACAAACCTTTTTATTCATCGACTGAAAGTAGAAATCAACAAGGACTTAAAGGTTACACCTGGAAACTCGTCTCATCACTTCACTGAGTTTAACATTTAAGATTCAGACAGCTGAGGCTTTTAACCTCACTGACTAACTGAGGACGTCAACTTCAGATCAGCTGTCAGGAGATGAGGAAGTTAAACCAGAGCCCTTGTTGTGCTGCGTTCATGGATCTCCTGACAGTACAAGTTTACAGCCTGTTCCTAAATAACGCTGCATTCACAGCCTTACATTGCCTTCTTACATTGATGCAGATGCAGATTTTGTCACAGTTTTTCACTTGTTTTTCCAAGGTCAAGGTTCAACTTCCTTCTTATCTTTTAAACAGTATGAAAATTAAGCTAACACCAGGGTGTCCCTGAGGCTGAGGGATGTTCAGATGTCATGGTTTGCATTGACAGACACTTTATGTTTAAATGTTTGATCACTTTTGACTCTTGGTTTAGACTTTTATTTATTTCCTGTTTTATTTTGTAATCACTTCCCTTGTGTGTCTCATGTTAATTTACTTCCTATCTTTGTCTTGTGTCTCCCTCCTGGTTAACTGTCTGCCCTGCCATAACTCTTGTCTTCCTTGTGTGTTAAGTTTCTCTCTTTCCCTTTGTCTCTCTGTCAGTTCTTCTGTTGTTGTTGTGTGACTTCCTGTGAACTCAGTTTCTCCAGTGTGCCTTCTTATTTCCTGTTCGTCATCAGTTCTTGGATTTTCAGTTTGTGTGTTCATGCCTGGTTTTCCTGGATTCTAGTTTTTGTTAGTTTCATTTTAGTTATTAAAAGACCCTTTTTTCCACCTACCTCTTCTGTTGTTTGCATTTTGGGTCCTACTATTCCGGACACGTGACAGTATGTACTGACCAAATGTTTTTCTGGGGAAGAACTTAATGAGGTTCTCCGCTGTCTCCAAGGACTTAATATGTACTGTCTTCAAGCTTCTACCGAGGAACAGTCCTTCCAGTGTTAAAGCAGAACCTGGTTTCATCTAAGCTGTGGTTATTAAAATGGTCTCCAGACCTGGAAAGAGTTCTGGTTGCACCTGCTACTAACCCTGCTCCATGTTCTGTTGTCCCTCAGTCTGTCATCTCTATCACATCCAGTTAATTCTGCTGCATCAAACAGCACTTCAGCCACCCAGCCTTCAGCCAGCTTCCCAGCTGGCTAACAGTGAATCCAGACTCCCCAGGTCTCTTTTCACTGTGGCTGACCTCCAGTTAGATTCAGACAGTTCAAGACAGTGAAGCCTGAGCCTCAGCCCCAGCTGAGCCCCAGTCCCAGCTGACATCCTGTCTCTTCCTGAGTTTCCACAGGACTCTGCTCATGATGAATGCTGCAGCTGGTTCAGTCACTGCTCATTTCTCCTCAAAGCTTCACAGCTGGAAAAGGACCACACAACATCCATTGAGAGAAGGTCACCACAGAAACAGTGTGGTCCAGCAGCTCACCTGCTCCTGCACCTCCTGACAGTTACCTGTCACTAAGAGAGGTGTGTGACATCACGGTGAACCTCAGGGGAGGGTCACCTGAAGAGAAGGTCCAGTTTATGGATCCTGTCTGATGGGTCAAACATGGAGAGCTGAGCCATCCTGGAGCAGACACACCTGGAGAGGAGGAGGTGGGACTTAGTTACCTGTGAGTTCTCACATACCCCTTTTCCACCAAACTGGTTCCAGGGCTGGTGCTAGTGCTGGTGCTAGAGCTGGTTCGTGGTTGGTTCAACTGCGAACCGGTTTGCTTTTCCACAGGCGGGTGCCAGCCAGAGAGCCACGTCATCGCGTCAATGTATACGTATACGTCACGTCATTTCCTCAATAGAACAAGCGCCAAATTCAATCACCACAACAAAGATGGAGGACTACGTTGGGTCATACCTGTCAAGTATCCCGTTTTGGCCGGGAAAGTCCCGTATTTTACCCTTCTTTCCCGCCGTCCTCCCGTACTAGTATTTTCCCGTAAATATCCCGTATTTTAACCTGTGTTATTAAAAAATAATAATACCGGGCCCGGGCGGAGTAAAAAAAAAAAAAAAAACATCCCCTGACCTCTGCCCTGAGCTCTGTCACTAGCTGTTGGCTTTTCGAGCCTTTCTTGGGGAGCAAAATTTGGCGATCCAGCAAGTAAATACTGCTCGACGATTATGCAGCGAACAGCGATCATGCTCGAGAAGACGGTCAATAATCCCGCCCCCGCTCGCTGACGTAAGCCCGAAGCCCCCAACGTAACGTGGTTCTTTCTACTGGCCCAGCAAGGAGTTGGTGCTTGCCTAGCACCGGTTTTGAGAGCCAGGAACCGGTGCTTTGTCTGTGGAAAACCAAAGAACTGGTGCTAAGTCTGGCTCTAGCTCCGAACCAGCCCTGGAACCAGTTTGGTGGAAAAGGGGTAACAGACCAGATCAGTGGACGGCTTCGTTAAACAATTCATACACTAAAGGACAATAAAGGACAAAATGAATCAGATCTGTCACATTCACCTGAGCTTGGTGACAGTAAGGAATCATTTCTTCACTGAGTTTATTAGAAAGCCAAAGCCATGACAAACCAGAGTTGAGACCAGGGGGCAGAGCCGCAGTCTTACACTCTTCTCTGCGCCTCTCTTAGAGCAGTCGTCTGCCATTCACCCCCTAAAAACTGTGTCTGTCCCCCGACCACCTAAATTTAAATGTAATAAATCAAAAGTGAACAGAGGAGGAGTTAGACATGAAAACCTAATAAAAATTAACACAACTGTTATTCCAGAACCAAATAACAGGAAAATTAAATGTGGCTTATTGAATATCAGATCACTCTCATCTAAATCTCTACTAGTCAACTGATCATCACATTGATCTGCTCTGTCTGACTGAAACCTGGCTGCAGCAGGATGAATATGTTAGTTTAAATGAATCAACACCCCCCACTCATGTTAACGTTCATATGAATTGAATTTCTGCCTCTAGTGGAGGATGACGATGATGATGATGATTATGATGATGATGATGTTACCAGATTCTGATGTCAGTCCTTCTGGCTCCAGTGTACATGTATCCAGATGAAGCTCAGTGGAATCACTGACAGGTTCCAAGCATCAGGGTCCATGTCCAATCTGTGTCAGGGTCTATGTCCAATCTGTGTCAGGCTCCGGGTCCAATCTGTGTCAGGTCCAGGTCCAGGTCCAATCTTAGGCCAAGAGCACTGACCAGCAGTGTTTTAACTGTTTTTTTAACACATAGAATAGAATAGAAAGCTTTATTGTCATTGTAAGTTAGAGATAATGAGATTGCAGGTGCTACTCCATTTTTACTTTAAAAACAGATAAACATGACAACCAATATGAACATGACACACACAACCAGGCAAAACAATAAAAAGCAATAGAAAAAAAGAAAGTGAAACATGAAGGGTAAATTGCACTTGAATTAGAGTGTAATTGCACTTGAGGACTACAGGTAGATGAAAGACCACTGCTTTTATTTACTTTATTTATTTATTATCTATTTAGCTCAAGTACAATTACCCTCCTAAAGTGCAATTACACTCTAATTCAAGTGCAATTTACCCTTCATGTTTCACTTTCTTTTTTTCTATTGCTTTTTATTGTTTTGCCTGGTCGAACAGGTGATGTGCTGGGTGGGAGGAGTCTTTGAGGATAGATCTGGTAGATCTGGAGGCAGCAGGAGCTGGAGATCTCCTCCAGGGACGGCAGAGGGCAGCCAATAATACTCTGGGCTGCGTGAATGACCCTCTGCAGAACCTTCTTGTCTGCAGCTGAGCTCCCAGCATACCACGCTGTGATCCAGTACGTGAGTACCCTCTCAATTGTTGAGTGATAGAAGGACACCAACAGCCCCTGTTCAAGTTTATTTTCCTGAGAATTCTCAGAAAATTGCTGCTTGGCCTTCTTCATCACTGCCTTGGTGTTTGTGGTCCAGGTGAGTTCCTCAGAGATGTGGACTCCCAACAATTTGAAGGATGACACCCTCTTGGCACTGTCCTTGTTGATATGGAAAGGGGCGTGGTCCACTCTGGTCCTTCGGACGTCTATGATGACCTCTTTGGTTTTTGTGGAGGGCAATGGTGATGGCGTCCACAGTGGAGTGATTTTCCCTGTAAGCAAAGGAAGCATTCGATTGCTGGGGGGAGGCAGTCTTTGATGTGCCATGAGACCAGCCTCTCAAAGCACTTCATCACCAGTGATGTGAGGGCAATGGGCCTGAAGTTATTCAGGCTGCTGTTGGCTGGTGTTTTGGGGGCAGGGATGATGAAGGCTGATTTTAGGCAGGCTGGGATAATGGCTTGGGTCTGGGAGAGATTGAAGATCCTAGTAAGGGTCCCCGAGAGTTGATCAGCACACGCCACAAGTACTTTTCTGGGTCGGGTCCAGCAACCTTCCTCGGGTTCACTGACCTGAGTTGCTGAGGTGCTGCTGTAGGCCAGTGGGGGCGCCATCGGTCTGCTTGTCTCAAAGCAAGCAAAGAAACTGTTTAGTTCCTCTTCAAGCAAAGCATCTGCATTGACAGTTGTGGTGTTGCTGCCCCTGTAGTTGGTGATGTCACACCCACCATGGATTATTGTTGGTGGGATGTCTACTTGTGGTTCCTAGAGTTTCTAAGAGCAGAATGGGAGGCAGAGCCTTCAGCTATCAGGCTCCTCTCCTGAGGAACCAGTTACCATTCTGGGTTTGGAAGGCAGACCCCCTCTCTACCTTTAAGATCAGGCTTAAAACTGTCCTCTTTGATAAAGCTTATAGTTAGTGCTGGCTCAGGTATGTCCTGAACCATCCCTTAGTTATGCTGCTATAGAGCTAGACTGCTGGGGAATTCCCACAATGCATTGAGCTCTCTCTCTCTCTCTCTGTCTCTCTCTCTATCCCTCTCGCTCTCTCTCTCCCTCTATATCATACTACTTTATGTAATTAACTTTGTATTTTTTTTTCTCTCCTGTAGTTTGTGCTTCTCCTCTCTCTCTGTCTGGAGCAGCAGGATCCAGATATACCACTACTCATTATTACTACTATTACCACTGTTATTTATTATTATCATTGATAACACCATCACCTATAATATATACAGCTGTTCCTGGTCTCTCTCACTCTCTCTTTTTTCCCCCTCTCTCCTCCAAACCAGTTGAGGCAGACCCTCCCACCCTGAGCCCGATTCTGTTGGAGGTTTCACCAAGTGCTGCTCTTTGTGGGAACTGTTGGGTTTTTCTCTATAACAAAGTAAGGGCTTGATCTGACCCTGTAAAATGCCTTGAGATAATGTATATTATGATTTGGCGCAATACAAATAAAATTGAATTGAATTGAATTGAATTAAATTGAATGTCCGTCTATTTTCTTCTTGTGTGTCTCCTTGGCAGCTTTAATGCCCCTCTTCCGATTTACTCTGGCAATACAGTACTGTACTCTGTCCCCTGACCTGAACGCAGCATTGCTGTCTCTGATGAGAAGTCAGACTTCACTGGTCATCCAGGGTTTCTGGTTCAGGAAAACCTGGGTACGTTTTTTAACAGAGACATTTTCAGCCCGTAATGTAGGAGAGTACAGTATGTGTGTACTCCTCTAGGGGCTGGCTCTCAAACAAATTCCACTCAGTGTCCATGAAGCAGTCCTGTAGCTGAGAGAGGGCATCCTCAGGCCAAGTGTTGATGTTTTTTGTGATGGGCTTGAATTTCCTCTTGAGGGGGGAGTAGGCTGGTGCACTGAGAGATGGTCTGACTGGCCTACATGTGGCTGTAGCACTGTTCTGTATGCATGTTTAATGTTGCAATACACTCTCAGCAGCCACTTTATTAAGTACACCTGCTCAACTGCTTGTTAATGCAAATATCTAATCAGCCAGTCACATGGCAGTAACTCAATGCATTTAGGCATGTAGACATGGTCAAGACGACCTCTTGAAGTTCAAACAGAGCATCAGAATGGGGAAGAAAGCTGATTTAAGTGATTTTGAACGTGACATGGTTGTTGGTGCCAGACAGGCTGCTCTCAGTATTTCAGAAACTGCTGATCTACTGGGATTTTCCTGCACAACCATCTCTAGGGTTTACAGAGAATGGTCGGCAGTTCTCTGGAAGAAAATGCATTGTTGATGCCCGAGGTCAGAGGAGAATGCTTCGAGCTGATAGGACAGTAACTCAAATAACCACTCATTACAACCAAGGTATGAAGAAGAGCATCTCTGAACCCACAACACGTTGAACCTTGAAGCAGATGGGCTACAGCAGCAGAAGACCACACTGGGTGCCACCCTTGTCGGCTAAGAACAGGAAACAGAGGTTACAGTTCACACAGGCTCACCAAAACTGGACAATAGAAGACTGGAAAAATGTTGCCTGGTCTGACGGGTCTCGATTTCTGCTGCAACATTCGGATGGTAGGGTCAGAATTTGGCATCAACAACATGAAAGCATGGATCCATCCTGCCTTGTATCAACGGTTCAGGCTGGTGGTGGTGGTGTAATGGTGTGGGAGATATTTTCTTGGCACACCCTTAGTACCAACTGAGCATCATTTAAATGCCACAGCCTACCTGAGTATTCTTGCTGACCATGTCCATCACTTTATGACCACAGTGAACCATCTTCTGATGGCTGCTTCCAGCAGGATAACGCGCCATAACACAAAGCTCAAATCATCTCAAACTGGTTTCTTGAACATGACACTGTACTCAAATGGCTTTAGTGACCAGATCTCAATCCAATAGAGCACCTTTGGGATGTGGTGGAATGGGAGATTTGCATCATGCATGTGCAGCCGACAAATCTGCAGCAACTGTGTGATGCTATCATGTCAACATGGACCAAAATCTCGGAAGAATGTTTCCAGCACCTTGTTCAATCTATGCCACGAAGAATTAAGGCACACAGCATTAAAGAGACAAACACAGACTAAGGAAGTGCTTCAAATATGAGAAACTGATTTTATCCATCTCCCCTACATTTTTTATTAAATACACTAGTAAAGGTCAAAGATTAAATAAAAAACTCAAGCCGACTAAGTCTAACGCAATATACGCAATCTATTGTCGAGCTTGTCATAAATTATATATAGAGGAGACTAAAAATAGTATTATTCTTAGAATTAAACAACACAATATATAATGGAAAGAGGATCAGGCACCAATACCCCCTATGCACATTTTAAACTCCATGGCCCACATAATGCACAAAGTATGGGCTTGGAGAGTAATTGCACCTGGTCCCTGTCGCAGCAGCGAGCTGCGGAGAGAAAATGGATCCGCATCTGAAACTATTGTGACATCTGATACTCTATTATATATTATTTGTTGTGATTCTTGCCCTTACCTGATTCTCCTCCTCGCTCCAGAGATCCTGTGCTCCAGTGCTGCTGCCTGATCCTGCTAAAAAAAAAAAAGTCCTGTTCCTGCAACTCTGGCTCACCCACTGTCCAGCCACCACCCATGCCACTCACCTGTTGCCTCCTCCATTACCTGCCACGCCATTCACCTGCTGGATTCCTCAGCTCCCCTGCTCATTCTGCACAAAAGAGCCTCTGACTATTCTGAACTGCTGTGGTTAAACAACAAAACCATCTTTTATTATTACACCTGCTTGTCTCTGTATGAGGTCCAAGCCTGTAAATTTGTACAAATCATAGCAGGTTCCTCAATGAGGGTTTGTGATTTGAACCTGATTGACCTGATCACGTTAGTATGAAGCAGCAACACACACAAAGATATAAATGATTAAAGTCAGTCAGTGTTAACAGGCTGAACCTTGTTAGCTCAGATTAATGATCCACATTTTACCCACTCAGTTCTTTTTTGGACATCATCATGAGTATCATTCATTCAGACTCACCATCAACGTGAAGCAGTAAAACCAGTGAAGCGAAGGTGAAGTGGTCTGAAGTCTTAGGTCTGAAGTCTGAGGTTTCAGATCTGAAGTCTGAGGTCTGAAGTCTTAGGTTTGAGGTCTGAAGTCTGAGGTCTGAGGCCTGAAGGCTGACAACTGAGGTCTCAGGTCAGAGGTCAGAGGTCAGAGGTCTCAGGTCTCAGGTCTCAGGTCTCAGGTCTCAAGTCAGAGATCAGAGGTCCGAAGTCTGAGGTCTGAGGTCTGAAGTCTGAGGTCTCAGGTCTCAGGTCTCAGGTCTCAGGTCTCAAGTCTGTTCCTTGTTTATCTTTCTTCAGTCTGTCAGAGTTCACAGATAAAGAGTCATCAAAGTAGTCCAGGGGTGTGGTCACATGAAGTCCATCACAGACTGTAAGAGACCAGTCTCCGTGTTTCCCTCCTTCCTGTGGATCAGGTCTATCATCATCCTCTGGTTCAGGATCAGACTCTGGTTCAAACTGAGACAATAGTCAGTGTTAATATTTGTGTGTGTGTCTGTGTGTATGTGTGTCTGTGTGTGTGTGTGTGTGTCTGCAGCTCTTAGACCTGATACTTAACAACACAAACAAGACCCAGATGTCAGCTGACATCATCACGGGGTAACGCAGGAGGCCCCTCCCTCCCTGCTGGTCTGAGCTCTACGTTCAGTGGTTTTCTTCTCTCTTCAGACATCATCACATGAGGCTCAGACTCTGCGTTGAGCTGCTTCAACCTCAATGAGGGTCATTCAGACATCAGGGCCCTCAGCCTGGTCCCCGTGGACAGGGCTGGAGCTCCCGCTCCATCCTGCAGCTCAGTTGGCCTTGTCAGCATCGGATAACTGATTCCACCATCACCTCAGGAAGCTGGTTTATGGTAGTTCCTGTGGCTGGTAAGAAAACGTGACGATAGTTCAAGACCCAGAGGTGGGAGCCCCTCTGTGACTGTCCTGAGGGGACAGAGCCGGTCCAGCTGGCAGAGACTGGCTACAGAGTGAAGTCAGCTGTTTCCTGCTTCAGTGTCTCAATGCTGTCACTTTACACAGGTGAGATGGCTGTCTCACTCTCTCTGTTCTGTCTGTGTTCATGTGGTCAGATGACTCACTGAGAAAGGGGATGATGCCCCCCACTCTTAATCCTGCTGACAAAACTGTGATGGGGGGGGTCAGCTGTTAGACTCCAGACCTGTTTGAGACGTGACAGGGACTCAGTGGTCTGGATCCTCGATACAGACCCCTGATCTGGTCCTGTGTGTGTTTCTGTCCAGGATGTAAAAACAAGTGAGTGTGTTTGGAGGTTTTTCCCAGGGGGCCGAGGGTGAAATCCCCCTGTCTCCTAATCCAGCACACTCGATATGTCCCTGTCATTGTCTGGAATCAGCATCAGGATTATACTCAATCTGTCATGAAGGAATTGTGTGTGTGTGTGTGTGTGTGTGTGTGTATTCATGAGCACGAGCCAAGAGGCAGTAGTGTGTAATCTGGGTGCTTGTTCACTAATGCCACACTCCTTTCTATGTCTCCCAGGGCATTATGGGTCTTCAGTCCTTCTGGTGATGCCATCATCATCATCATCATCATCACACACCTCAGTGGGAGGATAAAGAGGAGGAGTGATGGAGACAGAGCGGTCAGTGTCTTTACTCTGCAACGCCCTTCCTCCATATGACAGGTCAGGGAGTATGACCTTTGACCTTTCAATCACCATGTTTCAGTGGTGAAAGTCACTTGTTGTTTTTAATAATAAAGACTTTTCACTTTATTATTTCCAATGAGTTTCATTTCCTCTTTCAGTTGAACTGATATGAACTGACCACTTAAGGGCAGTAGGGACTGTGAGGCATATATCTTTATTATTATAAAGATAATAATAATGATTATTACTGTAATTATTAGTTATTGTGACACATTAGGAAATAAAAGGACGCCATAATAATAGTCAGTGTCAGTGTGAACCCTCCAGTCCAAATATGGATTCAAATAAAATGTACCCTTCATTGTCTTGATCATCAGTGTCATTCCTCCACAGCAACAACAGCTGGACAGCACACATAAACATGCACGCATGCACACACACACACACACACGCACGCACACACACACACGTGCGTACTTGTACTTACTACATAGTAAGGACCAAAAAAAGTATTTTGCTAACAGAGTGAGGACATTTTGGGAAAGTGAGGACATTTTGGCCGGTCTTCACTTTTTGAGACACCTTCAAATCACATGTTGAGGGTTAAGACTTGGTTTTAGAGTTATGGTTAGAATTAGGTTAAGGTTAGGGTTAGGGTCAGGGTTAGGGTTAGGCTCTCAGTTGTGATGGTTAAGGTTAGGGTAAGGGGCTAGGGAATGCATTATGTCAATGAGAGTCCTCACAAAGATGGAAGTACAAGTATGTGTGTGCACGCACGCACGCACGCACGCACGCACACACACACGCCCCTCCCTCCCTCATGTTTCTTCCCTCAGCTCCGGAGCAGCTCCGCGCTCCACCTGAATGTCCAGGCCGAGAAACCTCACTCCTGTCCCGCGTCTTTGATGCTGTCAGCCCGCTCTCTCTAGAGGAGAAAAACACGGAGTGACGACTCTGACTGCAACCTCTTCAAACCACCTCATGTACCCGGGAGTTCACTATGGCCCGGAAACGGGGATTTCAAATTAAAAGCATAAACCTTAGACAACATGTTTGGGATTGTGTTTGTTGTGTAGATGTTGCACAGACGTGTGTATTTAAACATCATCCTGTCAGTCAGGATCAGACCACACAGACTCAGCAGGACTCAAAGCCATGGTAAACCACGTGTGAAAAACACAGTGATAACTGATCAGTTTAATTGATTTAATTGATCTTTGATTATCAGCTCTGTGGCTTTTTTCTGACCCAGCAAGTGTTTGTCACAGGTGTGTTTTTACACTCACATTTACTCTCTGAGATCCTGTCAGTACAGTAGCTTTAAAACATATCAACCATTAACAAAAACATACTTCATATGTGATTTATTGTGTAAGTTGAAAACATCTGGTATAACATCTGTCTCTCTTAAAATCTTTTGTGTTGAAGTACAGCGACAAATTTTCCCCAATGTTAACCGATGAATCTTATTTTGAAATGTGGGGGAGGAAGTGTCATATTTAACTTGACAGACCGATCGACGCCGTCGGATACACGTCCACTAAGTTCAGACCGTCACGGCAGCAGCTCCGTCCCTGTTCCAGTCTCTTCCACTGCAGCTCCACCACCGGGGGTTTCCTCTTTACGCTCACCGACAGAGGAGCGCCATGGCCCGCGAGGTGGTTGATGGGATACCGGATGCCGTCGGACGAGGAGTGATGCTGAACCGGCAGAGGAGCAAAGCCAGGCGGAGAAAGCGAAAGGAGTTGTTCGGCGTCCAGATGTGCTTCGCGGGGGTCGTGCTGGGGATGATGGTGGGACTCCAGTCCACGGTGCAGGGAGCAGGTGAGGGGCAGTTTAACCTGTTTCTGTTTACCCCACTGACTGAGCACTAAGTACAGGTGTGTGATGAGAGGAAGACCACGGTCATTAGGAAGACCCCGGTCAGTAGACCAGGTCTTTAGTGAACTCCCTGTCTCTGAGTCATTTGTGTTTTTTAAATCTTATTCATACATTAATGATGAATCTTCACTGCTGTGGTGTGAACACGAGGCAGAGTGTACACCAGACTTCATGTAAAAGCAGTGAATTTAAACCAATGAAGATCAGGGACACTTTCTATGTAAACACTGAAACATATGAAACATCTATAGAGAACATTGTCAGCTACAACACTACACTGAGGACATGTCTGACTGAACTGTTGCTAGGATACAGCCTCAGTGTCAGCACACTCTACACTCACTGTGAACAACAACAGCAACAACATGACTCCCTGCAGCTCCACATCTGTAACTAATCTCTGTTCACTCATTGGACAGAATCTCCTTCCTGTTAGAGATCAGCTGATCATTGGATGTGTGTGTGTGTGTGTGTGTGTGTTTGTTGTGGTGTTGGGTTTCTGGGACTGGAAATATAAACAGTAAACATGTCCATATCACCTAATGATGATCAACAGCATCAGTTTGACCTTTGACCTGTGGACCAGCAGCTCTGAGCTCAGTCTGAGTCCTGGTGTCTTCAGTCCAGTTAATGTTCCTACACAGACAGTGGTCTGTGACAGACACACAACAGCTGGGGCAGCTGGAGGGTCCAGAACCCCACAAGGTCCAGAACCCTTAAGAATCCAGAGCCACTCTGGGTTCAGGCCCCCTAAGGATCCAGAACGCTTCAGGGTCCAGAACCCCCCAGATCCAGACCCACTCTGGGTCCAGGAGCCCACAGGGCCCAGACCCCTTCAGGTCCTCACTCCCTGTTGTTCATCACCTCCAGATGTTTAGTTGTCTCAGATCTGCATCTGTCTGATTCTGGTTTTTGTGGTAGTGAGCTTCAGTCCCTGTTTTCAGGGATCACAGACCAGATGAGACCATCTCAAACAGGGTTCTGTGTTCCTGTGGTGAATAAATATCTTCTACACTTCACACACATCTGTTGAAACACTCCAGATGTGCTGCTCTGTGTTGTTAAGACAGTTTCACTTTATGGAAACATGTGGTCAATAATGAGACGTTTTCCTGTGGATCATCTTCTGCTTCAAATCGGTCACTAACCTTACTCATGATGTTCAGTGAGCTTAGATTGAAAAGGGATGATTGACATTGTTCAGATCTATGGCTCCAGGACCGAGGACCTTTCTGATCGTCTCATGTGAGATATTTGGAGGATCAAGGTTTATTGATCTGCTAACTGCTGCAACTGACAAAGTGATAATGTAGATTTCCCTCTGTATGTTGTGTCTGAGGATTCATCAGAAAACATCAGTGATGTAGGGTGTTCCTGATGTACAAGAGACTGCAGGACTGTGAGGGGCTGCAGGACTGTGAGCGGCTGCAGGTCAGTGACCAGCTGAAGGACTGTGAGCGGCTGCAGGATGGTGAGCAGTTGCACGACTGTGAGCAGCTGCAGGACAATGACCAGCCGCAGGACTGTGACCGGCTGCAGGACTTAAAGTAGATCCTGGAAGAGCAGCAGTGAATAATTGATGAAGTTGTTTATCATCAGGATCTTTTCTCTGTGACACTGAACACAGAACAACTTCTAATCAATAATGAAAATAATTGGTGCATTTAAATCCAATGTTATTTATTTGATATATTTAATATTTGATATGAATCGTGCTTTTATACTGAGTTTGGAACCAGGAGCAGTTCAATTCCCTGCTTCTTTATTTCTGTCTCGCTCGCTTCATTCATCCCCTGTTTCTCTCAAGGTGTACTTCCTCTCTTTTTTCTGGAGCTTTCAATGGCATTCCTCAGTTAATGGAGTTTGTAAAGTCATGAGTTGTTGTATCAGGTTCATATTTAAGAGGCAGCTTCAGATCCTTTGTTTTGTCGGAAGATTATTATTCACTGTTTGTATTTGAACAGAGATATTCCCCGCCACCAATTAACCTAAAATGCTTGTCTTTGGACTGTGGGAGGAAGCCGGAGAACCTGGAAGGAACCCACACAGACATGGGGAGAACATACAGACTCCACACAGAAAGGCCCCGGGGTTCAAACCCAGAACCTTCATGCCGTGAGGCGACACTGCTAACCACTGCACCACCATGCTGCCCTCAGAACAGTTCAGTTTAATTTAAATACTCAGTTAGTTCAGTTTAATTTAAATACTCAGTTCAGTTTAATTTCAGTCGTCCCAGCTGTCCAGAGTCAGAGGTGACATCCTCAGACCACAGTCCATAACCAAACATAAACAGGTTACAGTGATTTAAAACTAAAGCATCAGTTCTTTGGAGACCAGACAGTGATGGAGAAACCTGTTCTGAGTCACGTGCTAATAGGAGACCAGGACCTCCTGTAAGTCCTGTAGTCTCAGTCCTGGCGGTCTTGAACACACACAAACACACACGTGTTAAGATGTGTGTGTATCCTCCCTGTGGACTGACACGTGGATGCCCCACACCACTCCTCACTACCCCTTGTCCTCCATCTGTCCTTGGTGTCTCCACCATCCATCCGTCCACATCTGAAGGTAAAAGCCGGACCCTGGACAAAAGCACTATAGGAGGAAAGATTACCCATATGAGCCAACACATGCTGCTGCTGCTATTATCTGCAGCTTTAATGCCACTGAGTCCTCCATCATCATCATCATCATCATCATCATCATCATCATCATCATCCATCTGTGACAAAGCTGGACATGGAGCAGCCACACAAATGGTCATGCTATAGAGAAGCCACTAATAGCTCCTCAGTATATCTGCTGCACAGCATTAGTCTCCAGATGATCTCATTACATAACATGAGAGCTGGTTGGTGGGTCCTCTACTCTCTGCATGCACAGACGGAGCACTTTACGCTGACGAAGCCTCAGGAGTCAGAGCTGAAAGAGACAAAAAGCAAAAGAGACAAGTGTGGAGGAGGAGGAAGAGGAGGAGGGGAGCGGGAGGAGGAGGTGATCTGAAGAAGAAAAGTGGGAGCAACCGAGGACAGCAGTGATGGAGGGAGGAGGAGGGAAGAAGTGAACGTCTCTTCACCACCTCTCATCAGCTGAAACCAGCTGACACTAGACTGAAACCAGCTGATACTAGACTGAAACCAGCTGTCTCTAGACTGAAACCAGCTGACACTAGACTGAAACTCTACATAGCATTAAGTTTCTTGTGTTAAAGTGTATTAATGAGGTTAAAGTGCAGATGTTTGTGACCATCAGTCACAGATTATTTACCTGAAGCTCTGTAGCTCACACACACACACAGAGCACTGTCTAATTCAGCTGCATCTGGGTCATCCTGTGTGAACACAGAGCAACACTCCTCCAGTCTGAGAGACACAAACAACCTCTCCTCTTTCTCCCTTACATTTCTCCCCTCTCTGTCCTCCCCTCTCTCAGCCTCTTCATCCAGCCGTCTCTCATCTGGTTTCAAATGCTTTCTGTTTCCACTCTGGTTTTATTGTGATAGTCCTGACCGGATGTTTTCATTAGCATCTTTCCGCTGTGTTGAAGCTTCTGTCAGATGTTTGTCTGCTTGCCGCTGTTTTTGACCCACAATGCCGTCTTCTGTTTAAGAATTGTGTCACAACCAATCAGATTGTTTTCTTCATGTTCATGTTAACATGGTCTGGATAGCAGCTAGCTCAGCTTCTACTGTACTGAGATCAGTTATGATATAGCAGCATTACACATAGACGTGTGTGGAAACTAAACTTGTGCACTGAGTGTTAAGTGGCAGCAGTCTTTGTGTGTTTGCTTTGCAGCTGGTGAAGACTCTGTATTTTACTTAGCTGAAAAATGTAAACCCTGATAAGAACTGTGAGACTAAACCCAAACTGTGAAGATGAGGGTCAAAAACCAAAAAAAATGTTAGAGGTCCATACAGTCTAAAGGTAGATGTCCATGTGTTTTTGATTATAAAGCAGGTCTAGGTTCTATATTTTTTTTTGGGGGGGGCTTTTTATGCCTTTATTATAGATAAGTGGAGACTGACAGGAAAGGGGGTAGAGAGAGGGGAATGACATGCAGGAAAGAGTCGGACCGGTTGGGAGTCGAACCAGTGACTGCCTGCTAAGAGCGTCTTACGCTCAACATGCTACACGCCCTAACCACTCGAATACCGGGCCGCCCCAAGGTCTAGGTTCTATATTAATACTGTAAAAGTATCAAAGCCTCAGTGAACAGAGAAATGCACACAGCCTGTATTCAGAAACTTAGATCCTCTCTTTTGATTTGCCGCCTGACCTGTTATTACTAGAGCTCCAGAGAGAAGCCTGAGAGAGCAAATGTAAAACTAGGCTGAGATGGTTTTGGTTCTTAAACCACAAATATATCTTTTGATGGATATTAACACTTAAGATAAAGGAGTTTAAATATGGACCTTTAAGACACTAAAATGGTCCTGTGTTTTTGCTGTATAGTGAGTGAAGACAGTAAAACTGAGAGCTGAGTGTTGTCTGTCTGTCTGTCTGTCTGTGATGAGTGCAGCTTTAAGATCAGTTTGACTCTAACAGCCTGAGTCAGATTCTAATGTAAATATATACAGACACAGTTACTGTGTGTGAACAGTGAATGCGGACAAGTACACACAGATGAACTGACCTTCATCTGCACTGTAATACACACACACACATAATTGAGGCTCTACTAAAATACTGCTGTAGAAACAGTAGATTCATGACAGGAAGGAGGTGTGTGTGTGTGTGTGTGTGTGTGTGTGTGTGTGTGTGTGTGTATGGATTCCTCCTACCCTCTGTGGTCTCTTGTGTTTTCTGCCTCTGGAGTCTGAGGTCCTGTAGACCTTCAGGACCTGTTGTCTGTGGTCCTGTAGACCCGCAGGACTTTCGGTCTTTGGGTCTGTGGTCCTGTGGACTCCCATGTCTCATCTGTGATGGACCATGCGAATATCCTGTAGTAAAGGCTGGAGATCAGGTATCACACAGTAGATCATTAATTAGTTCTATCTATGATGCTGATTACTACAGAGTATTGAACAGTGGTGTCTTCAGATTTTAAAGCTTTGAACAACAGATTTTTGTTTCTTTCACACCAAATTGTTTAAATTATTAATTGATTATTAAACTTGGTGATTCATTTTCTGTTGATCAACTAATTGACAAACAGGATAATCAGCTCCAACACCTTTAACCAGACCCTGTTGAATCATGGGACCACAGTGACAGGTAATGGAGCTCTAACATGACTGTGAATAGTGGACTCATGTGGACCTGGACCTGAATCTCTTCCTGTTCTGTGTGCTGATTATTCTGAGATTCTCTCTTCGTCTTGGTGTCATCCATCAAACTGTGAAGTGTAATGTTGGACAGAAGTGTCCAAACATCCTGAGCTGTCTCAGTCTGATGAGATGTGGTGCAGGAGCTGAAGGTGTGTGACAGTCAGGATGCTGAGTGATGTGAGTCTCAGAGAGAGCATCATCATCATCATCATCATCATCATCATCATCATCATCATCATCATTGTCTACATTAGCTTTGGCTCCTGGTCATTGTAAACATTTACATTTTTGATCTGATGTCAGAGCTCGTGAAAAAGTAAGATTGTGATTAGGATTCATCCTCTGGGGCCATGAGTGTGTGTGTGTGTGTGTGTGTGTGATGTAGATATGTAAATTGTATGGTTTAATGTTAAAGAAACCCTCACAAGGTTAAACCTCAGGTTACAATCGATCCCTGTCACACAGGTATGGGGGGTGTGGCCAGGAGAACAAAGGAGGATGAATTATTTGTGAAGGACGACAGAGACAGGGGAGCTCAGCCGTCTACAACGCAGTTAGAAAAGACATTTGTCCAGTTTTATGGTGAAGCCTGATCCACATGGGGGTCAGTGAGTGGAGAACCTTAACACCTGAGACTGAGGACCTGGTCCACTCTAGACAACAGTACTAAACCCCAGAGCTGTATCCAGTGAGTATGAGTACTGGACTGTTTTATTCTAAAAGTGGATTTAAATCCCTTTTTGTTTTTGGACTTTGATTAGGAAATGGACTATGGACAGTTTGAGTTGGTTTAACCAGTCCAGTCTCAGTAAAACCAGGTCTTAGTGGAAAATCACAGTACCACTCTAATGAAGCATGAATCATGAGTCAATTGTCATCCCTAGACAAATTTCAGTCAGGTTTAGGACTCACCACAGCAGGTTGCTGTACTGAGGGTGACACATGATTTGTTCTGGTCTTTAGTCTCAGGAACTCATCCCTCCACTGCCTTCGACACAGTCGACTGCTCCATCCTCTTGGACTGCCTGAAGTTGTTCAGGGTTCAGGGACAGGTTTACTTCCTTCAGATCATCCTCTGTTAGAACTAATAATGGTAAATGGACTGCTTATGTAGCGCTTTTCTAGTCTGATTGACGACTCAAAGCACTTTACAATGTCAGCCACATTCACACACACAGTCACACAGCGCTTACATCTACACATGGATTGCTTCTACCATTCACACACAGAGGCAATCTGGGGTTCAGTGCCTTGGCCAAGGACACTTCGACATGCGGACTGGAGGAGCTGGGGATCGAACCACCGACCTTCTGATAAGTGGACAACCAGCTCTACTTCCTGAGCCACAGCTGTTTTATTTTCCCTATATATTCCTCCGGAGTCTATTTTCAGAAAATATCTCCATTGTTACGCAGATGACACCCTGCTGTATCTGAGACCTGCTGATCTGTGCAGTGTTAATTCTGGTTTATCTTCCTGCAGCTGAACTGTTATTCCTCTGAACAACAGAGAGCATGACCAGAACAATTAGCCAAAGTTGGTGTATTAACCTCCTGCTTGACTTTTTAGTTTACAGGCTTTTAAATCATCATAATGTGCACACAATATCACATCATTCAAATATAACAGGGAGCTGTACTCTTCTCTGAAACACACACACACACACAGACACACACACACACACACACACACACACATACACACACTTTATTTACACATATGGATGCACACACACATAATGAGGTTATCATAAAAGTCCTGTTGGTTCCATGGAAGTCCTTGTTCATGTTTAATTTAACCTGGAGATGAATAATGACTCCACAGCACAGCTGATCCAGTGTGTAACACCACAAGTAGACAGACAGACTGAACAGTGATCACATAGTGGAGAGAGGAGTGGATCATGTGGCGATGCTGGTCTGAGGAGGACAATGGTCCAGGTCTCACATCAGAATGAGGATGAGGTCGTTACTGAAGAGCTCATTGAGAATAATGTCACAGTTCAGAAAAGTGTGTGTGTGTGTGTGTGTGTGTGTGTGTGTGTGAGTGAGAGATAGAGAGAGAGAGATGATGTGTGTGAGCACTCCATAGAAACCTGCTGATAACTAAGAGGCCACTGGGCTCGTCAGCAGCAGTCAGCTCTCTGCTGTCAGGCTGTGGCTGAGCTCTAAATTTAGTGACTGTTTACACACCTCAGTCAGGGCCACATCACCAGCATGGCAAGTTCAGCAAATGCCCTGGGCCCCTGAAGCTTGAGGGCCCCTGGAGGTCTGAGGGTCTCCCAGTGTGTGTCAGTTTCTACTAATGTCATGAATAGTGCTTGTCTTTTAATATGCAGCACTACAGCTCAATATGAACTGAAACAACAAGCGCCTTTAATTATTCCAGAGCAGAGCTAATCATTTGATTGATCATGAAGTCATTCAAAAGATAATCAACAGTTTTGAAAATTAGTTACCTGTTTAAATAAATCTAAAGAAAAATGAGAAATCACTGGTTTGAGCTTCTATAATGTGAAGTTCATAATTAATCATTGTGCTGAGCATCGAGACAAAAATACTTGTTATGGTGTAGGTTGGTATGTTATAGCATGTTATGTTGTGGTATGATATGTTATAGTATGTTATGGTGTAGTGTGGTATTTTATAGTATGTTATGGTGTAGTATAGTATATTACAGTATGTTATGGTGTAGTGTGGTATATTATAGTAGGTTATGGTGTAGTATGGCATGTTATTGTGTTATGGTGTAGTGTGGTATATTATAGTATGTTATGGTGTAGCGTGGTATGTTATAGTATGTTATGGTGTAGCGTGGTATTTTATAGTATGTTATGGTGTAGCGTGGTATGTTATAGTATGTTATGGTTGTAGTATGATATGTTATAGTATGTTATGGTGAAATGTGGTATTTTATAGTATGTTGTGGTGTAGTATAGTATATTACAGTATGTTATGGTGTAGTGTGGTATATTATAGTAGGTTATGGTGTAGTATGGCATGTTATTGTGTTATGGTGTAGTGTGGTATATTATAGTATGTTATGGTGTAGCGTGGTATGTTATAGTATGTTATGGTGTAGCATGGTATTTTATAGTATGTTATGGTGTAGCGTGGTATGTTATAGTATGTTATGGTTGTAGTATGATATGTTATAGTATGTTATGGTGAAATGTGGTATTTTATAGTATGTTGTGGTGTAGTATAGTATATTACAGTATGTTATGTGTAGTGTGGTATGTTATGGTGTAGTGTGATATATTATCGCATCTTATGGTGTAGTATAGTATGTTATGGTGTAGTGTGGTATATT
This sequence comes from Trachinotus anak, assembly GCF_046630095.1. Taxonomy (NCBI): domain Eukaryota; kingdom Metazoa; phylum Chordata; class Actinopteri; order Carangiformes; family Carangidae; genus Trachinotus; species Trachinotus anak. The sequence goes on along the minus strand of NW_027273858.1, from coordinate 25,485,225 downwards.
TTAGCATTTTATGGAGTAGCGTGGTATGTTGTAGTATGTTATTGTGTAGTGTGGTATATTATAGTGTGTGTACGCATGTGTCTCCTAATTGCCCCAGATATGTTAACAGGAGCCCGTTATCACGTGTTCATAATCAAATCATATGAGCACTCACACACACACACAGGCCCCAGCTGTGATGAATGAGTAGGTCTGAGTCGGGGTCACTGAGTCTGTCTGTGGGCCCTGTCCTGTGTTAGATGGAGCTGTGATGAAACATTAGGAGCTATTTTCTCTCACTCTGTGTCCTGGTTCATTCATCACAACCCACAGTCTATTTTAACACCAGTCCTGTGTCTGCTGGGATCTCTGGGAGAGACAGATGAGAGAAAGAGGAGCGGAAGAGAGGGGTCCATTCCTGAGTAAGATTCTGTAGACCCGCTGCTGTCTTCACTTCTGTCTTCCTCTTCCTTTAATCCTTCTCCTCCTCACTTACTTCCTTCTACTTCTCCTCTCCTGTCGTCTTTCCTTCACTGTTCTTCTTCACTGTTTTTCTGATCCTCCTCCTCCTCCTCATCAATCAGGCTCATGTTCACAGTGTGTTGGCCACTGATGTGAGGCTCAGACTGACTTTACACTCACTCTCTCCTCTGTGAAAACATGTCTGAATATTGTTGACTCTCCTCTTACTTTTAAAAACAGCTCTTAAACTCATCTGTTCTGACTGGTCCTCATGTAGTTGTTTGAAACATTATTTATTATTGCCACTTATTTTAAATCACCTCTGCATGTATATGATGATACTGTTGACTATTAACTATTGTGTGTTATTAATAATCTGCCATCAGGACAACCAGTGACCATCACTGCAGACAGGAAGTTCTAAGAGTTCATGTGTTTCTGATGGGACCAAGATTAACGTTGTTGAAGGTTCTGACCTCAGTGTATCTCCATAGGCATAGTATACTTACTGTGAAATGAGCTGGGTTTCAGTGGGATGGAGGAAACCTGAAGGTGATCAGTGAACACAGATGTAAAACAGGGACTCATGAAATACTCACTGAACCTGGAACCATCACATGATTGAAAAATGACTAATGATTAATCAACATCTAAACATCTGATCAATTAATTAACTGACCATTATTATTATTATTATTAATATGCTTCAGTCTGTAGCAAACAGTCTCTGTTTCTCCTGCTCAGCTACGGTCTCTTCATACTGGTTTAAATTCATGTCCCAGTGTTGAGTGTCTATATATGGAGGAGCTGTGTGTGACTCCTCGTTATGGTGTGATTGATGAGCTCAGAGCTCCTACAGTTGTCACTGCTCCTCCACACACAGCTGTCCTCCCTGGACATTAGACTGAGACACACCTGTTGGTTCCCACCAGGCCTCAGCTCAGAGTCATTACGCAGGAATGTAGGCCAGAGGACGGTGAGATGTTCTCATGCTGTTGTTAATGGAAACATCACACAGTTTTGAACTAACGCTGGACAATGAGCCAACAGGACAGGACTCTGTTGTAAACAGGGTTTCAGGGTCAGACGTTCCTGAACTGGACACTTCAGTGTTAATAAACTAAGCTTATAGCCTTAAATCCAGACCCAGGTTTTCTGAGAGCCAGGATCTTTCTGTAAGGACTTCTTACATCACCACTTCAAGCTAAATGCTAATGTCAGCATACAGACATGACATCTGCCACAACATTAAGATATGACCCGGATGTTGAGCAGATCAGGCATTACTCTGTCTTCATGGTGATGTTTGCTAATTAGTCTGTCATTAGTCTGTAGGTGTTTGGATCAGGACTCAACCCAGGGATCAATCAAAACAGTTATAATAATCACAAGTAAATCTTGGTGATGTATTGATTATGTGCGGGTTAGGGTTAGGGTAAGTGATGTATTGGTGATGTATTAGTGATGTATAGGTGATGTATTGGTGACTGACTCCTGAAGACCCAGCTCTTCAGAGAGCACCTTCTCTCCTAGCACTACATAGCAAATCTACACTTAAAGAATCGTCACTAGCACTTATTGCTGCGCTAACACTTCTTATCGCACTTAACCTTGATTGTTCCCCTTTCTGTCAGTCGCTTTGGATAAAAGCGTCTGCTAAATGACTAAATGTAAATGTAATGTAAATGTAAATGTTGGGTTAGTGTGATGTTTAGGGACGTGAATCAGTGTAAAGTCAAACTGTGTTTTCACATCAGAAGCTGTTGTGTTCTAACACAGAGTTCTCACACGCAATGTTGTAATACACAGTATTCTAACACACAGTTTTCTCACTCACACAGGGTTCTAACACAGTGTTCTCACTCACACAGGGTTCTCACACGCAGTGTTCTCACACACAGTGTTCTCACACATACAGTGTTCTCAGTGTTCTCTCACACACAGTGTTCTCACACACACATTATTCTCACACACAGTGTTCAAGTGTTCTCTCACACACACTGTTCTCACACTCATAGTGTTCTCACACACAGTGTTCTAGTGTTCTCAGTGTTCTCTCACACACACTGTTCTCACACCAAAGGAGTTCTCACACACACTTAGTCCTAACACACAGTGTTCTCAGTGTTTCTCACACACACAGTGTTCTCACTCACAGTGTGTAAGTTCTTGTTAATATAAAGGTCACCTACACGATCATCTAGACCAGGTTCAAAGGAATGATCGTCAGATGGAAGAATCCACACAGGTTTATTACATAATTTTATCTGCTGCAGGTTTTTAGAGTATTTTCAACAACAAAGCTGCAGCTAAAATAAGACTCATTAAGTCACTTATCAACTCTGCTACACAAACGAGGCAACAAGAACTGTGGCCACGTCCACACTCATACTCATACTAAAACTAAAACCATTTCCATCCACACTAACATGCCTGAAAACACACATCACATGACCATTCACCTACACTGATTATGTGCGAGCTGGTGTAACCATTTTGTCTCCTCTCAGTTGGTTAGTTCCAGTAAATCCTCTGAAGGGGGAACAGCAAGGACAGTTGTAGAGTTAAAATACAAAACTGAACTGAACAACAGCTGCTGCAAAGACAACAAGGTCAGTACCACTTTAATTCATTATCCACGTTGTTTCACCACTGGTAGCCCAGGCTGATAAGAGCCAATCAGGAGAAACATGGGTGTCTAAGTCATCGTTTCCAAAGGTCTCTGTTTCTGTCCGTCCAAACTCCAACACAACCCATCCAGCAGCGTCTCTGTTTTAGGGGCTGAAGACTCTGGAGGAGAGTGGACAGAGGAGGAAACAGAGAAGAAGAGACGAGTTTAAAAATAAAAGAGAGAAGAAGAGATTAGTTTAAAACTTAAATGTCGAGGAAGAGATTAGTTTAAAACTAAAACGTAGAAGAAGAGATGAGTTTAGACTAAAACAGTCATCAGCAGTCAGACCTTGTCTGTACTGGAGACAGGACGATGAGACTCATGTCTGACTCTTCTGCTGCTGTAACTGATGTTTCTTCATGTCCCGCACAACACCTCACTCTCTACATCCTCCTTCATAGACCCAACATATGATGTTGTCCATATTGTTGCAATGTTAATATTGCATATGTTCATATCTTGTTTATACTCTCCATCCCAGACCACACACACACACACACACACACACACAGTTCCTCTCAGTCCATTTTTAGACAATTTAGGCAAATACACCCTGATTACATAACTATCTTGTCTGAGGTCATCTCTGCGCTGGAGAGACAATGTGTACTGAAATCTGTGTGTGTGTGTGTGTGTGTGAGAGAGAGATAGTCTTCCTCCCCCTCCCTCATTGCTATAAACAGAAGTGAAAACCTCCTCAGGTTCTGGAGCCTGATGTTTGAACTGACTGTGGTTACACAACAGACAGTGTGACATGGTGTCATCATGCTGACATGATGCTGACATCACACTGACATCATGCTGACATCACACTGACATCATGCTGACATCATGCAGGATCTGTTGTGTCCAGAGTTCATGACGTCACAGAGGTCAGAGGTCAGATCATAGTCACAGTGGAACTGATGATTCTTCTTTTGTGGTTACATACTTCCTCCTTTACTAAACACAATGAGTCTGTTACCACAATAACACATTTCCTGTCACTGCAGACGTCTGTAGTGTGGATGTAACCTCTGAGTCGACCTGTCACCTGGTGACTGACATCATGACTCCGAGGCAACATCATCTGGTAGATCAGCAGAGGTTTGTGGTGAACATGAGATCACCCATCTGTCAATCACACCCTCAATTAGGCAGAACATTAGGTCTTAAGAAAATGTAAACAGATAAGTTCTATAAAATTCAGCCCGTACAGGAAATTAGCTCTAGAGACCAAAACAGTTTTTGTACCAGGCTGTAAACATGTTTATTTCTGCTGTAAAGTTGGACATTTTAACATGGGAGTCTGTGGGGACTGACTCACTGTTGGAGCCAGACTCTAGTGGTCTTTAGAGGAACTGCAGATTTTTCATTTTCGCTGTTGATGCTTCATGTTTCACACCTGAGGTTGGTGATTGGTTATTGTTCAATTGTTCAGTTACAGTTCATTGACAGCAGCCGAAAACTATTGGATCGGGTTCTGTGATCAGGTGGGAGCAGGAGAGAGTGGAACCACAGGGTGGTACCTTCCTACAGAGCACCTGTCTACCAAGTTTCACTTCTTTAGCATCTGTATCGGTCCCTTAGACCACAATTCAAAAACATGTTAACTAATTAATTACACAGCTAATACTGTAGCAGTACAACAACAGTAGAACAGCACTATAGCAGAGTAACAACAGCCGCACAACACTGTAGCAGTAGAACAGTGGAACAGTAGAAAAACACTGTAGCAGAGTAACAACAGTAGAACAACACTGTAGCAGTTGAACACTATAGCAGTAGAACAGTGGAAGAGTAGAACCTTGTTTCAATTTCTTATGCTAATAGCTTAGCATGAGGTGGTGCTAATGCTGCCATTCTTTACGATGTGACATACGTTAGCATATGGCTGCTGTTCACCATGTCTCACATCTTTAGCATTTACATTTCTGCACTTATTCATAACTAATGTAGTAGTTAGACCTGGACCTGGACCTGGACTCAGTATCTCACTGTTGATCAGGATCAAGCTCATGATGACCAGGAGCAGAGGTCCTCCCATGTCACACGTCAGACAGAGAGAGCTGAGAGGGAGAAATGTCTGCGATGACAGCAGCCTCACATACTCAAAGCAGGCGAGGCGTGTGACACTATCAGCTCATGAGACCATTAACAAGCTGTCGTGTTTGTTAAGCAGAAATTAAAGAAATTAAAAACTTGTTCTTGTCCTGACGTCACTATAGCAGTAACCTAGCAACCATGCTTGTTCCCGAGACACAGCGGGACCGTGGATAGAGCGCACGTACACAGTGGTGACATCACTCAGAGAAAAAAGACTTTTCTGGGCTTTTTCTGAGCTTTGAAAAACTTTTACACAGATGAAAACCCCATGGATTAAAAATGTAGAATAGAAAGATTGATATTGCACTGTGTGCACAGCTGGAGGTGTCCTGTTAAAAGTTTTACAGGCCTCTCTTTTACTATTGCCGTCTATGGGAAAAATGCTTTTTGTGCCGCAGGGGGATTTTTCGCTGCAATACCACGAGTGGCCACTGGAAACAGCTGCTGCGAGGCTGAGCGGTGTCCAGGTTTTATAATACATCCATGGTCGTCCCTTGTTTATCACTCATGCTAATACCAGCTAGGCAGCTACGGCGTTTCGCGGGCAGCCTCAGCTCTCGCGTTGTTTTAGAGACCTGCCGTGTGTGTAATGCTAATACCGCCAACCGATTCAAAGTCTCGCGATACCTGATCCATGAATCTATAACCGATTAATCTAGGAATTCATTGATAATTTGTATTGATTGAGGAGGCTGCTACCGATGCAGCCGTATCTCTCACTTGTTGAACTGAATATCCGGTCGCATCGGTTTATCGTTCACAACCCTAGTAAATATGTGTATATATATGTACACATATATCTTTGTGAGGACCAGTTGATCGTCTCTGTAATGTGGTGCGGTCCGGTCTCACTGGAGATCATGTGTTTACTCTGTTTTGATGGAACATGTAGAAGAACCTCAGGGATGTCATGGAGCAGTACACAGTGTGTGATAGTGATGAAGCTGAGCCTGCCTCCTCCTCCTCCTCACACACCTTCAGCTCAGCTGTATCGACTCATCACCAGCTGAAGAGAGGGAACACCACAACCACCATCATCATCATGATGAAGGTCAGCGTTTCTCCTGCCTCTCATCACCTTCAGTGTGTGTGCTGAGTGTAGAGGCTGCAGTCTTCCTCACTGATGATGATGAAGTGGTGTCAAAGCTTATTCAGTCCTCACAGAAGGGGGACTCGCAGTCCTCAGTCCTCACAAAGGGGGGACTCGACTCTCAGTCCTCATTCCTCAGTCCTCACAGAGGTACGACTCTGTCCTCAGACCTCAGTCCTCACAGAGGGGGGACTCTCAGTCCTCAGTCCTTACAGAAGGGGGACTCTCAGTCCTCAGTCCTCACAGCGGTGGGATTCTCAGTCCTCAGTCCCGACAGAAGGGGGACTCTCAGTCCTCAGTCCTCACAGCGGTGGGACTCTCAGTCCTCAGTCCTAAGAAAGGTGGAATTCTCAGTCCTCAGTCCTCACAGCGGTGGGACTCTCAGTCCTCAGAAACAGTTACCACAGACGGTGATGAGGACTCAGTTCACATGCTTGTGTGTGTGTGTGTGTGTGTGTGTGTGTGTGTGTGTGTGTGTGTGTTGTATAATAACTCATAGTAACCTAGTTACTGTCCTATGATGAGGAGCTGATGTCACATATAGTATGTTGTATAAAAGGAGCCACGTGCTCAACGTTTTCATGGCCTGATTCTCTACTCTCCAGGGACACACACACACACACACACACACACACACACACATTCATATGCAGCAGAGACCAGATATGGCCCCGTAACATATACACAATGTACAAATGCACACGGCACACACTACACGTTATGCATAAAAACACAATCACACATACACTCACACCCACACCCACACACACACACACACACACACACACACACTCATCTGCCAAGGGACACTAATGAAGATAAAGTGGCTAATTAAGCGTGACAGTGAGGAGCGATGGCGGCCATGTTGGCTGACGTTATGAGGTTGACTTGGACGGTGGCCCACGGAGGACAATGAGTGAGACAGTGTGGAGGGAAACCCAGCAGCGCTCACACACACTCATTCATCTGTGTGTGTTTCCGTTAACCTGCACTAACCAACACATGAAGTGTGTGTGTCCAGTGGGAGCACGAGCTCCTCTAAAGTCTCAGGTCTTGTTCAGGTCCAAGTCTTTGTTCTGGTTCAGGTCCAGGTCTCTTTTCTGGTTCAGGTCCAGGTCACAGCAGCAGCATGAGGAGATGTCACAGTGTGATGTAACGTGGTGGTTTTAGTGTTGACCTGAGGACAGACCACAGAGAGGGTTCATCCTCTGAGGAGCAGGAACCTGTTCTTCTTCTACTGAGGTTATTCAACCCTAGTATCAGGACTAGTATCAGGACCAGTAACAGGACTAGTGTCAGGACGAGTATCAGGGCCAGTGAATGTGGTTAGTCAGTGTGTGTGTGTGTGTGTGAGAGAGAGAGTGTCAATGAATGTTATATCATGCATCTTATCTGTTACGTCATGTCACCATAGTAACTTCAGCAACAGTGACTGAAGAACAACACTCACTGCGGTGTGTGTGTGTGTGTGTACTTGTACTTGCTACACAGTAAGGACCAAAAAAAGTATTTTGCTAACAGAGTGAGGACATTTTGGGAAAGTGAGGACATTTTGGCCGGTCCTCACTTTTTGAGACACCTTCAAATCACATGTTGAGGGTTAAGACTTGGTTTCAGAGTTATGGTTAGAATTAGGTTTAGGTTAAGGTCAGGGTCAGGGTTAGGGTTAGGCACTCAGTTGTGATGGTTGAGGTTAGGGTGAGGGGCTAGGGAATGCATTATGTCAATGAGAGTCCTCACAAAGATGGAAGTACAAGTGTGTGTGGGTGTGTGTGTGTGTGTGTGTGTGTGTGTGTGTGTGTGTGTGTTTGTGTGTGTGTTTTCCTCCTTGTGACAGAACAGCTGAAATCATTGATACAGATTTTAATATGAACTGAACACATACAGAAATACAGCTAATAGCTAAAATATCTTTTACATCTATTCAATATATTTTAATTTGTATTAATTGACAGTTTTACTTGTTTCTCGGGGGTGGGGGGCTTCAGCTAGTGGTGGGAAGGATAACAGCCGATTACTCAGCTATCGGCTTTTTCCTGCTCCAAACTGTTGTTATAGTATCTGCCTTTAAAACCCAGTATGGACCTCCAGAATCAGCTGAGGAGCAGCTTTGTCAGACTTCAGAACAAGTGTCACTGCACAGCAGCATGTGTGTGAGCAAGAATCTTACAGGCAACATAAATCCCAAAAACCATGAAGCAGTCCTGTGATCGATCAGTATTGATCAGGGATGAGTGATGTGTGTTACAGACAGCAGTCAGATGAAGAAAAGATACTAAAGAGAGTGTGGTCTAGTGGAGCTGCACAGCAGCTCTTCGTTTTTAAATAAAGCTCAGTTTGGTGCTATTTATAGACCCCCAGCATGCTCTGCACCTCAGGCAGACCCTGTTGTGTGGTGGAAGAGGAGATGGGCCAGAGGATATAGTGACTGGGCTGGAATGATGGGCCTCGTGGCACGTGGCGTGCAGCTGCAGGAGCTGGTCTCTGGTCTGTCGGGGGTTCAGACTGTAAGCTGAGGAGCTCAGAACTGTATCACATCAAACAGCTGTTCCACTGTTCACACACACAGACTGTCTCCATGTTGTTGTTGTTGTTGTGTCATATAAAACCTCTGTCTGTCTGTTTGTCTTTGTCTGTTTGTCTGTCTCTCTGTCCCTGGGGCAGAGACCCTTTCCTGGTTTTCCGGCTGGTTTTTTAATAAGAATAAGACTCATCATGTGACCATCCCAACCATCCACTCATCTTCTTCCTCTCTCCTTTGACAGGATATCAGGTGTCCAGCTCCATGCTTGTGGAGGAGGCGAGGTGGGGCAGTCGTCACCTTCTACAAGACGACTATGTCAATGAGTCCCTGTCCTCTGAGCCTGAGAAGAACTGCACCGAACCAGGTGAGACCAGACAGACTTGCTGAGACCAGACAGACCAGCTGAGACCAGACAGACCTGCTGCAAGGCTCTTTGTAGGGCAGTGCCTCCAGATGTTGACACTATCATGTTAGGAGACACTGTCTGAGATGTGGTGTTGGACTCTGTCTTTATTGGACAGTGGACAGTTGATCAGCTGATCTGAACACAGCTAACTGACCACTTAACATCTCATTACATCTGTGTTAGCAGAGGTCACACACATTGAACATGGAGCGTGTGTTTACACAGTGTGTACACCAGTGTATACCAGTGTTAGCTGTCTGTGCACACACACACTTTGGTCTGTTTCAGGGTTAGATTCAGATGAGTGTCTCCATGAGGTTGTTTTACCTTTGAAATATGTGGTGTTGTGAAGAACAAGGATTGTGTTGATTTGTTATGAGGTCACACTGAACAGCTGTGACTTCATCACTTAAACAGCTGGAGATTAATCACTGATATCAACACTGATGACTGAAACAATCAGTTTCATCAGTCAGTCAATTTATTAGTTGATTGAAGGAAGATCATTGATTAATGGTTGTGATATTTGATGGTGAGTATTTGCTGCTTTTGTTTCATGTCACTTTTTGATGATGTCACTTTGTGCTGTGGATGTTGTGATGAGTTGAGTTTCCAGATGTTTCCAGATGTTTCCAGATGTTTATAGATAGGACAGGTAACTGTCACAGGTGTAACAGTTGATCCTGATGGTTTTAAAGGTTCAGTGCGCACGCACACACACACACACACACACACACACACACACACACACTGTTATATTTAGAAAATTTGTGTTGAATTATTCTTTAAAGGATTATTGCTGCTCCTCACGTCACACTGTCTGAGAAGCTTGCTCGTCCCCCAGAGTGCTGTCTGTTTCCGACACACACTCATCAGTTCAGTGTCAGTGTTGGAAACACACACACACACACATGTGCAAGTTTGTGCATGCTGCCGATGCTGTAGCACGTGCACACTCAAATTCATGTAAACAAATATTTAATGTGATGTGGATCAGGCTCTAAACGATGATGAAGGGAGATGAAGAGCCTCATGCTGCATGATGTCACAGTTTCAGGTGGACCACAGAACTGAGGTTTGTCCTCCCTTTGTAACAGAGGTGAGGACTGGACCGTGTGGGCTTCTTGAGACATCTCTGCAGCAGCAGTCTGGGTGAAAACGCCAAGCTCCTATTTTTAGTGGCGTTGTCTTCACAGCCTCGATGTAAATACACAACAGTGGAGCTTGGACACGTGACGACAAACTCAGTTCTTCTGCTGACTGAGACCAGATGGGTGTGAACAGACACAGGCTGCTCTCTGTGGTGCTTTATATGAATATGTGTTATTACATCATCACTCTGGGTCACATGACATCAGGCAGATAAGATGACAAAAGGCTGTCTGTTTGTTGGCAGACTGTCCTGTAACAAACCAGCTTACAGGACGTCTGTCAGCAGGTTATTATGACTATAGTTAGGTTTTGTTGCTAGGTCACATCTAGTGGTCGTAGTAATGATGACAAGAGCAATAGGAAAAGTGCGGTGTTTATAGAGCGACAAAGTCCACGTCAGGAGGAGACTGGGGTGGATGGATGGGTCAACAAAACACAGGAATATGACACAGGAGAGCGGTGTTCGATTCCCATGTGAAAGTAGCAGTTTATGTTGTTTCTATTATCCATGACTGTTTGTTGTTATTATTGTAACCATGACAACAAAGATCATCTAATGTCTACTTATTTTAACCCAAATTGCCATCTTTTCCTAAACCTAACTAAGCCATGACCGTTATTATAGTAACCATGGCAACCAAGGTAGGTACACCACTTTCAACACAGTCAGCGTGTTTATTATTGTTACCTTGACAACCAAGGTTCGGTATGCCTGCTGCTGTGGGGAAGCTATTTCAGGAGACACTCTTATGGGTTAGTGGTGTTGTGCACAGGTAGGGGCAGTTTGGTTATTGGCGTATAATATTAATGATTATCAGTGATAATCACCAATATATATAGAGATGTTTACTACAAGTAGTAACCTCGGGGCACCACCCTGTCACCAGGGACCAATAACCAAATTGATGGCTCAAAATGCAGTCTCAGAAGGTTGGTTGAAGGGTAAATTCAAGCACTGACTGTCGTGAATCCAGCTGTTATCACAAATATTGTCACAATAATCACAGACAACGACTAGTTAAATTATAACATGATTTATTAATAAGGGTAATAATTATTCAAAATAACATTACTTGATATTAAACTGATTATAATTCAACTATAACTAAAACAAACATTGGTTAGTAACTAGATGATTACAGGTGAAACACATATGTAACAGTCGTGTGTACTTGAACTTGCTACGTAGTAACCTAGAAAACCAAGGACCAAGAAAAGTATTTTACTAACAGAGTGAGGACATTTTGGGAAAGTGAGGACATTTTGGCCGGTCCTCACTTTTTGAGACACCTTAAAATCACATTTTGAGGGTTAAGACTTGGTTTTAGAGTTATGGTTAGAATTAGGTTTAGGTTTAGGTTAAGGTTAGGGTCAGGGTTAGGGTTAGGCACTCAGTTGTGATGGTTGAGGTTAGGGTAAGGGGCTAGGGAATGCATTATGTCAATGAGTGTCCTCACAAAGATGGAAGTACAAGTATGTGTGTGTGTGTGTGTGTGTGTGTTTGGTGTGTGTGTGTGAGGGAGAGAGAGAGAGAGAGGGGGAGAGAGAGAAGATGGTGACGAAATCACGTTAGTGATGTGTCAGTAGGAGCCAAGATGGCAGCAGCGTGACGCGAGTGATGTCGTCGCTAGAGCCAAGATGGCGGCTGGCCGCAGAGTGTGAATGGCGTGAACAACGAGAACATGGGAGGGGCCCTTGAGCTTTACGTGTTATGACGCGATGACACCCTAGGGCAGCCTGAATGTGAGAGAGGTGTAGATGAGATGTGTGATTGGGAGAAAAGAGGGAGAATAAAGGTGAAGAGAGGAAGAGTCCACAAGCGATCATCACCACAGTTAATAATCACCACAATATCACTACACAATAACAGAGCCAGCGAACCGGAGCTCGTCTGGTCGGATATTGGTCCTTTAACTAGTGATTAAGCTGATCGCAGTGAATGATCTAAAACAACAAGATATGCAGCAGGTATAAGTTAAATTACAAATACAACACGCCACACTGATCGTGTCTCTGCCCAGACATCAGCCTCTTACTGTGAAGTGCTCTGGTCCTTCAGAGTTAGAACAGAAAGTCTCTGGGTCTCCACAGCTCGGTCCTTGGCTGGGAGCTCGGCGGGTCATGTCCCACTCTCCTGGCGATGACTGTGATGAGTTCCTTGGCGGCAGCGGGAAGATCACAGATGAGGAACGGTGAACTTTGTTTGGTCCTTAACAAAGTCGGCGCTCATCCTCACAGAACATAAAATCAGCTGATTGCACAGCGATATACGCATAGACTGTATATAAAAATGGACGTCGACGCTGGATCTGGAAAATGAAGCCAATACGGAAGTGCCTTAAACCTGCATTCTATCCAATGACCATCAGGGGGCGACACCACTGGTTGCAAAAAGAAGTCGGATTGTATGGAAGTCGATGAGAAAATGACCCTACCTCTCACTTGGTTTATGACCCCAGTAAACGTTTTCATAACGAGTTTATGGTCTCAATCGCTAGTTTCAACTCTTCTTCAATACAACATGATGTTCATTTTTAAAATTATAGTCCCATTTAATTTAAAATAGACGATAAAGTAGGGTATGCATTGGGGCGTGGCTAACGTATGATTGACACATTTTGGCTTGTCAATCAAGAGCAGTCCCTTTTAACTATTAACTAAAAGTACTTTAACACTTTGTAATAAAGTTTACCTTGACTTATGGAAAATGACTTCAGATTCAGCAGCGCTGCGTAGCGGAAAGACTGACCCCTTTGTTCAAACGGTCGACCAACTCTGGCTCAGGCTAATGGAGGGACATGTAAGCCTCTCCATTGTTCTCTTCAGGATTCATGGCTTGAGACTCAGTTTTTTGGAGGGACATGTAGGCTCCTCCATTGCTCTTTTCAGAACCCATGGCTTGAGATTCCAACAGTGGTTAGTGGACTGGTTAAAGGATTGGTTGGAGGACTGGTTGAAGGAATGGTTAGAGGACTTGTTGGTGAGCTGGTTGAAGGACTGGTTGAGGACTGGTTGGTGAACTGGTTGAAGGACTGGTTGGACGACTGGTTGAAGGACTGGTTGGAGACTGGTTGGTGGACTCGTTGGATGACTGGTTGGAGGATTGGTTGATGGACTGGTTAGAGGACTAGTAGGAGGACTGGTTGAAGGACTGGTTGGTTGACTGGTTGGAGGCTGGCTGGAAGACTAGTTGGAGGACTGGTTGGTGGACTGGTTGAGGACTGGTTGAAGGACTGGTTGGAGAACTGGTTGGAGGATTGGTTGAAGGACTGGTTGGTGGACTGGTTAGAGGACTGGTTGGAGACTGGTTGGAGGACTGGTTGGTGGACTGGTTGGGGACTGATTGGAGACTGGTTGAAAGATTAGTTGGGGGACCGGTGGAAGGACTGGTCGGTGGAATGGTTGGAGGACTGGTTAGAGGAATGGTTGGAGGACTGGTTGGAGGACTTGTTGGAGACTGGTTGGTGGACTGGTTAAAGGCCTGGTTGGAGGACTAGTTGAAGGATTGTTTAGAGGACTGGTTAGAGGACTGGTTGGAGGACTTGTTGGAGACTGGTTGGTGACACAAAACAATTGTAACTCAATGTCTAATTTATCTGGAGCTTTCAGCTGTCTGTCAGAGTCTTCATGAGTCATGTGATTTTGTGTGATATTCTTGTCATGAAAAATGTCAAAATGAACACATGATAACTGGTCATGTGACCTGTGTGTGTTTATCTCACCTGTGAGCCTGAATGACCGGGTGAGATGTCGGTGGCTGTCAGTGAACGTTCTGATGATAAACTACGGATCTCAGATCAGCAACAACGCACTCAATAGATCAATCATCATTTATCACTCTACAGCTCTGCAGTAGAATTGATCAGTTCTATAATGATCAATCAGACTGTATCACGTCAGAGGACACAGCTGATCTTCAGTCAGAACGGTCTGTGCAGCTGCAGCTTTCAGGAATAAACCTCTGCAATCAGTGTGTGTGTGTGTGTGTGTGTGTGTGTGTGTGTGTGTGTGTGTGTGTGTGTGTGTGTGTGTGCATACGTGAGTCCGTGCGTGTGTGGCCTGTGATGCTCAGCAGAGCAGGAGAACAAACAGGTAGTGAAAGGCAGGGAGGGCATGTATCCCCCGGTCACCCCCATGAAAGTGTGTATGTATGTGCATCTGTGTGTGTGTGATCATGAGTGTATTTACCATCCTTCCCCTCCTGGCCTGCAGTCCATCTGTCACTCCAAGAATGCTCACTAGACATGTCAGAGACTGCAGGGTGTTTGTGTGTGTGTGTGTGTGTGTGTGTGTGTGTGTGTGTGTGTGTGTGTGTGTGTGTGGAGGGAGGCAGGGGTCTCTGTCATGTCGTATCACATCATTTCCTGTTAAAGAATCCCACCAGCAGGAAAAATCCAAATTCTGAGACAGATGAGACAGAAACCAGAGACACATCATCATCATCATCCTCAGCAGGAGGAGGATGGTTACTCTCTAAATGAAGCCTTCACAGTGTGACTAGCTTGTCAGGGAAACACAGGTGATCAGAAACGATGATTGTGATGTCATACAGATGTGAGGTGTTAGAGTTGTAAATGGATTCACACTAACACTGAATTCTCAATCATTTTGTGAACGATGTAGAGTCAGTGCTCTGTTGATCCGTAGCAGCTCTGCAGCCTCAGTTGATAATACTTAAAGATGAGATAACTGCATTTACAACAATAAACAGCTGGACCTTTGTCCTTCAGTGAATCCACAATGGTTCCTTTGTGAACAGGTAACAGAGAACAGTTAACAGTAAACTGTAAACAATTAACAGTGAACTGTAAACTGTTAACAGTGAACACTAAATGTTGAACAGTAAACAGTAAGCTGTAAAAAATGTACAGTTAACAGTAAACTGTTAACAATTACCAATGAACAGAAATCTGTGAACAGAGAACAGTTAACTGTTAACAATTAATAGTTAGCAGTTAACAGTTAACAGTAAACTGTAAACAATTAACAGTGAACTGTAAACAGTTAAACATAAACTGTTAACAATCAACAGTGAATAGAAAACAGTGAACAGGTAACATTGAACAGTAAACAGTTAGCAGTTAACAGTTAACAGTAAACTGTTAACAATTACCAGTGAACAGAAAACAGTGAACAGTTAACAGTAAGCTGTAAACAATTAACAGTTAACAGTGAACTGTAAACAGTTAGCAGTAAACTGTTAACAATTAAAAGTGAACTGTTCACAGTTAATAGTGAACACTAAAAGGTAAACAGTAAAATGTAAATAATTAACAGTTAACAGTAGACTGTTAACAATTACCAGTGAGCAGTAAATTGTAAACAATTAACATTTAACACTTAAAAGATAACAGTTAACACTGAACAATAAACAGTAAGCTGTAAACAATTAACAGTTAACAGTGAACACTAAAAGGTAAACAGTAAACTGTAAGCTGATAATAGTTAACAGTAAACTGTAAACAATTAACAGTGTACAGAGAACAGAGAAGTGAACAGAGAACACTAAACAGTGAACAGAGAACAGTTATCAGAGAACAGTGAACAATTAACAGTTAGCAGTGAACAGTAAACAGTAAACTGTTAACAATTACCAGTGAACAGTTAACATTGAACAATTAACAGTTAACATAGAACAGAAAACAGTGAACAGTGAACTGTAAACAGTTAACAGTAAACTGTTAACAATTAACAGTGAACAGTTAATAATTAACTGTAAACTGTAAACAGTTAACAGTGAACAAAGAACAGAGAAGTGAACAGAAAACACTAATCAGTGAACAGAGAACAGTTATCAGTAAACTGTAAACAATAGTGAACAGTCAGCAGTGAATGGAGAACAGTAGATTGTGAACAATTAACAGTGAACAGTAAACAGTAAGCATTGAACAGAGAACAATAAATTGTCAACAGTAAACAGTGAACATGTGCAGTATACAGTGGGGTACTTCCGGGATGAACTCTTCTCCTTCCAGACAGACTCTCACAATAGTATGATGTCATTTTAAACGATTGTAACTGATTGTCGAGGTAAGTGTAAATATACTTCCAGCCCCTTTTCAGAGTTTCTTTTCATTTTTATGTGGTAAAATATCTATCTAGAATTAGGTTATGGTTAGGATTGGGTTTACACATTCAGTTGTGATGGTTAAGGTTTGGCTAAGGGATTAAGGAGTGATGTAAAATATCAGGGAGGGCCCTACAAATACAGTAAGATGTATGTGTGTGTGTCTGTGTGTGTGCCTAAATTTGACACCTCCCACTGTGTTTCCTCTTTGTTCAGGAGGAAGAAGAACTCTGAATAAGTTTATTATTATGCATTGTCCTCCACTGCACTGATTTCTCCTCAGTGTGGGGACACGTCCACACTCACACACACAAGCGCAAACAACCTCACACACATATGGAGATTAAGGCTTAAATTTCATATTACCTAGCAGCGTAATGGCGAGGCAAGCTACACACAAGGTGTCGGATTTCGTCAATGTCTGGGAGGTTTGTGCGTGTGTGTGTGTATGTGTTTTACTACAGTCTACTACTAGTAAAATCATTTTGGACCTTTGCTCTTTGCTTCACCCTTTTGCTGAGCTAGATGTGTAGCACAAAGTGGTGTGAACATGTAGTGGCTGTGGTTGTGTGTCTGTGCAGTAGTATGTACAATACCATTCGACCCTGTCTTGAACTTTGTGGATCCTGTAGTTTTCACTGATTTGTTGGTCTGACTTGTTGGTCTTGAACTGGAACTTGTTGTTCTTCAAGCAGAACTTGTTGGTCCTGAACTGGAACTTGATCTTGAACTGGAACTTGTTGGTCCTGAACTGGAACTTGTTGGTCCTTACCTGGAACCTGTTTGTCTTGAAGCAGAACGTCTTGGTCTTGAACTGGAACTTGTTGGTCTTGAAGCAGAAATTGTTGGTCTTGAAGCAGAACTTGACTCTTGACTTTGTATCCAAGTCTTGGGACCTTGTTGTCATACACAGTTGTATGAAATAAAATAATGGATGAATTGACTCCTGTTATTCTCTGTGTAACTGTCACATCCTGAATTATGTTCTCAGTACTGTCCTGTGGTTCCAATACAGAACTCTCTTTATTTGCTCTCTCAATGCAAATGCAAGCTGTAGAAGGACTTTGTCTAATTACAGAATAATTATTTAGATAACCATTTATTTAAATAATATCTGATCATAGATTCAGATAGAGCAGTAAGTACAATCATTCAAGTTCCTCCTTTGTCACATGAACGTGGTCATTGAGGTGATGATGCTAATTTGTTGACCACAGATCTGTTGCCTTAAACACCAGTATCCACCACAGTATGTAGTCTTGGATTAGACTGTTCTTATGTAGAGACAGTGGTTTTAACTTACCTAACTACATCTACCTTTACATTAGCAGCTACATGTCCACCCACAAGGACATGAGAGAAGAATTAGCTTGAGAGTTAATTTTATACCATGTGACATTTATTGACATGTCACCGTTAATTACCATCTTCAGTGGCTGTTGGTATGTGTGAACAGCCAGTTTATGTGAAGAAAGACAGCGATGATGAATGTCTGAAACCTGATTGGATGTTTAGAAAAGCTTCAAGGTTACAAAAATAGAAATGTCACTGATCAAAACTGATTTCAAATCCAACTGGGTATTCAACCAGCGAACAGCAAAGCCAATAAATCACCCTGCATTCACAGACCAGCCCCACACACACTAACACACTCACACACACTAACAAACTCTTACAGGAGTATGGAGGAAAATCAATGTTAATTGACCGTGGCTGTGTTTTAAGCAGACATCTCACTGGATGAAAATGATAAATGTCCTGGTGTGGAACCCTCAGGACGTTCTCTAGTCTCTTCAGCTGAACTGGCCCCTGGGTTCGTCCTGACACCAGATCTGCACATGCAAAAACTATTGAGCGCTGGAGCTTTTTCTTGTCAGTGTGTAATTCTCTGAGGAAATTACTGAGGAACTGAACCCCCCTGTGACTGAGATCTGCCTTCAGTGACCACAGACACACAACTCTCTGAAGGGTTACCTCTGACCTTTTGGCATTTTTCAGTTTTTATTGCAGGTCATTCATTGAGAGAGAAAACATACACATTTATCCCTGTTTTTGAATCTGCTCCCATTTTAATTTCCTGCTGTCAATTTATTGTGAAACATGTAGTAAGTTAGAAGGTTTATTGACAGTATCCTGACAGCGACCAAAACATGTAGAAAGGATTGGAAATAATTAGTGAATTAAATTAAGTGAAGTTTTAAAACAGAAACTTGGTGTGCCATAACTGTTGATATTGTACTGATTAAATTAGTGAAGCTGAAATTTATGTATTGAATACCACCACCACCACTACCACCACCACCACCCACCACCATCACCACCACCCTGTTTTGCCCACAGTACTCTACAAAGAGGACACACACACACCTCTGCAATGACACCAGATTATTTGTAGTTGATTCTAAAACAGTGGAATTCCTCTTTAACACCAGCAATGGTGCCTTCACAACCCCCCACCGACCTGCAGCCAGCACCAACAGAGTGTGTGTGTGTATATGTGTGTGTGTAATGGGGGCACACTATTTAGAATAATTCTGTAACTCAGGCAAATCAGCAATTTTTTCACCAGTGGGAAGACCCTCCTCCCCCTGCTGCCATGGCAACCAGTGAACTCCAGTCAACCGTCAGTGGAGTTTGTGTGCATATATGTGTGTGTGTGTGTGTGTGTGTGTGTGTATGTGTTTGTGCAGTGGTGTGTGTTTTACAAAAAGGAAGAAGTCGCTGTAAAAGAAAACACACTGTGTCCACTTTATATTAGCTCACTGAGCAGGTCGGCTTCATCTGGACACGCCTGCCTCCAGTGTCCCTCTCTGTCTCACACTTCATCCCTCCTGATAGCTCACTGCAGCGCTAGCTGTGCATCAGCACTAGTTTACATAAACTGAATTATTTACATGGTGGAAAATTATTCACTGTTATACGGACTTGTTACAACCAGAGGGTAGAATAAATGAAGTAAGGTGAGACACTACAGCATCAGTCTGTATCACTATATCAGTTTATAGCAGTGAAAAGAGAAAGTGAGATACACCTTCACTGATCTCAGAGGGAAACTCAGGTGTTGCAGCAGGACAACATGTTGTCATGATGGTAGATATGGTGGAAAAAAACTGCAGCACCTCCTTTATTCCTGTTTGTTTGCAGGCCAGTCTTGCTCCATCCGATATGGCGGTGACTTTGACGTATGATCCAGCAGCCAATGTGGTGTGTACATATATATGTCTATGGGTACAGAGGCCTGGAGTGCCCAAAACACAGGAAGTTATGGGCTATGGTTAGGAGGAGGATGATGATGATAATGATGATCAGTATGATGATGATGGTGATGAGGATGAGGATGATGAGGGTGATGATGATGGTGATGGTGATAAGGATGATGATGATGAGGGTGATGATGATGGTGATGAGGATGATGATAAGGAGGGTAATGATGATGATGATGCTGATGATGAGGAAGAAGATGATGATGATTCTTTGATATAACCCTCCACCACACACACACACACACACACACACACACACACACACACACACACTCCTATATGTCTGTATAGTTGCAGGAATAGCTGAAAACACAGAGCAGAGAGAGGAGGAAGCTGCTGATGGTGCTACAGATAATCCAGAGTACAGTCATACAGTCATACAGTACACACAGTACACACACACACACACACACACACACACACACACACACACACAGAGTGATGCCATGATGAGTGGATCATGTTGGAGCAGAGAATAAAAGGAACATTATAAGAATGTATGTGTGTGTGTGTGTGTGTGTGTGTGTGTGTGTGTGTGTGTGTGTGTGTGTGTGATGGGATTAATATCAGGCCATCTGTTTATGTGGACACTGATGTCATGTATATGATGAGAGTACAGGCTAATGTGTAGGGTTTGTATCGATGTTTTTGTGTGTGTGTGTGTGTGTGTGTATGTGCGTGTGTGTGTGTGTGTGTGTGTGTGTGTGTGTGGACAATATGTGTTGTAGTCCGGTGTGTTAACATGTATGGGCGGGGCTTTGTGATCTCTACAGACAATAATGGTCTAAAGAGGATAAGTGGTCCCTGTGAATTGGGCACATGTAATCCTGCTGCTGCTCAGAGGGAGGAGGGTGCAGATCTGATGGTATTAACAGGACTGTGGGACACAGCAGGACACAAAGGGTCAGAGACCTGATGCAGGACCTGAGGTCCACTTCATGTCATCTGGGTCCAGAAGTCTTCAACAGGAAACGTTACATTAGTGACAATATCAGTCAATGTGTGTTTGATCACTGCAGTCACATGGAGGACTGAACAGTGACATCATAACATCTGGATAAGAACAGCTGTAACACAACAGGAGGAAACAACATGGACTACTGCAGCTGACTGAGAGACCTGGGTCGTCTCTGGATATCAGAGGTCACAGATTCTGAAGGGGTCAGAGGTCACATAGGGTCTGAAGGGGCCAGAGGTCCTGAAG
This sequence comes from Trachinotus anak, assembly GCF_046630095.1. Classification (NCBI taxonomy): domain Eukaryota; kingdom Metazoa; phylum Chordata; class Actinopteri; order Carangiformes; family Carangidae; genus Trachinotus; species Trachinotus anak. The sequence continues at coordinate 25,464,322 of NW_027273858.1, read as the reverse complement.
GGATCAAAGATCACAGAGGTGCTGAAGGGGTCAGAGGTTCTTAAGGGGTCAGAGGTCAGAGAGATTCTGAAGGGATAACAGGTTCTTGCCTGGGACTGTGTTTGACAAGGTTACACATATAGTGACAGCCTCACACTGTTTGTGTGTCTGTGTAGCTGATCTGATGCTGTCATCAGTTGTATCTTCTCCCTGTCTCTCGTCTTCTGCATCATGCACATTAGTGAATCTACACACTATCCACACACTCAGCTGTAAAAAGACTGTATAGGTCAGCTCAGGTCTTCATCTGATTTCTTGCTGCCCACGTTTGCTGCTTCACAGATTAAATGCCAGTATTACCATGTAACCTTTAGCTGGGGAGTGACACGCACGCACGCATGCACGCACGCACGCACACACGCAACATCTGCGACAGACAGCTCGTTCAAGGATCCATTTCCTGTACATAACTCCCTCTGTGGTTCTTCATGTTTTCAGTTTATACACGCTGCCTGTTGAGCCTGTGGTAATGTGGACTTGTGGAGATTTTTTTCTTTTTGAGGGGAGGGGGAGAGTGTCGGTGCGAAAAGCCTGTCACAGTGGAGAGGAGGCAGGCTGAGTAACCGTCATGTCCTTGTCTCCTGGTTTTTGCTGGTTCCACTGATGGAGAACGTCTAGCTGGAGATGTTCTGCTCATTTTGTCTGTTCTCCTCCTAAAGATAAAAACTATTAGACACATCAGATGATAAGTCCAGGTCCAGGTCTAGTAAAATGTTGGTTCCATCAGTCAGTACTGGATTTAGACATAGATAAAACACAGTGTAACTCCAAACCTTCACATATTCACCTCAGAAATTATGCATTAAACTCCAGAGGCCTCATGTATAAAGCCTTGTGTAAGACTGAATTGTATGAAGCTGGAAGCTGGTCCTCTCCTCAGAGCCTGAAAAAGGATGACAAAAGCAAAAAACTGGAGTAGGAGAGTGAGGTTGACGCAGTCAGTGCTGTGGGGTCAGGGGGCCACCCAGGTAATGAAATAAAAGTTTAATTAAAGTGGTTGGACATCAAGGTCAACATGAAGGCTTCTGCCCACCGCCCCAGTGTGGTCAGAACAGGGGAAGGGGACACTGTTTTAACAGACTGAGCTGCAGACCCAGAGTGGAGGACAGACCTGGACCCTTCATTCCTTTCCTGGTCTTCCTCCTCTGGTCTTCCTTTTTTCCTTGCTTGTTTTTCTCCTTGTTTCTTTAGATGGTTCTGCAGATGTTAGGAGTCATCATGAAGACAGTCAGTTTATTCACACTGATGACAGCACGAGGTTCACAGGAAGTCTTTGCGTGCTCCCCCTGGAGTCGTGCTCCCCCTACCTGCTGACCTGAGGTTGAAGATGAGGGTCAGTACATGCTGATTGGAGGATGAAGGTGAGGGTCAGTACCTGCGGATCAGAGGATGTACCTGCTGATCAGAGGATGAAGATGAGGGTCAATACCTGCTCATCAGAGGATGAAGATGAGGGTCGGCCAGGTGGTTTGGATTGAGACAGATTCAGAAGGTTTAGCAAAAGACCATCTGCTACTCTGCTGCTGTGGAAGTGTTATCTCAGGTGGGTCTCCTATGGGTCGTGTAATGGGAAATTTTGGTATAACTCATGTGTGCCTATTCAAAACGGTGTAACCAAAAACTGTGTGTCTATTTCTGATGAAGTTTTGAAGTGACCTATGTATACCTTTTGTGGTTGTGTAAGAGACCTCTGTGTGAACTGATGAAGAACACATGTAGACAATATATGTGGATGCTTTTGCCCTTCTTTTAATGATAAGTGCTGCTCATTTGACCCCTGTGGAGACTGTGAGTTACAGTGACATTGTGTTGGGGGAGAGGCAAGCAGGTGAAGACTCAGGCCTGAGACAATCCCGTGAGAGAGAGTATCGTATTTTGTCTATTTGGCATCTGTTTTTGGAACTATAAGACTGTGGCCCTGGGAAACATCTTCAGGCCACTCACTCACTGACTGTACTGCTGTTCGGTTGTGTTTGTGTGACTCCATTCATGAATGTTTATTAAAACTCAAGAAAGACAGCTGACGTGTGAAGATCTTCTTTTTCAATTCTTTATTGAACAAGGTAATATTTTTGCCACCACAAATTTGGTGACCACGAAGGGACTCCATCCGTGAGCGGATTCTGGAACCTCTGGACCGAGAGTGTTAGAACGCGTGCGTGCCAAGGGCCAGGCTCTTGGAAAACCTCTAACTCCCCAGAAAAGGAAGGTTGATTGGAGGGCCTGACGTCTGGAAAAGCGGAGTCCTCTCACTGTTGGGGTCCCACGAACTCGGTGGCTGCAAACGCCTCGCTGCTTTTCTGAGAGTTTTTTTTGTGGTGTAGACCTAGGTAGTGAAAGGCCTGACTGTGCAGAGGCTTCGCTCCTCTACCTACTAATTAAAAATAGAGTCGGCAGACTTTTTCCTGGGGAAAAAATTAAAAAGGGTGTTTGAGGGAGCGGACTTGCCTGGTGCAGTGAAACCGGGCGCCTAGATTGGGAATCTAGGAGCCTAGATCTGGGATCTAGGGGGTAAGTTGGAGGGCCTTTAAGCCTCTAAAAAGGGAGAAGAGGAGGATTTTGTTTCCTTTTTTTCTTTGTTTTGTTTCGGCTTAACATTTTTGACTGTCTAAGGAGAATTTAATTCAATTTGCTAAAGAAATTAATTTAAGAGTAAAAAAAAAAAAAAAAATCCAAATTTAGAGGTGATACTTTTATTATTAAAATACAATTAATGGTAAGTAAAAGTAAAAGAATCAAAATTTGATTATTAAAAGATTGCAAAAACGCCTGAGAGAATATAGTCATGGGATCAGAACAAAGTAAACCCTTTGAGGGACCAGATTATAATGCCCCAAATGTGAAGTACATGACAGTTAACTATGGAAAAGAAGCCAAAGCCCAATTAGATCTGTGGGTCAGAGAATGTAGTTTTCCAAGAACAGGCAGCCTGAGTGTGAAACAACTCAAGGGTTTGCGTGTGTTACTTAAACATAGAGAAGAAATGCATCAAAAAACTAGAAGCAAGAAGGGAAGTGAGCCAGATTGGAAAGCTTTTGACATGTGGATGGGTGAGGCAAAGCGTAGGCAGACCCCCAAAGAAACCGCGCCCCAGTGTGCGAAGCTGGATCCGGACCTGGACTCCTCTCCACCGCCACGACCACCTCAACAGCGACCTCCCCTACCTCCACCTCCATCTACACCGGACCGGCTCCTTTCTCTCCGGGAAGGAACTGTGCCCCCGCCCTATGCTGGCCCCCTCCCCAAGCCAGAACTGCACTTCGAGGATGCTGGGGCTGCTGCCTCCGCACCACAGTATGACTATGGCACTGCTGCTTCATACTCCTCACCGGAATCTCCGATAAAGAGTGAACTGCTGCCAAGATCTCCTTTTAACGACATGTTAAGAGGGAACCTCACGGGGACAGGACAAGGCGGCCCAGCACCACGACACAGGAGGCGTGAGGTGACACCACATCTCTATCCCGACCTCAGCTCCATGACCCGTTTGGGCCTAGAGTATAGGAACAAAACAGAGACCGGCAGGGAGGAGGCAGAGGCCGAAGGAGAACTGATTGCCCCCATGATTGAAGTGGCAGCGGGAAATGGTGAGATACAGCTGTGAATTTGGTAAACTACAGCCTAAACTAAGCGGTAGGTATCAGAAAACAGTGGGTGTGGGTGGGAAACCTTTCTTAGAACGATACACGGCTCCGCTGAAATGCATTGATCCTGATTTTGGGGAAACGTTCAAACACTCTTTTCTTATCTCTGACAGATGTCCAGTTAATTTGTTGGGGAGGGATCTTATGTGTTTGCTGGGTTTTTCTTTAACTTGCACACTGGATGGGGTACACGTAGAGAGAAAAGTAGAAGAAAAATACCAATGTTTTCATCACCCAGATACAGAGGTCAGTGTAGACTGGGAGGTAACTCTCCCCTCTTCTGTTTTGATATTTTGATGGATGTTTATTAAAACTCAAGAAAGACAGCTGATGCGTGAAGATCTTCTTTTTCAATTCTTTATTGAACAAGGTAATATTTTTGCCACCGCAGACGTATCAGAGGTAGTTGGTGGTCCAGGTTGGAAACTGGTTGGAGAATATAGTTCAGTTCAAATGTACAAATTCACAGCGGGGTCCAGAAATCTGTGCTTTGTTTTGGATATAAAAGACATATGGTGGTGTCTTTAACAGTTTTAACTTCAGAATATTTTTCGCTTTAATGATAACATGAACTGAAGCTGCAGGGACTCATGATAACCATGGTCCTCCATCATGACCTGACCTCTACAGAGCTTCAGGGGGACTGAGGAGACTGTGAAGGACAGTCCATGATGGTCAGGAATCCCTGGTCTGTGGTCTTCAAGGGTGGAACATGTCTCTGAAGATGGAGGTGGAGTCAGCTCAGTGCAGGGGCCCCCCCAGACCTGAATCATTCCCCACCATGTTTGACTGCAGCATTCTCTGTACATACACTTCCTGTTACTGTCAAACATCCACACTGAGATTCATCAGTAAACCTTATCCAGTCCTCCACTCTGACTGTTAGTGTTTCTGAGAAGTGGTCATGCTCCTGATCCTGAATCCACTACAAGACAGCTGTCCTCTGACAGGACTTGATGAAGTTGTTTTTCTATTGCTCAGGGAACTGAGCTCATTGTACAAATCTTCTGATTGTCTGGTCGCTTCTGGTCTAATCCAGATACACGAACTGCCCCCATAGACACCTTGAGTCCAGATGATCAGACTCTGAGATCTTCTTCTCCTAGAATAACAATCTGACTTCTGACACCTTCACTTATCTCTGATGCAATTTTTTCCACCATCACAATAATCATCTGGAAACTAGAGGCACAGTCACACAGTGGAACTCTGGCTGCAGATAGAGTCATTTGAACGAGCCTTTGATTCACCTGAGAGTCACCTGAAGGAATCTGACCTTCAGTACTGAGGAGTTTGAATCAGCTTCAGTTTGATGACTGATCTAGAATCCGTCTCAGTCTTTCCACTGAATGATGATTAGCTTTGAATCTGACAGAGGTGATAACATCAGCACTGATCATAGAGCTGGAGCCAGGATTAGAGAAGCTTAGCATTAACAGCTGTCCTGTGTCTGTGCAGTCTCCAAAGCTCATTAACACTAACACAAATCAACACTACACTAACTAACACTGACACTAATTAAAACACTGTCTGATCTGTTTAGTCTGTACTTTAGTGGTTTTAGTGGGTTTAGCAACTGTAACAGTTTCTCGCTGAACAGCAGCTGAGTGCAGTGATTATGTGTAGCATTGTGTGTCGAAGTCTTTCCTCATGACGAGGTTTCCAGGTTTGGTGTGACATTGCCTGAAACAGACATGTCTGCACAAATGTTAATGTTAGTAACAGATCAACTGAAACCACAACTAGTCAGTGTGACATTTCTGTTGCTGTATGGGTACAAGTTAAATGTACACATTGTAGTTGGTGTGGACAGGTGTTGGTTCACAGGTGTGGACTGGTGTTGGACCACAGGTGTTGGACCACAGGTGTGGACAGGTGTTGGTTCACAGCTGTGGACAGTTGTTGGTTCACAGGTGTGGACAGGTGTTGGACCACAGGTGTGGACATGCGTTGGTTCACAGGTGTGGATAGATGTTGTGTCCAACAATGACACAGCTGCAGACTGAAATCAGTTGTTTTGTGTTCTGATTCATTTTGTTTAACTGAATTATGATCTGTTATTTTTTATTTTTCCAGTGTGCAGATGTCAATATCCATCATTTTTATATTTTATAGTCTGTTAGGTTGGCCTTCCCTCAGACTCTTTGAAAACTTTGTTGTTTTCTTCTCTAAAGTAAAGCCACACAGTTGACTTTTTACCATGGCTCATCACACTGTGATATCTAAATGAATGGACATCAATGTTGTATTTCTCAACATATATATCTGCCAGGTCCTGGCAGATATGCAGTAACCAATAAGCTGGACTGTAATTCAGTTTATTTTATGGGTACCTGGTTCTTGGCATTTTGGAACCAGTTCTGATCTGGAACTGAGTTTTGGTTCCCAATCCTAGTTAATGGAAGTTAACCCAATAAAAACTGTGATACAACCTTTAAATTATCACCTGCTCACATACTGAATGACAAAGTCCCTTCAGGTCAGTCTGGTCATTGTATTTCCTTGAGAGAACTCGTCAACCTTTGGCCCCATATTAAAGCATAGTCTGTAACATTAGCTGCTGCCAACATTAGCTCACCTCACCTAAATCCTTCATCTGGTTCAAATATAGAACCAAATGAAGGATATAAAATATATAGATTAAAACAACCAAGATGTGAAAATGTGGCTTTTGGACATTTTAATGTGGAAAAGTTGCATAACCTAAAAAAACCCATGAAATAAAATGAAAAACACAAGGTTAAAAATGAGGTTTGTTTTTTAGACACACAGGTGTTGATGTGACAGCAGGACTGTTGTATTTGTTGTTTGTGTCTGACAATGTTCTCTACACGCTGCATGTAAACATGTGCGTGTTCATGTGAACAAATGCTGACATGCTCAGTCGTAGATGGAGGAAAGCCATCTGTCATCTGCATACTGCAGTGTCTTTTCTGCTGCCCCTCAGATCCCTTTAATGATGTGTAGGATTTAGGATTCTCTGTCTTTGTCAGTCTGTTCTGTGGAGCCTCAGCTCTTATGTAATGCTCCTGGTGTTATGTAAGTGTTGGGGGTGGCGGCGACCTGGGTTGGGGGTGGGGGGGTTGATTGTTGCTTCTCTGCCCCTGGAGTGACGAGCTGTCCGTCTCCGCTTGGGTAAATCCACATTGATCTCACACAGCTCTGGGATTTGACCACTGACCGTGTGTGTGTGTGTGTGTGTGTGTGTTTGTGGCAAAAGCTTTGCCTCACATTTGTGTTATGCTCAGAAATGACCAAAATTTGAGGAGTGGTTTATTCCAGATTATTTACAGTGTGTAATTTTATAACTGTGTGTGTTGCTGAAGGTTTTCCTCAGAATCACTTCCAGACTGAGTCAGTGTGCACATTAGAGAAGGGTTTAAGAAGCCCAAGGACATCAGAGGATTGACTCACAGTAATAATAAAAACCAACATATTTTATCTGGTGGGGCCTCACCACACACACATACACACACTCACACACACACACATTCACAGGGTGTTTATATCTGTCCAGGCTTGCACTGAGACATAGAAAAAGTTCTTGTTGGTTGTTGTGGATGATAAGCCAACTGTCTGTGTGACTATGGACCACTCAAAGGAAATGATCAAACTTTATGTCTTTTTAACATGTGTCACGTTAAAGACCGGCTACCAAACATACCGACCATATACCTGACAAACCGACCATACACCAGACATAGCGACTATTTACCAAACACACCGAACATATACCAAACATGCCGACCATTTACCAAACATACTTCAGAATCAGAATCAGAATCAGAATCAGGTTTATTGCCAAGTATGTTTTCACGTACAAGGAATTTGTTCTGGTGAATGGTGCAGAGCGCACCAAAACACCGAGGCAGCCATCTGCGGCGCCATTTAAAAAGGAGGAATGGGGAAAAACAAGTGGAGAGGAGAGGAGAAAAAATAACAGAACCCAAACTATACTCCTGGGGGGGGGGAGGGGGGGGGGGGGTACAGTGTGGGATTCGGGAAAAAAACCTCAGCAACATAGGCATATATAAACAAACACATCTTACAACACAGTGACTCAAGACAATTTGCTCCAGGGGAGGGGGTAAAGGGGGGAGGAGGTGATTCCAGTGCAGACAGGCAGCCAGCCGCAGCCGCTGCCATTTAAGGCGCAGCTATCGGACCCCGCCCGCCGCGCTGGATGGGAGGAAGCGGCGAAGGCGTGGGATGGGGTTGGGTTGTGAGTTGCATATGTACATGTAAGAGGTGTCCGTGAATGTGTGTGTGTGCATAGGCCTGGGGAGTCGCTTCGTCTAGTTCACAATCAGTGCCTCAGTTCGCAGGGTGTCATCGCGATAACACAGCAAGTTGCCATGGAGACATCCTTGATCGGTTCCTGGACGGAGTCAACAATCCACAGGTGTCCGTGGAGGAGGGGGGGGGGGGTAGGAGTAGAAGCGTCTCACTGCAGCGATCTCGTGGGGGAGTTGTTCCAGCACCGGCCTTGGCCAAGGCTGGTGCTGCGGGGGCCGGAACGCAGATTAGATTATGATTGTTTGGGTTAGGGCGAGCAGTCGTATTTCAATAGACACGGCTTACTCTGTTAGTCCATTCTGGTCATCTCCATCCATTCTCCTATTCAAAGCTGCAAGCTTCTCCAAGATGTGACCCATGTTGCGATTTATGACCACAGTCTGAGCATTAACAGCTCCTTCCAAGGTGGTTCCCAAGTTGCGGTTCACAATCACAGTCTGAGTGCTTACAGCTTTACTCACTCCATCAATTATGTCGGGCAGCGTGGGGATTTGGACTGCTGTCACCGTCTTCTGAATTTTCCGATACACCAGGGCAATGCCTAATCCAATCAGCAGAAAGCCTGATATCACAGTTCCGAATATGTAGAGATCTTCGATGTCCTCAACGGAAAGACTCGCCAGGCACACGACCCTCCACTGCTCCCAGGAGTCCCTCATGTAACCAGCGGCGTACGTTCCGCCAGGGCAGACAGGTTCCCCCGAACCCGGGCTTCTCGTCGAGAAGATCCTGTCAATTGCGTTGAGAGACCAGTTGACCAATTCCATGATTTTAGATTTAGAGAGCAGTGCGGGGAGAGGCTTCCAAGGTTTAGACAAGACAGGACGAGACGTGAGATGCAAAGCAGGGAAAAAAAAAGGGAGAGGAGAGAGGGGGAAGATGCGTCCGCCTTCGTTGGGAGCCGGAAGAAGTTACCATATACCTGACAACCCAACCTTATACCAAACATGCTGACCGCATACCAGACAAACCAACCATATAACAAAAATGCAGACCATTTACCAAACATACCAAACATGGACCAGACAAACTGACCATATACCAGACAAATACACACATCAACACACACACCGACACATACACATCACCACACATCAACAAACATCAGAGGAGGGTTGGGTGACAGTGTGATCAAAAAAAGTATTTTACTAACAGTGAGGACATTTTGGGAAAGTGAGGACATTTTGGCTGGTGCTCACTTTTTGAGACACCTTAAAATCACATTTTGAGGGTTAAGACTTGGTTTTAGAGTTATGGTTAGAATTAGGTTTAGGTTAAGGTTAGGGTTAGGGTTAGGCACTCAGTTGTGATGGTTGAGGTTAGGGTAAGGGGCTAGGGAATGCATTGTGTGTGTGTGTGTGTGTATCTGTGAGCACAGTCAGGGACAGAAGTCTGTTCATGTCTCAGACATTTAACTCCACCTACAACACAGTTGTAGCTGTTGAGTTCCGTTCAGATGAGGTGTGTCTGTGTGTCATGTGACAGTGATGACTCCAAAAAGAATCACCACCCAGCTCAGAACAAAACAGTTTATTCTCAGAACACACAGCTGAAAGTGCCTGATGACAGAGATTTATACTAATTAATACTTGATAAAATCAGTGACTAATGACTAAAACAAAAATAATGAAGTTCAGTCTTTAGATGTTCATTGAAAGAGTTTACAGAAGTTTGATGTTTAATATTTATGGTCTGTTGTTGTTCCTTTTAGTAGTTAATTATCTTCTTGGTGTTTCATTATGTGACACAGGTTAGAGGAGTGTGGAGGGGCAGAGCTGTTCAGAGTAATAACATTAAAAAACTAGAATCACTGCCTTGTGGTCGTCTCCCTCCTCCACTCAGACTAGTTTCAGATCCTGTTTATCCAGAGTCAGATCAAATATTAAACATTTGTGTGACATTTTATCATAATTGCTGTATGAAGTCTTGACAAATGGCTAAAATGTTTTTTGTGAGGTCACACTGACCCTGACCTTTGACCTTTCTCCACAACAATCTAACAGTTCAAGTGAACATTTGTGCAAAATTTGAAGAAGTTCCCTCAAGGTGTTACTGAGAGATCATGTGCATGGGAAAGAGACGGGCAGAGAACCGTATATCTCAACTCTGACTATCTAAAGATGTTAATGTGTTTGGTCTAGTTTAGACTCCCCTGCTCCTCTCATCTCTTCTGGGGGGAATGGTCGCTGTTACATCTGACAGGAAGAGGAAGTGTAAAACGTCTTAAAAACAAATGATATGATTCTTCATTCAGTCTGAAAAATAAAAGCAGTTTAAGTCAGTCTGGCATTGTCCTGATCCTCTCCGCACATTCAGCTGATTTTCTGCTCATGTTTCCTTCCTGCTCTCTTCAGCCTGCACCGTGTGAGTCCTCTGAGATCAGAACCAGCAGATCACCAAGCATCAGAAACACAAGCTCAGGGTTAACAACCAGCTGCTGTTAGGTCTTAACGCCCAGGAGGATGGAGGAGTGGTGACGTCACACCCACAGGTGTCATTCATTGGTACAACCATCCTGACCCAAGGGGGTCACATGATCACGTCACATGGTCTCTGACATGAAATAATACATTCATGTTATTAATACAACTGGTTTGATTTTCCAGTTCAGTCAGATTTCATTAATCATATATATTGGTGTGTGTGATTTTATATTGGACTAAAATTACCTCCTTTTTGTGGTTGTGATGATCAACACAACCGACAGGTGTTTGACAGCTGTTGGACAGGTGATGAACAACCCTTTTGACCAAAAAGACACAACATCTCCCTGATGGTTACCCATCGTTCATCCTGTTTTTAATCTGTTTTCTCAGTGGCAGCTCCACGACATGTCAGACTCTCTCTCTGTCTCTCTCTCTCTCTCTCTCTCATTGTTGAAGCAGTGGTGGATTGTGGGAAAGTGGAAATCAAGCGGCTTTGTCAACATTACACTCTTAGTGTCTCTTGTGACATCACCAAATCTATAAGGGACCTGGAGACTGAAGTAGTGGACTGCACTTTGCAGGGCTCTGCAGAGTCCACAGGAAATCCTCAAATTCAAAAAAGCCATACTGGCGGACCTGCTGGGCTCTAAGGTTCAGGGGGTGCTAGTCCGGTCTTCCAGAACACTGCCCTGATGGACTCACCATCAAAGTTATTCTTCAGTTTGGAGAAGAAGAATGGCCAGAGCAGGTTCATCCACGCTCTGTGCTCCACCTCTGGACAGCTGCTGACTGAGGACAGAGAGATCCAGCAGAGAGCGGTGGACTTGGACTCTGACCTGTATAGCAGTGAGTACACTGAGGACGAGGTGACCTTTGACTATTTCTGCAGTGGCCTGCCCAGAGTCTTAGAGGACACCAACAAAAAGCTGGAGGGTCCTTAGACTGCAGAGCATGCAGAGGGGGAGGGCCACTGGGATCAACAGACTCCCTCCAGAGTTTTACAGGGCTTTCTGGTCTGAGCTGAGTGAGGATGTGTTGGAGGTCTTCACTAAAATCAGTTCTGACTCTGTCACCAAAGAGAGGAGACCTCCAGGATACAAAGAACTCGAGACCGGGCTCCCTGGACTACGAACTATTGTCCAAAGTCCTGGCTAACAGACTGAGAAGGTGATGTACCAGGTAATCCACCAGACCCAAACCTACTGTGTGCCCGGCAGGTCCTTTGTTGACAACATGTCACTGACTCAAGACCTTTTGGAAGTCTCTGGTTCATTGGGCTTTGATGCTGGTCTGCTTTATTTGGACCAGGAAAAGGAATTTGACTCGGATGAGCACCATTACCTTTGGAAGGTGTTACACAGGTTCGACCCAGCCCTGGACTCATCGGCAAGATGAAGGTCGTTTATGAAGACACAGAGTCCTGAAGATGAAGGTGGTCTGTGTGAACTTTTAAAGAAACTCAGAGTCTGAGGATTTTCTCTTCACTTTCTACTCAACCAGCATCTTCTTATGTTGGTTTTTGTTTACCTGAGTGTAATGGCAAAAGATCCATGGTCTGAGTTTTTCCTTTAACTCCCTGATTTACTAGTATTTGCCATTGCTATTTGAGTGGTGCAGTTGTCTGACTCAGAGCCTTCCAAAAAGATGAGTCCAAGATGATGATTGTGTTGAAACCTTATTTTAACTTAAATAAATCAGGAAAAAGAAATAAAAAATGTGAAGTACAAATTACTCTATGATGCCAATAATCTGATAGAAGCAATTCAAACTGAGGCCAAGAATGACGTTGATGACTGTGTCCCTATTTCCTCCACTTCCCTACTTATAGTGCCCTCACCACCTGTGGAGGGTGCACACTCAAACACAGAAATAAACACACAAATACCAACAAATAATGCCTACTTAAATATGACTCCTACACTGAGTTTAATACAACTGTCATTTTATCCACCTGTATGCAGATGATGTTTTTGTTATTGTGAAAAATATCTCACTCACCCTCCTTGCCCACCCCCACCCCCCTCCCTCTCCCTTTCCACCTCCCTCCCTCCCTCTGCCCCCCCCCCCCCCCCCCCCCCCCCCCCCGCTGCTGTCACTTTCTGTGAGCACAGTTGTTGTGTTTGGGACTCAGGACCAGGTCTGGTCTGATTCTGACTCGAGCTCTCGGCTGTGAGAGAGAGAATGTCACTGCACATTGGGTTTTCTTCATGTTACACAAGTGCATGCACAAACACACACAGAGCTGACACACACACACACGCACACACACAGCAGACACACGCACACAGCAGATACACACACACACACACAAACACACACAGCAGACACGCGCACACACACACAGCAGACACACACAGTCACAGTGGACTGAGGTTATTTTTAGCTGCACCAGGAAACACAAGATGACTGAATGAGTCTGTGTCAGATTTTGTCATGTTGTGACTGGGTGCTGTCAGACAGTGATGGACAGGTGGGTGAGGCAGGGTGGACTCTGGGGTGACTCCTCCTTTGGTTCTTGTACTTACTGAACTAATTGAGTCTGCAGGCTGAGATCTGTAAGAGAAGGAACTCTCAGGATCTGCTCTGGTTCTGAACTGGTCTGGTCTGCAGTGATGCTCAGCTGTTTCCTCCTGTGTAGAAACAGAAATAACTGAACTTCCTGTCTGATGATGTAACAGGGCCCCCTCCCTTAATTTCATCCACATTTCCTTCACTTGCATCAGATGACAACTGTCCCAGCTACCTGGTACATCAGAGGACTGTGGAGACGAGTCCAGACTGAAGTCCAGAGAGACCTGAATCACAACCATCAAACAGTTTCGGAAGCACAAAGATCTGGACTGGACATGTAGTTTATTTTTTTAAAGATTTTTTTGGGGGTATTTTTGCCATTATTATACAGGACAATAGAGAGTGACAGGAAAGGGGCAGAGAGAGAGGGAATGACACGCAGGAAAGATTCAGGCCAGTCGGTAGTCAAACCGGCACTCGCCTGCTAAAAGCATCAGCTCATGTGGTATGCGCCCTAACCTCTCCGCCATCGGGCTTGCCCACATGTAGTTTATTTTCTCTGACTAAAGGGGGTCTACTGGATCCAGGTCTGAGACTGAACAAGACTCACTGTCATGTTGATGAAACCAATTTGTGACATATAGCATTATCCTGCAGGAAGCAGCCATTAGAAGATGGTGAACTGTGGCTATGAAGGATGAACATGGTCAGCAACAAGACTCAGACACACTGAGACATTCAGACCAGGACTGATTGGTATTAAGGCCCAAAGTGAGTCCAGAAAACAACCCCACACTATCACACCACCACCACCACCTGGACAGGTGACACCTGACAGATGACCTCATGTCAAACTGTTGTGTTCATGTGTGTCACTGTGTGAGGCATCTGTCAGCTGGTTTCTGACAGCAGGACCTGCAGCTCTGACATCTCTGTGAATGACACAATGACACACAGACAGAACAGTAGGGCTGTAACTAAAGATTATTTTGGTAGTCAACTAATCTGTCTATAATTTTTTTCGATAAGTCAATTAGTCAATGATTATGGCAGTCATGCCCACCATCTGTGCTTCTTGGGGGCGTGGCTCCTATCATGGGCCCCAGCACATGTTTTACCTAACCTGTTCAAGTCTGCACCCCATAAATGTCACCCTGTTGTCCAGTCAGTGCCTCAACATAACATAATGTCCCGTAGTAGATTAAAATAATGACTCCTGAACCAGATGAACTGACTGCACTTAAGGCTGTTGTCGATTTTATCGAGTTATCATTGTAGCTCTACAGAACAGGTTGGTTCACATTCTCACATGAATCTGATTTCACAGGAAGTGTTTGATCTTCTTGTGTGTATCTTCATGTGACTTGTGTGTCTCTGGTCTGTGTGTCTGAGTTAATGATGTTCACAGTGAATGTACTGCTGCTGTCACATTTGTCTCTGTCTCCTGGGACAGAATGACAATTCCTGTTTGTTTTAATGTCTTTGTGTTTTCTTTACTGTGGTTTGTTCACCACAGCTGAAATATTTAATTCAAAAGCAGGTCTTCAAAAGGATGAAAAGGTTCATTTGACTTGATGTTATGTGTTCTTCAGGTTGCTCTGGTTGGAGTTGATGTTGAATTGTGGGTACTTTTCTCCATCCATGTCTCAGGAAGTGTTGTTGTTGTTCCTTCTGCAGCCATCCATGAGTTCCCCAGAGATTACTTCACCAACCAGGAGCGAGCTGAAGGAGCCGTGGGCCTGCATGTCTTCTGTGTGAGTGACACCTGCAGCGCGCGCGCACACACACACACACACACACACACACACATACTTGTACTTCTATCTTTGTGAGGACACTCATTGACATAATGCATTCCCTGGCCCCTTACCCTAACCTTAACCATCACAACTGAGAGCCTAACCCTGACCCTGACCCTAACCTTAACCTAAACCTAATTCTAACCATAATTCTAAAACCAAGTCTTAACCCTCAACATGTGATTTGAAGGTGTCTCAAAAAGTGAGGACCGCCCAAAATGTCCTCACTTTTCCAAAATGTCCTCACTCTGTTAGTAAAATACTTTTTTTGGTCCTTACTATGTAGCAAGTACAAGTACACACTCACAAACACAAACACACACACACACACAATGTTCAGGCTGAAAACACTGTTCAATGTGAGGAGAGGAGTTGATTATGTCCTTTGCTGTAAGCCTTTTAATGTGAAACATCTGCACAGGAAGTTATGAGTTTCACTGATGGTAAGAAGTGAGTGAGAAGAATATTTCCTCTAGAGCGGAGGGAGGTGGAGCAGCTCTGACTGTTGATGGACTAATGGAAGATAAACACGAAGAACAAACAGGAAATGACATGTTACTAACACAATAACACATACAACAATAATACATACAAGATGAACACATGAAACATGAACACATACAACATGAACACGTACAAAAATAACACATAGAACATGGGTCCAGCCATTTTTTCACTTGACTAACTGTGAATGTTCAGATACTGGCTGGAGCCTGTATGACCTCACTGGCAGACAGAACCAGGATCTCACTGAGATCAGGCATCACCCATGTGCGTGTTCTCACAAACAGTATCCTGTTTCCTTCAGATCTACACAAGAAACAGCTGATAGTTTTCATCAGGATTCTGTTTGTTGGCTTTGTGCAGTTTGTGTGAACTCACTTTGAAGCAGGGATCACAAACGGACCAGCTTTCATATCAGCAGCTGTTCAGTTAACCAAACTCAGTCGCCAGCCATACTAGCTGCTCTCTGAGGCTGTGCTTTTGTGCTACATGCTACTGTCAGAATGTTAACATGTTCACTATCACTATAATAATGCTAACATGCTAATTTTGAGCAGGAATAATGACCAATCGACAGAAGAACATTAACATGAGCATCATGAGCCCTGATTGATGATAACGTCATCTGTGAAGTAGCACAATATGCTAGTGTGTGTTTTCCATGACCACTGCTTGAAGCCGTCCTGGGAGTGTGGTGGGCAGTGTGGTGGGTACAGTATGGTAGATACAGCAAAGTGGGTACAGTATGGTTGGTAAAGAATGGTGGGTACAGTGTGGTGGGTACAGTGCAGTGAGTACAGTGTGCTAGATACAGTAAAGTGGGTATAGTGTGGTGGGTAGAGTGTGCTGGGTACAGTATGGTAGATACAGTAAAATGGGTACAGTATGGTGGGCAAAGAATGGTGGGTACAGTGTGGTGGGTACAGTGCAGTGAGTACAGTGTGGTGGGTACAGTATGGTAGATACTGTAAAGTGGGTGCAGTGTAGGGGGTACAGTATGATGGGTACAGTGCGGTGGGTACAGTATGCTAGATACAGTAAAGTGGGTACAGTGTGGTGGGTACAGTGTAGTGGGTACAGTATGGTAGATACTGTAAAGTGGGTGCAGTGTAGGGGGTACAGTATGATGGGTACAGTGTGGTGGGTACAGTATTGTAGATACAGTAAAGTGGGTACAGTATGGTGGGTAAAGACTGGTGCACACAGTGTGGTGGGTACAGTATGGTGAGTACAGTAATGTAGGTACAGTGTAGTGGGAACAATGTGGTGGGTACAGTAAGGTGGATATAGTGTGCTGGGTACAGTATGGTAGATACAGTAAAGTGGGTACAGTATGGTGGGTAATTAATAGTGCGTACAGTGTGGTGGGTACAGTATGGTGGGTTAAAAATGGTGGGTACAGTATGGATGGTAAAGTATGGTAGATACAGTACAGTGGGTACAGCATGGTGGGTAAAGAATGGTGGGTACAGTGCAGTGGGTACAGTATGGTACAGTCTTGTAAAACCATCTCTGTCTTTAATGCAGAGACATGAGACTGTCAGAGTGTTTCTCATCATGTAACTCTGACATACAGACATGTTTAATTTGTGTGTGTGTTGTTCCTCACCAGTCTGTGTATGTTTTGGCCCCTGCAGGCCGTCTACATGTTCTACGCTTTGGCCCTGGTGTGTGATGACTACTTTGTCCCCTCACTAGAGAAGATATGTGAGGTAAGATAACAGACTGTTCTGCTACTGAGCTGACAGCAACAACTCACAGTGAGGCTGTGATGGATTCAACAGAAACAACGTCCTCTCTGTCTTTTTCTTTCTTTCTTTTCTTATTTCTTTCTTTCTCTGTTTCAGCGTCTCCATCTGAGTGAAGATGTTGCAGGAGCAACCTTCATGGCAGCAGGCAGTTCAGCTCCTGAGCTGTTCACCTCAGTCATTGGTGAGAAACGTACACGCGCACACACACACACACACACACACAAACACACACACACACACACTGGCACACACAGTACTCCGTAGTCAGGACTACATTATCTCATGAGTATTCTAGTCATTACCACATGATATGTAGTTTGCTGGTTTTTATTACATGAGCTGTAAAGACAGACGAAAGTAAACAATAATTGTGTGATATGTAAAAGTTTCGATACCTGGATGCTGAGTCAGTTTAGTAACCCCCACCCCCGTTGGCAGATACACTTCTTGTTGTATTTCCAGGCTGTCCATGTTTCTATGTAGCATCAGTTAGCTCTTTTCAGATCCTTAGTCAGGTGCTCACCGGTTTATTGAGTTCTTGTTATGGTAAATGTTCACTGGGGATCAGCTGACTCTGTTAAGACTGCAGAACTATGCCACAGTGACCAGACAGTGAACAGATAGTTTGTTACTATGTCTGTAGGTGTGTTCATTACTAAAGGTGACGTCGGGGTCGGCACTATCGTGGGCTCAGCTGTCTTCAATATCCTCTGCATTATTGGAGCGTGTGGGATATTCACAGTACAGGTACAGTACATAGTACACACATACACACACATACATGTCAGTGTCACTGTGCTTCAGCAGATATGTATCCGTGAGAACAAAGACAGTAAAAGCACCAAGTAAAGCAGTGACTGTAGTTCTGTGAATATTAATTCTCACAGATTATATTGATGTTTCTTTGTTTGACAACAGTTTGTAGTTTGTATCAGTGGTCACATTAAAAAAACACTGTGGAGGAAACTGCTGTATTTTTGTTGTGCTCTCAAAGTGTGTGTGGTAGACAGTGAAATCTGCTCACTGCTGTAATCCATGAGGAAAAGAGAAACATACTGGAAAGAATTTTTTCCTATTTAGATTACAAGTTACATAAGACACACACACACACGCACACACACACGCACACACACACATACTCACACAAACACACATAGAGCTTGGTTTATCTTGTTAGTAGTGCCTTGTGGGATGTGGGAACAGGACAAAAATTTGTCGTTCAGCATTTGCAGGTTTTAGCATTGTCTCACTTCTCTCTCTCTCTCTCTCTCTCTGTGTGTGTGCGTGTCTCCCAGACAATTCGTCTCTCCTGCTGGCCCCTGCTTAGAGACTCCGTCTACTACACCCTGTCTATCTCTGCTCTTATAGTGGTGAGGACAGGCTTCATATATTGATATATCTACTGTACTGTATACAAGCACACACACATACACACACACACACACACACACATATATATATATATATATATATATATATATATATATGATGTATGAGGTTGAACTGAAGTCTGTTGGACTAATATTATAAACCTTCACTGTCTCAGTTCTGCTGGTGAATCTGGTTTTAGTTTTGTGTGTCAGCAGCTGTTCATAAACACATGTTCATGTTTCCTCCTCTACAGTTCATATACGATGAGAAAGTGGTTTGGTGAGTTGTTGTATTATTGTGTTGTTGTGTTGTTCTTGTGTTGTGTTATATTGTTGTTGTGTTGTATTGTTGAATTGTTGCATTGTATTGTGTTGTGTTTTTGTGTTGTAGTATTGTGTTTTTGTTGTGTAGTGGCAGTGACTCTGTCTCTGACTGTTTCCAGGTGGGAGGTGTTGTGTTGTTGTTGTGCTGTTGTGTAGTTGACAGTGACCCGTGTGTCTGACTGTTTCCAGGTGGGAGGTGTTGTGTTGTTGTTGTGTAGTTGACAGTGACCTGTGTGTCTGACTGTTTTTAGGTGGGAGGTGTTGTTATTGTGTTGTTGTTATTGTGTTGTGTTCTTGTTGTTGTGTAGTTGACAGTGACCTGTGTGTCTGACTGTCTCCAGATGGGAGGTGTTGTTGTTGTGTTTAGTTTTGTAGTTGACAGTGACCTGTTTGTCTGACTGTTTGCAGATGGGAGGTGTTTTTGTGTTGTGTTGTTGTGTAGTTGACAGTGACCTGTTTGTCTGACTGTTTGCAGGTGGGAGGTGTTGTGTTGTTGTTGTGCTGTTGTGTAGTTGACAGTGACCTGTGTGTCTGACTGTTTCCAGGTGGGAAGTGTTGTTTAGTTGTTCTTGTGTTGTGTTGTTGTGTAGTTGACAGTGACCTGTGTGTCTGACTGTTTCCAGGTGGGAGGCTCTGACTCTGATTCTCATGTACTTCGTCTACATATTGATCATGAAGTGAGTATGATTATCAGTCAAAGTCAATGATGAATTAAGGACTCAATAACCTATCAGACCAATCAGAACGCTCTCCTCCAGCTTTCATTGTGAAACGAGTCGTCAACCTTTCTGGTCATTAGTGGTCAGTCTCTGCAGTGTAACCATGGATATAGAGGACCACCTGGGTCAGACTGAACCCTCGCCCTCTGACCTGGTGTTCTGCTGGTGGTGAACTGTGTCTGTTCCAGGTTAAATTCCCACATCGTTCGTTTCCTGGAGCGTAGGAAGAAGAAGACGTCTCTGAGGAACGGAGCAGCCAGCAACGCCGAGCTGGATGACGGATGTGACGCCACCGCTGTTCTGTTGAAGAAAGGTACTGTTCATCCAGCTGATCATCCAGCTGATCATCCTGCTGTTCATCAGTGAAACAGGAAGTACTGCTATTTAACCAGAGCAACAGTCACATCTGACAGATCTTAACTCAAGGTCCACTTACTAGCTTTATTCAGAGCTCTCACACACCTCACAGCCCTTCTCAGCTGATGGAGGCTGTTGTCATCATGTCATCATAACTGATCAATGGTGCTTTTGTTAGATATTGTGTAGCAGTCGTGTGTGTGTGTGTGTTTGTGTGTCTACAGCGAACCACCACAGGAAGCCGTCGGTGCTGATGGTGGACGAGCTGCTGTCAGCGTACCCTCACCAGCTGACGTTCTCCGAGGCCGGCATGAGGATCATGATCACCAGCCACTTCTCCCCCAGAACCCGCCTCACCATGGCCTCACGGATGCTCATCACAGAGGTGAGGACAAGCAGGTGTCTCCAGGTAGAGTGAGGCTGTTTGTCTCTTTAACAAGGTACTTAGGCTTCATCAGTTCCTGTTCATCTGATCAGAGGATTCATTAGAGCTCAAACTGAAGACACTGCAGCTGAACACCTGTCAGTCCATCACCTGTTTCTGATCTGCTGATTGAAACAAAAGGAGAAGAAGAAATCTGAAGGTTGAAGTTCTAACTCTGCCCGTCTGTGCATTAAATCTGTCTTCATCTAAAACAGACTTTACACAGCAGTTGCACAACTCACGTCAGCTTTTTAATCGTTACGTACAACATGGACTCAGATCACCTCTCAGAGGTCAGGGGTGACAAAGGACAAATGGAACAATAGTCTCCTCATGGACTCAGCTGTTCACACAGTAGATACAGATGTAAAAGTAAAAGGCTGATGAAGGAGGAGGTGAACCACTCATTAATACACTGACCCCCTCCTACTGTGAGACCTGGAGCCTTCACATGTATCTGTCTATTCTACCTTTTTAGAGAGAATTATTAGAGAAAAAAATTATCAATGAATTTCTATTAGAAATATTCAGTTGGACTACATATATACACACACCACATACACACACACACACACACACACACACACACACGTATATATTATACATATATATATATATATATATATATATATATATACGTTTTTATCAGCTGTGTTTGTGTGTTTGTGATACAGAGGCAGCGTCTGATCAACACACGGACTTTGACCAATGGAGACTCTGATGTTCCAGTGAAAGGAGGAAGTAGGCGGGGCATAGAAAATGGGCTGTCCGGGGCAGACAGAGGTGTCAACCTTCACCACGATGACAGAGAGGCAGGAGACGAGACGGAGAATGAGGATAACGAAAACAACGAGAATGATGAAGAGGAAGAGGAAGAGGATGGAGAGGGACCCTTTGTACCCTTCCAGTGCCCAGGTACCGGGTGGAGGAGGATCCATGTGGACTGTTTATGGTAGCAGAGATGAGGCAATTAGCCTAGCTTAGCATTAAGACTGGAAGCTCTCCTCACCGTGCAGGGTTGAACTTGTTCCTGAAATCACTAACTGTAGTTTTTGGTTTTTACAGCTAGCTGTTCTGCCATGATACCAGTATCTATGCTAACCTAGCATGCAGACATGTGATCACAGACAGTAAGTGTATTTCTCAAACTGTGGAAAAGTTGACTATAGGTTGTAGTATTCACCCCGTGTGCGAATATATCTGCAATTGCCAGTTGCTGGACTGATGGTGGCCCAACCCTAGTGTGAACAGGTGTGAACAGGACCTCAGGCTGTGTGACTTCAGGTCTTAGCTTTTCCACACTAACTCTGCTCTAGCTGATGTTGTTTGTCAAATCAGCTGCAGACTTTGTGCTGTAGCCACTGGCGTTGAGCTAACTTGTTCACTCTTGGTTAACCTTCAGCACACACTCGTGTCACACTGCTCCTATGCGACCATGACCAGGACCTGCTGCTTGTCTCCTGAAGGGGCGAGGCAGAAACCCATGTGACACAGATACAGGAAGTGATTCTGAGTATCTCTGTCTCTGATAAGCTGAATGTCATGCACACAGTAGTGTGTCAGACTGTGATGCGGTCATCTTCCACGGTGTCGCTCTCATCCATCAGAACAAACTGATCGAGATTCATTTATTCATCAGTTTTAAATTCCAGCCTCATGTGATTCATCTTATTCCTTCAGGTTATGTAACATCTCATTTATTCATCCATGACACACGTGCTGATAATATATACATATAGATAAGGTCACATGGACAGGTATCAGAGGACATGATGGTCAGTGTTTTGACTCCTCCCTCCTCATACAGCCCATGTTCTCAGTACTGACAGTGTGACTTGTGTGTTTGCAGCCGGTGTGTGTAACAAGCTGAAGTGGCTGCTGGCCTGGCCTCTGTGCCTGCTGCTGTATTTCACCGTCCCCAACTGCTCCACACCTCGCTGGGAGAACTGGTTCATGCTGTCCTTTATCTCCTCCACCCTTTGGATCGCCGGCTTCTCCTACATCATGGTCTGGATGGTGAGAGACAGGAGGAGAGAGGGGAGACCTCTGGTGTCAGTGATATTCTCCTCTGTGGTGTGAAGTCTTGTGAAATGAATAAAGTGTCCTTTAGCCATTAAAGCAAGGATGAAATTATAGAAAACTGGAGCAGGGAGGAGGGTCTGCTGCTGGTAGAGGATGGATGGCAGTGATGAATTTAGAAGCACACTGACAAGTGCACACAAAACCGATGAATGGAGAGAGACTGCAGACAAAATCAAGATTAGCTTTGTTCTTTGTTCTCTGAGGAATGCTAAAGACATTTGAATCTTGATTTGACCTTAAATAATGAAGTTCAGAGTCATTCAGACAATTAAATTTAGGTCCAAAAATTTGAATAAACAGCTTTCAGTCTTAAAGAACTACAGGTCATCTGATTGGAGGATGTTTAAAGTTGTTGAGTTAGCTTACATTAACTAGCAGACATTAGCTTGTAGAGAGTGATTAGCATCCCTGCAGTTCTCCTCAGCTAACAGGACTTTTAATTATTATCCACTGTGCTCTGTCTTAGCTGAGGTTAATTAGCAGCTGGACCAGTTAACATTTGTTTGCTAACACATTAGCCACATGAAGTTTTCATGAAGTGTGTATAGACTGTTTTAAAGCTGATATAGCTAATGTGAGCTGATGTTCACAGACCAAACAGACATTTAGCTTTATGAGCAAGCACATGCTAGCTTTAAAGTTTGGAGTGCTGGTGTTTGATGGACACTAACGCAGGAGCTGAGAGATGCTGAAGGATTTAGGTTCAGTTCTGAGAGGGACATCGTCCAGAAATGACCACACCACAAACATTAAGTGTGTTGTGTTGTTCTCATCTTACTCTGCACCAACACCTGTGTCTGTGTGTCAGGTCACTGTTATTGGCTTCACACTTGGCATCCCAGATGTCATCATGGGCATCACCTTCTTGGCAGCTGGCACCAGTGTACCTGACTGCATGGCCAGCCTTATAGTGGCAAGACAAGGTAACCACACACACACACACACACACACAAGACAAGGTAACCACACACACGCACACACGCACAAGACAAGGTAACCACATACCTACACATATTTACCTACGTATTCCTACACATACCCACACATATCTACACACACCTACACATACCTTCAGACACCTGTGGAGGCCAAACAGAATCAAAGTGAAACTGCTATCAAAGAGCTGGAGAGAGGTGGAGATGACAACCCCACGATCACCCCCACCCTTTTGTTCCTCTGTCATGTCTGTCTGTTGTCTCTTCCGTAGTCTCTGTTCTGTCTCTGTTCTGTCTGGAAGAGCAGGGTGTACAGAGAAAACACATCCTGACAGGGTCCTTTCCTCCATCCTTTGATCTGTGTTTATTCTTTCTGCTGCTGCCATCAAATATTTTAACGGCCCTGTCTGTGTGTGTGTTTGTGTGTGTGTGTCTGTCTGTGTGTGTGTTTGTGTGTGTCTGTCTGTCTGTGTGTGTCTGTCTGTGTTTGTGTGTGTGTGTCTGTGTGTGTGTCTGTGTGTCTGTGTGTGTCTGTCTGTGTTTGTGTGTGTGTGTGTGTGTGTGTGTGTGTGTGTCTGTGTCTGTCTGTGTGTGTCTGTGTGTGTGTGTCTGATCATGCTGTCTGGTCATTGGTCATTTCTCGTCCTGTCCCCTGGTCTCTGCTGCTCTGAGACCACCTCTTGCTCTGTGTTCAGGACTGGGAGACATGGCCGTGTCCAACTCCATTGGCAGTAATGTGTTTGACATCTTGGTGGGGCTGGGTCTCCCCTGGGCCCTGAAGACTCTGGCCATCAACTATGGCTCTGATGTAAGCAGCACACTCCTGTTTTTCTTCTCCTCAGCTTTAGCTTGAAAAACCTTTGTCCACAGATCATAAATACTTCAACTCTGACTGAAGACATGAGGACATGAACGCCGGTCAAAGTTCAGTCTAGTTGATGACCTCTGTGTGCTGTGACAAACACCGTGTGGCCAATAGAAACAAAGCATCCAGACAAGCAGGGAAAGTAAATGGAAAGTAGACCTGAAACTGGTTGCTGTGGAAACGGAGCTCCTGGCATCACGGTGTCTGACATTGTACTTCTCCACTACGTCCACACTTAATTGGAGGACATAGAAGAGGACACCGTGACTGAGACCAAAGGGACATGCTGTCTCTGCTCATAGCTGAGAACAAGAGTCTCACTCTACATCAGATAAAACACTGACCAATGATTCACTTAATGTGATGGTCCAATGAAAGGATACATGAGGCCCCTTGTCTCTGTCTCTGACTCTGTCCCTGTCCCTCTCTCTGACTCTGACTCTGACTCTGTCTCTGTCTTTGTCTCTTCTGTGTAGAGGTCAGAGGAAGCTCTTACCTGTTGTCCAGGTGTGGACATTAACATGTGACCTGTGCTCCTCCTGCAGATCAAACTGAACAGTAAAGGACTTATCTTCTCTGTCGGTCTCCTGCTGGCATCTGTGTTCATGACTGTGAGTATACAACAGCACTTCTCACCACAGCCTGCAACAGCCTCAGTGTCTCACAGCTTCCTGTCTCCTCTCATTGGTCGCCGCAGGTCCTTGGAGTTCACCTGAACAGGTGGACGTTGGACAAGCGCTTGGGCCTCATGTGTCTCCTCCTCTACTCCGTCTTTCTGTGTTTTTCCTGCCTCATCGAGTACAACATCTTCACCTTCGTCAACCTGCCCACCTGCCGGGATGACTGACACACACACACACACACACATACACACACTCACACACACACCAGCAGCAGCAGGACTCCCAAACAGATCTGCTCAGTGAAACATGGTGGACATCAGGGGCGGACTTGGACTTGTCACACCCCTTCACACAGGCAGCACTGAGGACAACAACATAACCACACCCTGTCTGACCACTGCTTCCTGTATTCAGGTGTGAATGTTGTCATGGTTATGTGCTGCTGAGAGGACAGGTGGTCTTTTAGAGTAATAATGATAAAAGCAATGATAAAGTTGTTTGTTCAGTGAGCACATGTTTCACACACTGTTACCTTAGTGTCTGTTGTCATCATATAAGTGTTCAGGATGTTCTCCAGTGTTGTTGGAACATCTTCACACACAGGTCTGACCCCCCCCCCCCCCCCCCCCCCCCCCAAACACAGAACCAGGGCATTACCCACTCAGCAGCACCACAGCTGCAGCTGATATGTTTGTATTGGAGATTAATTATCTTTCTTTTCCTTCTGTAAATACTGCTCCTCTGTAAATACCTCACCTCCTATTTATTATTTATTCACGTCAGATGCACATCTCTCCTCTGGAGGCGAACACACCTGGGCACGTTTTTATGGGCCTAAGGTGGCTGAAGTCCAAACCTAAGACCTGTTCACTCCTGTACAAACAAGCACAATTTACGCTGAAGCTGTTCTGTTGATTTCAGTAAGAAATTGATTTAGTTGCAGAGTTCAGTTCTGTCTGTGTGTGTGTGTGTGTGTGTGTGTGTGTGTGTGTGTGTGTGTGTGTGTGTGTGTGTGTGTGAATTCTGAATTCAGAGTTGCACTGAAGAGCTGAAACAGCTGTTCCTGATGCATGCTGATTATGAGGACAGCATCCTTGTAAAATGAAGCAGGTTCATATGAAATACTCACGTTGAGGTTTCTAGAAACAGGTGTTATATTCTGGGGGGGTCGTTATAACTTGTGCTGCCACGTAGTGACTAATTCACCCAAACACTGACCAAATAGACTCAGAACAGCAGACTCCTCCTCCTCCTCCTCCTCCTCAGAGAGGAGCTGAGGTGTTCAGTGGTAGTGTCGTAGGAGTAAAGATGCAATATAAAGCATCAGGACTTTTATCCCAGCTTGAACACTGGGTGTAATTTATTTTTTACCCAGGACTTCTTTGTGTTTTGTAAAGCCTGATGTTTAGATTTGTCCAGTTATAATAGGTTTGTGGTTCAAAAATATTCCTACTAGTTTTTAGAGCATGTACAATGTGGTTTGTGAAACCTTTTGGGAGATTTTGATTCCATTGTGGGACAGAGACTGAGACAGTGACATCTTCAGAGACGTCCTGTTGACCCTCACACATCAACACATCTCCTTTGAAATGTGACTGAGTGAAGACCAAAAAAAATCTGATTTGTTTCAGGCGCACTTTTAATTTACTGATCAGTAATATAAAATATCAGTTGTCTTGAATGTAGAAATAACTCATGTTGTTTTTGTTCATGTGTCATAGATATTTATTGATCTCAGAGACACATGCAGAGCCCTCAGTGACATGACCGGGAAACAGGGTTTAAACAAGTCTTATGTAAGGCAATAACACAGATAAACACATATGTAAATATGCTGCTTTGATGAACAAAGACACATTTATAACAGAGTTTAAAAAGAGATGTCTGTCAGTCTTGATTCATCAGTGACCACACAATCAACCAAAACAGAACTGTTATTAACATTCAACTCCAAATATCATCACACACAATCATCAAATAATTAATAATCACTATCAGACAGATGATGATGATGTCTGAGTGTTTTCCTTCACCACCACATGTCATATCACTAACACACAGTTTCTGATTGATGTACAGGTCCTGTAGAAGAATTATCTGTCATGGTACTAATCACAAAGAGAAGAGACGTAATGTGACACAGTTCATCATCATTCATAGAAATAACAAAGACCTGTCAGAGTCGGGTTGAGTCTGTGTGGAATTTCTGTCGAGGCCCATCCCCCCCAGAAAACATTTCAAATAATAAAAACAGGCGCATGTGATGATTCAGGGATGATGCAGCTCAATCAGTCACAGTGAAAATGAGCAGGTTTAAACTTCACAGGTAGTTTATTCAGTTTAAAGGAGTTCGACCAATCACACTCTTGTTCCATCGTCACAAAGCCTGCAGCATTCCAATAAGCACAGATAGCACATAATGATAAATAGGCTACACCCACTTGCACCAGTCATTATGACACCTCAGGTTGTGGTTAATACTTGCCCCCATGTTCACCACATCTGGTGAGGTCCACCAGGTCTGCAGGTACATGTCTTTGGTGCCTGTGGTGCCCCCTGTGGTTCAGGTTCAACACAGACTGAAGCCTTTTATGGTCAAAGAGGCTTTTTATGGAGTTTATTGAGCTGAGCTTGTGCCACATTTCATTTGTGTGTGTGTGTGTGTGTGTGTGCGTGTGTGTGTGTGTGTGGGGGGGGCTTATTACCCCAAACGTCCAGTTGGGCTCATGCTTCATGAAAAGCACTTGCACCTAATTTCCAGTTATTGGGGCAAGTCACATGTTTATAATAATAATTTAAAAAAAACAATAATAATAAGGATAACCAGAGCAAAAGTCAAAAAAGATTTTAACTCATAATCTTGATTTACTAAGACAAATGTTTAAGATAAATTAATGATAGTAAAACATTTGATCCCCTTTATTCATGAGATAATAATTATCTCATAAATGTTACTTTATATTCACACTTCATCATTTTTGATTCAGTATTTCACATTCATCAGTATCTTTATTTTTGTTACATTAAATTTTTTCCTGGCAGAAATGGGCTTCCATAGACTCTTTCAAAAAGCTGCTGGTATCTTCATGAATGGGAAACAGGATCCTTTAAACTCAACTAAACTTTAATTTATAATAGGAAACTTTCCTCTGCACACTTTGTACCTGCAGGTGACTGAACATTGTCTCTGTTTTACTGATAATTTGGACCAAATGACTCAGTTTACAAAGATCTTCCTACGACTACAGTTACATATCAGTTTGTTTCGAGGAAACTGTCAGGAGGTCGTGTTCATTATGTTTTATCATCCAAAAACACTGATGACTGTTTGTTTATTCACAATTTAAATTTCTGGCTCCAGCCACGAGCTCTGTGCTGCTGATCTGTGGTGACTCAGTCAGTTGTGTCTCTCTGACACTTACTTCAGTCATCCTTTAATGTTTTGAAGTATTATCACTGTCTTTATAACCCAGGGTCTTTTTGGTTTCCTATCTATACAGTATATATATTAAAATATCATGTGTACAATGCACTTTACATTAAAACAGCTGATGTTACAGATGATTTGGTTCAACACATTCTGCGCTGCTATTCACTGCATGTACCTACAACCCTAACGTGGGGTACCTTGTCTCTGAAACTAACCAAACTACCACATAGACGCTCACATTTTCAACATGTGTGTCTTGTAGAGAAGATTTCTAAATTATTTGTGATATTCACATGGGTGATATATTGCTGCTGTACATTTGTATATAAATAGGTATAAATGTATTTATATATTTTTTGTCTTAATCTGTATATCTGTTGAATATATTTTCATAGATCCTAGGTCTCCCTTGTATGCCCCTTTGTTTTGATGTGTTTCAAACCTCTGTTGGTCTTTGTGTACTCGCATGGAGACATTTCAGTATAATAAATTATTTATGGTAAATCTCTATGTACTTTAGGATGAGAGTTTTTAGATAGCACTGGATTTAGTTTGAACTGGATATATGCTGTTGCTAGTGTAGGATGTAGGAGACGGACTGCGATTGTTTGCAGACGATGTGTTTCTCTATGTATCCAAGCTTTACTTCTTCGTATACAAGAAACTTTTCAGCAGAACAGTTTACTTTGTGTTTATTTTTCAAATGTCATTTTAGAGATCATTTTGCTACCTGAGCATTAATAAAGTTGTCCTTGTTTAAGGTAACACAACTCACTGCTGTACGTTCTTGTTGTACCTACAAACACACACATGCTTGCAGGAAATAATCTGATCAATACATTTGCACTGGTTATTTAACAGTGAATGAGTAAAAGTTCACCTTTACTGAAGTAGTAAACACATGAAGGTCATGGCTGAGGATCATTCAATAAAACCAGAGGTAAAAACACCATTAAATGTCCTGTGTCAGAAAAATATACTGAAGGTATGGTTAAAGTTAAAGTTCTAATGATGCAGAATGCAGTTCAATAAATATATATTATCGGATCATGATCAGGCCCTCTGACCTGCTCCACAGTGCCTAGTTGTCTGTACTTCCTCTTCTCTCAGGTAACCACAGGTGAAGCTGTGTGTCTGGGATTGCGAGGACCACCTGGATATCACAGTCTGTCACATACACATTCAGCTGCTGCTGAAAAATGTCACTGGAAAAGTGAAACAAACTTGAGATAATCATCACAAACATGTTGAGATATTGTACAAAGTGAAAACCTTGACTTGCTGCTGATGAACTGCTGTGTCTTCAATAAAACTTCAGCACTTGCACCTGTCCACCAGTGTGCATCGGAACCCTCAGTATGAAACACAAACTATGACTCAACTCAAATAAATTACATTAAATTGAAATAAAAAATGATAAAGACCCTTTATCTTCTCTTATCAGCATCTACATAAATCCATCCTGTTTGCTGATGAGACACAAACTTTATTCATTCACATATTTGAATGTTTTATAAATCTTTTAGAAGTGACTGATGGCAGCTGGGACCAGGAGCTCTGCTGTAATGATTTGAGACGTGAGCACCATCTAGTGGTGAAGCACTGGTACAACTGAGCTTGACACATGATTCCATTTCCAACCTTTATTAAGTACAAAATAATATTCAAAAGCAGGAGGATGTGTCCTGGATGAAAATGACTTTTTGACACCATAATGAAAATCACAGGTACAGAAAAGACAGGTGTGAAAAATCCCTGCACTTGGCCCCAGAGACAAACAAACACACATGACGTTAATACTTCTCCTACAGCTCTAAGGTTCCTTCAGACACATCTCCTCTCTCTAAGGTTCAAGTATTTCTCAACACTGACACAGACTGTACTGTGTTTGTCAGCTGCACGCCCCCTGCTGGTCACTATATAACACAACACGTTTGACTGGGAGTGACCTCAGACCAGCTAAACTCCAACATGTGAGAACAGAGACCTGTTCAATCTGAGAAGATGATGTCCTTTAATAATATCTGATTTCATATCACCAGGATAATCAGTAAAAACATAAATGAATGATACTTTATTTAAACACTGGCCCACCAGCCTGTTTCAAACACCACCCTATAACACAAAATACATGCACAAACAATATTTTACACACTTAAAATGTTAATCCTTAAGATTATCTTTAAAAAAAATCTACCATATCTGATTCAGTTTCTTATTGACACTTTAAAATATTTCTTAGTGAGAAGTTATTTTTTTAAAAATCTGGGATCTTTCACAAGAGGATTTTTTCCTCCAGAATCCTTAAAGGAGGATGTCAAACACTAGAGTGAAGCCTGTAGTGTCTCCAGAGGGAGGGTCCTCAGGTCACCTGAGTCAGCATGAGCTGGGTCTGAGGACCACAGATCTGAGGACTACAGGTCTGAGGAGTAGAAAACAGTCTGGGGGTGTGGAGTCAGAACTGACCAGACCTCTGAAAAAACTGTACAAAAATAAAAAAACAAACTTTTGTTTTTCATGTGAGTGAATTACTTTTCTGACACAATAAGGGTTTATCTTTGATCTATGGTCTTTGGTCTTTGACCTCTGATCTTCGATCTTTGATGTTTCACTCAGTGTTTCTTCACAGATGTCTTTAGAACTTCTGCAGAATGACAGAGCTGATCAGGTTTTTGATTGTTGGACTGTGAAGCTGCTGGATATTGACAAGAAGTGGATCATGCTGTGGTACACACAGATCCAGGTCATCTCACACCTGCTCAGTGGGTCACATGACTGGTGATGACACAGGTGATGAAACAACTGAGATGTTTTCAGCTTCAGGGAAACATGATACTGGCTACATGAGGGGATGGAGTCTGAGATCTTTTATTTCAACTCATGAGAAAAGATGAATGTGATGTGTATATTTGTGTTAAGTGTAGTCTGAAGGTTCAGATCGTAGACTGGTTCATGGTCTAGCTCTCAGTGGTGATACTGGATCACTACATGCTGAAACAGAGGGAGAACCTGTGGTTCTCTGCCTGGAGGTTGATGAACCATGACCCAGTGTCTAGCACTGATCTGATCTAACTGGACCATCTCCACACAGATAAAGTGTTTGCTGAGGCAGGAACTCTCCACCCAGGTCAAATCTTTAAATGAATATTTT
Source organism: Trachinotus anak (assembly GCF_046630095.1). NCBI lineage: Eukaryota > Metazoa > Chordata > Actinopteri > Carangiformes > Carangidae > Trachinotus > Trachinotus anak. The sequence continues at coordinate 25,433,072 of NW_027273858.1, read as the reverse complement.
TTGTTATGTAGCTAAGCAGCCGACTTCCTCTGGTTGGAGAACATTAGACTGCTGTGTGCACCAGGCACCACCAGGTGTTGCCACAATCCATCAAACAGACAATCTGAAGGATTAACAGTTTGAGTACAACAAAAAGAAAACAGTTGACCAGCAACTGTAGTCACATGTCAGCTAACTCAACGTGTTTAAAGTGATTCCTCAGGTGACACTCACAGGTGTCTGAACACCTAACCCTGGATTTAGTTGAGGGACCTGCCTTAATGCAGGACTGTCAGAGTCCATGCGGTCTCTAACACTTTGTTTCCAGCGTCGACACGTTACCTATATTTCCACTGTCAGAGCTGTCATCTGCTCAAACACTCTCCTCTCTTCTTCTCCTCTTTCACTTGTGTCTGTCATGAAGCGATGGATGTTGACAGACGTGACGTCCCAGAGCAGATGTCAGTCTGAAGAGGGACACAAAGACCCCACTTAGACCTCCAGTCCACCTCCTGCCAGGCTGAGACTCAGAGCTGGGCACAGGCCTAAACTCAGAGCGGGTTGGGGGGAGGAGTCTGACAGGTCCCTGCTGAGGTCGTTCAGGTTGGCCTGGCAGTCAGAGGTCACCGTGAGGTTGTTGAGGTTGGGTGTAGCTGATGACAGGGTGCTACCATTGGCCACACGATGAAAAACAAAGTGGAAGGGGGCAGCCTGCTGGCGGCTGTGGAGCTCAGCTTTGATCTTCTGGGGGTGGGTGTCTGGGGCGAGTTGCTGGCTGCTGCCCTCCATCAGCAGGAAGAGGCCAAAGTTCTGAGGGTCGGACACTTTAAACTTTTGGGCACACAGCTGGCACACCTCCTCCACAGTGGCATAAGGTCGGACCTGCAGGGTCTTGGCTGTGCAGCCGCTGTCCAGCTCCTGCAGCGCCACCCGCAGGTAGTTCTGAGGAAAGTCAGAAAAAACACCATCACATAAAGAATCTGACCCCTTCACCCCCCCTATGCCATCAAAGGTGGAGAGTTGAAATTAAGCATCACAGAAACAGAAAGATTGAGCTTTATGGGAGCCAGTTGTATCTGGGACCAAGTTCAGTCTAACTAGACCCCTCAGGGCTGGACTGAATCTGGCTCCTTTAGACAAGTGTACCACTGTGTACTTCACTGTGTACTTCCTTTGTTGGAATGTGTGTATGTGTTTAATTCTTAAACATGATCTCATGCTTTGTTCTGTGTGTCCACTAAAAACTATATTATTTAGTTTACATAACCTAAAAAACCTTAAGAAAAATCCTGGTAACAATATTCTTTATTTATGTATGACCAGTGAAAAGTTATTAAAAACCTCAAACAGAGAAGGAACAACAATGTCTTTTGTCTTTTTCTGTAAAATGTCCTGTTTCTAGAAGAACCAACAGGAACAACCTCCAGGACTTCATACTCAACAACCAGTCCTCTAACCAGTCCTCCAACCTGAACAACCATCAACCCTCTGATACGACCTATAGCAGTATCTCCTGAAATAGCGTCCCCACAGCAGCAGGCATACCGGACCTTGGTTGTCAAGGTATCAATAATAAACACATAGGCTATACTGAGAGGAGCGTACCTACCTTTGATGTCATAGTTACAATAATAACGGACATGGCTTGGTTAGGTTTAGGAAAAGATGGTGATTTTGGTTAAAATAAGTACTTCCTCAACATTAGACCAATAGGTCATGGATAATAGACACAACATGAACTGCTACTTTCACATGAGAATTGAACACCGCTCTCCTGTGTCATATCATCCATCCACCCCAACCTCCTCCTGACGTGGACTTTGTTGCTCTGTAAACGTCACTGAACTTTTCCATTTGCTCCCGTCATCATTAGTATGACCACTAGATGTCGTCTAGCAACAAAACCTAACTATGGGTCATAATAACCTGCTGACAGATGATCTATGACCTTGTTTGTTACAGGAGGACTTGTTCTAGAACAACCAGAACTGACTTCATTAGAATCAACTCTGTAAAAATACTGAAATCCAGGTGACGCTTTTTTGTCTTTTGTAAACATTCAAGTGCACATGGACATCATCATTATTACGTGTGTGTCTTTACCTGGAAGTCGTCAATGGACGGAGCAGAGCGCTGGGTGGTGCGGCGGCGGTGCCACTGGTGGAGGGTGTCCCTGGTTTCAGAGCTCAGGACTCTGGCTGCCTGCTCCTCCTGGAAGTTCCTGATCAGGGACATCGCTCCATAGGCACTGGTCAAGTAGTATCCACCTGGACATGGAGACAGAGGGTGGAGTCAGAGGATGGAGACAGAGGATGATGTCAGGGGGTGGAGACAGAGGGTGGTTTTAAAGGGTTACCCTCTCCATGGAGCAATGAAGGATCCAGCAGCTCCATCATGTACAGGATCTCGTTTTCCAGCTGAGGCATGTCACACTGAGCCAACACGTAGGTGAGCATTGGCAGGAAGTCATCAGCCCCGTACAGACGACCTGAGACACAGACCAGGTCCAGGTTAGTGTAGGTCTGTGTGTGTGTGTGTGTGAGTGTGTGTCCTGGCTTTCTACCTGAGTTGTCCTCCATGATGGTGTAGATGAGCTTGCAGACCCTCAGCAGCACGCTGACCTTCTTCTCTGGAGAGTACAGTTTACACATTGTGTGGAACTTGTGTCTGATCTTCTCTATGGCCACCTGGTCCGGGGGCGGAGTGTCGGCCACGCCCATGTCCTGTGGCTGCCGAGCCTTGGCCAGCGACAGGTTCTCCTTCAGCTCCTGCCACGCCCCGCTGCGCACTTGGAACTCTTGCAGGGCGGCGCTTACCACTGGTTTGAGCGGCTTCAACACACACTTGTGCATGGCCTTCTCTAGGACCTGGTCTGAGGACAGGAGGGGGGGCCATTACAGTCCAGACACAGTCCATGCTGTCAGGAGACTGTCCATCCAGACATGACACATGCTTCACACATGTACATTTATTTATTTCTGATCCCATCAACTACACACCTGCACCTGTAGGTAGAACTATTTTCACCGTAACAACCAACAATCAACAACATAGACAGTTATTCCAGGTCTCTCTGTCTCTCCTCTTAAACCCTACTGATCCAGGCAGACCCCCCCCCACCCTGAGCCTGGTTCTGTTGGAGGTTTCTTTCTGTTAAAGGGAGTTTTTCCTTCCTCCTGTCACAAGCTGCTGCTCTTTGTGGTAACTGTTGGTTTCTCTCTGTGATAAACTCAGGTCTGACCTGAACCTGTGAAGAGCCTTCACATAATTATATTATGATTTGGAGCTGTATAAATAAAACTGAATTTAGTTTTCTATGTCTCTGTCTCTCAGGCCCTGATGAAATCAGCTCAGACATAACTTTTATCAAACAGCAGGAAATGCTGCATTTGGTGGTGACTATTTTCAGCGGCAGATTAATCCAAACTTAGAGCTGTAGTGAATGTGCCGTCCGGAAGGTGTGTATGTGTGTGTGTGTATGTGTGTGAGTGAGTGAGAGCGTGCGTGTGTGTGTGTGTGTGTGTGTGTATGAGAGAGAGAGAGAGAGAGAGTCTAAACTAGCTCCTCATATGTGTCCTGGTGTTTGACTTTGTGCTGTGTGTGTGTTTGTTCTTTTCGCACACACACACAGAAACAAGCCTCAGACTGTAGGAGTGTGGTTCACTAACTGCTGCACAAACAGCTGGCTCTGACATCCACAGATCACTGAACACCTTCGTGTTTGTGGACATGTCCTGTTGTCCTGTTGTGTTGTGTCAGTCAGTCAGTGTGTCCTCCCTCGTCAGTTTTGTTGTCATATCACAGACCCAAAACCTTCAGACTGTTGTGTTCACTCTCTGTTCAGATCGGGGTCGAGGATAGTGGAGTGTGTTGTTGGAGCAGAGTGTGTGTCCACACAGCTTAGCTGTTGCAGTCTGACTAACACACCATGATGTCATGATACAGACAGGAAGTGGCCAAACCACAACACTGCTGAGTAAGGGCTGTGTGTGTGTGTGTGTGTGTGTGTGTGTGTGTGTGTGTGTGTATGGCTGACTGAAGTCAGCAGTTTTTATGTTGAGCACATCTGCAGAGACAGACCACAGCTGGATGACAGCCAGCAGCTGCTCTCCACATAAACCAGTTTAATTCATCCGTCTTACTGGTCTTAACGGAAACTTTCTCCTCACCCGCATCACTGACACCTCTGCTGGGCCTGGACCTGGACCAGACCAGAGGATGACCCTCGTGCCAGCCTCTCAGAAACACGTTCTTACTTCCTCTTTCCACAGCAACTGACTGACAGAGAGTTTCCAGAGGGGGGTGGGGTTGATCCAGCAGCTGGATCACAGGATCACTGTGGTTCTTCTTTTCTGGTCTGGATCCGATCTGGACTGAGAGGATCTGCTGGTCTTTGTCAGCTCAGTTTAATAATCCAGAATCAGATTTTTTTCACCTGCTGTGAAGAGACGTCTCAGTCCTTCAGGTTTACAGTGTTTATCTGACACTGAAGTGAGCTGAAGTGCTGTGTAGTGAAGTATTGTGTAGTGTTGTGATGTGAAGTGTTGGGTCGTGAGGTGTTGTGTAATGAAGTGTTGTGTAGTGAAGCGTTGTGAGGTGAAGTGTTGTGTCGTCGAGTGTTGTGTAGTCAAGTGTTGTGTAGTGAAGCATTGTGAGGTGAAGTGTTATGTAGTCAAGTGTTGTGTAGTGTTATGTAGTAAAGTGTTGTGTAGTCAAGTGTAGTTAAGTGTTGTGAGGTGTGTTGGTGTAGGTCAGGCTGCTAAGGGGGACAGTCTGTGGACCACAGTCTTTCACACTTTGAGGCTCTTAACACTGACACTGATTTCCTTCAAAAGACATCTGCATCATAATTCATCATAAGAGAACCCACCTGATCTAATTTCATTTACTTTACCTCTGTATTTTTTATTTATGCAGTTCTTTATTTGACTGTGTTTTGTGTTTTTTCTTTTTTCTCTGGGAGTTTATGGATGGAAGAGGGTGGGGGGTTATTTCTCTGTTCTATTTATCTACAGTCTACCTACAGTCTATATACAGTCTACCTACAGTCTACATACAGTCTACCTACAGTATACAGTTTACATACAGTCTATATACAGTCCTCAGGAGAGCAGCAGAGTGAGTACGATGAAGAACTGCTGCATCTCTGTTCTCATTGAAACATGGCTGCACAGATACGCTGTGGACACGTCCCCCGAGCTGGATGGACTAACTCTGGACGGACTTGTGGTGAACTGTGTGTTTATGTCCACAGGGACAGGGGCACAGTGCTGTGGTTGTGTCCAGAGACTGATCTCTACTGGTTGTGAAGCTCCTGCTGTACTGTCTGCAGAGATTGCATGATGTCAGATTCTGACCCTCACACTGTGGAGTGTAGGTCTGTTCTCTCATATTCCACTGAGTCCAGGTGGAGCCACATAGACAACAAACACTCAGGACAAATGTAAAAACTTTATGAACTTCATCATCGTACATACCAGCTCACTGTCATCAAGTTATAAAGCAGATAGAATCACATGCACACACACACACACACACACACACACACACACACACACACACACACACACACACACACACACACACACACACA